>NC_143188.1:6250000-6875000 GCF_047325235.1 Durio zibethinus | reverse complement strand
TTATGCCATTTGACATGCGCTGTTCAGGTTTACTAGTGGTGAGAAATAGGGGAAAAAGCCTAAAAATAAGGTGAAACATGGGGAAGAATGCCAATGCATTTGAAAAAAGATAGTAAAGAGTTTAGTGAAACGATATTAATTCGGTGTTAGGTGCAAAGAAATACATAGTTTTAGTCAATTAAAAAGGAAAGGTGATGTGTATTATTTATAGTCTTAGATTGGTTCTAAACTATCAATGAAGATTCCACAAAATTTTAATAATGGATGGGATCTCTCCCGATCACATAATATATTTCATGTTTAACATCTATTTGTACATGCATGTAAATCAAAATTGTACTTTTATTTTTAAGAGCATATGGATCAAATAATGCTAGAAAATTTTAACGATACAAATTCAATTTACCCTTGTGAAAGATTGCCATTGAAGCCAAAATTTCTATTTATATTTCATCTATTACTAAAAATGACAGCAATTCCTTAAAGTTACGTATAATATAGTACTTTCAAAATTTATCTTATTAACGTAATTCTTTTAATCCATCACATTTGTCTCTCTTGATGTTGAAAGTTGTTATATTATTTTTTAATATAAAAATTATATAACAACAACAAACTAATTCTTATATAAAAAATATAAAAATCATATAATTTACATAAAAATCACATAATACTAATTGAAATTATGATTTTTTTATTTTTATGCAAAAATATTTTGTGAATTAATAATTATAACTAAAATAAATTACTCTCAACATATAGGACATAATTATCAACTTTAGTTAATAAATATAAAAATAAAAATTATTTCAAATACTTTGCTGATGGAGTATCTTTTATCGTATGGAGCTTTTAAATTTCACTAATTTATTTAGAGTGTTGTCACATTTTTTTAAAGTATATTAAAAAAAATTGATATAATAAAATTTTTTAACACTAGTTGTAAATTTTGAATTTTATCATTTTATTTAAATAAGGTTTTAAATTTTTATTGCATCAAAATAAATTCTTAACATTTTATTTGTATCCAAATACACTTTTAACTTTTAATTTATATCTAAACAAACTTTTAACATAAAGTAATTTTTTAAAATAAATATTTATTTTAATACATTTAAAATATAAGGACTTAATAAAAAAAAAGTGAAATAATTCAATGACATTTTTAGTATTTTAACTAATTTAAAATATCATTGTAACAAACTCTTAAAAAGAATATGAACTTAGGAAAAAATAATGATGTTAAGAGAGTTAAGCAAACATATTAGAGAAGTTAATTTTTTTATGGATTATATGATTAGTTGGATTTTTAGTAGGAATGAAAATCAATGTGCAATAGCTAATCCTTCATATGAGAGTTGTTACATTTATGCAAGAGGGTATTTTTAGAAAAGTAATGTCTAAGCCTTATGAATAGTTCTGTCCATTTTTTTTGCAAAATAAAAATAAAATGAAATAGAAAATGGTGTCATTTTGTTCTATTGTGTTTTGTATTGGTCTTTCTTGGTCAAGTGATTCTTTAGACGTCTAACGTTCCTAACTAGATTATTGAAATACTAATATTACTCTTAATCATACCAATAGATAAACAATAAGTGCAATAAAAGTTACAATCTTCCAAACTCTTATTCTCCTTTTAAGTCAACTATCCTTTATGACAACAACTCCTATTATACTCGCAAAAAATGGCATTTTCAAAGCTCTCTCTTTTCTTCTCATTGCTCTTTTTCATTCTCTTCCTCAACTCCTTTTTCTTCTGTGACATTGGTCACCTTTCTTTCCTTTTAATCACTTTGTTTTTTCTTTTTCATAACTTCTGGATCTGGGTATTTTCATTGTTGCATAAGCAATGTTGTTTGACCATTGACCTTGTTGATTTGTTTGAAATCTATGTAATTTTTTCATTTGTAAATGGTTATTAAATATGATTTATTTCCATGTTTAGTGGTTATTGAATGTAGATATTTTTGCTTATACAAGAGATCTATTGGTATTTTGGATGGACATTGCTTTGATGAACCAATTTAGAATTCAAATGGATGCAAATAATAGAAAATTTTTTAATGTGATTTTGCTACTTATTAGCTTCAATGTTTTGGAAAATGGTGTTCTGCTATAGTTATTTAGAATCTTTGAAGACTGAATATCATAGATTCTTTTACTTGTTGATATTTGCATTTGATCCTAGTTGTCATTCCTTATTTTCTATTAGAAAAGAAAATTATATGACAATTTGATTTCCTAATAAATTGATCCAGCCTATTTTGGGAAGACCCAGTACCATTCCCATTCTCATCATACCAATATGTTAACAATGTCTTTATTATATCTAAAGGGTGATCCCTGGTGTGATATATGCCCTTTGAATCTTGTTAGAAATTTACTAGTTTAGTAACTTGTAGAAGTTCACAATGACCATTTCAACTTATTGTTATATTTTTCTCTTAAAGAAGATTCAGGCAATACGTTCAAATCTTAACATTCAGGGGTCAACAATGAGATAGGAAAAAGTTACCTCTGGTTCAAGCCAATGGATTTAAAAAATAGCCATACTAAAAATTTTGTAAGTATAATGCTCATTTGGTATCTTTGGTTGTTAAAAAGATCATAAAAAACATTAAAGTAAATAAATAAACCAATTGTGAGGTAGTTGTCAATATCTTAATAGCTTTTCTTTTTTGTTTGACATTGAAATATCAATGTGTATTTCTGAACAGATAATAGGTTTTAATAATCTACATATGTCCAAATATATTATTTAAGAGATGATGAAGCAACCATTTATTAAATCTACAAACTTGTCTAAGATTTCAAGCTTAAAGAATCATTTACCAACTAAAAAGTTAATCCTTCCTTTAAAGTTATTACCTTAGCTCATAAATATTCAATCTGCTTTGAGATTGATCAGCTTGCCTTGTCAATTTACCCAAGAACCTTGACCAATCAGAACTAGGCTTACATGAAACAACAAATCTAAACTCAGTGGGGGTTCAAATAGGCCCTACTTGAAGGATCTATAAGAGATATCATAGATCAAACTTGGAATTACCAATTGGCAATATGATGATATTTATGAGTTTCTGACACTAAATTCTCCTCAAGTTATTATTTTAACATAATTGGTGTAAGTTAAGAGTCTTCCTAAACTTGTTTGTGCTATTACTATTTTCTAAATTATAATTTCTTGGTTTTAATAAAGTATGATGTGCAGCCATACCACTAGAATCTAGGTTTGATCAATCCCTACACTTTTTTCTCTGGAACCAGAAGCTTTCACATTATTCTTTGACAGTAGAAAAATATTACTAGTTCTCATATTCTAAAATTGCATAACTTGTATTGAATAAGAAATATTTTGCTCTAATATCCTAAGTTGATTGATAAGGTTTGGCTAGTTAAGAAAGAATTTGGCATAATTTGGCCTTGGTATGGATTAATTGGTTTGACTTTTGAGTAATTTCATTAGTTGTATGGCATTTTTCTCACATTTAGTGGTTTGGTAATTTTAGCTACATAGTATGGATTATAAACTTATTTTCCTAGAATTTTTCTGCCATGTAGCTATGGTTTTTTTCAAAAAAGTGAAGAAAATTGATTTTCTTTGCATATTCATTAACACTTAAAGTATAACTTATTTTTTTGTTCTTTAAAAAATTAAATGGCTGTCAAATATATTTGTTATAAAACATAGAATACTACTTTTTAGCCTTTCTACAATATATATCTAATCACTGGGTTTCATTTTGACCGTCTATAAACGAGAAGGATAATCTTCTAAAAGGCATTAATAGCTATAAGGCTTCATTAAACTTGACAACCCTTATGAAAAATGACAATGCTTAGTGCCTTACTGGTGAACTAGCTGATCAATTCAAGAACCAACCTTGCACAAACTCCATCGATGCCAACACAATTTTAGGCACTGAACCACAATTTGCCAACTATCCAAACCTTTTAGCCAAATACAATTTGAATGTCTCCAACATAAGGGATGTAGCAGTAATGCCTGCTTATGTTCCAAACTTGGTTCCAAGTCTTGTGCTTACTAACTTTACACAGTTTCAATACTCTGATAATCTCAATGACACCAAGTACACAAGAGTTGGGATTGGTTCAGATGAGGACTGGATAGTTGTTGTTCTAACAACAAGCTCACCTGAAGGAAGCTATGCACCGGCTACTAGTGTAGCTTGCTTGGTTTTTGAGATTGGTCTAATTTATCACTTGTTATTCCTATTAATGGCTAGTTTCTGCTTGTTATAAGCTCTTCTTTATTGTTTGCAGCATTGTTATTCATTTGCATAAGGTAGTAAAATGACCATATTCCATTGTTTTAATAGATAGGAAAACTATGAATCACCATATATAGGCATTTTCTTTAGATAAATGAATGTCGTTCTTTGTAGTTTGAAATGTGATGCTATCATTCCTTTTACCATTTTGAAAAGGATAACGCAAGATCATATAATGCACATACGAGTCTATTTTTCCCTTGCTTGTTCTTGTTGCCTTGTCACTAAGGTTCTGTTTGATAATTGAAAAAAATAAATGCTAAATTTTTAAAATCAAATTTGAAAAGTATTAAATATGAATTGTAAAAATTACTTGGAAGTTTACCAAAAATTAAGTGTTGAATATAAATATATCATATGATAACTGTAAATGTTGAATGTTGAATTTTGAAAATGTTTCATTTTATATTTTTACCCTTATTTTTATATTATTTCAAATAAAGTCAAATTTTTTGTTGACATGTTTTATTTTATAAAACAAATATGAAATATTGAGAAAGGAATATAACTATTAAATATAAAATTTTCAAAAATTTCAAAAAATATTTAAAAAAATCCAAAAATAACAAAAATAATAAAATTTAATGATTAAGTAGCCAATTTGTTATTTGTTCTCTTAAATTAATCATAAATTTATGATGAACTGGTGTTGCTTTTTTTCCTGCTTAAAGGGTGGAGTAAACTTTCATTATTATTTTGATATTGTTGAACCCATGGGATTTTCATCAATCAAGCTAAATATATCAAGAAGATGTTGAAAAAGTTTGACATGAGTGAAGTCAAGCCCATTGGAACAACAATGATTCCATCTTCAAAGCTTGACAAAGGTTAAAAAAGAAAAGATGCGAATTAAAAACTTTACAAAAGTATGATTGGATCACTTCTGTTTTTGACTACAAGTACACTTGATATTATGTTTAGTGTGTACTTGTATGCAAGGTTGAAGAAATATATTCTCTGTTAAGAAAATCTTTTGATATCACTTAGATGTTCAAGACTTGGGATCATGTTATCTTAAGGAAGCCATAGACCTGATGTTGTGGTTTTGTCTATTATCTCTCATAACACACTCTACATCTATCTTTTTTCTACTCTCATTGTTCTACTTCACCTTGTTCTCCATGGGCCTATTTATAAGCAATACTCCTACTAAAAAATGTGTAGCCAAAATCGTAAACTTTTTCATCTCCTGTTGGCATTTTGAAGTTAAGTTGGCTTAATGGACATTTGAAAATGAAGTAAAAAATGTGATATATGTTTCCACAATTGCTAGAATAACTTTAAGAAACTCTTTTTTTTTATACAAATTTATTTTTGAATTCAGTAGAGTCAAATTCCTTACATATGGGATCGATTCCACTCTTCACAAGATGTTCTATTGATTTGTAAACTGAAATCATACTATCTGAACACAATCTTCAGGATCTTAAAATGGACCAATAATTCAAATACACTCAATACATTTGCTATTTGTATAGCCTATAGTGCTTAAGGCAGTGTCACCTTATTGATGGTACTTTGGTATGGTGAATAGATGTTTTACTAGAAGCTGATCTGGCAACTGACTTTGAGGTTAGAGTGACTTGCAAGAGAAAGATTAGTCAGAAGCACTAAAAGTAAGACTCTAAAGTGCACTTCAACATTTACGACAATCACTGATGCTTCAGCATGGTTTGATAAGGGTTATTACCTACATTTAGGGTAGTCTTTTTACTGGTATCAAAGTCTATGAAACTAGCTTTAAGTAGGCCTTGCACCTTATGTTTCAAAGTAGTATAGTCTTTAGTAGAATGATCTGCATTCTCATAATTATAATCACAATGCGCATTAGGATTATATCACTTCAGATAGAGAGGTTTCAGTGGCTTTAAATGTATAAGAGCAAGAATGTGGTTCTTAACAAGGTGGGTAAATAGATTGGTGTAGGTCATTGGGATGGGATCGATAGTGGTTTTTTTTTTACTATTTCATGGTCCCATGAGACCATTAGTTTGGCTTTTAGGTCTTAAGGTTGGTTTTGTAAGGGGTACGGTGGTAGTGCTGTACATGTGAGTGTAATTGAAAAGTCATCTAGAAAATATTTAGATAAGCATATGGCAAGACATGTTGATAAAGGTAAAGTGTTATATTGTTCATGGATGGATAATGAATTGGATACATCGGTGGCAAGTAATTAAGAAAACTTCTAAACTATTGATTATTATAATTCACAACTTGAGCTTAACTTTTTTTTTCTTAGATACCCTATTTTCTTTACATTGATGGTCTCTCCTCTATCTAACTTGCCATTTTTAATGACATTTTCTATTATCTTGTCAAAGATAACTGTGCCAAAAGTTTTAATGTGCTAACAAACAAAACAGTGATTTTCTTATCAGTTAGAGGTAGTTGGACTTGAGTAGCCATGTCTTTCTAACTTTGCGTATATTCTTTGAAAGATTCAATTACTTTTTTCTCCATGCTTTGAAAAGAAAGGCGATTTGGGGCTAGATCAATAATGTGCTGATATTAGTAATAAATGCCTTCATAAGCTTTTTCCATGAATGTATTCTAGTCCTATTAAGTTGGATGTACCACCTAGTAGTAGAGCTGGTATAATTACTTAAAATACTTGAATTAGCAGCTTTTCATTGCTAGTATAAGCAACCATCTGTCGATAATACATAGTGACATGGGTCATAGGACACTTTGTACCATTGCATTTTTTAAATTTTGGCACTTTAAATTAGGCGAAATTACAACATTGGAAAGTAAGCAAAGTCTAGCTGTGTTCATAGAGTCATAAAAATTGATTCTTTTTACAACTCAAAATCTCTCTTCTATTAAATTCATCTTTTGTTATGAACTTGTATCTTTTAGTCTCTACAACCTTTAACTTCGACTTTTTTTTTCTTTAGCTTTATCTAAAATCAGGGACTTGAATCAGTTCTAATGCTTCCTCTTTAAAGATTGGATTAACATAAAATTGGATATGCCTCTATGCAGTTATAAATGGCATCCCTGGGTGTGTGTATAGATATGCCCCAAGGAAATGTGCCTATGCCACTTAAGAAGGTTGACCATGATAAGAACTAAATCTAGAAGGATACAGAGGATTAATTACATATTGCATCAAATGTTCTAGTTAACTTAAAGTTTTTTTTACCATTTTTCCTTTGTTTAAGTTTTTCAGCATCTTCATCATTTTGTTTATATCTTCCTTCAACTTTTCTTGTGCCTTTTCAAGCTTGTCAAAACGGCTAGCCTGTTCTTGTTCCATAATCTTTGCTTGTGCATAAATCTTATATCTAGGACGAGTAGGTTGCCTGAAATTTTCTAAAGATGGATCAATCCTTGAACCTTAAGTATCACAATTTTATAATTAGAATGATATACTCATGGTACTTTAATGCATGATTGAATGAAATGCACTAATGAATGTTCGCCACATAACTATTATTGATAAAGGAAATCTCAATTTGAAAATTTGTTTAAACAAAGTCTTAAAACTACATCTATAACAAAACCAAATCAATGTTCCAAAGTTCTAAAAACATCAATTCTAATGCATCTTTATGAACTTCTTAATTTACTAGTAATGATCTTGCACCTCATTTAGGAAATTAACCAATTACTATCCATAAGTCCCATCTAGTTACAGCACTATTTTCAATTCTTCCACTTTTTCTTCCATTTTAGATGCCTTATTAGCAGCCATGCAAATCTGATTGAATAGGTGCCTTAAATGTTTCTGTTTCTCCATGTACAAATTCTTCCATTATTCATTTTTGTCAGCATACATTTGGCATTCATTATTCAAAATAGGTACTTGTGTGTATAGTCAACCATCTTTTGTAGTATCTGATTATGTTTCTACACTCTGGTAATGGCCTTTTGTCCCTCATCTACCTTTGCTTGCAATAATTCATTTTTTTTTAAAGCCAAGTAAGCTCATACGTGGCTGATGAATGTGTTTTGTCTAAATTAGTGAATAGGGCTTTCTATTAATCTCTTTCCTCACTGAGGCTTGAATTTTGTTCTTTGTAGCTTTAAACTCTCTCCTAATTTTTGCCTTAAATGTTTCTGTTTCTCCATGTACAAATTATTTCATTATTCATTTTTTCAGCATACATATGGCATTCATTATTCAAAATGGCTACTTGTGCTGTATATTGGTCAACCATCTTTTGTAGTATTTGATTATGTTTTTGCACTATAATAATGGCCTTTTGTCCCTCTTCTACCTTTGCTTACAATAACTCATTTTCTTTTAAAAGCCAAGCAAGCTCATGATTGGTTGATGAATGTATTTTGTCTAAATCAGTGAATAAGGCTTTCAATTAATCTTTTTCCTCATCGAGGCTTTGAAATTTGTTCTTTGCAGCTTCAAACTCTCTCCTAATTTTTGTCCTAAATGTTTTTATTTCTCCATGTACAAATTTTTCCATTATTCATTTTTATCAGCATACATTTGGCATTCATTATTCAAAATGGCTACTTGTGCTGTACATTGGTCAACCATCTTTTGTAGTATCTAATTATGTTTTTGCACTCTAGTAATGGCCTTTTGTCCTTTATCTACCTTTGCTTGCAATAACTCATTTTCTTTTAAGAGCCAAGCAAGCTCATGTAAGGTTATTGAATGTGTTTTGTCTAAACCGGTGAATAGGGCTTTCATGATTCTCTTTCCTCACTGAGGCTTTGAATTTTGTTCTTTGTAGCTTCAAACTCTCTTTTAATTTTTGCCTTAAATGTTTTTTTTTTTCCATGTATAAATTCTTCCATTATTCATTTTTGTCAGCATACATTAGGCATTCATTGTTCAAAATGGCTGCTTGTGCTATACATTGGTCAACCATCTTTTGTAGTATCTGATTATGTTTTTACACTCTAGTAATGGCCTTTTGTCCCTCATCTACCTTTGCTTGTAATAAATCATTTTCTTTTAAGAGCCAAGCAAGCTCATACATGGTTGATGAATGCATTTTGTCTAAATCAGTGAATAGGGCTTTTTATTAATCTCTTTCCTCATTGAGGCTTTGAATTTTTTTCTTTGCAGCTTCAAACTCTCTCATAATTTCTTCTTTAACCATTTATTTTCTCATTCAAGCTCATTTATCTTAATTTAGAGCTTTTTTTTTGGTAGTTTCTATCTTAAACAAGGGATCTTGGTGATCTTGGGGAGTTGGTTTTATAGAATGGTCAATTCTTCATTTCTAAGAAAGCATAATATCTTTGTCCCTTTTAGCATGCCATACAAAATATTCATGAGTAACATCTTATGTGAGCCTTCCCTGGTTAACTTTGATAGTCTATTTCAATGCTTTTTTTATTTCTTCAATTCTTCCATAGGCTCATTTCTCGATAAAAAAGAATTCCAACTAGCTGAGTTATGGAGTTTTTTGAATGAATTGCTCACATTCAGACTATTTTTGCACCATAGTTGGGGCATATGTAACAACACCCCATAAGCTTAAAAGAAAAACCAAAGGTTGATTCCCATAACTATATAACACTAAATTATGATGTATCTAAGGTGCTTTCTAAACTATCTCTTGGTTGTTAAGCTTGCATAAACATAAGACCTTATCATATTTCAATTTTGCTTTTAGCCATGTGCTAGAGCACAACTTCTTGATCAGAATGCTAGAAAGAAGATATAATTTATGAAACTTGCTTTCTTCATATTCGAAATGACTTTTCATCTAGACATAAAGTAGTTGTACACACTTGTTAATTGACATTTACCATTTTTGTTACAATAATTTAATGATCGGATGGTTTCTACTAGAATAGTTGGTGCTATATTGATTTTATGCCCCATTTGATCAACAAAATCTACCACCAAAACTTTAACATATCAAAGGACTTTTGGAAAAATCACCAACCCATACGCAATTATGGCCATTGTTGTTATTCCCTAGTCATCATCCAAGTGTTCATAGATGAAGCTTCACAAAAAACTCCATGGAATATCCCTATTTTCACCTTTTGTCTTAACATATACATCAACTTGAGGTAAGTTGAGCCCAAGCATTTGTGCAAGCTTTTTGCGGTAACTCACTTTATTCGACTAGTAGATTTTGTTTCGATTTGATAGATCAAAATGAAGTAAGATCATGTACTCTTCAAATGTTGGCAAATATCTATTTCATTAAAGACAAAGCATGTATAGAAGGGATCCCATAATTGCATCATAGCTCTGATCAAAATATAGTCCACATCTATTTAGAGAAGTGAATGCATGTCTATTCTCAAACATCTTTTATCTAGTTTTGCTTATACATTTCCAAATGCTACTTAAGTCAGCTAGGTCACTTTGTTAGAGATCGAGATGAACTCTTTCAAAAAGAATTGAGACAAAATTTTTAGATAGATAATCACCTTTTTTTCTTTAGACTTCTTTTGACTTGCCTTTCGATTGGTGGAAAGGTTTGCAATAAGTTGATACAAACTTTGATTGCATTTTACCTTCCATGGATGTAGATACAAGATTTGGTTTATCAACAACTGATATGTGGCAAATATTCCCTACATGACAATTGAAATGTTGCAAATGCACAATGTCAAATTAAATAATCAGATAATAAAATGGTTAGATAATCAATATATAACACAGTTAGTGCTTTTTGTGTCCTAGTTAAGGTTTCATCTAATAGTAGGTAAGAATGGCTTTATCTTAAGGCTACCCTCTTAAGTGTGGAATATATGCAGAGCTAGTGATTTGACCACTAAAAGTTTTCAAATTATTTCTTACATCATTGTTTATGACAAATTAGTAAGGCATTCTAATCCTTACCCATCATAGGCTACCAATAAAAATGATTCAATTTGAGTGGGAGTATTTTACTAACCATTGCAGAGATTATCATCTCATGAGTGTAAACACTTTACTCCCTCCTACAAGGGATGAAGCTCGAGTTTAGAGCTTATGTAAATTGAATAAATGTATGTGCGAAGGAACATATATGGTTTTCAACTCCTATTTTCCCTAAATTAAGCAAAAGATGAAAAACAAAGGAAAAAGGTTATCATACAGATAAAATAATCATTACAATTTAAAATCATTAAGCCAAAACTATGATGAATTTAAAATTTTATGGTTCGACTCTCTATAATATCCCTAGTAAAGTAGCAAAACTATTATTACGTATAGATTCGTGAACTTATAGCTAAACATAACTTTAGGAGTCACCACTAATCTTTTTTATTAGGTGTGATTGGCCACCAAGGTGAATCTATTATTTTGAAAAAATCTTAAGGCTAACTAATGGTTACTAAAAGAATAAGTTCTAGTCTATGTTTTAAAACTAAGTTTGAGAGTTCAGTTATATATAGGGAAGGTTATAGCATCCACACACGCAAGCCCAAAAGTTGGCACCACTTAATTTTAAATTATCCTAAGGATCTTTGGTTTTAATAGTCTTTTATTAAATTTTAATGTTTAAATATTAGAAATAATTTCTAAGAAATCTTTATTAATTTGGTAGAATTCTTAAAAGTCCTCACTTTAAGAATATTCAAGAATTTTATTTGTTTTCTTGAAAAAGGTTTTATCATAAAAAAAACTTAATCATTTGTTTTTTTTTTATTAAATCTTGCTTTATAGAAAACATACAAAAACTTTTAACCATTTAGGCCAAATTTAAAAATATTTTCTTACCTAAAATTTTCTTATATAATTATTTATTTACGATTACTAAGAATTTTATTCTTAAAATTTTTTATTTAAGTAAGTTTTATTGCTAATATATCTAAATTTTTCATCATTTATGCTGAATTTAGAAATATCTTTCTTAAAATTTAGACTCTTATTATGGAAACTTATTCATTATTTATTTCTTAATTTTTAGAATGAAAATAAAATACCAACTATTTTTTTAAATCTCATTTAAATTCTTCCATAATTTAGGTTGAATTTAAAAAAAAAATTACCTACAAATCTCCTAGAAAATCAACAATTTGTGATTTTCTTGGGATTTTATCCTTGAAAATATACCAATATTTTCAAACAAATTTATAAGTAATATTTTTTATTTCTAATTTGGAAGTGAATAGAATTACTTTTATTAAAATTGTCTAAATTATTTTATAATTCGAGCTAAATTTAGAAAAATTCCTTCTTTATAGAGTTTTTAAAAAATTAAACATTTGAAATTTTTAAAAATTTTATCATTGAATAACTGTTAAATTATTCTCAAAATTTTATAAGTTTATTTATTTTTTTACTTTGAAAATAAATAATAATTACTATTATTGAAATTTTATCTAAATTTTATCTCTATTTAGGTTAAATTTAGAAAAGTCTCTTATTTAGAATTTTTTTAGAAAATTATCTATTTGTAATTTCTAAAAATTTCATCTTCGGATAGTTATGATTTATTTTCAAAATTTTATTAAATTTATTTTCACCTTTATTAAATTTTTATAACCTAGAATAACTTTCTTTATTTTCCTAAAAAAATTCAATCGAACAAAATATATCATAGATAAATAAATAAATAAATAAATAAATAAGATAACAAAAAAATCAATAAATATAGTGAAATTGAAAAAAAAAAAAACTTGTAAAACAGATCGAGTTGCAATCAATCAACATGTGAGTCTTGGGAAATTTAAAGGGGTAAATTGATGTCGTGTGGGCGTTAAATAAATAGCCCAATTTCTTATTTTCTTCCTTAGATCCCTTTTCCCTTTCTCTCTCTTTTTTTTCACTTTCTATTTCCTTTCTAGGTAATTTTTGATCATAAATTTGTGAGATAGTCGTCGAAAAATTCAAATGGCTATTGAAAAATTCAAGAGTTGCCAGAAAAATCATCAAAAACTACAAAATTTGCCAGAACCTTTGTCGAAAATCTCAAAGTTTGCCAAAAAATTCATTTTTTTTCTAGAATTTTTCCAAAACATAAATAAAATAAATAAAAATACCAAAACTTCAACTTGATACTTTTGGAACCTCCTTGATCCTTTAATGACACTTATTCCTTCCAAATAAAATTGAATCAAACTCCAAAAAAAAAAAATTTTTTCTTTCAGAAAAAATTTACTTGCTCTCTTTTTTTGCTCAATTGTTTTCTGCCACTCTCTGTGTTCAACACCTAACTATTTATATACGACCAATTGCTATTAAGATAAAAGTATAAAATCAACAAATGATCATGTTATTGAAAATTGATCCAAACTCTTCCTTATCCCAATAAGATCTTGACTTGTTCTCTATGCTGATATTATCTTCAATCTTCAAATTTGAGATTCCTTTATCATTTTTGTTATTTTTCTATCATTTTTACTTTTTTCTAATTATTTTTCTTTTCGTTTACATAAAACACATGGACAAATAAGCAAATAATGAAGTACCAAAATTTAAAATAAAAATAAAACAAAGTAGAAATATTACTGAAAATAGCAAAGATAAAGCAAGATAAATCATGTTTTTATTTTTATTTTTCCTCTGCTTTATCTTTAACTAATGTTATAAAAAATAATTAAATAAGTAATAGGAATGAAATAAAGCACATAAACAAAAAAGTTAATTGAAACAAAATTAATGAAAGGAATAAAAATGGCTCTATCCTAAGCCTAAGTGGTAAATTTGAACCCAATAATAATTGTCAAACCCATCAACCCAAAATAAAAATTTAGTTTGAATGATCCCAAACTAAATGTGGTGTTTACAATAACAATAACTGACATTACAATAATTGAATATTTATGACACGTGACATGATTTTGTTAAGTATTCGTACCACGTAAACCACTTAGCTACTAAACTTGACAAACCCATCAACCCAAAATAAAAATTTAGTTTGAATGATCCCAGGCTAAATATGGTGTTTACAGTAACAATAACTGATGTCACAATAATTGAATATTTATGACACGTGACATGATTTTATTAAGTATTCGTGCCACGTAAACCACTTAACTACATTAACAGTGCAAGATTTGACAGAATAAAAATTTGAACACCAAAGTAAAAATTTTATTTTTTTAAATAGCAAATAGCATAACACAGGAGCCAATTTACATATTAACCCCAAAAAAAAAAGAGTGATGCTATTTGCACTTCAACTTCCTTTCTTTACACCTTATTACTATTAATACCAAATTTTTTACTCAACACACCCTAAACCTAAAACATAGTTTACCAAAGACCCAAATACTTCATTTATTCACACTTCATCTCTTCACTCTTCTCAACCAAAAATCTAAATGATTTTAAACCTCAAACAAGGCAAATTCAAAGAAAATTTCACCTATTTGAAGTTAATAAACATAAAAGTAAAGACAAATCGTTTGTTGTTTCTACTTTTTTCATTTGATTTGATGTTTAATTTTGTAAGATTTTATGTTTAAATGTTTGAGTGTGATTTGAAGCTTTCAAAAATAAATTTCTTAAAGTTTTTAAAGATTTCTAGAAATAAATGTCTGAAAATTTTTAAAAATTTTCAAAAATCCAAAGTCTTTAAAAATGAAGTCTAAAAATCTTTAAAAACTTCCAAAAGTGAATTTTCAAAATGTGATGTGAAAGATTAAAAATAATTGACTAATAGATATTTAAATAATTTCATTAAAAATTAAATTTTTTTGTGTATGGAGAAAAATTGAGATGTAAATAGCAACACTAAAAAAAATCTTCCCTTTACTCTTTTTATTTCTCTATTAAGATTTGTCACATTTTCTCATTCTCAAACCTAAAACATTGAAATCTTTTA
The DNA here is from genome assembly GCF_047325235.1 of Durio zibethinus. Lineage (NCBI taxonomy): Eukaryota > Viridiplantae > Streptophyta > Magnoliopsida > Malvales > Malvaceae > Durio > Durio zibethinus. The sequence goes on along the minus strand of NC_143188.1, from coordinate 6,860,014 downwards.
ACAAATAAATCTACGAAAAGCCAAAAATTAGTTAACTCCAAATATAAGACTTTGTTACATTGGTACGCTAATTTTTAGGCTTCAAGTCTTTGACATTTGGTGACAATGATGTTGGACCTATATGCTTTGTTAAGAAGATCAGTGCCAGATTCACAGATCATGAATCATCTTGTTCGCTACGTCGCTTGCTCTTTCTTTTGTTAAAAAATTGGATGCCCTACCTATCTAATAGTAGAAGAAAGAATTGATTAGTTATGGCACATTTGGTTGCATTTATATAGGGATGAATCTTGACTCTGGCAAATTGCTAGTAGTTAAGCAAATGAGTTACTGTCAATTGAGAGCACAATTGTTTAGCTATTGTTTTAATTTTTTATTATATTTTTGTTGTTGTAGGTTTTAATTAAGATAAATGCTTACAGGGAGAAAACATAGGTAAAATGGGACTTTCTTTTTAAAAAAAATTATTTTGAAAACATTATTGTTTGTGTTAAGTTTGGACAAAGGGGAAAAGCTCATAACTTAGAGATAAGAATACGAGAATTAAGAAGAATAGCTTAAATGAAAAAATAAGAGAGTTGAAAGAAGAATTGGCCTCTCTTTTACTTAGAGGGAGTGGGGGTATTTATACAAATTAGATTGGACTAAATAACCAAAATACTCGTGCTCCAATTGTGAGCTACTCTTTTAGGGTAAAAGTCAATTATACCTTTATGACCTAAAAAATACCCTTAACATTATCTTCCTTAAAAAACAATTTGAAGATTTAGACAAGGGTTGAGCAGAGATGTTTGACTTATTTTGGGTTTAGTCAACTTGTTGAAATTTAAGGTTACACCAAGTTTAGACTTTGAATGTCGATTTTGTCCTCTAACCTTTTAATGACATGAATGGTTTAATGTATTGAAGTGATGGGATGTCATTTTATGATTCATCTAATGTGGATGACTATTATGATCTCAATAGTTGTTTGACTTTGTTTGCTAATTATTTAACTTTGGTCGGTGTTAATAGGTAGCTAATCTGGGGGCCTTTATGTTGTCTAAGTTAGTTACTTAATAATTGACATAACATTTGATAGATTTTATAATGAGATTCTAAATTCATTTGTGTTGAGGGAATTTATATCGAGGTAATTCTATATCAAGGTGATTTACACTGAGATGAATCTATGCTAAGGTAATTTACACTAAGGTGAATATATGCCAAGGTGATTTTTATCAAAGTGAATTTATGCTAAGGTGATTTTCACCAAGGTGAATCTAAACTCTTGCAAAAATAATTTTATTGAGCAAAGCTTTATTGAAAGAAAATTTACCCAAGTATGCTATTTTGAAAGCAATTTTTGTTATAGTGGACTTTTTTATTGAGCTAAACAATTAGGTCAAGTAGAAATTTTTTAATCAACTTAAGCTTTTTGGCCAAGCTAATCCTTTGCTAAGAAAATACGGTAAAGTTGCTACTTTATCAGTGAAATTTGGCTTGGTCAAACTATTTTTTTTTTAGTTGAGCTAATCTCTTTTGGCCAAGCTAAGTATTTTTTGCTAGGAATGTCAATCTTACCCATACCCAATGAGAAACCCAACTTTTTATTTGAATGGGGATGTGGATGGGTATTATATTATGGGTATAGGGATGAGGATGATTTTAAATTTTTAGATTAAGGATATGGACGGTTGATTTAGTACCTATCCCGTACCCTACCTTATATATTTAGTAAATAATTTTTTTTATTAAATAATATAAATTTGTATTTTAGATTAATTAGAATTAATATATTTTTATTGAAAAAATATATTAATAAAAATTACCTAAATATACAAGATAAAAATAAAAAAAATAAATTTTAGTTTTTACTTCTTTTAAAAATTTATGAGTATAAGGATTATCATATCTGTTAAATATCTACGAGGATAAGGATGGGGATAAATTTAAAATATCTATTGGATATGGATATAGAGATGGGTATAATATAAAATTTGGAGATAAGGATGGGAAATACTCTGCCCTACCCATACCCTACCCATTAACATCCTTATTTTTGGCTGAGCTAGCAAAACTAATACTTTAATAATGAAATTTGGTTGAGCTAAGTGTTTTTAGCTGAACTAATCCTTTATGAAGGAAATTTGGTGGAGTTAATACTTTATCTAAGAAATTTTTTCAAACTAAACTTTTTTAATTGTCCTTTTTCTTTTGGCTAAGTTAATCTCTTTTGGACAAGCTAATTATTAAGGTTTTTTTGTCGAGTTGATCCTTTGCCAAGGAAATTTGATTGAGCTGAGCTTTTTTGGTTGAGTTGATTACTTTGGTTGAGGTGGCCTAATTAAGCCTTTATGAAGGTAATTTACTAATGTGAGCTCTTTGGTCGAGGTGGTCGAGCTAAGCCTTTGTGAAGATAATTTATTGAGATGAGCTTTTTGATCGAAGTGGTCAAGATGAGTTTTTTGACTAAGGTAAGCTCTTTTGGCTGAGCTGAGCTCTCTGGCTGAGATGGCCTAGCTGGCCCAGCTAAGCCTTTATGAAGGCAATTTATCGAGATGGGCTTTTTTTGTTGAGGTGAGCTTTTTTTATCTAGATGAGATTTTTTGGCCAAGTAGATCACTTTAGTTGAGGTGACCAAACTAAGCCTTTGTAAAAATAATTTATCGAGATGAGCTTTTTGATCGAGGTGATCGAGATGAGCTTTCTTGACTGAGGTGAGCTTTTTTTATCGAGGTGAGTTCTTTAGCTGAGGTGGCCCAACTAAGCCTTTATGAAAGTAATTTACTGAGATAAGCTCTTCGGTCGAGGTGGCTTAGTTAAGTCTTTGTGAAGGTAAGTTACTAAAATGAGTTCTTTGACTAAGGTGGCCAAGATAATCTCTTTTGACTATGGTAAGCTCTTTTGGCTAAGCTGAGTTCAAGCTTTTAAGCTGAGCTATTTTGTTGAATTGAGCCTTTATAAAGGCATTTTATAGATTTGAACTCTTTTGACAGAGCTAAGTCTAAGCTACTAGACCAAGCTATTTTGTTAAATTAGATTTTTATAAAGGCATTTTGTAGATCCAAAATCTTTTAGCCGAGTTGTTTGTCAAATTAGGCCTTTATAAAGGCATTTTGTACATATGAGCTTTTTTGGCTAAGTTGAATCTAAGCTTTTAGGCTAAGTTGTTTTATCAAATTGAACTTTTATGAAGGCATTTTGTAGATTCAAAATATTTTGGCTAAGCTATTTGTCGAATTGGGCCTTTATGAAGGCATTTTGTAGATCTAAGCTCTTTTTGCCTAGCTGAGTCTAAACTCTTAAGTCAAACTGTGTCTTAACTCTTATTTCAAATCTCTTGTTCTCTCTTTTAAGCTATTTTCTTCAATTCTCTCATTCTTATCTCTTAGCTTATCTTTAAGCTCTTCCCTCCCCCCGTCCGAACTTAGAAGAAATAAATGGCATGCCAGGTAAAGGTCAAACCTATAATTTTCTCGATTTGAAAATCGTTGAGTTTGAGTTAGTTTACTTCTTTATAAACTCGATCAAGGCTATTTCAACCAGGATGGCCTTCAGTTTCATTATCAGCTCGTCATTCTTCTTCTTTTGCTTAACCTTCTCTTGTGGAATACACTGAGGCTAGATCTGATGTCGCCCAATGCATCCAAGCTCTTTTGTGTTCCTTGACCAGGGCAACCACATCTTTCTTAGCCTTTAATAGGTGGGCTATAGCCAGATAGGCATGGTAAAGGGCTTGGTTGGTGTTTAGAGGTTGAGTTGGAAATTTTTGTTAAATTGTATAAAACAAACTCAAACTTAGAAAAATGAAGAACTATAAGAAACTAAGCTGAAATCAGGTAACCCTTAGTAAGATGAAGGATTGCAACCTTGCAAAACCTCCTTACCATATCAATGTTCTTGGTGTGGTCATCGGTAATAGTGAACTACAACCTTGTAGAGATCTTTTTCAAGTTGGGCCTTAATATCCTAGCTTTGAGGTTCTTTAAGTTGGAAGAAGAAACTGTCATATTTGGTTTTTTGGCAAGAAAATGTGCTTGTGCTAAGGAAAGATTCCAACTAGCCCTAGCATTTTCTTTGAGCTACTGAAGAGTGCTAAACTAAGGGGTTAATGACCTTGTACCCTTGTGAGATAGTGTCTTGAGTTGAATTTTCTTCTAGCCTCTTTTGGTCTTAAGGGTATGCTAGTACAAGATGAAGTTGAAGTCATCATTGGTGGACATCTCTATAAAATTGAGCGAACAATTAGATAAAAATCAGGTTAAAATAAAATTTTATGAGGTTACCTTAAACCTTCCCAGTACTTCGTCTCATTTATTACTTCAGGGGAGGTCAACCTATAGGCATCAATAATAAGCTCTCTCCTATAGGTGTACTATATTATTTTGTCTCGATCTAATAAATCCAGGATGGAGAGAGCCGCCGATGCATCCTTAAAAATGTAAGGCACATTTATTATTTCCTACACTTTAACCTTGGTCGCACTATATTTATTTTTTGTTTTTAGAGGCAAAGGAAGAATAACTTCTAATTTTTTATTAAGCTCGAATAATCGGTGAACAGTTTTTTATTGGGTCGAGCTTTTACATAATACCACTTTTTATCACTATGGTGCATTTAAATAGAAAAGAAGTCCCTAAATAGAGGGAGAGACAAAAGAATGTTTAGATGTTGACAAAGAATGATGAAAGCAACTATGTACTGTACAAAGTTGGGAGTGAGCTAAATGATAGTCAAATTATAAAAATTAAAAATTGAAACAAACAAAGAATGAAGTGGAAATTTCAGATCAACCATGAAAAAGTCCTAATATACATAGAGCTGATGTGGCTTTAGTTTATCAATGACCCAGTTTGAGGAGTTCAACATTATTATGCTATACCCCTCTATGGGCAAAAGGAATGTCATCACTAAAGCGTAGACGTGATCAGCTAAACATATGTTAGGACAATTTTCAAAATTTACTCTGCCTTTTAGTTCACTCATCACATCTTTGGAGATCATATCGAGGTCACATGGAGTATATACTGGAACCTTGGTCAGTTTGTCCAATTCCACAGGATTCCCCTTTTTGCCATCACTTTCCCCAGCTAAAGTACTCTTTTCTTGCTGTTCCTTCCTGAAACCTTTCTCAGTGTTAAAATTTTCACAGTTAGAAGACTTTGACTTTTAAGCAGAAGAAGGATTTTGAGGTTGAACCATGGTTGAAAACAACTCAACTCTAAAGGAAGAAGGATTAAGTAGAGACCGAGAGGAAGTGACCTCAACAAAAACTGACTGAGGGGGAATAGAAATGAGTACGAGAGCATCAGTAGGTGGAAAAGTAGAAATATAAAAAAATTGACTTGATTGAACCACAGAACGGGGGAACAATCGAAGATAAAGGAAGGTCAACCATAAAATATGGACCAACCTGAGAGATGGGAGATGATGGTGGATTTTGCACGTCGAAGTATATCTAAGCACATAACTCCTTTGTGCTTAGGACCCATTCTTTTTTTGCTTGAGCATTTTCTTTGTTTTGTTGCTACCTTTCCTTGGACATCAAGTTGAACTAAAAGGCCATCATTTGACAATTACGATCTCCAATGACTGGTAGAATCAAGTCTCACATCAACTAGATGAACTCCACCACTAATCTCGAACAATTTTGAACAATTAACACCTTAGCAACCTTTAAGCATGCTATGCACTCAACCCAAGACATGCATGCGAGATCAGATCCTCACCAAATCAGACCATGACTCAAGGCTATTTATCTCTCAATATCGATCTCCTCTATGATGTTGGCTCGGAAGAACCATATTCCATGTCTTCTTCCTTTACCTAGTTGATCTTCATAGAGCATACTGATCATACCTCTAGTAGTCTATTAGTCAAACTAGTTGATGGGGGAACAAAATGTTGAGGGCATTTAGTAGTTAAAAGGGCATAATGGTTTTTTTTCCTGTTAGAAGCTTTTAGCAAACAACCAAGGATAATTTTGACTTTTATGCCTACCTGACATGTCAGGTTGGTTTGAGACATCCAATGCCACATTAGCTCGGCACTATCCTTGTTGTCCCCTAATGGTCCTCCATTGCTTATCTATAATGTTAAAGGTCTAAACACCACGAAGAGAGGGTTGTACTACTCCTGTTTCTCCTCATTACTCTCCTTCTAACCTCACCTATTTTGACTTGCAATCTCCTCTGTATGAAGAGTTTATAACATGTTGAATGGAGGGCTTCCAACTCCTGTTGGAACTGCAAATGGTGAAAATATTTTGAGCTTACCTCCTAAATGCAGGTCATCTAAGCGGCTGCCTAGCAGAAGACTCTTTGCGGTTGCTGATGCTGCCAACATAGCTAACCCAAAGAGTCATACCAAGCATTTGTCAAAGACTGCTGTTGTTCATGATTGGACTCCGCAAGAAATTCAGCCACATTCTGTGGGGGAATGAAGAGGATTCAATTCCCTGCTGGAGGCAATTAGTCCTAGGTTTGTTAATACTTCTTTGAGGTCTGCTTTAGCTTATCTCCGTTTGTAAAAATATTTCTGTCCCATTCTCTAATCTTGAGAATGACATTGCAGCATGAGCTTTTCTGAGAGACAAAGGAGATGGAAAGAGGAGCTAAATCAAGACCTTGAAAAGAAGCAAGGCAAGTTATGTTTTTCTGCTCATTGTTTCAAAGTCATTCACGCTTATTAAAAAACGTGGTTACTGCGTACGAAGCATGAAACTGAATTTTTTGCATCGTACATGGTTGGGCAATGATATGGGCCATGCCACTTGGTAAAATAAGGGATTCACAAGCGCATAATCGCTAAGTTCTTGTGCGTTTGGCCTGACTCAGAATAATTAGATATGGCAATTTGTATATTTATATTATATAAAATATTAATAATTTGTGTATTTGTAGCATGTTTTAAACGAAAATTAGATATCATTGTGTTGATACAAAAATACAAAAAATATATATTTTTTTATTTTGTTAAACCAATATATGATTTTTACTAAAATTTTAAACTATTATTTATCTTTTTCATATCATTTTTGTATTATACTTTAGATTGCCAAGTCTACTTGAATTCAATTATGTTTGTCCACGATTTAATCATGTTTGGATAGTTAAAGAATGGCATTGTGCTTGTTCCATGTTTAGTTAAAAGCTCATATGTGGTTTAGTTAAAAGCTCATATGTGTTCAGATAAGTTATTCCCTTTCAAATGTACAAAGAAGCAAAATGTCTATTGCAGAGATGCTGCACCAGGCAGGTGTTGGCGGGAAGACATCATCTCCAAAGGATAAGTTTCTAATTCGACAAAGAGAACAAATACGGTTTGCATTTCCTGGCAACTAAATGTATGTAACTTACCTGTACTTGTGTTAGTGCCGAATGGAAATAAAAATCATGCCATTCCATTGGGATTGTTCATTTCCATATTTTGTATTTTTGGCGAGAATGGCGCAAAATAAATTTGTGATGGTCACTCCATTATAGATATGCATTAACATAAGCATTTGTACATGCGTTTTTCCTTTTTTTTTTGGCCCCACTCTACTTTTTTAAACTGTGGGATAATAGGCAGTGTTTTTCTTTTTTCTTTTTTCTTTTTTTTCAAATTTTTACTGAGGGAGTCACACAAAAAAATTACCTTTATTTTTTCTTTGAATTTTTGTTTGAACTATAACTTGTACAAAGCCCTTTCCTGATAAAGCTGTAATGGAATATGAATCATGTCAAAGGAATTTTATACTAAGGTCATATTTGGTATATAAGATAATAGATATGATATAATGATAATTATTTTATATTATATTTGATTTATAGCTAAATGAAATGATAAAATTACAAAGAAAATTAAAATAAGTGGTCACCAAGGAACTTTGCTATGCTAATTTTTTTTTTTTTTTATATAAAGAAATTGCAATCTAAGTATAAAAAAAAAGTAATGAAATTTGAACCCATAGTCCGATGAATGTTATTTATTTTTCTTAAAGAACATGAAAGAGGAGAAATAGTTTTTTGCAAATAATTATGAGGTATATAATTTTGGTTTGGTCCAAATATAATGAATTTTGTCATTACTTTTCTCTCCACTATTGAATTCAGACCATTTATTGAATCGTGTACCGATATTAAATCAAATACTCAATCTAAATCAAATGCTTTTCCCAAATGCTAATCAAAGACTGACTAGATTCATCCCCTCAGGAATAAGAGAAAAGAATATTAAACTTTTATTTGGCAAGAGATACATCACATCATATAGGGACTGAATTGAATTAATTCATCCGTATAATTGAACTGGTATATGAATTCAATTTTTTCATTAAATGTTCTCAAAGAATATCGAATAAGAATCTCTTGAATATTTCCTCTTTCTGGAGCTATGGGGGTCCAAAGATATTTGAAGTTGATTGAACCCTAAGTTAAGCATGCCAATTGGCCGTGCATCTACTTGCCAACCATAAGATCGAGGATATATGACAATAAGCCCAAGGTATGCAGATGAGAAACTACTTGAGTTTGAGTTGAAGATCTGCTTAATTATAACACGTTAATTTCATGACCCTTTTTTTTTTAATAAAATATCCTTCAAAGTATCATCATCAATGATTATATACTTTGATTTATCCAAAAAATAAAAATTATATACTTAATTTCATGCACCGAATTTGCTTTCCAGGATGTTTCTCTGTCTATAATATACATAAATTCCATGCTTTAGAAAAAAAAAAAAATACTGAAAACGTGTTTTTGATTATGATCTATGCATGCTTGATTATGTATATGTAATGATATTTTTAAAGAAAACATCAATTTGTTGAAGTTAAAGAGCATGATTTAAGCATGGAATCATTTTTTATAATTTTTTTATAAATTTGTGGAGATGGTGTGGAAAAAAGGAAGTATTGAAGTCAGCTAAAGTATAGAGTATGGGCCGCCCTTAAATAGTCTTGTTGCTTCGTAATTTATGTGCAGGATAGAACCTGTCTTGCATGGTTTTCTGTCAAAAGATCACAAAAGACCTCTAAAAGTTCTTCTTGTTCCCCATACTTCAAAGTAGTCCTGGAAATTGTTTATTATGTTGGTTGGTGATGTCAAAAATATAATGAAAAGCTATAGCTATAAATTTTACTATATTTTTCTATTTTGCATGTATATGGAAGAAAGTTTTCTGGAAATTAAACAGAAAGAGGAGCATGCATGGAGGATATCAGACTTTTTTTATTGATGACTTAACTCTTTGAAAATGATGACAAGAGACCAAAGTGCATGAAAAGATGTTTCATGTAGGTAGAGCTGGTTTTTTTTTTTCTAAGGGAAAATATTTGGAAAGGAGAAGAGATCATACAGATGTGAAATACGCGCAAATCAACAGGAATATTGTTCAAAGGTTAAATTGTACAATTAGTTTCTATATTTGAGAGAAATGAAGAATTTAATCCCTCCCAAATCATTTAGTGAAAAATAATTCTTTCAACTTTTATAGATTTTCAAATATAGTCCAATAATTAATAGAGTCAAATTTTTTCCATTAAAATTATTTATCTAGATATTGACTCTAATGGCATGACATTGACCATGCTAATATAACATTTTAAAACAATTTTAAAATTAAAAAATAGATGACGTATAATTTCTTTAACCATATAACTTATTTTTGGGTCATTTTAAGATGTGGAAATTTTTTTTTTTAATTTGATCACATGGCATGTGGGACCATTTTCCTTTCCTTTTTTTTTTTTTTTTTCTCTTTTCAAGACCTCATTTTTTTAAAAGTTTCTCCATAATAAAATAACAAAATTTGAAAACCCAAAAGCCCTTAGATCTGTTGCCATTCACACTTATCTCTATTGTTGGCAACAAGTTCTCTTTTCTCTCTTTCCCTTTCTTTTAATTGGTTTGTTTATCCCTAAAAATGTGATGGCAAATGTCTCTTGGCTTGTAAGTGAAATGGATAAACTTTTAAGAGTGGAAGCTATGGGTGCTGAGCTGTCAAACGGGAGCAAGAACCTAAAATCACAAGTTTGAAGGTTGGTTACAAGCAAAGGCTAGAGATTTCTCTAAGATTTGTGCTCTAACACTCAAGTTAGTGTTCGGAAAGAGAAAGAAAGAGAAAAATCTTAAGAAGAGAGAGAAAAGAATTGAATGAATCTACCTAGTGTGAGGTGACTATTTTTACTTATAGGGTGAAGTGTCAAACTTGGACAACCTAAGCTTTGAATAGCAGGTTTAGGGCTAATATTGCAAGCCCGACCTGATCTAGTACTTAATAACCCATTAAAGGGTGTCAAGTCAACATTCCAATGTACCTTCAGGATAATGAGAGGTTGATCTAGCTGATCTATTACCAGTTGTTGGGAATTGAACATCAAAGAATAGAGTATAACGTAGTAGAATTTAAAAATTTTCAATCCCCTAAGCCTTGGATTACATTGATAAGATTATACAGAAACATATATACAATTGATAAAGGTAGTTTTACTTACTGTCAAGAACATTTAAAGAACCATAAGCAAACCACTAGCTATCCAAATATGTAGCCTTTAATAGTATTCCACATGAACAAGGTGAAAGAGCCTTTTCCGAAGGATGGGAAGAACTCAAAATCGAAATATCTAACTAGTGAGATTAGTCAATTACCTTTTTTATGTTTTCTCTCAATTACTCTCAACAAATGAGATGTCTATTCTCTTAGAACACTGTAAGAGAGAGGGCTATTAAGTTTTTTATATAGAGACAAAGGTAAGTTAAGACCTTAGGGTATTAGGATTTTTTTATGCTTATTCTATTCTCAATAGAATAACCCTTTCACTAAGTCTTATTCTTAATAGGATTACTTACTTGGTTGGGCATACAATATCCCATTTAGTATTAGACTTTTGTATGTTTCTCCATATTGGATATTAACCTAATAAATTAAATCTAACTTAATTTATCCAAACAATAACCCTTTCATAATATGTTCTATTGTGTGTGACCCATTAGGTTCCTTAACATGTTGGCAATAAATATAAGTATTGTAATCCTTTGTTTGGATTAGATGAGTCAAAACTATTTTGACTTTACCATTAATTCTTTAACTAACCAATATTATATTTATAGATCATTATCAATACCAACCATATTGCCATAACAACCAATTGCTAAGGAATGTCAATGTCGTTGGACAACTTATCCATGTATAGTCTTGTAATAAAATTAATATCCCTTCATCACATAATATCTCAGTTTAATAATGATTATGGATTAGTGTTTACCTTATTTTTGTTCAACCATATTTAAATCTTGCTCTTCACATTAACTTTTGAATAAGCTTTATAACTATTCCAAAACTTTATTTTACTTTGGCCAAAGATTTCTTAAGCTAATTCAATAAAGACTCAACGAGATCTTCACTTGTTCACACAAGATGATGAATCCTATATCAATTGCTTCATGCATCTTCATATGCCTTATGTTAAACCCAACCATACCCAATCGAAGCATTTATGATTAGAAGCATGAGTAAAATAAAGTTAAAGTATAACATTCATCATATAAGATCATTAGTAATCTCAAGTCAAAAGATCACTTATACAACCACCACATGAGAATATTACTATAAACATTATGTAAAATACCATATAGCATTCTCATTTTGGGTCATGTTCAGTGAACTTATTCTTGTGACAAGCACCCAAATATTATCTTAAGTTTATCCAAACTTTATCATATAAGATCAGTTGCTTGCTTTATGAGCAAGAGCATAACCTTGTGCCAATTTCAATAGCTTTTACCAATATTCTTTCTTGACAAAGCATTAACGAGGAACAATTTAGAAATAATTATAAAGCATCCAAATGTAATGATAATCACATAATTACAATCCCATTATAATTCATTTGCAAAGCATATATATTATAAGGACTTTATCTATAAGAAGTAAGTAATATCAATCATATTCATTCAATCTAATAGATAAAGAATGCCTTTGATAATAATAAAAATGCATAATATGATATGTACCCTATAGCTAATCTAATTAGTCTTAGGGAATATACCAACACCAGTAAAATTGAGCTACGAGTTATGCATGGATTTTTTTCAAGTTTTGTAATATAGGCAATGAGGCTATCTTTATGACTGCCTTGATGTGATCTTGTAGAGGCAAGCCAATCTTTGTGGTAATCCTAACATGACGCTTTAGTGGTATTGGTGTCTAGACTTGAAGCCTTCTTTTGTTACTCTGAATAACATGATTGATGTGACACTTACATGTATGGTTGACATGGCATTCGTGTAGTATGATTGACATGACACTCATAACATATATATTAATTTTCTTCTTTAGCAATGGGCTCAATGTGGTAACATTGCCCGTTTTAACAATCAAGGCTATTAAGCCCATCGATCCACACGGTTGTCTATGTACCAATAAAAAATTTAGTAGCTATTACTGCCTTTACTTTTTCAAGTGAAACTCTAGGTTAAAGAGTTACTCGAAAGGTTGCCAAGATATCAGTATCCTTGACTTCTTTTTCAAGAGTATAACAAGTCAATTTATACTTTTTAACACCAATTTTGAATCCAACACTTTGGATGAATTAATTGCTAATTCATTTGAATTTGCATTTAATAAAGAGGGAGAAATGTATGTGCAAATTTGAAAATTTGGATGGTTTTTTGAATTTGAATTAAAAAGCCTAAAGGTCATCTTTCATATGTGTATGATAATATGGCTTAATCTAGGCTGTCTGGGACTTGCCTATTTAAAGCCTCTGATACCTTCATTTCCTTATTTCCTAACTTTTCTCATACTTTTTTGCTTTCGTATCGATCTATTTTTTTTCTAATCATAAGCTTTCCAACTTTCTTTGTCCAACTTTCCCCATTTATTTTCATAGTCTTGATATGTCTCATACTAATTATGTCTTTTGGTTTAGATTTGTCTAACTTTAGGGTAGAGGTTAGGAAGGGTCGGCTTAGCAAGGATATGGTAGAGGTTCTTCCAGATAATAAGGTCTTTTTTGTTATTGAGGAAGAAATTATAGCTGAGTTGCCTATTATTTGAACCCAATGTTAGTAGAGAGCTTAAAACAAATTGAAAAAAATGCTTAAACTAGGGGTAAGAAGGTTCTTTATGGGATAGATGAACTTTTAGTGGTTGTATAGTCTGACCTTCAAAATCCTCTTATTTTTACAAATATAGTTAGTTCAGTTCTTCTAACTAACTTTTCTTCATTCTCCTTAATTCATCTTCCTTGGTTGCTCCACTATTTACCTTTTCTAACCAAACTTTTATTTCTGTCAAACCTTTAATGATCTTCTTAGTGCCTAAATAAATATTAGCTAGTCTTAACTCTGACTCTAGGCCATCATCTGATTCTAATGAGTCGTCTATTTTTAAGACATCCTTATCTTCCTTTGATTTCATGAAAGTCCTTGCTCCTTTCTAGCTCAAAGACTTTTGTAACCTCTAGTAACTGAGCAAACTAGTGGATGGGCTTTTCGAATTAGGTAGGTTTAAGATTTTGAGTAGGTTGAAAAGTTTGACCATAATGCAAAAAAGGGTGAAGGTGATGAAGAAGCAAAATTTTCTAACAATAATGATAATTCCTTCATTTTTTTTGTATGCTCCTTATACTTTAGGTGTCAATACAAAAAATGTGATGAAGAGTCTAAAAGGCCAAGCTACTCTTAAGAAGTGCTCTTACCTTTGTTCAATTCATCACGTCTTTGCTGTAAAAGATAAGTTTGACTTTCCTCCGAAAAGTTATAAGGTAATAATTTTGACGTCCTAGGATAGGTCACTAGTGGAATAGAGTGTGATAAGATGTGGGTTTATTGGGACTCAATTTTGGGTAGTCTTAGGTTTCTTCTTCAATTTTTCATTATTGATTTCTCTTAGGTTTCAATTAACTATCACTCAATTTAATTCTTATAGGAACATAATAGGTTTTATTATTCTTCGTAAAGAGTTAGATTTTCTTCCCACCATAGATACTTTAAAGAATTTTTTATTATTAAAAGACATCTACATGATAAGAGCTGGTACTATGTTATAGTTTGTCCCTTAAAGATAGTTTTTGCTAACTTCTCTAATGTAGACACCCCATATAGTTCGGGGTTTTATTTGTGTTATAAGATTAAATTTTGTAGATTATTTTATTTTATTTTATTTTTATTTTCCAAGTAATTTGATTCTTATTAATTTTAAAGAAAAAAGAGGTTGGCTGAAACTAAAAAGAGACAAGGTAAGTTTAAATGAAAATTGAAACATTAAGAGCAATTGATAGTCTTGCTATTGTATTTTCGACTAGGATCAAAATATCAATCATAATAGGAATGTATTGAGTTTGGTTTTTGGAAGAATTATGAGTTAGAGTTTGATTGAAAATCTATTTTAAAATCTTGATAAGATTTGGTTGGAGAAGTCCTATTTTACTTTGATTATGATTGAAGGCTTATTTAAAAACCCATTAGCAATCATGAAAGAGGGGAAGAATCAATGAGAGCAAAAATAATTATGAGAGTACTAGGTAGTATAAAAAAAAAATTGGTAATTCTTTCAAGTAGTTTTTTTGAGAGAATTCTTGAACAGTTTTTTTATTTAGGATTGGTTTGGGAACATTTAGAACCAAGGAAATAAGAAAAGTTGAAATTTGGTTTTTAGGAACTATTTTGTATTTTTTGAAATTTTTTAGAAAAATATGGATTTTTAAAGATTCCTGTGGAATTTTTCAATGATTTCTTGAAGATTCTTTCCCTGAATTCTCATTTCTTGTTAGAAACTAGGATTTTTTGGATATTTTGGTTGGCGTTCAAGTCTTTGTAAAGATAAGGAGAGCATTTGGGAGGTTAAAGAGAGATTAGAAAGGTTAAAAACTAGGAAAAAAGAAAAAAAGTTTGCCTTTTCATATTGTTACAAAATGTACCGCTTCAATAGCTGACTGAGACCCATTCATTTTTTCGAGACGCAACCTGAACCAATTCAAACTCGAACCACTAGTCTATGTCTTCAAGCTGAGCTCGAACCAATTGTGAGTTGTTCTTCAAGTTGCTATGTCGTTTCGTTAGAAAAGAGTTGAGCCATATTCAGAGCTAGGTCGAGCTGAAACCTTTTTTGGTTTTTTTTTCTGTATTTTCTTTATTTATTTGTTTAAATTATAGTTTTTTTTTAAATGTAAAGATTAAATTCATAAAATTTTATCAAACTATTGGAGTATTTATATCTTAAAATTAAATCTTACTAAACTATTGAAAAGTTTAATTATTTTCTTAGAATAATTTTTTTAATTCTGTCAAACTATTAAAAGATTTAAATTTCAAATTAAATCTTACCAAAATACTAAAAGGTTTAGTGATCTTTTTTAAAAAAGAAATTTTGTTAAAATTAATCCTACCAAATTATTAGAGAAATTAAATTTCAAAATAAAATCTTACCAAACTATTGAAAGATTTTATTGATTTTGATACAATAAATTTTTTGGAAACTTTAATAAATATGACGACAGAGCCTCTTCAGATAATAATAGTAGTTTCGGTGAATACTTTAGAGGTAAGGAATTTTTTTTTAATTGTTTCAAAAATATTGGAGTAATTTTAAGAATAGTTTCTAATATTAAATTATTTGATAAAATTTTTAACATATTTTAAGGCTTAATGGATAACACAATATGAACTAGTATTGTACTTCAAATGGACGTTGTAAGGGCACTATAACCTTCTTCATACTTCCAGATGCTATCTAATTTTGTAGACTAAAATATACCTTTTTAAAGAATCCAAGTCAAGCTTTAGATCTCTCCTCAAAAGAGGATAGATTCAATTAAGTGGCTAATTGCAACTAAGTAAAAAAGATTGGTGGCAACTCTTAGTTAATGTCTAATGATAAAATTCACAGACTTGTAAATTATGGCACCAAGCTTAATAAAAACATGGAAATTTCTTTTCCTCTGTATCAGAAGGTCAAAGGGGTTTGGGAAATAAACAATAAGTTGAGCTTGTTCAAGGAGGCTAAGATGGACCCTCTGACCAATAATGAGCTTAGGGCACAAGACACAATAAATGATTTCTTTAGAGAAGGGAAATTAATAATAAATGTAAACGAGTTAACCTTTCTTAGTGTTATTAAGGAGGTCAAATATTAGGGTAATTTTCTTACTAATTTCTTACAAGTATTTTTTTGTTCATATTTTCTAACTCTAAGGTTGGTTTTTTTGTTATAGTTAAAGAAATGGCTAATCAGAAGTCAATAGGTTTTGGCATGACCAGATTCACTTAGACTCTAAAAAGGGAGAGAAAGGGGAAAAGCTCTTCCTTAACTCAGTGCCTTATCTCAAGGTACTAAAATCATTGATCCACCACCTTTTTCAGCCTAACCAGATTAGCAATAAGAGTCATGTAGCAATGTAATAACTCAAATAGAAAATGGCAGCTTAAAATTCAAAAAAGAGGCTAAGGGTGGAGTCTTCTTCTTCAGGTCATGCCAACAAACTCCATGTTTCCTCTAAGATAATTTCCATCATCTTAAAGTTTGACTCTTCAAAAAATGTTTGTGATTATCTCGAGGTGGTGAAAAAAATTACCCGGGTACCATGGCTAAGAAAGGTCAATTATACATTAACCATTATAATCTTCAACTTGATATATTTTTATGGAATTATTCCCCAAGCTCAATTTCTTTTGTTTGTCTAGTTTCTAATCAACTTCCTAAGTCTGTTTCCTAAAATATTGTTAAACCTTTTTGCATTCATACAAGGTTCTTACTAACCTTACCAAGGTAAAAAAAAAACATGAAGAACAATTATAAGGCATTTAACTCTTTTATTGAGTACATTAACAAGCTAGAGCTTTCTAATGCAAAAGACAAACAAAGAGTTTGACAAGAAAGTTGAGGATTTGACTCAGCAGCTTGAAAACATATCAATCCAAATGGCCACAGTTGAATTTTCATAATAACAATCTGACTTGAAGCTATTTGAAGCTTTGGTTGAGGTGAAATGGTTGAAGAGTGAACTTTAAGCTTCCAAAAAGACTGAGCAACTTCTAGACAACTTCTTTTAGTTTGATGACTTTTATAATATGTAGGCTGATTTTGCTCTAGACCAAGTGTTAAGCTTTTTTTACTTGACATGGAAAGAGGTGAAATGCATCATTGCCAACATTGATCTTTCCATGATCAATATCAACAATTTAAGGCACCAACAAATTACAACAGAGGAAGGAGGTCAAGATTAAGAATAATAGGATGAGAATGATATGGAGATTGATGCTATTGTGGTTATTGGGATTGACCCATAAGAGGAGGAAGCTAGTGAGAATGCTAAAAATGATTCTTAAGTTAATGAGCTTGAGACATACATTGCTTAGTTGTAGATTGAAAATGGGGTTTGATCTTCCTTTTTATATGGAACTTGTATTTATCATCTATTAATTAAAAAAATTTTTCTTTAAATCTTTGAGTTCTATATGCACAATCTAGTGTAAGAATTTAATATTTAATTGTACTTTTTAGCTTAGTAGTTATAATCATAAATATTAGCTTATTCCTTACTTTGGGTAGGAAACTTTACAAAATTTTATATTTAAGATATAGTCAATTAACTTTACTCACACTTTGGACAAAAGGTGTAATAAAAAGAATGATTTGAACTTTAAGTTTTATTCACCTTAAACATCTATAGTACAAGTAGATCAGATGGTTAGAAACTTGATAATAAAATTTTAAATTATCCACATTCATGTTCTCGGGATGGGTTTTCCATTCAAATCTTATTATCTACAAGTTTTAGGTCGGACAACTTCTTTAACTATGTATCAGCCTTTCTATTTTGGAACCAATTTACATCCTTGATCATTCTTAAAGCATCAACTTTTCTAAGTACTAGGTTGCCTTTGTGAATAACCTTTTGTTGAACTCTATATTGTAATAATTAGAAACCCTATACTGATAAGCAGTTAACCTTATCATAATTATATCATTTTGCTTTTCGATTAAATCTAAACTAGCTCTAAAGGTTTATTTATTCCTATTTTCACTGCTCAGTTCAACTCAAAAGCTTAGAAGTTTGATCTCAACTAAAATCACAGCTTTCATTCCAAAGACCAAATTAAAAGAAGTTTTTCTTATGGGACCTTGTAGTGGTCCTTAATGCCCATAATACTTTGGGAAGTTTCTTGGCCTATTTTCCTTAGCATCATACAACCTTTTCTTTAAAGCTTTGAGTACAATTTTATTTGTTGTTTTGGCCTAGCCATTAAATTGTTGTGAGTGACCGAGGTGAATCTCATATCAATGCTGAGGTTGGAACACCATTCTTTAAACTTTGAATTTTCAAACTATTTTCCATTATTAGTTAATATGGACTAAGGTAAACCAAATCAACAAATTATATTCTTCTATACAAACTTTGCAACTTGAGACTCCATTATGGTAGCTAATGCTTTAGTAATCAATAGCCACCAATATGAACTTCCTTTATCTAGAGGCTGGGGTGAATGGTCCTAGTATATCTATTTGTCATTGCATAAAAGACCATGGACTTATTATTGGAGTTAGCTCAATCAAGAGCAGGTGCTAAACATGAACAAACCTCTAACATTTGTTGCACCTTTTAACCATGTTGGTTACATATTTCCTAATGGTTAGCTAATAAGGCCCTTATCTTAACACCTTCTAAGCCAATGGTTGAAGCTCAAGGTGATTCCTATAGATTCCTTCATAAATTTCTTTAAGCACATACTCTGTTTTTTCCTCATTTACACACCATAGATATGGCAAATTGAATGATCTCTTGTATAACTTCTAATTAAAGATGGTGTACTGAGGCATTTTTTTTATTAGTGCCTTTGCTCGAACTTTGTCCTCAAGTAGCTTTCCTATCATCAAATACATTTTGATCAGGGTTATCCATGAGTCTTTCTTTTCAATTTGCATGACCTATTTTTTAGTCGTGCCTTTTTCATGCAATTCTTTGACCATGACATGTGCTGAACTATCTAAAGTAATCTCAAGCACTAACTTGGATAGTAAATTCATCGGGGTATTGTATGACCTAGGTATTTTTCTTACCTTGACCTTTAGAAACATTGCTAAATATGTTTGTAATATCTTAAATAACTTTTTTTTCTTTCTTCACTTGCATCGAACTTTTCATTTACTTGTTCAACCACTAGCTTTGAATCACTATACAAAAGGAGGTTTTTTACAATTAGGTCTGTTGCTAATTTTAGACTTGCAATCAATGCTTCATACTCTGCCTCATTATTCGAAGCCTTGAATTGAGATATTTAATGCATACTGAAATTGCATATTTTTTGGGTTGATTAGAATTAAATCGACTTCGCTTCTTTCATTCTTAGTTGATCAGTCTGTATAAAGTTTTCATGTCTCATCTTCTTTCCAGCTATTGGTTATGCTAGGCTTTTTTTAGGTTTCTTTTATGTGCACTTAACAATAAAATCTACCAAAACCTATAACTTGAGCATCGACCTAGGTAGTATATGCAAATTAAATTCACTGAGCTTGATTATCCACTTAATTACCTTTTTGACAATTCAAGCTTTTGCAAAAGTTGCCTTAGTGGTTCATCGATTAAAATATTCACAGTGTGCTACTAGAAATATGATCTTAGTTTAGTGGTCAATGTTACTGTAACATAGGCTAGCTTTTCTATTTTGTAGTAGTTGAATTCAACCTCTGTTAACTAAAAGGACTTAAGCATCAATAATAAGAATTAAAGTAATGAAATTTTTAAGTTTTTATTTCCATAAAACCAATATCAATCAACAAGATCATACAAATAGACAATATATACAAACTATATGGGTTTTGGCTATGATGTGTACCTTGTGTGCTGAAACTCTTTTAGTTCAAGGTGGTGATCTTCCAAATAGTCTCTTAAGCTAAAAAGCTACCTAAGTGTTTAGCCTCTAATGGTGATCCACATGAACAAGGTAAAAGAACCTTCTCCAAGGGATAAAAGGAACTCAAAACCAAAATCATTAACAAGTGAGATTTGTTGATTGCCCTCTTAGTATTTTACTTTCAGTTGTTCTCAACACATAAGATGTTTATTCTCTTAAAATACTACAAGAGAATGGGCAACTTAAGTTCTTTATATAGAGATAAGAGGTAAGTTAAAACTCTAGGGTATTGGGGTTTCCTTATTCTTAATTATATTTTTAATAGAATAACCCTTTGTCCAAGTCCTATTCTTACTTGGCCAGCCATACAATGTCCTATTTAGTATTGGACTTTGGTATGTTTCTCTATATTGGATCTTAACCCAATAAGTCCAACTTAATTTATCTCAATTTTTATCTTTCACAACATATCCTATTAAGTGTGACCCATTAGGTTCCTCATCATGTTGGTAATAAACACAAGCATTGTGAGGCTTAATATTCGGCTATAGATAAAACAAAAATTTTGACTTTATTACTAATTCTCCAATTAGCTAATCTTATATTTATAGTTCATGATCAGTGCTAGTTTTATTGCCATGACCCCAAATTGTTAAAGAAAAGTCAATATGGCTTGACAACCTATCCATGAATGACCTTAATGTATAATTAATATCCTTTCATTGCATTGTTTCTCAGTTTGAATATTGCATATGGTTTAGTGTCTACTCAATCATGTTTAAACATGTTAAGTCTTGTCCTTGACATTATTTCACATATAAGCTTTAGAACAATTCTAAACTTTTATTTCACTTTGGCTAAAAATTTATCAAGTTAATTCAATCAAGACTAGTTAAGATACTCACTTGATCACAAAAGGTAATGACTTCCATCTTGATTACTTCATGTATCTTCATATGCCTCATGTTATAGCCCAACATGCTCGATTGGAGCATTCTTGGTTAGAACCATAAGTAAAGTCAAAGTATAATATTTATCATATAAGATCATAAGTAATTTCAAGTAAAAGGATCACATATACAACCATTACATAAGAATGTACCTATAGACACTATGTAAACTATCATATAGCATTCTCATCTAGGGTCATGTTCAGTAAACTTATTTTTGTAATAAGCACCCACATGTTAACTACCTACACTTTAACCTATGAGATAGGTTGCTTACTTCATAAGCAAGAGTATAACCATGCACTAAGAACAATTTAGGAATAATGCTTTAATGCAATGATGATCTCATAATTTCAATTCATTGTAATTCCCTTGCAAAGCATATTTATTCCAAGGACTTTATTTATAAGAAGTAAGAAATATTAATCATATGTATAAAATCTCATAGATAAACAATGCCTTTGATAATAATAGAAATGCATAATATGATATGTATCCCATATCCAATTTGATTGCTTTTAGGGCATTTTACCAAAATTAACACTTTACTAATAAAACATACCAGCCTCTGCTTTATTTCTTCTTCTTAGATTAAGACCAAGCTGTTAGCCTAGTTAGTGGTTGTAATATAAAGGTATAATACCTAGTCAGGTGTCGATTTTGATAATATTGGAGGTGAGGAGAAAATTTCTTTAAGCTCTTCAAAGGCCTATTGACACTGTGGCATCTAGTGAAAGTCTGTTAGGTTTCTAAAAATTTTAAAGAACGATAAGCATTAATTTATTGACTTGGACATAAACTTGTCCAATGTAGCTACTTTTTCAGTCAACCTTTGTACATCCTTTATTAAGGTTGGCGGATTCATGTCCAGAATAGCGTGGACTTTTTTGGATTGCCTTCTATACCCCTCTGGTTAATAATATATCCCAAGAATTTGCTCGATGAGATCCAAAAGCACATTTACTTGGGTTAGGCTTTATGTTATACTTCTTTAGTGTGTTGAACATTCCCTTAAATCTTTCAAATGTTCGTTTGAGCTTTTACTTTTCACAATCATATCATAAACATACACTTTAACATTACAGTCTATTTGATCTTTGAACATTTTGTTGACTAACCTCTAGTAGGTAGCTGTAGACACCTAATTTTGTTCGAGATATTTTTTTTTTTGATCTGAACTCCCTTTTGCATTTGGGCTTGATCTTCATTTTTCGAGCCTACTAAACGACCCACTTTTGATGTTCCATAAGGCCTAAAATAACCTGTTAAATAGCCCATTGTTGGCCATTAAATGAAAACCAAATGAAAACAAATAAAAAATTAAATAAAGTAAAAAATAATGTAATGGTGAATATAATAATACTAATGTTAAAATATAAAAGTTTTTAAGGTAGTAAAGTTAATTAAAAAAATAATAACTGAGAATTTTTTTAAAAAATAATAATATAATAGAAAAAAAGTTGGCCCAAAATCAATTTAACAGCCCAAAGTAATAAAAAACAACCCATAAAAATCCCATAGGAGCTTAAATGGGCTACTAAGTATAAAATATAAATATGGGAGGCAAGTCCAAAAAGAAAAAATGGCATGAATTATCAGGCAAGAGGGAGCTAGCTTTGAACAAAAGTGGGGCTGGCAACGTGGAAAGAAAACGGCAGGGCATGGTGGGGCTACATGGGTGTGTGCATGAGGACGTGGTGAGCAAAAAACGCGAAGAAGAAGAAAGAAAGGCACACAGCAAAGAAAAGAAGGGGCGTGAAAGGAGACCCGTGGTAGAAAAGAAGAGAAATACAAAACCAGCTGAATACAACAAAAAAAAAAAAGAAAACAAAGAGAGAGAGTGGAAAGCAGTGGCACAAGCTGAAGAGGAGCGTGAAGCAAGCCGAACCTAAAGAAGAAGCAGGCGCTTGAAGAAGAAAATCCAGAAAAAATAATAAGCAGAAACGAAAGCAAGAAGAAACCTAGTAAAAAGAAAAAGGAAACGAGAAGATAAAGGAGCAAAGCTGGGCGCTCAAAGGGAAAGGCATTCAGCAAAAAAGAGAAAAGAAGGCAGCAAAAAATAGAACCGGAAGCAAGCAGTCCAGAAAAAAAAGCAGAAAACGCAGGCAACTAGAGGCAGAAAGAAAACAGGAAAAAGTAGTGAAGAATCAAAAACAGAAAAAGGGAAACCAGGAGGTATGTTATGCCGTTTGTTGCTCTGTTTAAGTTCAAAATTTTCTAGCATTTTCTGCGTTAGTCATGTTCATTGTTATCATGTTTCCAACTTCATTTTATCTGACTGTATTTTAGTTTGGTTGTTTTTTTCCTCTGTTTGGGTCTTTTATGGAAGCTTAAAGCTCCGCTCATTGCTTGTTTGTTAAGCCTGGAAAAAGTTCTTCCGTTGGCTACTTGCTGTTACGTAGAAGTTGATTGTTAAAGTTTTCGAATTCCATGACTGCATGTTTTGTTTGTGTGAAAATTTGTTCCATTCCTAAACTGTTTCCTAAACTTTCATGCGCTATTTACATAATAAAAAATGATGATGTTGTCCAAAAATATGATAAATAAAATGCTGTTTCAAAAACAAAAATAAAAGGGAAAGAGAATCGACAATTGTTTTCCAAAAATAAAATAACAAAAATAAGACAAAACTTTACGTAGAAACCAAGAAGGAAGAAATAATTTTAGGTTTATTGGTCCATGTATATTTTCTGCTTTTAATAGGGTGGCTTAGTTTAGGGTTTTGGTCTTATTATTATTATTATTATTATTATTATTATTATTATTATTGGCACCTTCATCTCCATGACCATTTATTTCATTTATAATTTAATTATCAAATAATAACAAGTAGTAAATAAATAATAACAAAATAAAAATAAAAACGATAAGAAATTTTTGAAATCTTTGCTTAGATGTTGGAGGAAATTCACATAAATGTTGGAGAATTATTAAATATTAAAATAAAATTAATATTAAATTAATAAATAATATAATAAAATTTTAAAATATAAAAATTCATTTTTTAGAAAAATTATTAAAAACAAACTTGTTCTGAAAGTTTTCCTAGATGTTGGAGATTTTTAGAGAAATTTGTAAAATTTTGAAACCCTAAAATAAAATCCTAAATGAAACCCTAATACAAAATCCTAAAACTAAACCCTAGGTAAAATTGGAAACCCTAAAATGAAACCCTAAACCCTACGTAAAATCTAAGACCCTAGATAGAACTCAAACCTTAAGTAAAACCCAAAACTCTAAATCCTAGGTAGAACCCAAATCTCATAGCCTTAGCGAAATCCTAATTAAACTTTGCTATTCTAAACTTACCCAAAACCTTAATCTCATTTTAAATTTTCATGGATTTATATGAAAAACCTTTTATGAAATAATCTGATCTTGAATACTATCTAAATGATGGGATATTTAAGAAATTTTATTTCATTAAGAATTTTCATATATTTCCATAACTTAAAATAAAAATTTTAAAGAATAAAGAATGAATAAACAATAAAACAAGATTTCAAATATAAATAGTCACACCCAAACTTTACCTAGATGTTGAAAAGTATAGATAGTCTTTTTATCTTTGAAAGTCTGATTCTTAAATTCACATTTTACCATCATCTGCATATATTTCATTTCTAGAATAATGGGTACATTCATCATTCATATATATGCTTGTTGATGTTTAATATTAATTATATTATTTTTTTCATTTTTACTAGATAAATTTTTTTTTTTTAAATTTAGTTTTAAACAAATAAAAATCAAATAGCCTTTTGTGAAATATAATTGTTGGTACTTTGCCTAGATGTTGGAGAGTTGCCAATAATTATCCAAATAATGTTATTTTACTACTTTTAAAAGGAATGTTGCGATAAATTTTAGGTGAAAAGACTATCTTTGAATTTTGCCTTTATGTTGAAGACTTTGAAGGTTTTTTTTTAATCTAAAATTTTCATAATATTCCTAAATAAAGATTTCTTTAAATTAGTTTTCTTTTTTAAAAACAAAGTGAATTATGATTAAATTTTATACAAAAAATCATTTTATTTAAAGTTAAAATAGCACATAATTAATTAGTATAACTCTTGAACCCAATTTGTTTTCGTAGACCTAAATTGTCTTTTTAATAAACTTGTTGATTTATTAAAAAGATAAAGTTTTTGGGTAGCTAATCACACCTTTAAAAAGATTAGTGGCGACTTCTTGTATTTTCACTATCTAAATTATTACATTTAGCAAGCGAGTCTCTAGACTGATATATTATGATAGTTTGACAACTCTGCTGAGGACATTTTGAGAGTCAAGCCAAATTTTTTTAATTATGGCTATTAAAAATTTTAGGTTTAATTGGTTCTTTTTTTATATTTAATTTAATTTCCTTTGTTTTAATTTTTCAAAAAATATACAAAGGTTAATAAACAAAATAAAACATATGTTTGTTATTATTTCATTTTGATTTTTGTCTTTGTGATTTATTTATATTGTTTTAATTAGTATACCACTTTGCACACATTTGCATATACACTTATATGCATGAGCTATAGACTTGGGCTCCGTCTTTTTTAGAAAGAAGTGAAATAGCTACATTTTTGTGAGATGATAACCTCCATATTTGCAAGTGAAACTCTTCCACTCAAATCGAACCCTTTCCATTATAGCCTGCAATGGGTGAGGATCGGTGTGCCTTATTAGTTTGTAATAGATGATGATGTAAGGTTTGATTTAGGAACCTTTAGATAAATAAATGCCAACTTGGCATATTGAGAGCCATAAGAAGCCTGCCTAGGGTAGAACTATACCACCTTTTTAAAAAATTACCAAAAGTTAAGACACTATATATATTCTATTTTTTATTGCATTATATGGTTGCTATATTGTTTCTATTACCTATTTGTTTTGAATTATTAATTCATTTTATTTTTTTATTCTTTGATTTTTTTGATTATATTATATAGGCATTATATTTTAAGAGGGGATATTTGTTTTAGGTCAGTCATCAACAAGAAAAAAAAAGAGAAAGGAAAACAAAAAAAAAAAAAGAGTTCTAATAAAGCCATTAGTGGAGTCAACCTTTTGTAGAAATTATTTAGAAGTTCAAAGCCATACCATTTTTTTTCATAAAAATTACCCAAATTAGGATAAGTGGGGCACTCTGATACAGTTTGTGTTTAAGGGTAATAATAGTAAAGATAAAGTTAGGATAAAAAAAATGGGTGGAAAAAAAAGAGGAAAAAGGCAAAAAGAGCAAAAAAAAAAAGATTTAGGATAGGCAAGAAATTTGTTTGCTTTTTGGAATTTAGTCATTTCATTCTACATTCATCATTAAGTTGATTTGTATATTTTGGGTTATTCAATTTTTGTATATATTTTTACATCATTATCATATTCAAGCATTCATAAACATATTCTATATAGCATGCAAATTAAGAATTGTTTTGTGTCATTCATCCATCAAGAGTAATAGTATAAGTATTTTGGTTTAAACCTTTAAAATAATGTATTTGAAATAGTGAGTATAAGAAGTTGAAAATATGGAGAATCAATTAGAGGCTTGGATTAGTGCATTACAATGTAATCAAAAGGAATTTGGTCATGACATTTGGATGATGACAAACCAGCTTACTGAGTTGACAAAAACAGTTAAAGAACTTAATGAATTTGCTTTGGTATTTTCTCCCTTACCAATTTCAACTCAAGTAATGAGTCACAATCAACTAATTCCTATTGGGCCCAGTACGTTTCTCAAGCATGCTTAAGCATTCAATTGTATGAGCAATAATAAAGGTCTAGACAAGATCATAAAAGGGATGAGTAATCTAACCAGTCAAGTTTCAGAGCTCTAAAAATGGATTTCCAAGATGGAGTCCATAGGTTCTATGCAATCTTCACTAATTGTTTCAAACTGAAACTTGTATTCAAATCCTTCTCATCTTTGTTTTTGGCCTCATTTTCAAACATTTACAATCAGGCTCCAAAGCTTTATACAATCTTTAAGAAGTCTGTATTTGAAGAAAAATCTTTAGCCTCCATTCCCCAAAACTTTATGCAATCTTCGAGAAGTCCATATCTGAACCAAAATCTTTAGCCTCTCATTCCCCAACCTCTTGTTCAACCAATTGCTCAATTCCAAACCTTTGCACCACCGTCAAATCCTCAGACTCGTAGTCAACCTGTTGTCCAAAAATTACCTAAGAAAAAGAAACAATTAGATCATCTCCCCATTTTATATGAAAAACTCTATCCCTATCTGTTTGAGAGACACTTTGTTGTCCCTATGCCTTTGGAGCCATTAAAGCTTCTATACCCAAAATATTTTGACCCAAATACAAGATGCGAATCTATGGTAGGAATATGGGGCACTTCATTGAGAATTATGAGGGTTTCAAATGCAAGGTGCAATCATTTATAAATGTGAAATGGTTTGATCCAACTACAATAGGGGTTAAAAATTAGGAAAAATGAAAAAGGGATGAAATGATAATGAATATGGATTGAGTTTTGGTTTTTAATTGTTGGGAAAATGAAATGCTTTGAGAATT
The DNA here is from genome assembly GCF_047325235.1 of Durio zibethinus. Classification (NCBI taxonomy): domain Eukaryota; kingdom Viridiplantae; phylum Streptophyta; class Magnoliopsida; order Malvales; family Malvaceae; genus Durio; species Durio zibethinus. The sequence continues at coordinate 6,832,714 of NC_143188.1, read as the reverse complement.
TCTTTGTTTGTGAAATGGTTTTTTTTTTTTATGTTAAAATGGTGTTGTCTTTCTAAACTTAGATATGTGAATCATGGTTTCCTTCTAATTTTTGTTCCTTTTCCAATTCCACACTTTTCACAAAAAAGCTTTGTCATTCATGCATTTGTGCATTCATACATCCATTCATCCACATATGCATCCATTCAATAGAATGCAATTCATGTGTGTTTTAAAAAAAAAGAATTTCTTTGAAAATAATCTTAACAATCTCTTAATACAATCAAGAGAATATTGATTTGGAATAAGAGATGGAATAGATTATCGAAGGGCTTTTTGCTCAAGAAAATGATAAACCCAAAGGAGCTAGCATAAGACCCATAAGGGAGGAGTCATAGAATCTAAATCAACAGATGAAGTATGGTATCTTGAAAGAAAAAATTCAAGCTATTAAAGGTAGGTATAAATCTAATGATGTAACAGAATCCTAGTTAGTTCAAGAGGTGGTTATTCTACCCAAGTTTAAGGCTTCAACATTTGACAAATATAATGGAACTAGATGTCCCGAGACACATTTAGCTTAATATTGTCACAAAATGGTTGGGTATGCCAGTAACAACAAGTTGCTTATTCATTCTTTTAAGAAAGTTTGGTTGGGACTGTACCCAGTTAGTATTATAGTTTGGAAAATAGTCAAATTCATACTTAGAGGGATTTATCACGGGTATTCTTGAAGTGTTATCAGCATATGTTAGAGATGGTTCTAGACAGATTAACTTTTCAAAACAAAAAAAGAAGCCACAATAAGAGTTACAAAGAATATGATGCTAGGTAGAAAGAGGTTGCTTCACAAATTTGACCACTTTTAACTAATAGAGAGTTGAATTTTCTATTTGTAGATACCATTCATTCTCTTTATTATGATAAGTTGATTGGTAATACGTCCTTAGAATTTACTGATTTGTTATTTACTATTGGTAGAATCGAAGATGAAATAAAAAAGAAAAGAATTATGGATGTTAATGTGAAAATTCCTAATGAAAGACAAGGGAATATTTTCGACGAATATGCCTAAGAGATAATTATTGAAGGGTAAAATGAGAGAAACGTCACCATGATACAAGGAGGTTTTGAGAATGACTACTCCCAATGGTCATCGTATTGTTCCTAATTGACATTTTTGGCTGGTAATTTCCCTTAACCACTTCATCTGTGTGCTCTAGTTTCTTTGCCACAAACATTCATAGAACAAAGGATTAACCCAAGCCATCACAAAGCCGTAAGAGAAAGAGAGTCAAGATGTATCATTCACTCCTAATGTCTTATGTTAAGCTCTTCATCTTACTTATCAAGAATTATATAATTTATATTGTTTTTGTAAGATCCAGAAAGCCATTTACCCAAAGTAGTATAATCCTAATGTTAAGTGTGAATTCCATGATGGGGTCAAGGGACATTCCATAGAAGTTATACTACTTTCAAGAATACAGTTCAGGCTTTGATTGATGTAGATCTTATGAAATTTAAAGAACTAGTTAGTAGTTTTGATGATTGATAGCAGTTGAATCGAGGGTTAACAATGCTAAAGTTGAAGACCAAATGAGGAACTTTTGTTTGTAAGTTTGAATGTCATCTCAATAGTACTATTGAGAATATAAATTTTTAGGTCAAGTTTGAGTGTTTGCATTGCATGAATAGATCTTATGCATCATAAGTGTTTCATGGATTTATATTGTCATTTGATATTTTTAATTTCTTTTAAATTTTGGACTTGTAGGTTTTCTTTGAAAAAAAATTAGAAAAAAAAGGGAAAATTGTTAGATTTGAATAAAGCCTCACATAGTTAAAACCTAAGGTTATAAAAAAAAATGAAAAAAGAGAAAAAAAAAAAAAGAGAAAATTTTAAGTCTCGAAAGAGTTAGTGATCACTATTAGGAATTTCTCAAATGCATAAACACCAATTTTTAAATTATCTGGTTGACTCCATTTCATTAGCCATGACCCCTCAAAAGCCATGAATTTGAATTTGTGAATCTTACCTTCACCTGATAATTTATGATATCAAAGAGTGATATTCTTTTTTAAGGTAATGAACAAGAAACATCTAATTAACAAGGAAGAAAGAAATCTGGATTCCTAAGATCAGGCAAACATGATATTTTTTTTAAGAATTCAAATTTGTAATTTAATGTGTCAATGTTATGCTGTAGTTTCAAAAATTTTTTAAAATCAAAACCAACCCAAGTCTTATAAAATAACCTCAGACTTACCAACTTTTTAGCTTTTTACCCAAAAATTAACCTGGCTCATGTGTCTTAAGGGCATGTTGCTTAGATTTACCAATCTTTTAGCCTATTTACCTAAAAAAATTAGCCTGGCCCAAGCACATTGATCATGAAACTTACCAACTTTTCAACTCTTTACCCTAAAAAAAATTGACCTAACCCATGCGTCTCGAGGGCAAGTTGATCAAAAAAGAAAGACCTCATTGCTTTTAAGACAATTTAAGCTATGATCAACCTATTTATTCTCTTCTTGGTAAATTGACATGGATAATTTGATACCTTAAACGGATTTATTCTATATGACCTTTTCTCATTCATTCCACATAACCTTTTCTTCTAATAATTTTCATTAAGAATGGTTTTCCAAAATAAAACATCTTCCATGAAATGCATTATTGGCAAAGTGAATTTAAGCATGAGTTATATGAGCCATGTTAAAAGAACAGAAAAGCACAAAAATGGGAAAAGTAAAAAATGAACAAAAGAAAAAGAAAGGGAAAAGAAAAATGGTTATAATACCATGCACTTTGGAAATTTGAATAAATTCAAATACAGACCCGACAAATCAAAAATTTTGAAAAAAAAAACAAAAATGAAAAAACCAAAAGAAAAGCCAAAAAGCCAATAATTCAAAAAAAAAAAAAAAAACTTTTGAAATGAAAACCTTTCTTCAAATTCATTTATTCAAAGGGAATTACTCTTTAATTTAAGTGATCATGCATGAAATGACAAATGACCATCTTTCATCATCCCTTCAAATCTTGAAATTTACCTTTTGCTACCCTTTTTAGCCTAATAAATTCTTTCAAAATAAATTTTGACTAAGAACCACCTTCCAAACTAGGGGGCAAAAATATGCATTTAGGGGTTCAAAAATGATGATATCCAAATAAAATCTCATAGGTTGGGGCAAAGGCCTAATATAAAAGTTTTCACAAGTTTTGAATCAATTCAAAAAAAAGAAAAAGTGAAAGAATGCAAAAGAAAAAGTTGAGGAAAAAGGGAAAAAAAAGAATAAAGAAAGAAAAAAAGAAAAGAAATGAATAGGTTGAAAGCATAAAAAAATAAAAAGGAATAACCTCATAGCATATCCTTCAAATGAAAGAATGATGCTTGGTTTTATTACCTTTAAACATTTGTTTTGGGCCTTTCTATCCTTTTCTTTGACAACCTTTAACATTAGCCTATGTTACATCCTATGAAAAGTCTATATTAGATCAAACACGGATGTTTAAAAATTGAAGAGTTTCTTTTGAAAAAATACCATAAAACCTTTGAATCTTTTGGTCCCTCTTTATTACTTAATTTTCTATTTGGACAATTAACCCCTTTTGATTAGGTTCAAAATTTTTAAGTGCATGGTGTTATAATCAATAAAAAAGATCAAAAAAAGAGAAAAAAGAGAAAAATAAATGTAGCTCTAAGATGAAGACCCTAAAAAAGGTAGTCTAAAGCAAATCTTGAAGGCAATTCCTAATGCTAAATATGGTAGATGTTGAACAAAGATAAACCAAACCTTTTTGAAAGATTTGAATATCAAAGTCCTAAAAATTTGAAAAGGGTTTTCAAAAATCTCAGCCTTGTTTTATTTTCAAATAACCTTTCAAAATCTCAAGCCCTTGCAATTAATCTTGACGTATATTAAAATATCACATTTGAAAGCTAAAGAAAGTGTTTAACATGCTTAATTTTCAAAGAATTCATGTTTTCAGAAAAACTTTTATTTCATCTATGAACCTGCATGAAAAAAGTATATGCCTTTTTTATCCTCTTCAGGTAGAGCAATCTTTTTTTAATAAACAAAAAACCTCAATATGTTGAACTATTCAAGCTAGTTGAAAAAAAAATTTTCACATCTGTCATTTATAATAGGGATCACCAATTCTCGCTAATTTAAGTCTAATTTAGTTGGCACCCATTGAAAAGATTTAAGCCCAGTTTAGGTAGTACTCATAAAAAGATGCAACCCAACTTAGTCGGCACCCTATGAAAGAATTTAAACCCAGTTTAGAATACCCTTAATGAAAAATTTAAGCCTAAATTACCTAACACATCATGAAAAATTAAGCCTAGTTTATTTGGTGCCCCAATGAAAATATTTAAGCCTATCTTAGTTGGTGCATAAAGAAAGATATAAGCCCAATTTAGTTGGCACTCATGAAAAGATGTAAGCACAATTTGGTTAGCACCAAGGAAAACTTAAGCCTAGTTTAGCTAATAACATGAAAACTATTAAGCCTAGTTTATTTGGCACCTCGTGAAAAAGATTTAAGCCCAATTTGGCTGGCATTAAGGAAAATTTAAGCCCAATTTAGCTAGCACTCATAAAAATTAAGCTAAGTTTATCTGGCACCCAATGAAAAGATTTAAGCCCAGTTTAGCTAGCACCCCATAAAATAATTTAAGCTTAGTTTAACTAGCATTCGATGAAAAATTTAGCCCAGATTACTTGGCACATCATGAAAAATTAAGTTCAGTTTATCTAGCACCTAGAAAGATTTAAGCACAGTTTACCTGGTCTTTATGAAAATTTAAGCTCAGATTATTTGGCCCTAATGAAGATTTTAGCCCAGTTTATTTAGCACTCATGAAAAATGTAAGCCCAATTTAGCTAGCATCGAGAAGAAACTTTATCCTTTAGTTACTTGAGTTGAGGTGTTGTCTTGGTCATTCCTTATTTCTGACTTGTGGTGTTGTCCCAATCAGTCCTTATTTTTGACTTGTAGTGTTGTCTTGGTCGCTCTTTATTTTTCAACTTGTGGTGTTGTCCTAGTCTCTCTTTATTATCAACTTATGGTGTTGTTTGGTCATTCCTTATTTTTGGACTTGTGGCATTGTCTCAGTTGCTTCTTATTTTCAACTTATGGTGTTGTCCTAGTCGTTCTTTATTTTTTGAAAAGAAAAAAACAAAAAATAAAGAAACAAAAACCAAAACACAAAAAAGAAAGTTTTAGGAGGCAATATGCGGATAGAATTATTGTCTATATCTTTGTATTATTCCTTAGTTTTACAAATATGTAAAGAGAGGTAGCTGTAGATATTCAATTTTGTTCGAAATACTTTTCCTTCTGATCTGGACTTCCTTTTGCATTTGGACTTGATCTTCAATTTTCAAGCCTAATGTACAGCCCACTTTTGAAGTTTAGTAAGGGACAAAATAGCTTGTTAAATGGCCCATCATTGGCCATTAAATAAAAACCAAATGAAAACAAATAAAGAATCAAATAAAGTAAAAAATAATGTAATGGTGAATATAATAATACTAATGTTAAAATATAAAAGTTTTTAAGGTAGTAAAGTTAAATAAAAAAATAATAATTAAGAATTTAAAAAAATTTATATAATAAATAAAAAGAGTTGGCCCAAAATCAATTTAACAGCGTAAAGTTATAAAAAACAACCCATAAAAATCCCATAGGAGCTTAAATGGGCTACTAAGTATAAAATATAAATATGGGAGGCACGTGCAAAAAAAAAAAATGGCATGAATTATCAGGCAAAAGGGAGTTAGCTTTGAACAAAAGTGAGGCCGGCAACGTGGAAAGGAAACGGCAGGGGATGGTGGGCCTGCATGGGTGTGTGCATGAGGACGTGGTGAGCAAAAATCGTGAAGAGAAAAAGAGGGGAATCTGGCAAAACAGAAACAGAGGGAAAAACCGTGTAAAACTGGCACGGGAGGAACCAGTACGGAGAAGAAAGAAAGAAACAGAGCAAATAAAAGAAAGGCCGTGAAAGGAGACCCGTGGTAGAAAAGAAGAGAAATACCAAACCAGCTGAATACAAAAAAAAAAAAAAAACAAACGAACAAAAAAACAAAGGGGAAGCAATGGAAACAGGAGAAACCAGAAACTGAAAGCCAAAAAAAAAGAAAAATGAGAGAGGAGAGTAGTGGTGCAAGGTGAAGAGGAGCGAGAAGCAAGCCGAACCTAAAGAAGAAGCAGGCGCTTGAAGAAGAAAATCCAGAAAAAACAATAAGCAGAAACGAAAGCAAGAAGAAAATGAATTAAAAAAAAAAGGAAAATAGAAGATAAAGGAGCCAAGCTGGAAGCGCACAGGGAAAGGCATTCAGCAAAAAGGAGAAAAGAAGGCAGCAAAAAATAGAATCGGAAGCAAGCAGTTCAGAAAAAATAAGCAGAAAACGCAGGCAATTAGATGCAGAAAGAAAACAGGAAAAAGTAGTGAAGAATCAAAAACAGAAAAAGGGAAACTAGGAGGTATGTTTTGCCGTTTGTTGCTCTTTTTAAGTTCAAAAGTTTCTTGCATTTTCTGCGTTAGTCATGTTCATTGTTATCATGTTTCCAACTTCATTTTATCTAACTGTATTTTAGTTTTTTTGTTTTTTTTCCTCTGTTTGGGTCTTTTATGGAAGCTTAAAGCTCAGGTCATTGCTTCTTTGTTAAGCGTGGGAAGAGTAAGATCTTCTGTTGGCTACTTGCTTTTACGTAGAAGTTGATTGTTAAAGCTTTCGAATTCCATGACTGCATGTTTTGTATGTGTGAAAATTTGTTACATTCCTAAACTATTTCCTAAACTTTCATGCCCTATTTACACAATAAAAAATGATGATGTCGTCAAAAAATATGATAAATAAAATGTTGTTTCAAAAACAAAAATAAAAGGGTAAGAGAATTGACAATTGTTTTCCAAAAATAAAATCACAAAAATAAGACAAAACTTTACATCGAAACCGAGAAGGAAGAAATAATTTTAGGTTTATTGGTCCATGTATATTTTCTGCTTTTAATAGGGTGGTTTAGTTTAGGAATTTGGTCTTATTTTTATTTTGCTTCTATTTGGCTTATTATTATTATTATTATTATTATTATTATTATTGGCACCATAATCTCTATCATTATTTATTTCATTTAAAATTTAATTATCAAATAATAATAAGTAGTAAATAAATAATAACAAAATAAAAATAAAAACAATAAAAAGTTTTTGGAATCTTTGACTAGATATTTGAGGGAATTCAAAATCGTGTGTTAAAAATTTTAATTCCACCTTAATGTCGGGGAATTATTAAAAATTAAAAATAAAAATAATACAAGATTAATAAATAATAATAATAATAATAAATTTTTAAAATATAAAAATTTATTCTTTAGAAAATTTATGAAAAACGAGCTTACTCCGAAAGTCTGCCTAGACGTTAGAGATTTTTAAAAAAGTTCGTAAATTTTTAAAACCACTACAACAATTAAGATTTTTAGTGATGATTCTTTTGTGACTGTGAGCAATTTTGTCACAAATATTAAGCTTTTTGTGACAAAATTTTCTTATGACACTATTGTAATAAGTAATTGTGATGTATTATTTTTAGGTCATTAATATAATAGTAATTGTGACAGTTTAAATTTTTTTCCAATTAAATTATCACTATTAGTATGTTCTTGTGACACAAAATTATTTGTCACTATAGAATTGTCACTGATAATGTGCATAAAAATGACGGCTGGTGAATATTGGTGGGAAGTAATGTACTAGTGATGACATATAAAATGGTTGCTACTATTAGACATTGTTGTGACAAAAAATTAATTTGTCATATAATACTTTATTTTTTGTTTCGAAAATTTTTGTCACCATTAAACATAATATATTATTGTCGACTAAATATCATCACAATTATGAATTTATCATTGTAACAATTGAAATTGTCACTATTGAAAAATTTTATGAAAATTAGAATCCATAATATTTTGTTTTGCTCATGTTCAGATTCATGACTTTGTTAGTGCAAATGTGCATATTACTTAACGAATCAAAGCTTATGATAAAATGGCATTTTCTTTTGGTATTTTCAATTTTAGGGATAAGTTTCTTTTATATTTCTATGAACTGCCATATAATAGTTAAATCGTTCTATTTGGTCACAATTTTCATACGTGGCACTATTTATTATAATTTTTCTTTAAAGTAAATTAATTGAATGGTCAATTGATTAATCTAATTAGTTTGATTTAATCAATTTATTTGATTTTAATTGAATTTTAACACCTCTATACTTAAGAGATGAAAGTTAAGCCAAAGAAAATAAAATTCTATGGTCATTATGGTCAAATTAAGTCAAGGATCCCCAAATCACCCACGCCCAATGTGGTCATTGTAGAAAACTTATTCATGGTATACTAATTTCTTTTTGTGTTGAAATTATAATATTGATCTTAATAGAAGTTTAATAAAAATAATTTAATTAATTGATGGTAGTGTTCATAAATGGATAATAATAATAATAAATTAATAATCTATAAATGTTTAAATAATAATAAAAATATAAGATTTAAAAAAAACAAATTCAAACCCAAATCAGAGTTATAGAGGTTTCTAATATTATCAAATATCATCACGTCAATATGTAATGCAATGATAATTTTAAATATAAAAACAAAGGATAAAATACAAAAATAGTTTGATTAATAAATATAAACCCCTATTTATTTTAAATGCAATTATACAATTATAAATATGAAACAATATAATCCACAACCAAACTATAAAAGTACATAGGTTTTAATAATTTTCATAAGATCAGAGGTTCATTATGTTAATAAAGGGGTCATTTGATTTATTAATTTTACTTATAAAAAAGTTAAATTACTTATATATATATATATATATGATAATAAGCTATTCTAAAAATAAATATTATTTTTATTTTATTATAATTAATCATTTATTCTTTGTTTCTAATGAATTTAAAAATTAAGAGAATATGTGAAAAAAATATTTTTTGATAATTTTTTTATGCTAGCATCAAGTCTTCACATCCAAAATAATGGTGGACAAACAAATTTTCTATTTCATTTAATCTTGCTGCTAAAAATTAGGGTGGGAGTTAAATTTTTTAATTAGCAGCAATTAAGCTTCACTTTGATTAAGGTGGGTGGTAAATTTCAATTATTTATGAAAGAAGCACAATATAATTAGGGTGGGAGGTAAATTTCAATTAAGGTTGGATGTTTTATAGGCACTATTCCATCACTTACTCATAAATCCCTTTGCAAACCGATCCAAATGATCCAGGCCCCAAAAGCTCAACTTTCCCCCAATATGTAATTGTCTTTTTGAACCTATCATTAGGGGAAATATTAGACATTGGCTACGGTGTACTATTTGAAGAATCATCATCAATCGAAGTCGTAAACGATCACAACTCTAACCATCAGACTCAACGACTTTTTAATTTGGATCGAGGTAGAAGATCCGATGATGATCAGATTTTACGGGCCTCACAAGCGGTGGCTAGGATTGAGGAAACAATTTTTTATGCCGTCAAACCTCACATTTACTAATTTTTAAGTTCTGAGGTAATTTTTTTCCCTAAAAATCTTGTTTCAAATATTATTAAGATATCTATACCTTAGTTTTACTTTGATTTAGACAAATGGATTTTTTTTTTTAGAGAATTGTAATTTTCTATTTTTTATTATTTAAAAATATGAGTTTTTAATTATTAAATAGTTAAAATATAGGTAGGTGTATATTCACTATGTTGCAAGAGAAGGTTTAAGGGGCCAAATAAGAATTTGAAATTTTTATTTCAGGTTGCTTCATTATTTTGGATGATTTGTATAGAAATAATTTCTATTTGTTCTTTACTTGGTTTACAAATAATAAATTTATCTTCGATATCATTATTTATAATTATAGCTCAATATGAAGAACTTATGGCTCAAGATAAGGCCCTCGAGAAATAAACCATAAAATTGAAACAAGTGAAAGATGTATTTGCATGTTTAACAGGTGAAAGATTAATTTCTAGTTTGATACCCAATGAATCTACATCAAATTCTCCAAGTAATGATGCAAGTACAATAGTTAAATAATTAATGTTAAATAACAATTATATAAGATAATTTTTTACTATTCATTGACTTTTTTTTCTTATTTTTGTTTGTTTTGTACGAAAATAATGAAGAGTAAATTTTATTGGGATCAACTCTGAACTTTTAGCTTGGATTTTTACTTGGACATTATTATATTTGTGGACAAATTTTTTTAGTAATTATTTAGTTTTTTTTTTTTTTTTGTAAAAAAATACTAGTATTGCTTTATTGATAATTGTATTTTGGTTATTACTTTTGAGATTGAATTTAGGAAATTAAAAACATGATATATATATATATATATATATATATTGGTATTTTATTTATAAATATTGTCATCATTCTCTTTTATTTTTAAAATAGATGAGGTGACTAGATTTTTATGTCACTTTAATCATATTTTATTTTGAAACAACTTTTTAGTTACTATTATTTTGCAATTACAAGAGCAATTTTTTTTGACAATTTATTTTTTATAGTCTCTAATGATAGTCTTTTTATAAATTGACAAATTTTATTGTGACAATAACTAATTTGTTACTGACAATAATTATTGCTAGAAATAATTTAAATATTTGTGACATAATCCAATTGATGCTATTTCAATGAATACTAGTGATGAAAATTTTGTCATTAATAAAAAAACCATGAGTGACTATAGTTTTGTAACTATTGCAATACTTTTAGAGTCGATATTATCGTCACAACAAAATCATGTTATTGTGACAACTTTTTTCATCACTATTTTAACTTTTTTAAAGTAAAAAAAAAATGTCACAATAAAGTAAGCTATTATGACAACTTATTTTAGTCACATATTCTAATACTTTTTGCTTCAAAATTTGTGTTACAAAAAGAAAAAAAAGAGCTATTGTGGCAACTTAATAAATATCATCACTAATACAGTAGTGACGAAGTTATTTGTGATGACTTTAAAATTGGTCATTATAAATTTTAGTGACTAAATTTTATATTTTTAGTGACAAATTTTTTTCCACTAAAAATACTATTTCATATAGTGAACCCTAAAATAAAATCCTAAATGAAACCCTAATATGAAACCATAAAACTAAACTATAGGTAAAATTGGAAACCCTAAAACAAAACCCTAAACCTAGGTAAAATTCGAGACCTTAAATGGAACTCAAACCTTAAGTGAAACTCAAAACACTAAATCCTAGGTAGAACCCAAATCTCAAGGCCTTAGTGGAACCCTTAAATTAGGCCTTGTTATCCTAAACTTACCCAAAACCCTAATCTCATTTTAAATTTTTAAAGATTTATATGAAAATCTTTTTATGAAATAATATGTTGTTGACTGCTGCCAAAATAATGGGGTATTTTAAAAATTTTATTTCATTAAGAATTTTCATATATTTCCATAACTTAAAATAAAAATTTTAAAGAGTAAAGAATGAATAAACAATAAAAAAAGAGTGTAAATATAAATAGTTGCACCCAAACTCTATCAAAATATTGGAAATTCTAGGTGTTCTCTTTATATTTGAAAGCTCAATTTTTAAATTTATATTTTACCATCATTTGCATATATCTCATTTCTAGAATAATGGGTACATTTATAATTCATATATATGTTTGTTGATGTTTAATATTAATTATATTATCTTTTTGTTTTTACTACATAAAAAGTTTTTTTTTAAATTTAGTTTTAAACAAATAAAAATAAAATAGCCTTCCGTAAAATATAATTGTTAGTGCTTTGCCTAAATGTTAAAGAGTTGCCAATAATTATCATTTACAAACAATGTTATTTTATTATTTTTAAAAGGAGTGTTGCAATAAATTTTAGGTGAAAAGACTATTTTTGAATTCTACCTTTATGCTAAGGAATTTGAAAGTATTTCTTTAATTTAAAATTTTCATAATATTCCTAAATAAAGATTTCTTTAAATTAATTTTCTTTCTTAAAAACAAAGGGAATTATAATTAAATTTCTTATAAAAAATCAAATTTATCCTGAGTTACAAATAACACATAATTAATTGATATCAAATTTATGGATGTTGTGGGGGTGCTACTCCTTTCCACATGTAACTGACCCCAAACTCAATGTATTTTTGTAGATCTAAAATATCTTTTTAATAAACTTGTTGATTTATTAAAATGATAAAGTTTTTGGGTGGCAAATCACACCCTTAAAAAGATTGGTGGTAACTCATCGTGTTTTCACGATCTAAATTATTATGTCTAGTGATCAAGTCATTAGACCGATGCATTATGATAGTAGCCCTTGCATTTTTCAATCTAAATGGCATCACCTTATAGCAATACAGTCCCTTTTCAATCACAAAAGTTGTTTTCTCCTCATATCTTTTAGCTTCTTAATCTGATTGTAACCTGAGTATGCATGTATGAAATTGAGTAAACCATGTTTGGCACTATCATCCACTAACCAATCTATGCTTGGTAGAGGAAAACTATCCTTTGGGCAAACCTTGTTAAAGGTAGTAAAATCAAAAAACACTTTTTATTTTTCATTGTGTTTTTTCACCATTACGACACTAGCTATCCATTTAGGGTAATATGCTTCTCCATTGAACACAGCCCTTAGTAGTTTGCCCACTTCTTCCTCAATAGCTTTCTACTTTTCAAGGGTAAAACATCACTTCTTTTGCTGGACTGGTTTCATGTTTGAATTATTATGTAACCTATGGACAAGTTTTTAGGGATTGAACCCCAAGCATATTTGATGGGGTCCATGCAACTAGATCAGCATTATTTTTTTAACAATTATACAAATTTTCTTCTTGGTTAAGGTTGGCTCCTATTTGCAAACATTTTTCTTAATTATTTTCAAAAAGCAACACAAATATAACGTCTTCAGCTAGTTTTGGTCAGGTGATATTGGTTTCAAACCTTTTATCAATGATTTCTTTTTGTTCATTTAGGTCAAGATTGATTCCTCTGAGAAAGATAACTTTTAAAATTAATTACTACATGTTTGATTGATTTGCTTAATTAGTATAAGAATAAACTCATGCATTAAGATGCCAATATGAACGTTGTTCAAATAAATTCATTTGATGATATATTCATGAAATCGGTTTAAGAGCTAGGTTTAAAAATTACTAGTATAATTTCAACGTCGACTTAAGAGCTTAACATTAGAGAATATCTACAAATTACAAGCTTAAGAGCATGTTTTTAGCTCTTAAAAGAGCATTTTTTTTATTTTTCCTCAACCTAGTTGGTTGTGTGCTTTTTACCTTGAAAACTCTTTCCTACTTTTTCTCCTATCATTGTTCTAACTATCGTAACATATTAATTCAGAGACTCAATTGCTAGACATAAGAATTTAAAAGTCTTGAAAAACACGGGGAGTTGCCACCAATCTTTTTTTATGGTATGATTGGCTACCCAAAAATTTCATCTTTTTAATAAAACAATAAAATAGGTTTAAAGCTTTATTAAAAAGATGATTTTAGTTTAAGAAAACAAAATCAGGTTCGAGAGTTGGTTACATGTAGGGAATGATTAGCACCCTTACAATGCCCATAAAATTGGTACCAATTAATTATGCGCTATTTATAATTTTGGATAAAAATGATTTTCTATATGAAATTTAATTATAATTCCCTCTGATTTGTGAGAAATAAAATTTATTTTTTTTATAAAAAAATCCTTTATTTAGGAATATTAAGAAAATCTTCAAATTAAAGAAATATTTTCAAAGTCTCCGATGTAAGGCAAACTTTGAAAATAGTCTTTCCATTTAAGATTTATCATAATATTCCATCTAAAATTAATAAAATAACATTATTTGTAAATGATAATTATTGATGACTCTTCAACATCTAGGCAGAGTACCAATCAATCATATTTCATAGAATGCTATTTTAATTTTATTTGTTTTAAACCAAAAATTTTGAGAAAAATTTTTTATGTTGTAAAAATATAATAATATGATTAATATCAAAATCGGCATAACCAAAACAAATATATATGTATGCATTATAAATGAAAACATATGCAAAATGATGATCGGGCGAGAATTTAAGAACTAGGATTTCAAATATAATGAAACCACCTAGACTCCCCAACATCTAAATGGAGCTTGAGTGCGAATTTTTATATTTGAAAATCTCGTCCCATTACTAATATTAGTTAATTTGACATTTATTTCAAGTTGCAAAAATGTATGAAAATTCTTTAATGAAATAAAATTTCTTAAATACCCCAACATCTAAGCGATATTCGGGAATAAATTATTTCATAAAAGATTTACAGGCAAATTCTTAAAAAAAATTAAAATTTTAAAAAAGCTTTTTATGTGGTAAAAAAACAAAAAAAAACAAAAAAATAATTAATATTAAATAACCATAACTAAAACAAACATATGTATATACATTATAAATTAGTACGTTAATCTAAAATGAAACTTATGCAAATGATGATCAAATAAAAATTTAAGAATCGAAATTTCAAATACAAAAGACTATCCGAACTCTCCAACAACTAGGCAAAGTCTGAGTGCGAACTTTTATATTTTAAATCCCTTCTTATTATACTTTTATTAATATGGTATTTCCATAACCAAAATTTTAACAAAACAAATTTGTTTTTTTAAAGCCATGAAAATGTATGAAAATCCTTAATGAAATAAAATTTCCTAAATACTCTAATATCTAGGTGGCACTCGGGAACAAATTACTTCACAAAAGGTTTTTATGCAAATCATTATAAATTTAAAATGAGTTTTAAGGTTTTAGGTAGATTTGGGTTCAAATTTTAAAAATTTACAAATCTTTCTAAAAGTTTTCAACATCTAGACAAACTTTCTAGGCAAGCTCATTTTTTTTTATAATTCTAAAAGATGGATTTTATGTATTTATATATTTCATAAATATTTTTTGCTTACTTTAAAATTATTATTATTATTATTATTATTATTATTGCTTATATAAAAAATATATATCAAACATAAATTTAGATATGAAAGATTAAATTAAAACTAAAATGGGGATCCAAACAATAAAAAAAATTAATAACACATAAATTAAGCTTGCAATTGGATTTAAGCAATCATGCACAAAATGCATGAGTACGATTAGAACCAAATACACATAAAATAAACATTATTAAAAACAAACTTTGATCTTTATATTTTAAAATTTATTTATCACAATACTCTAACTAAAGAGTTTTCAAAATTACCACTATATTTTCTATTAATCTAATCATATTATGGAGAGCTTTGTTTCTTCTTGATGTGGCTTTCTTTGTTCAATATTAAATTTTTTTATAACAAAAGAACACAACAGCCTACATGGTGTCATTATCAAGGATATGCATTTTTAAACATGGATCACATTTAAGTCACAAAAACCGTAGGAACAAGAAAGACAAGTAATGAAATCTTAATCCTGTGGACAACCAAAAAGATAACTTAGAACCTGCCCCATGCAGCCACTAGCGAATTACGAAAGGAAGGTGAAAATGTAAGACTCCCTACAAGCAGCCATGTATCGTGCAAAACCAAATGGATATGTGAAGCCTTACACTTCCTTAGACATTCAACATAGCAGTCATGAAGGTTGGTGGAGCTAAACTTTTATATGGAAGTGTTAAACAGGAAAAGGAAAGAACCGAAACATAGGTAAACCAGCTGCATAAGAGAACAACAAGCAAACAAAAAGGGAAGAGCAAACTTTCAGGTTGTTGATAGTAAACTCATGGAGGAGAATTGAACAACCCGCCCATATGAAGCTTTAACCCCCCCCCCCCCCCTCTCTTTTTTTTTTTTTTCGTGCAAAATAACCATGCAAGAAGAACAAACTTCCGTTTTATGCCGGAACAGAAAACAGGAAATAGAATTAAAACTTCAGACTTTCTAAGCAGCAAAAATGATAAGCAAACAACGGTGGGACCGTAAGTACATATGGTATGCCTACACCTATGAGTGATTCATGCACTGGTTGAATGGACAAAGCATGGAATAAAAAAAGGCCAAGCCAAACAAATATAAAAAAGGAACATCCTAGCTCACGTGAGGCTTGTACTACCGGTCAATTTTCAGCTTTCCTTTTTTAACAAGAACCAAGCTACACAAACCTCACACATAAGAAAGAAAACAGAAGAAAACACAAAGCTTGAAACTTTGACTTGCATCCGACCCCCCCGATGGAGACAACAAATTACAAAAGAGAAAGAATTCTTTTACACATTGAAAAGCAAGGAGGCATGAATCTGTGGCATGGACCGAAGTGTTGCTGCCAGAAGAAGAAACAGCAGCTCTTCGGCGGTTCCAGCTGGTTTCCATGTCTTCATTTACTTTCGCTTAAGCTAGCTATAGGCTAGATATGATGAATGGAAAAGAAGGGTGGAAGAGTTTATGGCATGGACCGAATAGCTGCTGCCAGAAAGAGAAACAGCAGCTGTTCAACACCAGAAAAGAAAATGATGTTCCAATCAGTTTGAAAAAAATGAAACAGAAACATAAAACAAATAAAGCTTGAAATTTTATAAAAAAACACACCAAACACAAAGCATGTAAGGAATAAATACAAACACTTGCAGAAAAGATCATGGCAAGTGCAAAAATAGTGTAAAACACATTATATAATCGGCAAAAACTCAGCCTTTGTATGGGCTGTCTGACCTCTTTGAATTTTTTTTGTTTTCAGCTTTCCCCCTTTTTCTTTTGTTTGTACTCTCTCTTTTTTTTTTTTTTTTTCAGAAGCTTCCTTCTTCTCCTCCTATTTTTTTTAGCCGGCCCCCTCTATGTTCCAGCAGCTTCTTCTCTATTCTTTATTCGGCAGACCCCCCAAGAAATGCAAGATTTCAATCTTGATCAATGAGGGCCTTGGATGAAACCTCATCCAAGAGCCAAAGTTTCTCTTTTTCTTAATTCAGGGAGCCACCTTTGGCCCTTGGATTAAAAGTTAGCAAAGGATCCAATAGCTCATATTAAACACTGCAAAGGTTGAATTTTTATGGTCCATGAAAAAAATTATTTTACCCCGAGTGCAAAGTTTTGATATTTATGGTTATTTTTTTAAAGATCAATGTTGGCATGGTCATTTTTGGGATTTTAAAGTACAAAATATCATGAAATATTATAGAATTGAGATTTAAAAAGTTTCATGAAATTTTGAGCTCGGAAAAACCAAATTATGAAAATACCCCTATAAGGGTATTTTAGTAATTTTATATTTTTCAGGGTACTATTCTGATTTTAAATGCACTGAAAATCATAAAATATTATAAAATTAAAATCTGAAATGTTTTACGAAAATTTGAGCTTGAAAAGGTTAATTTATGAAAATACCTCTTATAAAGGTATTTTGGTAATTTTGCCCTTCTCGAGGCATGATGAAAATTTTAGTACTTTGAAAATTCTCAAATTTAATTTTAAATCGTATTTATTTCAATTAGTATGTGCATTTTCAAAATTGATTTGGGTTCTTATCCATTTTGACCAATTTTGTGTAATTTTGATTTTGTTTGATTAGATTTGACCAAAGTTGACTTTAGATTTTGAATAAGCAAACTTATGAGCTCTTTATGGATCATAAATGGTCATCTCAAATGGTCTTGGCCCATGTTGACAAATGAGCCTAGATCAATCATGTTGAAGAATGCCCTGGACAAAATTCGGTGTTTACATTGACCTCTACTCTATCTCTGACTTAGGTCTCCTCAGCTTCGGCTAAGCTTGCAATCTATTTCCCAATCCCTCCTTTTATGGTGGTAACATAACATTATCTTACTACATATTGGTCTCTTTGAATCTTTCCTACCCCCATTGGGGTAAGAAATTTGATTTTGAGTTGAGGAGCTAAGCCAACAATTCTCAAAGTAAATGGTTTAGCCATCCCAAAATCATATTATATGCTAATAGGATATCCACTTTCATAAACCTAATGACCGAGGTGACTGTAACTTCAAAAAAAGTAAAATACTAAAATATCCCTTAAGAGTATTTTTCTAATTTGACTTTTTCAAAGTTGGATTTTCTTGAAAACTTTTAAATTACATTTAAATATTATTTTATGATAATTTATGCATCAAAAAAGCTGATTGCATCTTAGAAGGTGTGAAATTACCCTAAACAACCTTAGGGATATTTTTATAATTTGATATTCTTGAAAATGGTTTTTCACGAAATGCACTAGATCATGGTTTTATATTATTTCATGATTTTTAGTACATTAAAAACCTTGATTACATCTCGAAAGATATAAAATTATCAAAATACCCTTAAGGGATATTTTTGAAATTTAACCTTCCTAAGGTTGATTTTTTACAAAACACTCAAGATCATGTTTTCATATTATTTGATATTTTTTAGTGTATTAAAAACCTTGATCATACCTTAAAAGACGTAAAATTACTAAAATGCCTTTAAAAGGTAATTTCATAATTTAACATTTTCGATGTCGATTTTTCACGAAACTTTCAAGTCCTAATTTCATATTATTTTAGGATTTTTGATGCTTTATAATCATCAAAATGAAGAAAAGATCATGGTTCTCTAAAAAAATTGCATAAAAGGCCAAAACTTTCTAATGTTGGTAAAATGGTCTTTTAACATTAGTTGTAGCAATATTAAAAATGTAATCTTTGGCCATAAATCTTTTGAGCCATGGGATGATCTTGAGGGGATAAATCTAAGGGTAAAAGATTGTTCCTTGCAAAATAAACAAGGGAGAAAGGATAGCCATTGGATTGAAAATACATCCAAAGGCTTACATACATTTTGCATGAGATATTTATTCATCTTTTAGGGCTGAAAGAGGAGGGAAGGGGCTATAGTTGGGAAAAGGGAGAAAAGAGGATAAAAGTAAAAATGGGAAAAGCATTGGAAGGTATAAATCTATCTCTACTCCTATGCATTTTCATGATAGTTTCTATGTTTTTCCATGTTAGTTTTCTTTGATTTTTATAATTTTTCAAAGAGGAACAACCCTCTCCATGGTTGTTTTCCTCCATAACTCCAAGCTTGATCCAAAACTTCAACCAACTAATCAATAGTTTGTGTTTGAAACAAAAGGGATCAAGAAATAGAAAAATTCCACCATCAAATCCCATTTGTATCTAATGGCTAAATGTTGCTTATATAATGTTTGCTTGCTTGAGTTTTTGATTAGTTCTTTATGTCAGCTATGTGTTTGATGAAATTTCACCCTAAACCCAAACCCAAAATTAAACCCTAAACCCAAACCCTAAACCTAAACTCTAAACCCAAACCCTAAATCCTAAACCTTAAACCTTAAACCAAAGCCCTAATCAAAACCCTAAAGCCAAACCTCCTAACCCCAAACCTGAAAGGAAATTGATCCCATTCATGTGTTGGCATTTTATTTTATTTTGTTGTCATGTACATTCTTTAATTGTCATGTATTCATACTTTATCATTCACCTTTAATTGTCATGCATTCATCACATATTGTTATATGTGTGCATTCCATGCATAAGTTTTATAAATGAGGTTTGTTTTAAGAAATATGTTTTTAAATAAGATTTGTTTTCAAAAGAAAAAAGAAAATTTTAATTTTTAGAAAAAACAAGGGAATTAGTTGATAAACATTAAAGTGGGACCATCTTCACCAAAATTTAAAATAGCATGCAATTAATTAGTATAATCTTTGATAGGCACTATGGGGGTGCTAATCCTTTCTCACATGTAACCAACTCTTAAATCCAACTCTAATTTTTACATGCTACAAAATTGTTCTTTTGGTAATCTTTAAACTCATTTTAAATGTTTTATTAAAAGGATAAAATTTTTAGATAGCCAATCATACCCTAAAAAAAATTAATGGCGACTCCTTGTTTGGTTTTATTGAATTAGCTTTTTAGCCCCTTTTTTTTTCCATTCCCCAAGTCTGATGGTCAAGTTCCTTTACTTGTACGTCGTTATAGCTTGGCAACTCCACTAAGAACATATTTTTTTTTGTAGAATCAAGCCAAAGATTGATTGCATTTTATCCTAAATTTTAGTTTAATGGTCCTAATTAGTGTTTAATAAGCTCTATACTTGGAATCTAACCTTTTTATGAAGAAGTAAAATAGATACGTTTTCATGAGGTGTAAACTTTTGTAATGGCTAGTGAAGCATTCCAACTCAGATTGAACCCTTTACACTCATAGCTTATAGGTAAGGATCAAGGTACCTCATTAGTTTGTGATGGATGATGATATAAGAAACAATCTGAGAACCTTTAGATTCGTCAATTCCTAGCCCAACATATAATGAATCTTAGGGAGCCAGCCTTAGGAAAAGCCATACCACCCCTTTCGTAGAAATTACCCTAAATAAGTCACATAAAGAAATACTATGATAAAATCTATATTTGAGGGTAATAATAGTGCAAATAAGACTAAAATTTTGAGGAAAAAAATAATTAAAAAATTTCTTTTAAAAAAATTTTCTTTTAACATATAGTTTGATTCACTTAATGTTAGTCCAAAATGTGCATCTTCAAGAAATGTGTTAAAATAAAATTTTTTTTACTATCCAATAAAACCAAAAAAAAAAAAAAAAAATATTCAAAAAAAAAAAAACAACAACAGCAACAAAAATAAATTTTTCAAAAAAGAAAAAAGAATAAAAGAAAGCTTTTCTTAATTCTTTGTCATTAAAAAACAAAAAAAAAAAAAAGAAAAGAAGAAGAAAAAATTTTAAATCCTAGTCATTGTTTTTTATAAAAAATGTGTATCTTTGAATTTTTCCTCCTACTAAAAAAAAAAAAAGAAGCGAAAGAGTTAGTGTTGTTTCATTCTTTACATTTCATTTTATCACATTTTTTAAGTGGGGAATAACAAGATACTATATGCATTCTATCTCATGCACATCTTAATAGATAGTATTTTCATTCCATTTTATGCACGTCTTAATGGTACTGTCAACCCCATTAGGTTTGCATTACATAAGCATTGCATTTCATGTAGAATATCTCAAATATATAATATATCAATGCATCTCATATCGATATGTTGCATCAGTCATAGGTATACATCTCATTACTCATGAAGTATATCATTGCATTTCAAGCATAAGGATCCATGAATGGTAGGATGTTATAAAACATGTACTGTCTAAATTACATTTCATGAGAACATATCCCACCACCCTTGTAACATGACATCACATTTCTTGCATACACATTCATAGATGATGAAATTTTTATCATTTGGGGCCTTGTACATATAAAAATCTATTGTCTCAAGAATTTTTTCATTTCATAACATTCTTTCACATCATTGTTATATTCATGCATTCATAAACATGTATGGTGTGTGATGCAAGTTAGAAATTGTTTTATGGCATTCATTCATAAGAATAATACCATATACTTGCAGTCAAAACCCCTGAAATAAAATATCTTGGAAGTGAGAATCAGAAGGGCAAAAATGAGAGATCAATTGGAGGCATAGATTAGTGCATTATAATTGAATTAAAAGGAATTTAGGTATGTGTTTTGAGAGATGAAGCAACAGATCATTCAAAAGAATACTTTTAAATAACTTGGCCTAAAAATAAGAGACAATTTAGGAGTTTTCCTTTTAAACAAAAATAATAAAATTTGACTTGCATGTCATGCATCATTTGTTTAAACATTATTTTTATGCCAACTAAAGACATTGAATGGTGATTTTAAATATACTCATCAAACCTTCAAAGTGAAAAGAAATCTTAAAAAATCTTACATAAATATTAGAGGATTTTTTTAGATTTATCTTTTAAAGCCAATAATAAATTTCATATCCCGTGCTCTTAACTTATGATAAGTAATAGAAGGTTCGAGGATAAACAAGATCAATTGGTCTTTCATATAAACAATACGCAAGCTCACTCAAGAGTCATAAAGAATGAGAAAGTTAATCATATTGGAAGGGTGGAAATGGTATAGGAAGAGATAAGGGAAATAGTTGTGGAAATGCAACAAAACACTGATAGGTAGTTCGTAGAACTCAAACAAATATTGGTAGGACTTTTGAATGGAAAATTGATTCTAGAAACACATGGGTAAGGGAAGAAATAGTTGTTGAAAAACCATTGTATCCACTAGGATTTACATATCCTTATATTCAAAATCCCCATGTTATGCAAGCATCCCCAACAAGTTATCAACCATATGCTGGCATTTTTGCTAAGTCATCCCTGGTTCAAGTAAATGTTAACCTTAGGCCTATTCCTATTGACCCTATCACTGTGCCCAATCTGGATGATCTAAAAGAATGGGAGAAGCTGAAAAGGGTACCGAAGTTGGTAAAAAACATAAAGATGAAAAACAAGTATGAATTGCTAAAAAACAGGCTAAAAGCCATCAAAGGGCATAACATGTATGGAAGCATTGATGCTAGTGAACTAAGTCTAGTGCCTAATCTTGTTGTACCATCCAAATTTAAGGTCCAAGCCTTCAAAAAGTAAGATGGAACAAAACGTTCTTTGGCACACATCACCATGTACTATCAAAAAATGATGGGGAACACTTATAATGACAAGCTTCTAATTCACTATTATTAAGACAGCCTTATGGTGTCTACAACGAGGTGGTATGCCTAGTTAAATGGAAGCATAATTCATTCCTAGAAAGATCTAGCCAGGGCTTTTATTACATAGAAAAACATATGATTGACTTGGCTCCTAATAGATTATCCTTACAAAACATGCAAAAAAGAGCCAATGAGAGCTTTAAAGAGTATGCTCAAAGATGGAAAGATATAGTGACCTAAGTACAATCTTTTATGATAAAGAAAGAAATCATTGTTCGTCAACTTCTTGAGCACTCCTTATTATGAAAGAATGATCGAGAATGTCTTTAAAAATTTTACTAACATGGTGATTTCCAGGGAAATGATAGAAAATGCAATCAAAAATGAAAGGATTAAGTTGAAATCTGTGATTTATTTTAAAAAAGGTATTTATCCGAGAACTTCATCCCATGCAATCCTTATCCACTTCATCAACCCACTTTTTGGTCATATGTAATATCTTCTAAAGTCCATATCTTTGTCAACCAACCCAGTATTCAAGCTTTCAAGCAAATCTTCATCCTCAAATGGCCACTCATATCCTATCCCTACACTTAGCCTATTACTTGATTAACAAGAAGCAAAAAAATATCAAAAAAAAAAAAGCCAAGAGAAACTCCCAATCTTCATGTCTCATCTTTTGCCTTTATTAATAAAAAGGTCAGCACCTTATCCATTTGCCATCGAAAACAACACCAAATCCATCAGTAAAGAGTTATGATCCTAATGGTAAATATAATTATCATATGGGGGCAATTGGTCATTTGACTAACAAATATAAAAAATTGAAGTAAAAAGTTAAGGATCTCATCAAGAAAGGCATTTTGACTTCGAAACTCATAAAGCAATGAAGGCTAAGAAAATGCCAGTGGCTATGATGGTTGAATAATAGGAGAGTCAATGATCAAAATTGTGACCATTGGAACACCAAGTAGGTAGTTTTTTTTTTTTTATTAGCTTGTATATCTTTATGAATGTTCGAATGGGTTTAAATGTTTGTATTAAATGAATAAACCATAAGTTTCAATCGTGGTGCGTTACATTGTCTCATAATTTATGAATATTGTCATTTAAGGTTTTCAATTTCTTTTAAAATTTGGGTTTTCAAGGTTTTTTTAGAAGAAAAAAAGAAAATTGTTGGACTTGAATAAAACCCCACACAATTAAGTTCCAAAATCATAAAAAAGGAAAAATGTACCTTAAAAAAAAGAAAAAGAAGAAAAAAAAAAGAAAAAGAAAAGAATAGAGAAGAAGAAAGTTTTTTTTTTATAATAAAAATTGAAAGAAGTCTCGAAAGAGTTGGCAATCACCATTAGAAGTAAACTCATGAAATACTTTCACATCTTTTTGAATTAGCTAATTTCACTCACCAACCATAACTTCTTAAGAGCCATGAACTTGAATTCGTGAACTTTACCTTCACTTGATAATATTATGATATCAAAGGGTGATAATATTTTCCTAGGTAGTGAATAATGAGAAAGCCAATTTCAAAATAGAAAAGGAAAAATTTTGGGATTCCTAAAAAATCAAGCAAATACGATAATTTTTTAAAATTTGAATGTGGTAATTCGATGTGACAATGCTATAGCTCTAAAACTTTTCATGATCTAAGCCACCCAAATCCTTTTAAATGACCATAAACACACTAGCCCCCTTGTTCTCTACCCTAAAATCATCCTTATCTAGTGTCTTGAGGCACATTGACTAAAAAGAAAAACCTCATTGCCCTTAAGAAAACTTGAGCTATGATCAACCCATTCATTTTGTGACATGAACATTTTGACACCCTCAATGAGTTCATTCCACATGACTTTTTTTTCTCACATTAACCTTCATTAGGGGTGTTTTGTCAATAAAGCATCTTTCTTGAATTATAATGGTGGGCATAAAAAAAAGTAAAAGAAAAGGAAAAAATATGATAAATGAAATGAAAAGATAATGAAAAGAAAGAAAAAAAAAGAGAAAGAAATCTTTGATTGTGACATCATGCACTTATGGCATTTGAGTGAATCCAAAAAGAAATTCCAATAAAGAGATTAAGGAGAGAAAATAGAGAGTTCAAAGAAGTTAAAAAGACAAAAAAATCCCTAAAAAACATCTTTCTTCAAACCTCATTTTCAAAAAGAATTGCACTTCGAATTTGAGTACCTGTGCTTAAGATGATAAATAGTCATCTTTCATCATTCCTTCGCAAACATAGAAATTTATTGCTTGCTACCTCTTTGAGCCTGATAAAATTTTTTTAAAATAAACCATGACCAAGGATTGCCCTCCACATTAGGGGGCGATAGGGATGCATTTAAGGGGTTAAGTATGGTAATGTCCAAAAAAGAACCCTATATGTTTAGGGAAAATGTCTAATAAAAGGTCTTTAAGTTTTAAATCCATTCAAAGAAAAAGAAAAAAAAAAGTGAAAGAATGAGAAAATAAGCGAAAAGAAAGAGAAAAAAAGAAAAAAGAAAAAGAAAAAATGAAATTGAAAAACCAAAGAAAAGAAATAGGAAAACAAAGAAAGAAATGAATTATTGGATGGGAAGCATAGGAAAATAAAAGGATAAATGCCTCAAAATGAATCCTTAAATGAAGAAATGATCTTTGGTTTAATCACCCTTAAACATTTATTTTGAACCTATCTATCCCTTTCTTTGAAAACATCGAACGTTGGGAAAGTCCATATTAGATTAAGCACAAATGCTTAAAACTAAAAAGTTTTCTTTTGAGGAATGGCCATAAAACTTTTGAACTTTTTTGGTCACATTTTAATTCTTGACCATTATCACATTTTAGATAAGTTTGAATTCTTGAATGCATGGTGTAATAATAATAAAAAAAAAAGAGGATGAATGTGTCTTCCAAGGTGAAAACCTAGCAAAAAAATAGTAAAAAATAAATCTTGAAGGCCTTAAGGCTAATTCTAATGCTAACCAAAGGCAACCTAGACCCTTTGAAAGATCCAAAAGCTTGAAATGAATAAAAAGGGATTGATTTGAAAATTTTGAGCCTTCTTTCCTTATCCCTAGAAAACCTTCCAAAATTTTGTGCCCATCACAACTGAATTTAACATCAATTAAACTACCACATTTGGATACTAAAAAAAGCGTAGAACATGTTTGGTTTTCCAAGAATTCATGCTTTTTGAAAAATTTTTTGTTTCATTTATGAGCCTATGCTAAAAAGTATACACTTCTTTTATTCCTTTTATATGGTGACACCTTTTTGAATGAATTGAAACCTTCACACACTGAACTATCCAATTTGTTGAAAAGAAAATGATCATTTCTTTCATTTCTACTAGAAAATACCAATTCCCAAAAAACTCCCAAAGTCATATTTGTTTAGATATTCCATTCCCTTTAATTAAGAAATTTAATTATGTGGGGTAAATTTTGTTGATCATTTTGAAAAAATTTTGAATAACCAATCATCAATTTTTGTGTAAAATAAGGAAATCATGTTTGACAAAAAAAAATGAAATGAATTGTGAGAATCTTTAGACCGGTTTGGATTCAACGAAAAAACATGTATGGTTTGTCTTCTTGTTATTGTAATCAAGTTCAAAATGCATGTTGCATGTTGTATGCTTGGAAATAAAAATAAAAAAGTAAGCATGTTGGAAATGAAAGAAAAATCAAGAAAGCCTGTTGGAAAAATAAAAAAAAAAAACAAAAATTGGTGAAAAGACCACAAAAAAAATTAGTGAAGGAATAAAGAAAAGGACATGAGAAAATGGAAGAGAAGACTCTTTTGAGAGAAGGTTGGAAAGACAATTTGATGAGCATAGAGAAATTAGTAAAAATGAAATCTGAAAAATGAAAAGAAAAAAGGATCTTGGCACTTACATCTTTATAGAGACATTTGCATCATGTAAAAGGAATGTACTTCTCCATCATGGTAAGGATCTTGGCATGTGCATCATCATATGTGCATTTGCGTCATGAAGAAAGCATTTCCACTTGCATCATTGCAAAATATATGCATCACTAGGATAGAAATTGGCATTTGCATAATGCATAGAGCATTTACACTAGGAAAAATATTTGCATAAAGCATTGACATTGAAAAGACATGCACTTGCATCTTTGCATTTGCATAATCATTTTAATTATCTTTTGCATCGTGGTTATGTTTGCCAAATTTTAGTGATAAAACAAAAAAGAGGGAATTTGTTCTTTGAAATTTAAAACACTTAAGAAATAATGTGGGGTACTTTTAGAAGTAAAAAGAGGTTGTAACGAAAATGAAATATTAGGCATTTTCAAGTCTAAAGGATAAGAAACCTTGGAAATAAAGAGTGAAAAAAGCTTTTAAAAAATTTACAAATGAAAAATTTTCAAACTCTAAAGGAGATTATAATTAGGAGAATGAGTACAATAATTTCAAGACCGTCATAACGTATAGATCCATTGACCCATCGCTAGACATGGATTAAATGAGTCGTTACTAATCTTTTGTGTTTAAGTATATTTGCCATCTAACTGAATCCATCCTATTTTAAAGATGAGTCCCAAATTTGATTCGGGTATATTTAAATACTATATTTTAGTTTATGAAACCAAAGTTTAGGTTTAAGAGTATAGTTACACGCGTGAAATGTTATAGCACCCTCACAGTGTCGATGCAAAAGATGGTACTAGTTTGGTTTCAAGTTATTCAAGCCTTAAAACATATTTCTAATTTTACCAAATAATTTAATTATTAAAAATTGATCTTAAAATTACTCAAATACTTTGGTTGCAATTTAAGAAATTTTCTCACATCAGAAGTATTCATGGAGACAGTTTCTCACTCTAAAAAAGCTTTGTCATTGGATTCATTTAATCTTTTAATTGTAAAAACAAAAAAACTTTTACTTGTGAAAACAATTTATTCTCAAAAATATCTTTCAATATGTTGGTAAGATTTTCTATCAAAAATTATCCTCAAATATGTTGGTAGGATTTTAAAAAGATATTTTTTCAAGAAAATTCATTAAGTCATTTAATAATTTCATAGATTTAATTAAGATTTAAATTCTCTAATAGTTTAGTAGGATTAAAAAACACATTTTTTAAATACAAAAATTATCATACAAATAATATCATACAATAATATAGAATATCAATTATTGTGCAATTAACATAAATTATCATGCAATTAATTAATAATCATGCAAAAAAATATTAAAAAAGTAAATAAAGCATCATTACCAAATTTTTTTTCTTCATTCCTTAATTTAATTAGCAATAATAATAATAACAACAACAACAATAACAATGACAATAATAATAATAATAACAACAACAACAATAACAATGACAATAATAATAATAATAATAATAATAATAATAATAGGGTAATACATAAAAGAAATAATTAAAAAATGGAAATAAATAAGGAGAGAAAAAAAGTCAAAATAAAAAATAAAAATGAAAATAAAAATAAAAATAAAACGAAAATAGGAAAACCTGCAAATCAGGTTGTCACTAGTCGGGTTGACGCATGGGTCATACGCGGGTTAATAAGTCTTGGCCTAGTCCACAACGACACTATTCTAATGCTTTATAAAAGCCAAAATTCTATTCTTTTTCCTTTAGACTTGCCTTCTACTCTCTTCCTCTCTAGAGTTGGCTTTCTCTGCCTTCTTTTTAGATTCAACCAAGAAATTCAAAGGCCCTCTAGATTTCGACCAAGAAACTTAGTTTCCAACGTCAGTAAATTCAATCGGTTGCCAAAAACTTCAAACATTTCCAAAAATACTAATGAAGCCAGAAAACAGCCATTATAGTCTCTTTTGACTGCCATAAGCTTCACTAGAAAATTCATACATGAACCAAAGAAAACCCAGATTTTCAAATCAAATCAAGAAATTCAAACAAAAAATTCTCAAAACTAGCCTAGAATCAAAACAATTCTAAAATCAAATCTAAAAACCAAAACCAAGGAGAAAATCCCAAACCCAAACCCAGAAATCAAAACTCCAAATCCTAGAGTTCCATAATTCAAACTACAAACTAAAAATCAAAGCACTAACTTCCAGAAAACTTTGACAAGCGCAAAAATCACAATTTCTCCAAATCCCAAAAATTTCAGAGGTCAAAATCTAATTTTAGAAAAGATGAATTCCCCAAAACAAGATCTAAACAATGAAAATCTAGAATCCAATACCTTAAATTTTTTTTTATGCCTAAATTGATAAGTGATTTGCTTTCTCCCTTCTCTATGTGTTTTTTATACATGCCTCTTTATAAGGATTCAATTCCTTTTAATCTAAAAAAAAATCAATTAAATCTGTAATTTGATTTGATTTTATTATACTATGAATTGATTTTATAATTAAGTCCCAAGAATTTCCCAAAATCATCAAATCCCAAATCCAATATTTGCTACCATTTTTTGTTCAAACTTTCCTTTTCATTTTCTAATCTTTTTTTTTTACTTTGACTTGTTTCTTGTCTATTGACCCTTTTTTTTTTTACTTTTTGACTTTTACCTTTTGTTTTAACCAAGATAAACAACAAAATTAAAATAAAACTAAATTTAAAAATCCAAATCCAAATTAAAATCAAAACCATTATTGAAATTACAAAAAAAATGGCCTTTTCTTCTATTGGGCCCAAAGCTTCCCAATCAGGCCTAATTTATGGCCGAAGGCCCGTTCCAATTCCAAAAAAACTCCAGGACAAAACAAGGCATCTATAGTTGTCCCTCTTTGAATATTTTTTGTAGAACAAGAATTGCACAAAGACATAGATACCCATTACATTCAGGCCCAAACAAGTCCATTTTTTTTTTAAAGAATTCTCTAAATAGAGGCATGCGACTTTCGAAAACTTTTAAAGAACTCTTTTAAACAGAGGCTCAATAATTTAAATTTAAAAAATGAGCTCCTTTATACAGAAGCTAAACAACTTTAAAAACTTTTATTAGGAAATGGCAAAAGACATCCATTTTGCTCAGGTTCAAAAAAAATTCAAAATTTTCGCTTGAAATCCGAATATTCATAATTTGGAAATTCAAGGGTTTGTGTCAAAGATCCACAAGGTTCCATAATAGAAGTTGAAAGATTCCAAGACTCCAAGTTTTGCAAAAAATTTGCAAAGATTTCAAAATTCACAAAGGTTTGTAACAATTCTAAGTTTCATAAAGATTCCAAAAGTTCATAAATGATTCAAGATTCTTAGAGATTCCAAATTCATAAAGTTTCCAAGTTTTGTAGAGCTTCCAAATTCACAAAGATCTCAAGTTTCACAAAGGTTCTAGATTCACAAGGATTCAAGCTTTGTAGAAGCTCTATAATCATAAAGATTTTCAGATTTGCAAGAATTTTAGATTAGAAAGAAATTCAATTCCACAAGAGTTTCAGGTTTGCAAGAATGAAAGATTCACAAAAATTTTATATTTGAAAGAAATTCAATTTCATAAGAATTTTCGGTTCATGAGGATGAAAGATTCTTAAGTTTTTCATATTCTCAAAAACTTAAACTTTTAAAAGATTTTCATATTTACAAGAACTTAAAATTTGTAAAATTTTCAGATTTGTAAGAATTGAAGATTCTCAAACTTTTCAAATTCTCAAGAGCTTAAAGTTTTGCAAGACTTTCATATTCACAAAATTTTCAAATTTGAAAGAAATTCAATTTGTCAAGAATTTTGAATTCACAAGATACTTAAAATTTTTGGTTTGCAAGAACTTTAAGTTCGCAAGAATTTTCAGAGTGGCAAGAATTTGAACTTCATCATTGCAAAAATCTCTAGATTCAAAAGATTTTTATTAATAATTCACATCCAAAATTCAAATTTTCATATTTGAAAATTTTATGGATTCACATCAAAAATTTCAAGGTTCACCTCTAGAATTCAAAGATTCTCATTCGAAAAATTTAGAAATCCACACCCAAACGTTAAAGGTTTTCATTTGAAAAATTTAAAGGATCACATAAAAAATTTCAAAGATTCACATTCAAAGAATTTTAGAGATTATGTCCCAAGGTCTTATAAATCAAGAGTATTTTTGAAAAAAGCTTCTTTAAACAAAATCTCTATGACTTTAAAAGTTTGGAAAGTTTTCCTTATGGAAAAAAAAAAAACTCAACTTGAAATATCTTTCTCATTCGAGGATTCATAAGTCAAAAATTTTCTCCAATCAAAGTCAAATTCTTGTATGCGACATATATCATGCAAATGCCTTCTGAATGATGTGAATGTAACAATCCAAATTCTCACTAAATGATACAAATGCATGTCTTAAACAATAATACAAATGTTATACTATGATTCAAATGTTCTTTACATGATGCAAGTGCATGCCCCAACCATGATGTAAGTGCAATTATCAAGGATTTAAATGTTCATCAAATTATATGTGTACAATGTAAACATAATGTATGTAATGAAAATGTCACTAAATCAATACCATGAAATTCTAATTGTGGTAACAAATTTCTCAAGACTTCACCATCTCATATATTCCTTCTTAGCTTCTCAACATTAATGATCTCAAAACAAATTTCATTCAGTGGATACACATCTAGTAAAAAATAAGAAATATGGACATTCATTATCAAAAAAAAATCTAGTGAATAACAAATCAAATGTGAATAAAGCAAAATACTGTGACTGTTTAAATAGGATATCAACGTCTATAATAATGACTTTTCAGATGATTTTGAACTTCAACTCAAAATTCTCTCTCAAAAACATATTCGATTGACATTCTTGATTTTTGAACCAAATGAAATCCATACCCCAAAGATCTTCAAATGGAGCTGTTTTCCCAAGTCTCTATTTTTTTACTTAAACTACCCTTTCAAGTTTTTAGTTAAGCCTTTGTTTTTCCTTTTTTCTCTTTTTTTGTTTTTTCATTTTTTTTGTACATCTTTTTTCTCATATTTTCTTCTAATTTTTCTTCCCTTTTAATCCATCAATAACACTTTAATCAAAATCCAAAACAATTCAATGGCAAATCTTCATTACTTCAAATCATGATTCTCTAATTCAAGTATTTAGATTCGATTAAAATGAACTTTTAAAAGATGTAGTGTAGGTTACGGTGAAGTGTTAAAAAAAATAGATAAACTAGGCCCAAACTATATGTAAAGGTTAATCAAACCAAGGATCATTTCCTTTCATGTAAAAAACCCATCAATTTTTTTTCTTTTTTTTTTCTTTTTTTTTCACTGTTCATCATTTTTTAAGAAAAAATTTAAGCACAAAAGGGCTTTGCCCCTGAAATCACTAAGAATCTTTACTTTCCTAAGCTTCTCAAACTTTGCCTCTAGTGTGGGGGTGATCTTCGATTAGAGTTCCTTAAAAGAAATTTCAAGAAGCTTAAATAAGTTAGCAAAGGATAATTTTACTCTTTTTGTGAAGGTTAGAAGAGATATGGTCATTTCTCATTTCAAACATGAATAATCTTAATAAAGAACATTTATTGACCAAAAGCAAACTTGTATATGAACCATTACAAAGATCACATACTACATCACTTTCCACTTTTAAGGAGAAAATTTTTTTGCCAAATTTATCTTCTTTTATTCAGCAATCTCAATGAATCAATAATCTTAACATGAATGATGCTTTCACAATAAAATCTTGAATTGCTATCATAACTATTTGACTATTCATTATTTGGAATTTAGGAATGGATATAGGAAAAGATGTAAAAAGATAAAAGCATAAAATGGTGATTCACATGAAAAAAGAAATGTCCTAAAAATGCATCATATTTTTCATTTTTATTATAAAAAAAAGATAAAATGAAATCCTAATACAACAAAAAAAGTCCATTATTCCAAAGAAATTGTAAAATGACAAGTAGTTTCAATTAGCCTTTTTGTATCCTTCCTAAAATATGCCCCTAGGTGATCAAGCAAAAGGTCTTTGTGTACATTCAATTCCCTTGATTCGTTGAAGTTCACCGAACATACTCGGATCAAACTTTGGACTTTATACTTGAAAGCAGGATAAGTTTCTATAAAGTGATCCATATTCCCATTATAGTAATCACATGTGGCATTAACATTGTACCATTTAAGATATGGTGGCTTCAATGATTCCAAAAGAACTAAGGATGCTAAGTTATTCTTAACCAATTTAGGGAACAACTCAGTATAGGTTATGAGGATAAAATCAATACGAGCTCTTTCTTAGTTACTCCTGGATCTTTTTAAACCACTTGCTTGATTGATAGGCCTCGCAACTGGTGTAGTGATAGGATTAAGCCCGTATATAGGTGCTTGAAAGGTTGGTTGATAAGGGCTTAGGTAAATGTTATTCATGATTGGGTAATGAGGTTGGTCAGGGAGTTGTGCAATATTATTGATTGCAAGGTAGTAAGCAAAATGAACAGGTGGTGGATATGGAGCATAACCTCTAAATTGTTGCCCTTCAAAACTCATAACTTGGGCTTTAACTTTTTTTCTTCTTAGGCATCCCACCTTTCTTGGTACTACTGGCTTTTCATTCCTTAAGCTTGCTACTTTTGATGACATTTTCAATAATTTACCCTAACATTACCATGTCAACAAAGATTACCCTATACTTTTAAAGTGCTAACGAATAATACTATTATTTTCTTCTCAGTCAAAGATGATTGAACTTAGGTAACCATATCTTTCCACCCTTAGTTATATTTTTTGAAGGATTTCATTACCTTATTCTTTGAATGATGTGGCGATATTGATTGATAAAAGAGTGAGTCAAATCCTTCCATGATCTGGTGTAAATTTTATCTAACTAGACATACCACCTTACAGTAAAACCAGTCAAACTATTTTAAAATACATGCATGAGTAGTTTCTCATTTTGGCATAAGCTGCCATTTTACAACAATATATTGTAATATGTGTGATGGAATTTTACATACTATCATATTTTTTAAACTTTGATACCTTAAATTTTGAAGGCATAACCATATCCAGAGCTAGGCAAAGTCTAGCAACATTTATTGAATCGTAAAAATCAATACCTTTCATAGCTCACAATCTTTCCTTGAGCATGTTCATCTTGTAATCAGCTTAGAGTCCTCAAAAGACTTAGCCACCATCGATTTTAGTTTCACTTTTGTGTCATCCAAATTGAAAACTTAGATCGGTTCAATCACTTTTGCAGTGAAAGTAAGGTTGATATAACTTTGGACATTCCCTTAGCTGTGTGTATCTGGCATTCTTATGTAAGTATAGCTTGTAGAAAATGCTGACTATTGTGATAGGTAGCTTTGAGTAGGTTAGGCTTGATATGGGTCATAATTCAGAGGATACAGAGGATTAATAACATTATGTGAAACATCTTCTTCTACTATCTTTCCTTTATTTAGCTTACCTAATGCTTCAAGGATTTTGCTCAATTCTCCCTTGATTTCTTCTTAAGCCCTCTCTAACTTCTCAATGTGGCTTGCATTATCTTACTCTATATTTCTAGCTTGAACTCGAGTATTATATTGATGGTGAGTGGGTCAAGCTATCCTTGAACATTAATTTTCCATAATTAGGGTGCAAATTTAGAGTGATATTTATAAGACCATAAGATTATGCATGAGACTGAATAAAAAGAATACATTAATGCAATAAGGAGGATTTACCACATAACAATTATTAACAAAGAAATCTTTATTGAATTAAAAGTTATTTTTAGCTAAATCCAATATTAAATCCATGAAAAGTCTAGAATTTAGTGAGGAAAGAAATCCCTAATTTGTCAATATTGGCTTTGCATTTCATTAAGAAAATCTAGTAGGTCTTGGCCATGTACTCCTATTAGTGGCACCTTCATCTTCTAATCTTCAACCTTTTCTACCATGTCCTTGGCTTTGTAAGTAACCATCATGATTTGGTCAAGCAAAGACTTCAATTGGTTATGCTGTCTCATATATGCCTCATTTATTTGCTCACATTCTTCATTCATAGCCCCTATTTGTGTTCTAATTTCAACCACAACTTCATTTAGCATTTGGATATACCTTTGTACCTCAAAGCGAGCTTTATCCCTTTCTTGTAGCTTTACTTGCAGCTATCCATCTTCTTTCAAAAGTTGGGCTAATTCTTGATTAGTAGATGACCGTGTTGTGTTAAGATTAGTGAACAAACTCTTCCATTCATCATTTTCTTGTTTGCACACTTGAACTTCCCTTTTTCAAGCTTTTATTAGCAAGTTTCAACTTTTTAGACTTCTTTTTCAGGCCAATAAAGGACTTTGCTAGGCTTTTCATAGATGTAACTAAGATTTTTCTAGGTTAAAATTATTTTGTGGTAATTACTCTTTATGATAAATCTAATGATGTGAATGCATGTATAGTAAAAGAAAAGGATTAGTATACATTTATTATATATAAAAAACAATATATAGATACAAAGAACAACATAAAGAGCAATATATTAGCATGCAAATAATATATACAAGAAAAATAATATATAAATTTATGAGCAGAATAAATATTTCATCACATGTCTTATTTAGGGTTTTCTAACTAAGGGAAGGTAAGGCTCTAACCTAGGTTTAGACCTTTAAGGTTTGTTTACATGCAATGTTCAAAAGTTTGATAGTCTAACGGTTCCCAAATTATTCCTTATATCATTGTCCATTATAGACTAATAAGGCACCTCAATCCTCACTAATTATAGACTACAAATGAAAATAGTTCAATTTAAGTGGGTGTTTTTTGCTAGCCCATGTTGAGACATGAAATCTCACAAAGGTGTAGGTACTTTACTCCTTTTTAAGGGATGGAACTTGGGTGTAGAACTCATGTCATGCATATACAAATGAATGCACAATATAAACAATAAATGAATAAATAAAATTCAAACTAAAAGAAAATTTCTTAAATTTATTAGGTTAGGCTTGGATAACAAGAAATCATTTATTAGCCTAACTCTTGATATCCCTAGTGGAGTCACCAAACTATCATAACATATAGACCCATTGGCCCATTGCTAGACATGGATTAAATGAGTTCCCACCAATCTTTTTTATTTAGTTGTGATTGGTCACCTAACTAAATTTGTTCTATTTTAAAAATGAGTCCCAAACTTGATTCAGGGATCTTTAAATAGTAGATTTTAATCTATGAAACCAAAGTTTAGGTTCGGGAGTATAGTTATGCATGAGAAATGTTATAGTCGGGAGTATAGTTATGCATGAGAAATGTTATAGCACCCTTACAGCACCCATCTAAAAGATGGTACTAGTTTGATTTCAAGTTATCCAAGCCTTAAAATATATTTATAATTTTACCAAATAATTTAATTATTGAAAATTAATCTTAAAATTACTCCAATAATTTGGTAACAATTTAAAATATTTTTTTACCTTAAGAATATTCATGGAGGGTACTGTCACACTCTGAAGAGGCCCCATCATCATAGTCATTTAAACTTTTTGTTGAGAAAAAAAAACTTTTACTTGTAAAAATAATTTATTTCCAAAAATATCTTCTAATATGTTGGTAAGATTTTTTGTAAAAAATTATCCTCGAATATGCTAGTAGGATTGAAAATTTATTTGTTTGTGAAAATGATTTATTTTCATTCTAATATATTGGTAAGATTTTCTGTCAAAAATTATCCTTAAATATGTTGGTAGGATTTTAAAAAGATATTTTTTCAAGAAAATTCATTAAGTCCTCTAATAGTTTGGTAAGACATAATTCAAGATTTAAAACCTCCAATAGTTTGGTAAGATTAAAATATATATATATTTTTTGAAAAACCTTTTTTTTTTAAGTCAAAAGGAAAAAAATTAAAATAAACAAAAATTATCATGCAAATAATGTCATGCAATATCATGGAATAATATAGTATATCAATTATCATGCACTTGATATAAATTATCATGCAATTAATTAATAATCATGCAAAAAATAATTATGTAATTTTAAAAATAAATAAACAAATAAATAAAGCATCATTATCAAATTTTCTTTTTCTTATCCTCATTCCTTAATTTAATTAGTAGTAGCACTAATAATAATAATAATAATAATAATAATAAGGTAATACATAAAAAAAATCAATAAATGGAAATAACTAAAGAGAGAAAACAATAAAAATAAATAAAATAAATAAAAGGAAAATGGAAAAGGGAAAGGAAAACTTGTGAATCAAATAGGTCACCAGTCTGGTTGACATGTGAGTAATGCACTAGTTAACGGATCCTGGCCTACTCCAAAATGATGTTGTTCCAATGCTCTATAAAAGCCAAAATTCTATTTCTTTCCTTTAGACTTGCCTTCTCCTCCTCTCTCTAGAGTTGGCTTTCTTTACCTTCTTTTTAGATTCAACCAAGAAATTTAAAGGCTTTCTAGATTCTAGCCAAGAAACTTAGTTTCCAATGCTGGGAAATTCAATCGGCTACTAGAAACTTCAAACTTTTCTACAAACACTAATGAACCTAGAAAACAACCACCGTAGTCTTCTTCAGCTGTCATAAGCTTCATTAAAAAATTCAAGTATCTATCAAAAAATTTATGCAAAAACCTAGGAAAACCTAGATTTTCAAATCAAATCTAGCAATTCAAACCAAAAATTCTTAGAACCAGCCCATAATTAAAACAATTCTAAAATCACATATGAAAACCAAAATCCAAGGAGAAAATCTCAGAACCAAACCTAGAAATCAACACTCTAAATCCTAGAATTCCACAATCCAAACTTCAAATTGAAAATCAAAGCACTAACTTCTAGAATACTTTGACAAGCCCAAAAATCACAATTCCCCAAATCCCAAAAATTTTAGAGATCAAAACTTAATTTAAAAAAAAAAAAAACAAATTCCCCCAAACAAGATCCAAACCCTAAAAAATTTTGTACAGACCCTTTTTCAAATTCTAGAATTCTAGAATCCAATACTTAAAATTTTTTTAACACCCAAATTGTTAAGCGATTTGCTTATTCCCCTCTCTATGTGTTTTCTGTGCATACCTCTTTATAGGGATTCAATCCCTTTTAATCTAGAAAAAAACTCAATCGAATCTATAATTTTATTTTATTTATTTTACTACAAATTGATTCTATCATTAAGTCCCAAGAATTTCCCAAAATCTTCAAATCCCAAATCCAATATTTTCACCCATTTTTTTGTAAAAACTTTCCTTTTTCATTTTTTTGATCTTTTTTTGGTTTTTGACTCTGACTTGTTTCTTTACATTTGGCCCTTTTTTTTTTTTACACTTTTCGACTTTTACCTTTTTTTTAACCAAGATAAACCACAAAATTAAAATCAAGACTAAACTGAAATTTTTAAATCAAAATTAAAATAAAAACTAATATTGAAATTACAAAAAAAAAATGGGCTTTTATTCTATTAGGCCCAAAGCTTCCTAATCGAGCCCAACTTACGGTCAAAGGCCTATTCCAATTCCAAAAGACCTCTCAGACAAAACAGGTATCTACAAAGACCTCAAGGCAGAATTTTAATTTTTTTTTTTAAATAATTTCAAGACCTTCGAGTAGAATTTTAAATTTTTGAAAGAATTTTAAGACCCTTCGAGCAAAATTTTAAAATTTTTGAATCCGGGCAAAACCTTAACTTTTTTAACAATTTCCAAGACTTCCACACAAAATATTAAATTTTTAAATGATTTCCAAGACCTTTGGGCAAAATCTTAAATTTCTAAACAATTTCCAAAATCTTCGAGATAAATTTTAAATTTTTTAAACCTTCAAGCAAAATCTTAAAATTTTGAACAATTTCCAAGTCCTCTAAGTAGAATTTTAAATTTTTTTAGCGATTTCCAAGACCTCAGGGTAAAGCTTTAAAATTTTCAAAGACCTCCATGTAGAACTTTAAATTGTTGAATAATTTTCAAGTCTTTTAAATAGAGTTTATTTTAGTGTTGAGACTTATAAGATCTCCAAGCAAGATTTATAAGTCTTTCAAGCTAAATTTATTTTAGGTTGAGATTTGTAAGACCTTTGAGTACAATCTTTAAGTCTTTCGAGCAAGATTCATAAGTCCTTCGAGCAAGATTCGTAAGTCTTTTAAACTGAATTTGTTTTAGGTCAAGACTAATAAGACCTATGGGAATAGTCTCTAAGTTTTTCAGGTAAGATTCATAAGTTTTTCGAGCTAAATTTATTTTAGGTTGAGATTTGTAAGATCTTTGAACATTATCTTTAAGTCTTCCAGGCAAGATTTTTAAGTCATCCGAGTTGAATCTATTTTAAGTGTAGAGATTCGTAAAATCCTTAGGCGTAATCTCTTAGTTCTCTAGGCAAAATGATTTAAATTTCAAAAGTTGTGTAGCCTATAATGAAAAGAGTGTTTCAAAACAAAAAATAAAAACACAAAAACAAACAACAAAAAACAAAAACCTTTCAAACACTGGTCCTGGACAAAATTGATGTCTTTGTTTTTACATTATTTTTTATTTTTAGAAATATGCATAAAAAGGTTACTGTAAACACATAATTTTGTCTAGGTAGATTCTTGCTAATTATGAGGTTCTTAAAATTCAATCCGGTTCAAATCTAATATTTCTTTAATCTCAACAAGTTTTCAAAATCTATTTAGGAACAATTTAACCCAAAATGCCCTGGGGTCAAACTTGATCAAATCTGCTCAAACAAACTTAAACTTGGTAAAAATCAATCAAATTGGATTGAACTTGGATCAATCATCAAAATTCACAACAAAATGGGACTAATAGGGCTAAGGATTGTTATTTGTGATTTTAACGCACTAAAAACCTCAATTGCATTTCGTGAAGGGTAAAATTATTGAAATAACCTTTAGGGGTATTTTTGTAATTTAATTTTTTTTAAGTTGGATTTTTGTGAAAACTTATAGATCACATTTAAATATTATTTTATGATTTTTGATGCATCAAAAACTCTTATTGCACCTAGGAGGTGTGAAATTATAAAAATAACCTTAGGGTTACTTTCATAATATCACATTCCCAAGGTTATTGGTTTTTTCAAGAAATGCTTCAGATCATGGTTTTATATTTTTTTTGATGATTTTTAGTGCATTAAAAAACTTTATCACACCTCAGAAGGTATGAAATTATCAAAATACCCTTACATGATATTTTGTAATTTCACTTTCTTGAGGTCAATTTTTCATAAAATGCTTTAGATCATGTTTTCATATTATTTGATAATTTTTGATGCATTAACATCCTTGATCGTACCTCAAAAGGTGTGAAATTACTAAAATTCCCTTAAGAGATAATTTCATAATTTGACCTTTCTGAGGTCAATTTTTCATGAAAACTTTGAGATCCTAATTTCATATTATTTTAAAATTTTTGGTGTTTTAAAATCATAAAAATGAAGAATGGATCATGGCTTCCTACGAAAATTGCATAAAAGGTAAAAACTGTCTAATAAGTGATAAAATGGTCTTTTCACATTGATTTTAGGAGCATGAAAAATGCAAACTTTGGTCATAAACCTTCTAAGCCATGGGATGATCTTAAGAGGCTGAATCCAAGAGTGAAAGGTGGTTCCTTGCAAAATAAACAAGGGAGAAAGGATAGCCATTGGATGGAAAATGCATCCAAAGGCTTGCATATATTTTGCATGAGATATTTATTCATCTTTTAGGGCTAAAAAAGTATGGAAAGGGCTGTAGCTAGGAAAAAAGATAAAGGAGCAGGAAAAAAGTAAAAATTGAGGAAAACGTTAGAAGGTATAAATCTATCTCTACTCCCATGCATTTTCATGATAGTGTTTATGTTTTTCCATGTTAGTTTTCTTTGATTATATAATTCTCCAAAAAAAAATAGCCTTCTCCATGGTTTTTTTCCTTCACAACTCTAAGCTTGATCCAAAAATTCAACCAACTAATCAATAGTTTCTGTTTGAAACAAAAAGGATCAGGAAATAGAAATTTTCCACCATTAAATCCCTTTTGTATCAAATGGCTAAATGTTGCGTACATAATGTTTGCTTGCTTGAGTTTTTCATTTGTTCTTTATGTTAGCTTTGTGTTTGATGAAATCATTAATGAATAAAAATGATGAATTAGTAGACTTTTTGGTGATTTTATGTTTTTGCATGTGTTTTAATTCAAAATAAAAGAAAAGGTAGAACATGTCTTTAAAATTTTTAAAACCCTTAGTGTTTGATCTATTTTTGCCATATTGTTGTATACATGTTTAGTTTGTCATATATTTGTAAATATGCATAAGTTTGTAATAGGTTTGTTTTCATGCATGGTTCATGCATTAAAGTTTGTATTTTCATTAATGGTATTTTTGGTAATTTTTGTCACATTATTCCCATGCATCAAAGTTTGCATTTTTATCAATCGCATTTTGATAAATTTGTTTCATCGATTCCAAAACCCTTAATCCAATCCCTAAACTCAAACTCTGCACCAAAACCCCAAACCCTAAACCTAAGCCTAAACCCAAATCTTAAACCAACACACCAAACCCTAAACCTACATCTTAAACCCAAAACTGAAACCCTAACCCTAAACCCCAAACCCTAACCCCAAACCCTAAACTGACCCTCAAACTCGAACACTAACTTGATCCCATTCAGGCATTTGCATTTCATTTTATTTTATTGTCACATGCATTCTTTAATTGTCATTTCATGTTTTATCATTTACGTTTTATTATTATGCATTCATCACATATTATTATGTTCATGCATTTCATGCATATGTTTTATAATTTAAGTTTTTTTAAGAAAAAATATTTTTAAATAAGATGACATCTCAAATAAATATAGCATTTGAGATTTAGCCTAAATATAAGGGAACTCTCAACAGCTATCATTTATGTGAGGTGTAATCTTTATTTTTGTGGCAATTTGAAAACTTCTAAGTTAAAGATATTTTAAAACCCTACCTAGATATATGAGAGTAGAAGAAGTATCTTGATACTTAGTACTTTCATTTGATCCAATTTATTTTGCTTTCCAAAATATTAAATTTAAAAATGATTTGCTTTCAAAAGAAAAAAAGAAAATTTGATTTTTGGAATGAACAAAAGAATTGGTTTATTAACATTAAAGTGAGACAATCTTTACAAAAATCTAAAGATAACATACAATTAATTGATACTGTTTTTAATGAGCATTGTGGGGGTGTTCATCATTCCCCATGCATAATTGACTCCCAGACCTAACTTTAATTTTCATAAACCATAAAAATGTTCTTTTTGTAAACTTTAAACTCGTTTTAAATGTTTTATTAAAAAGACAAAATTTTGGGTGACTAATCATACCTTAAAAAAGATTGGTGGCAACTCCTTGTTTTAGTTTTTATTAAAAATGCTTTTTAGCCCTTTTCTTTTCTTTCCCTAATTTTAACGGTTGGGTTCCCATACTCGTATGTAGCGATAGCTGACATTTGTTTGTTCCTAAAATTGATCATGGTGGTGGTTAAAGGTTTTCAAATCTTTTTGGTGATCACCAACTTTAGCATCATAGAATAATAGAGGATGTCGATCAAGCTATCATTATCAAGTAATATCCTTTTCACAACATGATTATACATCACAGCTTGTATAACAATGGTGTCATCATGTGGGAATTAGATTATTTCTCAATTTTTCGAGCTAAAAAAGACTGTCTCATCCTTTCAATTCTTTATTTTTTGTCATAAAACAATTGGCCATAATTGTTCCTTAGACAATTTTTTTTGGCTGATGTGGAAGTCCCATCAGTTATCGCATTAATGATCCTTACAATAGGCCTATTGTCTATATAATTATTTTTTTCAATCCTTTGGCTAGATCTATGATTGGTATTACTTCAGTCATTGCCTATCCTTCTTTTATCCTTTTTTTTCTTCAGTTAACCTCTCTTATCTTTTCCTCTGAAATTCTCTCTACCTTGTCCTTGTCTTCTATGATTTGCAAACCTATTCAGTCGACCTTTTCTAAATAGATTTTTTATGTCATTCATCAAATCTATGCAATCCTTAATATTGTTGTCGTTATCTTTATAGAAAGCATATTTCTTAGTTGGATCTCTTTTGCTATTCTACATCAATGGCTTAG
Source organism: Durio zibethinus (assembly GCF_047325235.1). Taxonomy (NCBI): domain Eukaryota; kingdom Viridiplantae; phylum Streptophyta; class Magnoliopsida; order Malvales; family Malvaceae; genus Durio; species Durio zibethinus. The sequence continues at coordinate 6,790,184 of NC_143188.1, read as the reverse complement.
GCTATTTGAGCTTGGAGTCCCTTTTTATTTGTATCAAAATCCTCTCACGATAGGTATTCAGTGCAATATAGTCATCTTATTTTCTATTTGGGCTCTTCACCTTAAGGTACCCATCAATAGATTTTCTCCCTCTTAGGGAATTGTTACTTTTTTTTTTTCTCTTTTTGACCTAGGTAGAGGATGTGCTTTTCTCACCTCAGTTATTTTCATTATAGCTTTTGCATTGATGTACTTTTCAACGATCAAAAGCACATTAGCCAAAGTCTTTAAGGGGAGAGTGTAAGCTTAAAATGGCATTCCTTGTCATTCAACCCACTTGTTAGAGTGACTACAACTACAACTACAACTTGTCCTAAATCTCTCTTTTAAAGAGCTTTAGCATTAAAATGCATGACATACTTTTTCAAAGATTCATGTCATCCTTGGTAAATAGATGTCAGACTTAGCATAGCCTTCTTTGTTCGTAGACTATTGACAAAGTAGGTCAAGAAAAAATGACCAAGTCGTTTGACAGTTGAGATAGATCTCGATTCTATGCTAGTGTACCACGATTGAGCTGCCCCCTTAAGATTTGTAGCAAGTCCTTTGTAAATGATAGGTTTTTCGGCTCTCTATATCAAAATATTAATTCTATAAAGCTCCAAGTGATCAAAGGGAATAATGTAACGTCATAAGTTTCAAGTGTGGGCATCTTGAATTCCTTTAGTGGTAGTGCTTAATCAATGTCCTAGGTAAATGGGGATGTGTTCAGGAAATTGAGCTTGTTATCAAAGGTTAAGACTTTGTTCTTAAACTCATTCTCCATTGCCTCTATCCAAGATTCCAAATCCTTGTTAGGTTATAGTTCCGAGGTGGCCTATTTGAATTTTTGGGTGGTTTGTGTTAAGGTGTTTGTGGGATAATAGCTTTTAGGGGTTTCATCCTTTTGAAGGATTAACGAGGTACTACTATCATTATAGGTTGACACTTTCTATGTTAATGGGTTTCTTGGGGCTATGGTATTTAGTTCTTTTGGGGTTTGTGGAGCAGTTAGGTTCTATATCATTTCTTTTAGGTATTGTAATTGTTAGGTGAGGGCTTCAAATTGTTCTAATTATTAGGGCCATCTATATAGGCTGTTTAAGGTTTTATTGGCTAAGCTAAGTGTCAATTCAACAATAACAATATTATCTCCTTCTTTAGTAAATTTTTTCTTGGGAGCGATGATCAACTCAATTGAATAAACAAAAAATCCTTACCTAGCATGCCAAAAATATTGGTGCTTAGTTGTTCAATGAGGGAAAGGATATGAAATCACAAGTTCGGAGGTCAGTTAAAAGTAAAGACCGAAGGTTTCTCCTATGTTTGTACTCCAACACTTATGTTAGTACTTGGGAAGAAAAAGAAGGAGAAACATCCTAAGAAAAGGGAATTGAATGAATTTACTTGATGTCGAAGGGCCTATTTATACCTGTCAGGTGAGAGTATCAGGCTTAGGCAACTCGAGTTTTAAGTAGTAGGTCTAGGGCTGACATTGTTGGCCTAACTTGATTTGGCAAACAAGATGACAAATCAACATTCGTATGTGCCTTCAAGTAGGAAGTTGAGATGGCCGAGCTAACGTGAGCCTCAAGACTTTAGGTTAGCTTGACACATTAGCTAGGATCAAAATAATAAAATTATCCATACTTTGTTAATGAGTTACCTTTTGAAAGAGAAAATCCATAATGCTCTTATAACATAAAATGCCCCTAGCAGAAGGATAAAGGGAAATTTATAGGTTGGCTACTTGTCCTTTTTTTCAAAGAATTGAAAGTGGAAATGCTAAACAGAAGATAACTAAAGGTGGCGTTATGCGGGTTGGTTGGATGGTGGGAGTAAAGTGTTGCCCTGCATTTATGTTTCGAAACTTTTTTTTTTTTTTTTGGTTTTTGAAGTTGTTGTTTGTAAATTGTAAGATATTGAAGCAAGTAATAAGAAAGGTGTTAAGCAAAATGGTATTTTTAAATTCTGGAGATAATCATATTTTCCCTTGTACTTTTCAACTAGTTCTCTTCTTGCAGGGCCAATTACCCATTACCCATAACTGTCCAGAAATTGCCTTCACTGTTTGATTTTTCAAGAAATAAATTAACATAAAAGTGGTGTTCATGTTTGATGTTTCAAGAACCCGTTCATTGTGTTCATATAGGTAGCTGAAAGTTATTAAATTCTTTTTAAAAGCTGGTTTTCAACTTTCAACATAATCATATAGATCTTCCTGCAAATATATATATATATATATATATATATATATATTTATATATATATCTTCAGAATAAACTTTTAAACTGGTTTTGCCCAAATTGCATTTTTATTTCATTTTTTTTAATTTGCTCTTAACAATTATTTTTTATTTTCAAATTGTCAAAAAAATCCACATTTTTTTTTTAATTTTAAAATTATTTTAACTTACCATGTTGTAAAAGTCAACACGGCATCAACTTTATCAATGGTGACATCATCATACTTGATGAAAAAAATTACAACCTCACAGGAGATTGAATTATATTTGGAAATTTATAAAAGTTGAAGGACTCATTTTGATCAAATGATTAGAGAGGGATTAGATCCACCATTTTACATAAATACAAGAATTGATCGTACAATTTAATCTCGTTAAAATGATTATTGTTAAATATCGTAGAAAAATCAAACAAAACGATGAACTTAAATATATATAGATATATATATGATATTATTTGTTTTAATATTTCTAATTAAAATTCATAAAGTTTAAAAAATATTTTTGGTAAAAGGAGTTAGAGAAATTATTATATACTTATTCCCTTGACATTTTCACATGTATACATAAAATAAGGTTTTTTCTTGATTACATACAAGAATTTTTCTCGTTAAAAAACTTATTTATTTGTTGTATAACCCAAGGTGCCTAAGAAAATCTTAAGCATATTAGAATCTTTTGAATATTCTCAATGTAAAAACTAAAAAGTATGTATAAAGGTCATGCTAGTTGCCTAACTTTTCTCTTTCCAAAGCAAAATGAACCACCCTCCAATCTCTTTATTGCCCTTTTGGTACATAAAACGTAAAATATTTCATGTCATACAAAAAAAAATTTTATACACTGATACTTACTTATATTGACGATCAAATTATGTAAATAAAAAAAATTTATATTGACGAATTTTAGTTATTATCCATACAGACAATGCGTATATCAATAATTTATTCTTTCATTAATATATATTAATATTTTTCGAACGGTATATAAGTATCTATCAATATATGTATTTATATATTGATAGATTATATTATAACATGGCCTTGGATTTGCTAAAAAAAAGAAAAATCAAATAATCTCAAGTGGTCCTAATTGAAAATCAACTCACGACCCTTTCGGTGGTTTGCTGTCCATTTGTTCTTATCTTAATTTTTTTTTTCTTTTGCAATTCTCTATCTAATTAAACTTGAGTGTGAGTCTAAAGAAGCCCAAATTTTTTTCTTTCTTTCAAGATCTCTCTTTATATATATTTATTTTTACATTTATTTTTATCCAATTGAACCTTTAAATATATATTTTCACTTAATTGAACCTTAAACATTTATTTTCACTCAATTAAATTCTCAATTAAAATAAAATAGATGTTGATGGTTAACAAATTTACATATAATAAAGGATCAATTAGATGAATAAAAATATTTGAAGACTCAATTAATTACAATAAAACAATAAAAATTTAATTAAATAATTATTTAATTTTAATTCAGAAACTATTTTTATATTTATGTCTATATGATTATATATAAATATATATGTATATATATAATATTGGTAATTAATACTATATTAAAGAGAATGACTTTAGCCACAAGCAATTGACGGGGATTTGCATAGAGACAACGGGTTGACATAGATAGCATTAACGCAAAGGATTGAGGATTGAAGGAGGTTCAATTGCTTTTATGTGGAACATATCCATAGTGATGTGACCATATGATTTTTGCCACCACAAAAATGATGGACAATCCAACTTTCATGGTTGAAAAGTGAGAGAGATTCCAAGTACATTTCTTATTCTTTCCATATTTACATAGATATTAATTTGTGTGTGCATGCATGCATATACGCGTTCTCCTTAACATGCAACAAATTGATTATTCGTTTCTGTGGTGGTGTCGTCTCACTAATAATTTTATTTATCCACATATGTGAAATAATGAACATTTGATCTTTGTTCCGTACCATACCTATATCAAGAAAAATAAAAAAAAAAGTTAAATATTGAAACTCTTTAAATCTGAATTTTTTATATAATGAGTAATAATCGACAAATTATACCTAAATTTTATACGTACTATGTTATATTCTGTAACTACATTAATAATGTTTTAAGATTCAAATTTTATTTTATCCTTTTTGGGATGTGTCAGATAATATCTACTACTTTTTTAAAATAATACTCAAATAATTTTTCAAACACGAATTTTATTCAAAAATTAAAATAATTAAACTTTGTATTTTATTATATGAAATTTAGATTACATATTGATGTTCTAAAATATTCAATTTCTTGTTAAAATCTTCTTAACTGGATGGCATAATTTATAAAAAAAAAAATACTTAGATTTTTTTAGATGAGTGAGATGACATTTTTTTTAGATAAGTTAGATGACAAATATTCAAGAGTGTCTTTTTAAAATGACAATTGGACTTAATTTATCTATTTTCAAGATTTAATAGGTATAAAATACAATTAAATAAAAATTTATAATCTTAATTTCATCATTTAATTAAAGATCAAGAGCTCATTTTGTTTTGAGTAAAATTCATGGGTTTATTTGGGTATTACTCTTTTTTTTTTCTTATATTTCGTTTGAATAAATTACATGATTAATTATTCAATTTTAATCAATATTTTATTTTGTCACTCAAAAATGAAAAGTAAAGATTTAGTCACAAACGTTTTGTAATTATTTTTTTGGTCACCTGGCTATAAAAAGTAATGGAATGTTGATGTAGATTGCCACATATAATGTTAATGGCCACATGGCATGTCCGTGTCATCTAAGAAGCCATATGGCTAAGATGACATGGCATATTAAATTTGAAAAAAAAAAAAAAAAAAAGAAATAGCTCTAGGGTTTTTAGAAAGTGTAAAAATAAATTTCCTCCACCTGAAATCCCCCTCCCCTCATATTTTTTTTTTCTTAAAAAGTTGGAAAAGCAATACATATTGCCTCAAATAATTGTTGTATGACAATTGGCTTTCCAAAAATTGTATTTGAGTCGGAAAGATAGTGGGAACTTTCTCTTGCATGGATGCCCCGATGGAAACCAAAGATTCCAACTCCTTAACGACCAAGAATACTCAAAGTAATGCAAATATAATTCAACTTTTTTTTTCAAATGTTTAAATTAACTAAAATTGTTGGATTTACCTAATATTTGACAGATGGCATGCCGTAATTGATTTGCTATGGATCAGATCAAGAATATTGATTTGTTGGATTGCATAAGCAAAATGCAAACGCTTAATGGAAAAGCAAATAAAAAGAAGAATCCATATAATGGAAATGTTAAATCCCTCAAGGTAAAACTTTTATACATCACTTTTCAAGTTGTCTGATTACGTAATTTTGAAAAAGGAAAGAGGGGTTATGCAATTTTGCTACTTTTCCTTTTCTTTGGTACACATAATTTTGTGGATAACGAATTTGTTGTTGCCCTTAAATTGCAAGCAACTTTTTCTTTTGATATTATTATTATTATTTGTTTTCCTTTTTGACAATTTTATCACGTGTTTGGGGTTTGGAATGGAGAAAAAATAAAATAAAATTTTAACACATTTAATATGACGGGGTTTTTTTTTTTCTTTTTTTTTTTGTGGATTATTTACTTTAAGGTTACATGTTTATATAGTGGCACATAAGTATTAGTTTTTGTGATCATATAAAAAGAAGAAGAGAAGGTTTTTTATTTATTGGACAGAAGAAAAAGAAAGGTTAAAATCAATCATTTTCTTTTTTTTTTTTTTGTAATTTTTCCTCTCTAATTATATAGTTCGTTTGATTTTATGTAAACCTTGTTCAAGACACGACGATGAATGCATATTCATGAAATAGAAAATCTCAATATCTGGTTGTATGCCAATGATAGCTTAACATTCTATTTTCAGGGTCATGCTTTTCAATTCCTTCCTACCATTTGGCTATCGACTATTACCCAATTTCTTTTTTTTTTTTTACAAAAAAAGGCCATAGCTTAGGATAAGGGAAATAATTATAAGTGTTCGTATTCGAATTTTAAACCTATTAAATGCTACTTCTTAAAAGTGATACATTAATTAACTAAATTAAAGTCCAAAATCGTACTACCTGCTCATTGCATATGCATCCACCCAATTTTGAAAGGTTTAATTTTCAAGAAATATCCTCACCTCTTATTGACAGCAAACTTCTAGGAATACTTTATCTTTAAGCAACACTTAAACTTGAGTTCACGTAGCTTCAAATTGACACATATATATAGCTAATCATTATTCAAGGTAAATTTGGTGAAAATTATATGTAGGTTTATCACATAAGTGTAGATGACATTTATAAGGATAGTGTTGTGGTGATTGATGAATGTTAAAGTGGTGTTAACCTACATCTAATAAATATCTAATTTCCTTTAATCTTATATTTAAGTTGGGTCACTCAATTTACTGCAAATTGGTTTTAGGTTAGATACTTAACACGGTATTAAAGTCAGGATTTCTTTTTGTTATCCTTTCCAAATCTGTCACATGATAAGCTTTTTTCTTATATTTAAGTTAGGGTGTCACATAATAGGCTTTTTTCACCTCCAACTACACAAGATGGTGGTCTATTTAAATGATGTTATTCTACATCTAATAACTATCTAATTTCTTGTAGTCTTATATATATTAGCTAATCATTTTTCGAGGTAAATTTGGTGAAAATAATATACAGGTTTATCACATGAGTGTAGATGACATTTATAAAGGTAGCATTGTGGTGGCTTATGAATGTTAAAGTGGTGTTAACCCACATCTAATAAATATCTAATTTTCTGTAATCTTATATTTAAGTTAGGCTGCTCCACTTATTGCAAATTAATTTTAAGTTGGATGCTTAATATGATATTAGAGTTAGGATTTTTTTTTTATTACCCTTTCCAAATCTATTATGTGATAAGCTTTTTCCACATCTGCCTATATGTGATGGGGCTTTATTAAAGTGGTGCTATCTCACATCTAATAAATGTATAATTTTTTTTAGTCTTATATTTAAGTTAGGATGTCACAAAATAAGTTTTTCCACATCCAACTACACGTGATGGGGGTCCATTAAAATGGTGCTATCCTACATCTAGTAAATAATTAATTTTTGATAGTCTTATATTTAAATCGGGCCTCTCTACTTATTATCAATTGGTTTTAGGTTTGATGTTTAATAATGAATTTATGTAATTGTATATTTTTAATGATTAGATTACACAATAAGAAGTAATTTTATATATACTATTTCATCAATCATAGAAGTGAATATATATTTTGTAATACTCCTTAAAAACAAGGGAAAAATGAGAGTATAACTTTGACTAACACTCATGACAAATCTCCAATATCATAACTAAAATCATAATATTAAAATTTGATCTAATGGTTATTACTTCCTTGTTTCATATATATGCACCAACACTACCAAAGTTAAAGCTATCACTAATGGATTTTTTTTTGACAATTTTTTTGTTGGTAATTACCAACAGATTATCGATGGAATACCAACGGATTATATAAAAATTTGACACTTACCAATGGAAATAAATACATCGGCAATCCATTGATGAAAATTTGGTGCCAATTGTCACCGATTTAACTAATGGAATTTTTCATCGATACGAAAAAATTTCACCGGTAAAGAAAAATTTACAAAAAATAAAATTTTATACAATACCAACTTAATTTCAATTGGTATTTTTGTTGACAAAAACATTTTAATTTGCATTTTCTTTTCTCAAAATCGAGCAAACCCAAAAAAAAAAATCCCCAAAACCCTAATTTCGCTTTCCATCTCCCTCTCTCTCTACCATGTTCCATTGGCAACTGGTCAACAAAGTAATTTTTTAGACATTTCTAATTTGTTTTCTTGGGTTTTTCTAATGATTTTGGTTGGGAGTTTGGATTTAAATTTTTTGTTTGATGAATGCTTGATCTTGTTATTGGTTTGATCAACCAAGAGGATAAGATTGTTGTGTTGGTTGTGATTGTCACCAATGATATTCGTGTGTATGAAGTTCTAGTGCTAAAGGTTATTGCACTAAGGTTCACTGAGACAACGAAGGCAAGGATCAAGAAAATTGGTGGGGAATGTTTAACATTTGACCAACTTGCTCTTCTAGCACCTTTTGGATAAAACATGGTATGCTTTATCATGCAAATCATTTACTTCAGTTGTCAACATTGTGCAATTGTTTACAAGTCATTTTAAGACTAAAAATACTAGGTTTTAGGTTGGAATGGTTGGCTTGTTTTAGCTAGCTTTGGAATGTCTTTTTGTTTTTTTGGAGGATGGGTTGGAAAGGCTTGATTTTAGCTATGCATGTATTACCTCATGGTTCCTTTAATTGAAACTAGTATTCATGATAGCTACTCATTGTGTTTATCTGAAATCAAATATGCAGTGGTGAGTCTTAAAATGTGTTATGTGGTTATAAAGTATACAATTACTTTAAGCCTTCAACACGTTCCCACTAAATTGATTGTAAGAATCATTAATCTGCTTACCTATCTTTATGTCCTACTTTACAACTCTACTTGTTTTGTTGTTTAGATGTTGATTTTAAAGTGAAATGTAAAAATACAAGGGTTAAAAATCTAAAGCTAGCAATTTGGGATACAGGTAAAACTAAAATTTTGCTAACATGTTATTTCTTTTCTTTTTTTTTCTCTAATTTTGATATTCAATTATGATGGAAGTGGGTTTTCAATGATTACTGCATTCTTTAATTTTATACTGTATAACTTGATATTTTCATATATTATTTAACTTTTCTTGTTTTCATAAGTCCTAGTAGAAAATTGCCATGCCATAGTGACATTATAAACAATGATGTTTGGGCTACTTTGCTTACTTTCTTTCCCTGTTAATCTATCACATGTAACTTTGTCAAGTTTTTGTTGAGCCTTTTAGGAATAGAAACTTTTATTTTTACTACTCAAACTAGAAAGTCTAAGTTCACCTATATTTGGTGAGTGCAAAGGTTTTTTTTTTTTTTTTGTAAGAATAGTGAAAGATAGTGGCAAGTGGAGGTGCTACTAGAGAGCCACTTGGTTCTAACAAATAGCTTATTCAAAGAAACTATTAACCTATGATTAGTTGTCTCTTAAAGTTTGAGTTTACTAAAGCTATTTTTGATTTATGCTTTTGCTATTTTCATTGATCGCACTCATTTTTCTTTCACACACACAATTGATATACTTTTCTAGCTTTTTCAAAGTGAAGGTCAAGATGCAAAAAGGCATTATATGCTTGCATATCAGGCTTGGTCATAGTGAAATCTTAAAAACCAACTTAGTCTTACCATGTTTTGGATAGACAATTGCATATGTGGAGCTAAGCTCTATTGTTGCTTTGGAAATGACATTGTCAATGGTCTGTACTTTTTTTTCCCACAGAATCATTGAATTGAGATGCTAGCATATTCTTAGTGGAAATATTTGTGAATGAAGCAAGTTATGTGGTAATTATTGTATCATTCTCTGCATCATCTAGCTTGGCTAGACGTGCTTGTTAAATTACTCAATTTGGCCTTTAGTGCTTGATCTTATTGTTATGAGATTCCTTATTGATCTTATTATCTGTTGTGGTTTAAATCAGTTTTGCATAATCAAACATTTGCTTTTTTTTCTTTTTACTTATGACTTAATGTAGAGGGGAAATTCTTTTTTAAGTGGAGTTTGACTTATCTATGCTGACTATGCATGCATCTAGGCAAGAAAGATTCAAAACATTAATAAGTTCTTACCGTAGAGGCGCAATATGGGTCATTTTTTGTATTTTTATTTAGTAGAATTCACAAATAATTTTGTAAAATATTTTATATTCTTTTGTAAATAAAACTAGTTTGCAACCCATGTGATGCACGGATCATCTTTGTTTTATTAAATATTAATAAAAATATAAATTAATATTATTTAATTATTTACATGTTCAAAAAATATATAAAATATAAATAAAATAATTAAGATATCAAATCATAAAAAAAAATTTAATTAAAAATTTGATAAAATTTAAAATATATGATAAAAAAAGAAAAAAAATATGAAAACAAAGATAGAAATTAAATTGAATTTCAATTTATCTAAATTTTTTTATAAATAAAATGAGTGTTATGACTTTGATGAGGAGGAAGTATAGAATATTACAAACTTTTATACAAAATAATAATTAACGGGCCATTTATATTATATATAAGATGATACTTTATTGTTTGGTTACTATTTATTATCAAATTACCACTCAATTTTTAGAAAAAATAACATTGATATAAAGGTAATTGATATAAAAGTAATTGAATATAGAAACAAAAAGTCCTTAGTCCTTTGCTCTTATCTTAGACAATTGAATCTTCAGCTCTTCCCTTGAATCATCTAACAAAACACAAATCAACTAATTATTTCACAAACATATAAATAATATAGTTAAAAATTACAATTTTTCTCAAACAAAAAAAAAATGATGGGTGAATATGACTATGAGTGAAACAATAAAAAAAATTTATTGACATCTTTCATTGTTATTTCAAATGTAGAGTTAGAAACAATAACAATAAAATAATGGATAATTATGACTGGGATTGAATTTTTAAAATAATTTAATGATAAGAAAATTAAAAAATAAAAGATAAATCTAATCAATTTTAGTGGAGATATGTATTTAAAATTTATGATGCATATAAATATATATATATATATTCTTAAATTTTCACTAAATTTAAAAAAGAAAGATAAATTCTAAATTTGATTTTTTTATTTCAAATTTTGTACAAATTTTCAATTTTTCATAGATTTTTGTTTTGAATTTAAATAATTTATTAAATGTAGTTATTTTATAAATCAATTTTAGAGATAATATATCTATGAAATTTTTAAATTTAAAAAGATATTTATTTAGATTATTAGAAAATCCTAAAAAATAATATATGTAAATTAGATTTTTTTTACTAATTTAAAAATTATCCATATAGATATATATATGGATAATTAAATAACATATAAAAAGTGGTCAATCATTTAAATTTTGAAAGTTTTAGATAATTAAATAAAAGTTTAAATATATATTTTTTTATAAATAGCTTAATTAAGAAATATCTTAAATGCCATTATAGAGATATATATATATATATATATATATATATTGGTCCTGGTTTGAATTCTTCTTGCTACCTCTATATGTTTTATAGAAAATGGAAATTATTAATTAATAAAAGTAAAATTGACTTGGGCCTTGGCATTAGCTCAAACAATAAATAGTTTTGTAAGATTGGTCATTTTATAAAATTTACAAACCCAAAAGAAGTAGAAATGTTAAATTCCTTAAATTTTGATTTAAAATAAGTAAGTTTCAAATGCAATCAAGATGATAGTAGATTTTTTATACTAAAAAGAAAACCTATCCGAATTACATCACATAATTCTTTTGTAAATTGGTGGTTATGCAGAAACTTGCATCTAAGTTTCTTTCAAATTGCATATTCTTGGTTATAGGAAAGGTTGCTTCAAGTACATATTTGATTGTTCAAAGTGTTGAATTTGTTTTAAAGTCTAATAAGAGAAGTCATTTCATGGATCTTTTGAATGCACAGAGGGATACTGGAGTTCATGGAAAGGTAATGTGAGATTACCATATATAGACTTTCTTAATAACTTCTTTTATCTATATATTTTTCAATTTGAGTTAATTATTAATATATTTGTTTTGATGAATATTAACTGTTCAGGGTACTAATTCATATATCCAGTCTCATTGAATTAATAGGTTACAGATAATAAACTTAAATAGTCATATAAACTTAAATCTCTAGAATCACCAAGTTGTCATATAAATACTAAATAAAAATACTAGCAAAATCAAGACAACTATCCTAGCTGTGATAAATCTCTCCCACATGCAATCTCATTTTCTTTCCATCTTTCTTGGCAGTAGACTTGGTGACCTTGGCATTATATGGTCTTTCTTTTCAACAATCTTGATGACACCAACAGCCATAGTTTGGTGCATGTTCCTTGTACCAAAACATCCAAGAGGTGGGTACTTAAAGAAAGTCTCCACAACCATTCCTTGCCTAAAAGCTAAAAATTTTAAAAAGTTTAAGAAATACCTGGAAGCTAAAATCAAGAGAAAAAAAAAAAAGATAAAAATACACTTGGAAATTCTGAATAAAGGTATCAACTTTTTTTAAAACCAATGAGCCAAATTTTACAGCTTCTTCTTGATGATTCTTTTACTGGCTTGAACATGACTACAACTGATTATGGACTAAAATAAATAAATAAAAATATTTGAGATTTTTGTACTAGATTTTATACCCCAAATACTGAATAAATAAAGAGTTTAAAGATAAAAATATTGCCTGATTGAGTGAATTGATTAAGAGAATAGAAGTTCAATGGGCATAGATTAAGAACTAAAAAAATTCAATCCCATTTTGCTATACTAATTAGCCATTTAACCACACTTGTTTGCAGTATGAGTTTGCAGGTTGGATATGCCATCAAGTAATGGCGGTGGGCATTAACTGCCGAACATGCATCTATATATCTTAAAAAGGAAAAATATTTTTAAAAGCTAACGGATTGTTTATCAAAATTATCTTTATCTATAACTAATATATTTAAAAGCTGAAGTAATGTAAGAATTGTTTATAAATAAAATTAAAGATAATAAATAATATTTTTAAAAGCTGTGATAAATTTAAAATAATCATGTTAATTATAGATAAATTTAAAAAATAAGTTTTTTTTAAATTAAGATGAGATGATATATAGGAGAAAGGAATTTCATTGGAATTTAAATTGGTTTTTGATTAAATTTTAAAAATTTTAGATAGGTTAATAAATTTTCAAATATATAATTAATAAATATCTTTTCTGTCATTATAATGAGAAGTTTTAAAAATTATCTTAGATGTCAAAAAAAGAAATTGTCCATGTAAGCATTTACGTTTGCAAATATTATCTGGTAACTATATATGTTGTAATATAATATATATATATATAATATGATGGAGTATTTTCTTTATTTATTTTTTCTATTTATGTGTATTTAGTATCATGTACTTTCTTTATAAATAAATTTAAAAACCTAAAATAAAATGATAAAAATTATAAATAAAATATATTAAATATAATTAAAAATAAATATTACTAACGGATTACCAATAGATTTTATATTCAGTAATTATCAATGGAATTTTCGTTAATAAATTTCATAGGTAATAATTTCGTTAGTAAGTACCAATGAATTTTTTATCTGTAATTACCTACGAAATTCATTTATTTCTAACAAAATAACATTGCCAACTTAATTACCACCGATAGAATTTTTCATTAATAAATCCGTCATTACTACTATTATCAATGAAATATTGACTTTTACCTCTAGAAAATTTCATGGGTAAAAGCCTTTTTTTTTTTTTTGGTAATGCAAAAAGATAAAAGATATTTTATGATCTAAAGTTGGATAGACAAAGACTGTTCATGGTATACAACATGATAAGGCTATAAGTAGGGGGAAAAATGAAAGAACTATCTGAGTAGTCCAATAGTCGAAATATTGGGCAAAATAACAATATTATTAAGAAAGAATTTAATCAAAGTTTCACATTTCAAGGCTATATGTATGGGGGAAAATGAAAGAAATATATGAATTCAAACCTCCAATTGCTACCCACCCACATTCCAAAAGCCTGAAAACAAGGGATCGGTTTTGAAACAAAGACCAAAACGTCATGCGTAACAAAAATCAAAATCAGAAAAGGCAATTGAGCGCAGCACATGCAGAGAGGGTACGGTTTCAACAAATTTAAACAGCTGCAAAGGACATGAAGCTAAGATAGGATAAGGTCGGTGGTGGGTAACGGTAGCTGCATGGATGCGACCCTATTTCACGTGGAGACTTTTTCTTCGTTGCTTCTTTATCATCAAAAACCATATTTGTGTGTCTATATATATATATATATATATATATATATATATATATAAGATGGATCCATTATACTCAACAAAGCTAAATTTATTATATTAACTATCAATAATATAATTTTATTTTTACATTGTGAACATTGAATCATTATTTTACTCAGTTATCTTTTTATTTTTTTAATACATTTATATATCTTTTAATATTAAAAAAAAAAGACTCGTCAATGACAGATTTAAATTTTTTTTTTAAAAATGCTTATTTATGATATATAAAAAAGTTTAACGATGGATTTATTAATTTTGTTAATAAAAAAGGTATCAATGAAACTTTTTTGGGGTGTTTAATTGAAAATTTTTTTCAAATATTCTTATTTTTCAAATTTTGGAATGTCCATAAAAAAATTTTATAGGTGTCCAATTGAATATTTCTGTTCAAACTTTCATAGTTTTCAATTTTTACAATGTTCATTAATACTTTAATATATATAAAAGATATATCTGCCAGTCGGAGCAGACTCATATTTGAGTATTTCTTTTATAATTAATGGGTCTAAAATAAAAAAATATATAAAAATTTTGGATTTATTTTTAATAATTTTCCTTACTTTTTGGATATTTTAGTGAGATTAAAATAGAGAAATCATTACAGAGAGAGAGAGTAAATTAGCTTGCTCGCACTTTTTATGTTTTCCTTTCCACGATGTTAATTGTTGTGTGCTAACTGCTAAGCAAAGTTATCCTCATTATCCACCACGATTATTTTTTTTAATCAGAATTAAAATTTTGTAAAAATATTTCAAAAATAAAATCTTGAGATAAAATATAATGTGAGTGAATATATTTTAAAATCGACAAAAGAATTAAATTTAAATAAAAGTTTATTTTTTATACGTTAATAGTATATTTTTAATTTTATAAGCAAAATTAAGAGATTATCACATATTTTATTTTTTAATTACTTTTAATTATTTATTTTATAATATGTTAAAGAAATTTTCATCTTGCTAATTTTAACTGTGAATTCTAAAAACTTTAACATCTATAATTTTGATAATTTAACTTTAAATAAACTTGCGAAATAGTAAGCATAATATATATATATATATATGTATGCACGTATGTATAACAATTCTCATTGTTTTTTATTTGTTTAAGGGCTAAGGCGTTCCCAAGTTGATGAGACTAATCACTTTCAACTTTGGAGATTCGGGGTTGAGTTAATAACATTTGTGGTCTCTAAATTTTGAATTAAATTATATTTTGGCTTATAATCTTTAAAGTATTTTAATTTCATCTTCAATTATTTAAAATTATTATATTTGGTCATTTCATTTATGAAATCGTTTAAATTGTAACAAATGTGGATTAACGTCACATGGATGACTTTAGGTGATGCTCTCACGTGATAGAAAGATGGACTAAAATAAAATTTCGCTCAAAATTTAAAAATTAAAGATGTTACTCCATTGAAATTTTTTATATTTAAGATATATTTTATAAATTACTAAATTTAAAATTATTTTTTTATTTTTTTATCTTAATACAATTAATTAGTTAAATATGTTTTTTTACTTTTAATATAGAATAGATTTTCAAAAATTAAATTTAAATAAAACATTTCAAAAATTCTTTTTTTTTAATTCCATATCATTTAAAAACAAGAAATTTTATTTTCTTATTAAAAATGATACTTTACTAATAAATCATAATAGAAAATATTATTTTCTATACAAAAGTATATATTCCTTTCAAGTATTAAATATTTTTTCCTTTTTTATTTTCGAATATATTTTATAAAGAAGAAAAAAAAGGAACACAAAAAGAAAAATAAAATAATTAAGAAATTTTTTTTATTTTTTATATTTCAATTATATTTATAAAATGCTATAAATTAAAATTATTTTTATTTTTATTAGATTTGGTTTATTAGTAAAATAATATTTTTAATTTAAAATGGATTTTTAAAAATTAAAATTAAGTTAAATTTTCGAAATATTTAAAAAAAATTATGTCATTTTGGAAAAAATCAACTAAAAATTTCTATATTGATTTAAAAAATTAAATTAAAAACTCCACGTTGATTTATTAATATAAAATTTTTATATAGACTTATTAATCTATTTTCTAGAATAACTATTTTGAATCTATTTTCTATTGAAAATTTTATATTTATATAAAATAAAACTTATTATTTTTAATAATCCAATTTCTTTCCTTTTCAGGATTAACTAAATAAGGGTAGTTATAATTCTTATTTTTAGTTTTTATAAATGCAAAATTTTAATAAGGAATATATTTAATTTTATTATTAATAGATTAATAAATAAAATTTTCAAAATGATATGAAAGTTTTTACTTGATATTTTAAAATGTTATGGAGTTTTTTATTTAATTTTTAAATAATATAGAAATTTTTAATTAATTTTTTCAAAGGATAAGAAATTTTTTCATAGGGTTTCAAATTTTTTAACTTTATTTTAATTTTTAAAAATCTATTGTTTAATAAATATAAAAATATTTAATTAATAAATTATATTACAATAAAAATATTATTTTAAATTTTACAGTTTATAAAATATATATATATATATAAATCAATAAATTGTGACATAATAACATATGTGATCTCAAATTTTTGAGTGAAATTTTATTTTGATCCCTTTGATTTCCATGTGAGATACTAGATGCCATCTACATGGTGCTAGTTGGCACTTATCATCAATTTAGATAATTATATAAACAAAAAGATTAAAATAAAATAACTTAAGACAATAAAAAATCTCATTAAAATTTCTTAAAACTTAAAAATAAAAATAAATTTTAATTCAAAATTTAAAGATCATGTGCTATTAACCTTTTGGCATTTGAAGAGTCTTTTTCTTTGCATGAGGTGGCCATATATATTAGAGTTTATATTTAATATACTATCAATGTATAGAATCTATATACTTTTAGTAAATCAAATGATGCCACTCATTAATGAACAAATATCAACCTTTAAAATAAATATACAAAAATTAATATTTTTTAAAAAATTTATTTATTAATGATGTGGCATCATTTGATTCATTTTATTAATAAGATAACATCATCCTTTTCACTGACAGTATATAAAATTTATATACTGACAGTTTATTAAATATAAATTCTATATGTTATTAAGTAAAAACCAAAATATGCTTATGTAGATTTTATCGGGGCGTATTGTACGGATGTGAATCATCCTTGTATGACATTTTGATGGTTTGGCTCCTTCTTTTGTAACCCATTATCTTTCCCTTGCAAGGGATAAATAGTTATTGTTTGTGACCTGTTATGGCATTTCCAATGACCTTTGTTGTGATTGCTGATTGACAACATTTCAAGATTTTAATTTTAAACATATGTTAGGATTGTACACATTGTAGACACCAAATTTGTCAGGGTCTTTAAGTCGGCCTCGATTATAAAACTAGACTCGAGTCCGTTATTTTTGTTTTGTTCCTCATTTTATTTTTGCTTTTTATTTTGATTTTATAATTTAGTATTAAAATAAAATATTAATAATATATTAATAACAATTAATTAATTAAACAAAAAATACAAAAAAAATAAAAAAGCAAAAAACAAGGGGATTGGTGCCGTGCATGGCACCACTGTCACCCCATGTTCACCAGAGCATTGGCCACCCACTCCTCTGTAGAATCACTCCACTGTAACCCCATTAGCACCCTCTGAACCTTCACCAGCCACCACTTGCCTCAACCGGCCTTATAAATCCAATAACCAAAAAGAGATCAAAAGGGGACTGAGTTACCCATTACGCATCAAGTACCAAAAAAACACAACTTAGCCTCTCATTTATGCTTGTCTTAAAACCTTAGCAAAGACCCAATCAAAACCCAAGCCCTAGATAACTCACTATAAAACCATAAGAAAACCACCAAAAAAATTTTTCTGCCAAAAAAAATTTTAGAAAAACTCATTGCCAAAAAAAGAAAAGAAGAAAAACCTGAACCAAAAAAATAAAAAACATAATTCTCCCTTTTTGAGGAGGAACCTAGCGCCAAAGCCCTCTATAAAAAAATATATAGTTTAGCTTTTATAAAAAAATATAAAAAAAGGGTTTGATCGAACCTTTAAAGTTTGATCTAGGGCATTTTGGTGAGATTTGGGTGAAACTAGGCCCAGATCTGTGTTTAGGGGGTTGACGATAATTTTTTTAAAGTTTTTAAGATTTTTCGACAACCAGCATGGTGGTCGATGACTATCAGCAACAACCAACGTGGCAGATAGTGACAGGTCAATTGGGGTAAAGAGAGAATGAGAAGAGAAACAATGTGCAAAATTTTTTTTTTTTTGGGTTTTATAGAAAAAAATAAAAACAACACCGTTTAGAAAGAAGCAAACGATGTTGTTTTAAGACCCAAGATTAGCGCATCAACCCTAACCCGACCTGACAACCCAGCATCTTTTAGCCCAGATTGATCAAGTTGAATTGGTCGAAACCACTGAACCAGTCAAGATCGATATTGATTGAACCGTTGACTGGTTCGGTTTAGGTAAATTTTTTTTAAAATTTTTTATTTTTAATATTATTTTTGTTATTTTAAATTTTATTATTAATATTTATGCATATTAAAATGTTTAAATTTGCTAGAATAAATTTTTATTGTTTTATAATAATCATTAATAAATAAATAAATAAATAAAAATAAATAATGAAATATATAGTTAAAAATTTTGATAATTTTGTTAATTTAAAAATAAAACCTTATAAAAAAATGAGAAAAAAAATTTTATATGATGATAGGGTTCTAAAAGTATTCGAGTAGTGATGCTTTACAAAATCCTTAGGTGAAAAGATTTTTTTAATATTATTAGTGTATTAAAGTATTTATAAAAAATCTTCAATATGATAAAAATTTCTCTTTGCTTTAAAAATTTAAATAATAATTCAATAAAAAATAAATAAAATTTATAAAGAAGTAAAATAAAATATGTGCATAACATATTATTATTCGCATTGCATGCATATTTTTATGAAAAGTAAATTTGAATTTTCGAGGATGAGATTATAGGGTATTTTGAGAAGCGATGTCTAAGAAATCTCTAGATGAAAAAGAGTTCTTTTAATGTTACCAATGTACTGAAATATTTTAAGAATTATTTCAAAAAAAATTATTCCAATTTATTTTTCTCGAATAAAATGGAATAATAATAATAAATAATAAAATTTTAATAAAAACACAAAAAAACAAATTCCAATAAATGAAAGAAATCAAGGAAACTATTTTCAAATACTGACAGTAAAATTGTTTTTGTCAAAATCAATGGATAATATATAATTAACTGGTACCGTTTTAAATGGATGTTGTGAAGCTACTAATCATTTCTCATGCATAACCAACTCTTGAATCCAGACTATTTCGCAAATCTGAAAATTCTCTTTTTAATAAAATTTAATTAATTTTATAATTATTATTAAAAAAATAAATTTTAATAGGTAGTCAATTGCATCTAGCCAAAAAAGATTAGTAGTGACTTCATTTTTCATTTGTCATTTTTTTCCTTCTATTTTTAAATTCGTTGGGCAGCTTCAAAATCGTTACGACACATATTATTGTTTTGTTATATTTGTGAATTATTAATTTGGATGTGAATTATCGAGTTATAATTTTATATTTATTCATGTTAAAATTATATTATTAATAAATTTTTTTTATTTAAATAAGATAATAATTATTTTAGTCATATTAATTATGTTTGTCATATTAATCATTTTATGTTAGATAGATTACTTTTAAATATATTAATTGTTTCATATAATGTATAATAAATATAATAAACGTATCATGTTCGTATTTAAAATTTTGATATGTTTAATAATTTGTTTTATATTTATATTTCAATTATTTTGTCGTTTTTAGTGTTGTGTCTAACATGACACATAATACACGTATACAAATAATTAGATTTAATTTTAATATATTTTTCTCTTAATTTGCGGTGTCTATTCTAATGCAAGCAGGGTTATTACCAACATGGGAGGGAGAGATTCCTTGGCAAGCCAAAAAAGTACCTAGACAAGGCCTTATACATACTAATTTTACGTTGTTTGGTTTGATTAGAGAAAAATAAGAAAAGGGGGAAAATAAGAAAAGAAAAATGGAAAGATAGGAAAAATGTTTTTTTTTTTCCTTGAGTAATTTTATACATAAGATTAAAAATAAATGAAAGAAAGAAATTAAAAATAAATTATAAACAAAATTAATTTAAGTAAAAAGATTAAGTTTAGAAGAAAAAATTATGCAAATCCACCAATTTCCATTCATTAATTCCTCCTATTTCTCTCTTACTAAACAAAGAAAACAGAGAAAAAATACCTTTTTTTTTTTCAAGTCCTTTCCTTCATTCTTTTTGCCTTGTAACTAAACATGGTGCAAATCAACCTATTATACTCGTTCCGAGAGTTGTACCAGCCTCGTACTATTTGAATTAGAAACAATCCAGTTTCGACTTAATAATTGTCACCCATACGAAGAAAGTTAAAGTTGGAGATTCAAATTCCTCCTGCCTACTTGAACTTTCTTATACTTTCAAAAAATAGTTGAATTACTTGAGCTGAAATTTGTCATCCTAAGTACATGTTTGGCAACCCAACCAACAATAGTAAACAAAGTTTAAGTGCTACATGACAAACAATTGTCCTCTCCCACACTTATCTTAGTTCAAGATTTTTTTCCCCTTACTGATCAACGTGTTTCTCTTTACATTATAATACCAAGAATTTGATATTTACACCGAGTGTCGATGTGTGTCTTCGCTCGCCCATTTAAACATGGAAAATATTTAAATGAAAATTTTTAAGATTTTGAAAAATTTTATTAAAATTGATTATCAAAATCAATAGATTATAATATTTTATTACATAGATTAAGTGTTTAAATTTTGAAAATATTTTAATAAATTTTAGTACATTTTTTAAACTAAATATTTTTAATAAAAATTTTTACTTAATTTTTTTCATAATTGAATATCAAATTTCAATTATAAATAATATTTTAACTTTTTTCATATATTATTAATTTTTATATTAAACTTTATCAATCCATTAATTTAAATTTTTATTAATATTTTTATTAATTTAATTTTTTTTAAGCTTCACAAATTTCACCAAAAAGTACTTCATTAAAGTTTTGTCCTTTCATCGTACATTAAGGGGCATGTGTTGCGTGAGAGAGAGCATCTTCAAATAACGATCATA
Organism: Durio zibethinus; assembly: GCF_047325235.1. NCBI lineage: Eukaryota > Viridiplantae > Streptophyta > Magnoliopsida > Malvales > Malvaceae > Durio > Durio zibethinus. Next base: position 6,768,746 of record NC_143188.1, on the reverse strand, counting down.
ACTACTAACCACAAGCAACATTCCATGAAAGTTGAAACCGAGGAATTCAATTAAAAAAAAAAAAAAAAACGCAGACAAAAAGGAATTTGATTACAGACACAGAGATCCAAAGTAAAGCTTTAGGGTGTAGCCACCCAGAAAAGCTCCCAATTTAACAATCCTTTGTTTTCATGTTCACCTTCTATGCACCTCCCTCTGCCATGCCTTTGGAACTTTTTCATTCCAACATCAGCCCTTTTTCCATCTATTTCCTCCTCCAAGTACGTACCCCGTTCTTCCTCTTCTTTTTCTTCGGCTTCATAGTTGCTATCATTTTCAAACTCCTCTTTTTTATTGTCTTCACTGCTGCTTTCACTTTCTTTGTCGGCTGCTTCTTCTTCGTAGTCAAAACTTTCAGTAGAATCTTTCAACAGGCACAGTCGAAGGCGGCCATTGCTTCGTTCAGCTTGAAAGAGAGTGTTTGTTGACGGAGTCTTGACAGCTTTTATTACCAACCTTCCGTCTTCACGGTGGGGCCTAATTTGAAGAGATTCCGATCCACTTATCGTTGTCAGTGGAGGTGGAAAATTGCGAGAAATTGCTTTCTCAGCTCCCAATAATTGACGTGATTTGCTTTGCTTCCTTGTTGGAGAATTTCCACCTTCAGAATCTGATGAAGACAATGAGAAAATGTTGTCTTCGAGGATGTCACTGCCTGTCTCATTACCTAAATTCTCGGTGCATAGTTCCAAGCTCCTCTTACTTAGTGTGGACAAAGAACGATTGAGTAGAGGATGAACATAAGTGTTTTCTTTCTCCACTATCTTTTTCGTGGATTGGGGGCCATTGGAGAGAGCTTGGAGGAAGCTCCAGCCACCCATGTCAGGATTTGAAGAAATAATCTTATCATGAACAAAATCGGTTTGCTTCATAACTTCTTCATAAAGCGCACGACAGGAATGATAAAAAAATGGTAAACCGTTTGCAGAAATGAAAAGAAGAAGATTAGAAAAGCATGCAACTATAAGGGTTAGGAGGCAGAGGAAAACAGAGTTGGAAGTTTTTGAAAGAAGGGGAGGGAGAGAGGAGGGAAGAGGACGTTTAGCATGAGAGATAAGCGAGCAGTGGGGTGTGAATTTATAGTCCCCCAAAAGTGCCAAGAGGTATAGCGTACAGAGAGGTTGGATGCTTTTTACACCACTTGAATTATGCAATTCTTAATCTGCCACACATTGCAAAAGAGAATAAAGAAACATAAAAAAAAAAAAGTGGCATAAAAAAAGAGGAAGTTTTCTATCTAATATATTTATTTATATCTAACTTATGTTAGTGGAATTTGAATTTCAGCAATGAATTTCTTCTCAAAATCTCATGTGGATAGAATTTAATTATGCTGATGACTTCCTTATCTTTGGGTATGAATGTAGTTAAAGAGAAAGACGGGTGGGTTGTAACATTGCTCCAAATTTACCAGCCTTGCCATTCCCTTTTCTCCTCCTTCCAAAAGCAAGCAAAGAAAAGGCCAGGACATGTGCGATCCTCCCAAATATTTATTGACACTGTGACAGTGATTGCTTCTTTTTTTCTTTTTTCTTCCAAATTTACCAGCCTTGCCATTCCCTTTTCTCCTCCTTCTCCTCCTTCCAAAAGCAAGCAAAGAAAAGGCCAGGACATTTACGATCCTCCCAAATATTTATTGACACTGTGACAGTGATTGCTTCTTTTATTCTTTTTTCTTCCAAATTTACCAGCCTTGCCATTCCCTTTTCTCCTCCTTCCAAAAGCAAGCAAAGAAAAGGCCAGGACATGTGCGATCCTCCCAAATATTTATTGACACTGTGACAGTGATTGCTTCTTTTATTCTTTTTTCTTTTTCGCTTTTATTGAAAACTTGTAACATTGCTCCAAATTTACCAGCCTTGCCATTCCCTTTTCTCCTCCTTCCAAAAAATGCCAGGACATGTACGATCCTCCCAAATATTTATTGACACTGTGACAGTGATTGCTTCTTTTTTTCTTTTTTGCTTTTATTGAAAACTTGTAACATTGCTCCAAATTTACTAGCCTTGCCATTCCCTTTTCTCCTCCTTCCAAAAGCAAGCAAAGAAAAGGCCAGGACATGTACGATCCTCCCGAATATTTATTGACACTGTGACAGTGATTGCTTCTTTTTTTCTTTTTTACTTTTATTGAAAACCCAAAACACAAAACATTTTTTTCATGCATGATTCATATGTTTTAAGAGTCAAAACCCAAGTTGATTGCATTCAACAAGAGGAATAATAACATGCTTACTATCAGCCCACAGCCTTTGAATTTTTCAGGCAATAAAGTTACATGTATGGACATCAATTCCAGGCAGACCAAATTTGAGAATTGACCAAAATTCCTTTTCTTTATGCTAAAATGCTACCCAGCAGACCTACATAATGCATGGCAAGTTTGTCAAACCTTCAATGTTTGGTTTTGATTAGGATGGGAAAATGAATGAATCCTTCATGAATCTATAATTATGTTTGTAAGGTGTTTGAACCGACAGCCTCCTACCCCACCATAGATTTTAAAAATAGTAAAAACCAGTGAGTCCCACCAAAAATGACTTTGGCAAGTTATTCAAATACAGTCATGTTACTCTACACTGTTTCACATTTAATTTGTTTTGGTGGAGAATTCATTCAAGGAATATACAGTTTTTCCGTGATGTACTTTGCACATTTAATTTGAAATTCAGGTTGGTTCAGTTTGGTTTGTGTTAACATCAGCCTGTTGTGGCCTTCTTTTTTTCTTTTTTTTTTTTTCATAGGAGGTCACAGCATTGGTTAAAGATGCTGGTTTTCGAAGTTCGAACTCCAGATTTACTAAACGCCACCTCTACATGAAATAACTGATTGGTATTCCCTCAGACTTGCTGAATGCTACGTCTCTCTTAAAGTTGGTTACAAATAATAGAGTTAAGCTCCAAGTTCAATTCTGGTGGTAGTTTTCATTAACTAAAAGCCCTGTCCGGCCATGACACGTTAAATGAATGGATAGTTTATCAGACATGCTTCTAAACCAGTTGATAATTCTTTTAATACAGTTGTTTCTTCTGGTGAAAATGAAATTTCAGAATGGTTCGAGGGCCAAAGCACGGGGTCGTCAATAACTCTCAAGCTGCCTACCGATTGTCAAAGTGATAGATTTTTGTGTTTTGTTCCATGTGTTGTAGTTGGTTTTGATGACAATCTTAAAACGTTGATGTTCGAGTTGTCTGCAACTTTGAATCAAAACCCAAATTTGGTGACTATCATAATTTTGAAAGTAGATGGGCTCTCAAGCTCTATGGCGATATATCAAAACGTTTTCTATGTGATCATATGATCATTTGGCTTGGCAATGATATGCGTCTAAAAGACAAACACTATGAGGAGGCCTCACTTGAATTATAAATCGTAACAGATGAAAAAGATGAAAGATATATAGATCATATCAAGGAGAAGAATTGTGGTGCTCATATGTTCTAGATAGATGTTGGAAGTTTTGGTAGCTCTGCGGCCGAATCCAACCCAATTTTCAGCTCTAACGAGTGGCAAGTGGATCCAGCTGCCCATGAGAGATTGGGATCAAGTTGTGAAATTTCAGCTTATCCGCCGTGTACTAAAGATGAAGAGAACAGATGTTACCCTAACATGATCCAACCCTATAATTCTATCTCTTTGAGCTGTGGCGTCCCAAATCCAACCCCATAAATTACCTGCTATTCATATTTATTACAATATTTAATATTCAAGATGTCTATAGGGCTTAAGGTCTTATTGGGATGTAAAGTTTAAACTTTTAACTTAATTCATTCTTGAATGGCTAGCAATAATGACACAAATTGAGTCATGCATACAACAGATTACAGATTGTTTTTTTTCAGCAAGTTATACACTTTAGTGAATGCTGCCTTCTTTTCAATTTTGCATCTGTTTGGTTTCACAGGTACAATATTTGTCACAAGAGCAAAGTCTGCCCTTTGATCAAGGAGAATATTTGTCATCATGTGATTTGGACTGCTGCTCTGATTACATTGGAAATTTTACGTCCTCTGACACTTGGGGTATACTCAGATGTAAAAGAACCAAAAGCACCTTGGTGTAGACTAATTTGGTTAAATAAAGCATTATTTCAGTACTTTGTGGCCATGTGCGATGGATAGATCAGCTAAACATTTATATGGAAGCCAAAACTGACCCGGGAAGAACAGCTGAGCTGATGATGAACCAGATCAGACAGGTAATACTTAATTTTCAGGAAAATATTGTGTACATATTATTGTACCTTTGTCTACATTTCCGAAAATAAAATATAACAAAAAACGTAAACATAATTTTTACATTGTCATGGATAACTGATTCTGGCTTACTTTGTGGTTAGTTATCTCTTTCTGACTTTCCAAACAGAAGCCAGTCAGCTTGTGAACAAAGTAAATGACTGTGGATGCTTCAAGGAAGACTTTTCGTGAAATCTGTCAGGTTTCCATAATTTTCCATTTTCTATATGAATTGCAAACAAATATTATGGTGATTGTCAAGCAGACCTTCAAGCAGGCAGGCTTTACCCTATCATTTTCCATGCTATGTGACCGAAAGTAGATAATAGAGAAGCAGACCGCATGTGACTTTTATATTTGTCATTCTTTTTATTGTTTATTGCACTCAAAAGTCTGAAACGTATCCACTCAACTGACGAATTATTTTTTGAAAAAGAAAGAACAAGAAAATTACTAATAGAATTATTCGCCATCAGATTTTTTGTCATGTCTGAAAAAATTGCAAGGCCACAGTTTATGTTCGATGATCCTAAATATACAAGCAAAAAAACATTTAAGATTAGAAAAACCAAAGACCTTCTATAACATTGCTATTTGTTTATATATACCAAATTAAAGGAAAGAGGGGGAGGGGAGGAAAGGATGGACAGAGAGAAATTGGTTATTAACCTATTCAATATGGCTCAGTATCCTTCTCGATAGCTTTAATAATTTAAATACGACACAGAAATAATAAAAATTAAAATATGAAAATAATATAATTTAAAATTTTAATAAATATCATATATTAATTTGAAAAAAAATTGTTTCATGATTAATATATTAATACAAATTATAATACGATAATTTTGATTTTTTATATAAAAAAAAACACAAATTATCAAATCTACATATCGATATATTCATAATTAAAGTTACAGCATCCTGATCCAGTCGACTTAAGGTCATTTTGCCGACGATAGGTCAACATAGATAGATCCTCTTCCTGTAAAGTATAACACCTGGTTATTAAAGAAAAAAGCATAACCTTTTCCCTTGATGTCTATTATCTAGCTATGTGGTTCTAATTCCTAAAGCAGTTGCGCATAAAACTGAAGCAAAGAAGCCTAGTAGGTAACCATTAGCAGCTCTAAAAGCGCACTCTTTTCAGCCCTGTCCTAATACAAAGCTTCTTTATTATTGAGCTAACAATAATTACATATGCCAACAAAAAGAAAGAAAGAAAGAAAAAAAGAGCAATATATTTGCATCAGAATCTATCTGGTGTCTTTGATTTTTATTTAACTCTCTGCCCTTTTTGACAGAGAGGGAATGAAATTTGCATCAGAATCTATCTGGCTTCTTTGATTTTTTTTTTTAACTCTATGCCGTTTGTCAGATTTTGTTGTAAGTAATGGAAAATCATTGACAAGAATAAATAATTCGTGTATCTATTTTCTGTTAAATTCGTGCAAAGTATGAAAATTACGTGTTATAATTTGTATAATATAAAATATATATTCTATTTTTATTAAATTTATATACATTTTTATTAAAATTCTAAACCTTATCGCTTTTATATTTATGTCATTTCATTTTTTATAATATCATCATTGTTAGTGCCACACTCTCCCACCCATTTGAATTATTTTATTTTATTATTTTATCAAAACTAGAAAAGGACAATAGAAACAAAACAGGCAGAGACTACCCAATCCGTGCAAACATGTTATAAAACTAATGTTATAAAATTATGCATTGAGCCCATGAAAGAACTTTCGAACTGGAACCTAAACATCACAGTCGTCGAAGGGTTAGCTTTACAGACAGTGACAAAACTTTTGGGGTCTATTTCTCATCCAGCAGGCATGATTATCGATCACCTTCGATCTCCACATAACTGATGTGAAGACCTTCTGCATTTGGCCTGAAAGTGGTTTTTTTCTTAATCTAACATTTAAAGTAATATTGAGGAATAAAAGTACCACGTGATAAATTTCATGCACATTTTTTTTTTCTATAAACATGGAGTGCCCTTTCATTTAGATTTAATAATCCATGTTTTCGTATTGTATTTTATATCATATTTGACAAATATAATAATACGAATATGATACAAATTATAAAACATATTTAAATCTTAAACACAAATACAATATACTTATTATACGTATTATACGTGACATTATATGAATAATACGAATAACACTGACAATACTGATATATATGAATAAACATGAATAGCAATGATATACATGAATAACATTAATATATATGAATAAACATAAATAACATTGATATACACAAATAGATAGTAGATATATATTATCAAACATCATATCCAATTCAAGACATACTAACTTATTAGTTTCAAAGTATTGAAAAAACAACAATAATTTATAAGTTATGTTTTAATAATACGTATAATGTAATATAAAATAAATTATTTAATATTTTATCATTATACATATTATTTAGAATATGTATTATTTTTAATTTCAAATGTATAATATCTTATTTTAACTCTTATAATTTAAATAAATCACATATCATGATTTATTTTATTAAAATAATCATATAATTTTTTGTCATTATAAATGTTATTATTATCATTATAATATATTATAGTATATTTATATGACTTGAATTTGCTTTGCTTAATCAATAATGTATTGTTAGATGTTACTTATTATTAATAATTAAGTGCACATTTGTCTTTCTAAATTATTTTTTAATAAAAAATTATTTTTTAATCTTATTATAAAAAATTATAAAGAACAAAATATATATTTAATATGTTAAAATTTATATATTATACATACATTACTAATATAAAAAATACTTGCATATTTAAAAAATATAAAAAATTAAAACCCATTTAATATGCATTTAACATATATTATGTATATTTAAATTTTAATATATACATTACTAATATAATAACCATAAATGTATGTATAACTATATTAGTTTTTAATATCAAATCCAAAATAATGAACTGCTAAAGATTAAATAATAAAATAATATAGTATTGTACTCATATTATTATTTATATTGTATTCATATTATTAATATAAAAAATAATTTTATAATAATTATTAAACCAGTATTATAATTAAATTTTTAAAATAATTTTTATATGGTATATTGAATAGCTAATTAGGTATCATAATTAAAAGATTAAAAATTAAAATAATATTAATATGTTTATATTAAATTAAAATAAATATAAAAAATGTGTTGAATGTGTTTTTGTGTGACATGTTTTATTTAAAAGTATTTTTTGTATTTTATGCGTGTTTAGACATATCAATAAGTATTAGACATGAATTGTGTGTAGTGTCAAAATTCGTGTCCATGCAAATAAACATGAAACATATTTTTTTAAAATATATAATTTTTTTTATATAATTTTCATATCATATCACTGTATCATATCTTAAATTATCATGTTTGCTTTCATTCCCTACTTGACATGACATGCTCTAAAATATGTGAACCGCAGCAGTCTATATTTCATAAATTATAATGGAATCATCTATGCTAGGTTTTACAATTCGAAAAAGATAATAATAATAATAATCTTCTTGTACATGAGATTATCTGAACAATCATTCCACACTAACAAGCAAGAGGATATGGTTGCAGAAACTGGCAAGAAAATAGGTTGAAACATGTAACTTGAGGTGAAATGTATGTATCAGCATAGGCATGATTGCTACTGGTTTAAGATCAGTGATTCATCAAACTGAAATACTATTATGAACTTTATTCTTTCATAAAAATTCTACATTATTTTAAAAAATTTTAATCTTTGCTATAAGGAAAGATTGTTTTACTTTGACTATGAAACCTTATTAAAATAAATATTTCTGCCTCTATCTCCTGTGGTTTTGGTTATTCTTTTTCTCTCCTTTCTTAATTACTTTGGGTGATAAGGCATAGAAGAACTGGCAGCCGTGCCACTCCTTCTAAGATTATGCCATTAAATAAATCACAATAAAGGCGCTGTAGAAATTGCATAAGCAGCAAACATTGTACCTGAAGGGCAGTAAACTTTCTCCTCAAAATACCATAAGCTAGCAAGGGTTAGAATCTTGGAAAGAATCCACAAAAGGGATTGTATGTTGAGATTTAAAACTGAAATATTGAAGTTATGTACCAAAGATTGTATGTTCATACATTTGGTTCCTGGAGTTCGATGTGGAAATAGATTAAACTTCCTGAAATTTTCGACATATTATCAATAAAATCATTTGATCAACATTACCGCAATAGCTAGAAAGCATCTTCTGAAGATTAGTTCATTCAATGAACCCATTGAACAATAGGTATGTAAAGCTGGAAAAGATATAATCTTCAACTCAAACAAATTGAAATCCAAAAAAGAAAAAACCTAGTCTACTGAAAGGGCGTATAAAACTGCAACTGCGACAGTGACTGCTACCAAAAACTTGAAGTTGTAGCATCACACAATGGGAATATGAACAAAATCATCCAACACATTGTAACATTTAAAAAAAAAATTTTTTATAAAATTTTCCTCAATCTAATATTGCAGTTTATCTTATCATCATATTTTAATCAGGTCAATTGTTTATAAATTCTTTTGAAACTATGATTAAACAAGAATCGGAACAATAAAATAAACATTGCTTAACCGAAGGTATGGTTCCACGACTGCCGAGAAAAATAAATACTAACGATAAAGAGAATAACGGAACTCCAGACTCCAGAGAAAATTTAAAGAATGAAAACATCAGAAATTACGAAAAAAAAAAAAAAAAAAACGAACCTTGAAAAGAGCAGAGACTGAAGCTGGTAGATGACTCCATTTGCAGCCACCCAAAAATGGCTTTGCAATGATAAATGGGTGTCACTAGAAAAAATAAAAGAAAAAGAAAAAAAAGGATTGTCTCAGGGAGAGTGAGAGGGAGGGACTCACCAATTCCGCGCGGAGTTGGTTTGCTTTAATAGGCCCTTAACTCGAATCCAAAAATTCATCTGAGTTAATTGTCATTGAATTCAAATCGATAAAAAAAAAAAACAAAAAGTTAAAGATCAAAACTTGAAAAATTCGTTCCAAAAAAATTTGAATCTAAAAAAGTTGAATTCAAAAAAAATTTAAACTCCAAAAAACTTGAAATCGGAATAACTCGAATCCATCATGACTCCAATATATAATGGTCTTAACAAAAAATGGATCCAAAAACCAAATTATAACTATATAATTTTATTTTTTAAAAAGTAAATAAATAAACAGCAAACATTTTTATTTGAATTTTTAAAATATTATTATTTATAACTATTAAATAATTATCAATAATTTATTATCAACAAAATTAACGTTAATCTTTAAATTCAATAAAAAAATTAATTAAAAACACATTAAATATGAATATTAAATTATTTTTAATAATATCCTTATTATATTTAGAACAATTATCAATAAAAATAAAAAATAATAGCATTAATTTAACATTTAATTTCATTATAAAAATAATCATTTATAATATTTTATTAATTTGTTGTACTTATTACATATTTTAATTTTAATTTTAATGCAAAATAATTCACATGTAAAAAATATATTATAATTTTAAATTTGATTGAATTTAATATTTTGAGGAAAACATTAATACTATTATTAAGAAAATTAATTTTAAATTATATTTTTTTAGTGTTTCAATTATAAAAATATCAAATTTACTTCAAAAATATATATTATCTTATTAATTGAAATATAAAGATGAACAAAACTTAAATATCTAAATTAAACAATACAACATCCAAACAAAATATAATAAGATAAAGATGTTCTTTAACTCGTGAAATTAGATAAATTAATTCATACTCTTTTAATGTCTATTATTCAACATTTTAATACAACATTTAATCAACCAGTTTATAAAATTTAGATTTAATGTAATTATGCTAGTATTTAATTTATTTCCAAACAAAACAACATAATACATTTTAAAAAGCTCTTAAAATTTTAAAATATTTGTTAAAAATATAGTATAAAGACTAAAAAAGCTAATTAAATAAAATTAAATAAAAAATTAAAAATAAAATTTTATTGTACTAAGTGGCTTAAGGTTAAGTGCTCAATAATCCAATAAATTATTGGCTTAGTACTTAATAACAAAAACATCATTTATATAAATTTTTAGTGAGCTTTATTTGTAACTTGTTGAGTACTTAAAATGATTTTTTTTTTTTTTTTATGTATCACATTGATTATATACATTTACTGTTATACATTGGACTTGTTTATTTGTTTAGCTTTTATTTAAATTTATAAGACAGATTAAAAGAGTAATAAATAATATCAAATACAAAATTATTATATGATATATGTAGTTATAGGGGGGAAATCAATTTATATAAAAAAAATTTACATTTTTTTTAATTATTGATTTTAATAGATTTAAAGAATAAAATTAAATTTTTTTTTTCCTTGTCTTTCTTATCTCTTAAATATATTAAAATCAATAACTAAAAAGGTATAAAACCTTTTAGTTTTATATTAATATAAGTTAAGGGCGTAGCCAAAGGGGCAGGGCTATGGTCCCCCTAAAAAATTTTTGATCCCCTTATAAAATTGTTACTAATCCTACCAGATATTGTACCTTGTCCCCTCTTCTCTCTTGAATTTATCATTTGCCCCCTTTTCAATTTTCCTGGCCTCCTCTTCTCTACCAGATATTATACCTTGCCCCCTCTTCTCTTTGAATTTATCATTTGCCCCCTTTCCAATTTTCTTAACCTCCTCTTCTCTCTTCACCTTTGCCACCAAAAACGTTTTGTAAGTTGATCCATTCTCATATTTATATCAATTTTTAAAATTTTAACTTTAATATTTATGTCATATTTTTTATTTATTATGTAAAATATAAAATTAATTATTACATTCAAAATTACAAAAATGTCTATAATTTATAAAATTCCAAAACTATTCAAATCCATTTAGATTCACACAACTTAGAACTAAAACTAAAATAATCCAACCTCGAAATAATTTGTATCTAAGATAATTTGAATCTGAAATCCAACCCAAAAATGCCTCAATTCGAAATTATTCAAACTAAAAAATATTTAAATTCAAAATAATTCGAATTTGAAATGAACCATAGCCCAAATAATCTGAATATGAAGACAACCCAATCCAAACCCATCTGTTTTCTACCTATAACCTTATTGGAGAATATCTATATGAATTTGATCGAAATATATGAAAATTATGGGTTATTAAAATTATAAAATGCCTCCGAAAAGTTTTTTTAAATTGCTTTCGTGCTCCAAAAGGCCAAATTTTGTTTTATTTTCGAGTAATATTGTCTGGGAGAGGAGGTTAGAATAAGATGATAGATTTTCATTTAAACTTATTGCTAAATGATTGAAGAATAAAAGTTTTACATTTTTGTTCGTGTAAACGATTGTTTGTATACTAAATAATTGTGTCGTATGAATAATTAACTTATATATCAATTTCTTTGCTTCTAGTCGCCAACTCAAATTCTCAAACTGTATATATTACGGGCAATAGCAAATTAATATTTTTAATTTGGTTCTATCAAATATCAATTGGAATATCCTTTTAGTTAAAAAAACCGCATAGTTACACTTCTATTAGTGAACTCAAAACTTTTAATTTGAAACTTTCCCAACGATCAACTTGCTAATTCTTTCCGATATTTTTGTTGTATTTTGGTGTAGTTATGGTAACAACAATAAAGGTGTAAATTTGAAAAAAAAAAGTTGTAGGCAAGATACTTTCATAAAGCTTTTTTTAAAGATAATAGTCTCCCCACTACGGTGTAAATGAAATTTTGGAGACGTATCCCAACTTACGATGCCTACTATGAAAAAGAAAGAGTTTGCACTTCTGTTTCTCCTTGAACTCACTTGAAATGAAAAACCCAAAGAAGACTACAAGAAGAAAAAACTGATTTTATCTTTCGTAAATATGTAAAGTCATTTTTATTAAAAATGTGTTTACAAAGTATTTATAGATCGCATAATACGTCTCAAATAAGCTTTTATGTAAATACATCATTCGAATAAATTGATGCAACTTTTGGAATAAAAAACACTTCCAACGGACTTATTTTTTTAGTTTCTAGGTGTGGTAATTCGAATACCTAACTAGAATATTCAAAAGCTCTCTTTCAAGAATGTGAGTATTTGACTACCCAACCTGTGGTATTCAAATGTTCAATGTAGTGTGTTTGAATGCCTACTCTCTAATTATCAAATTTTGTCATTCTAAAATAGAACAGTCAATTGTCCCTTACTTATTTCATTATGAAGATTATTTATACTTTCTCAAACACAATTTTATTAATAAATGCATTCTACATGATTTAGAAAATCAAACATTCTTACTTAGGAAACATTATTTTTTGATAATATATACAACAATTTCTAAAAGAGAAGAATGTTTAAGCTTTCACTATTCTAAAAATTAAAATTGAAGAAATTTGAATTTCTATGTACTATGTAGAGATAAGTATGCAATTCTTATTCATTCAAAAGACAGTAATTATTTCATAAATATTTTTCCTACATCATATGGATAATGAATGCATACATGAAAACACCTTAGGTTTGGTTTAATAGTTGTTACCCATTTTTGAGGTTTACAATTCGAATCTCTCCTTTTGTTTTTTTTTTATCCCTATACCACATTATTTATACTGCTTACAAGTTTGCTATCACGTCTAAGCGACACGAACTCAATTAAAAAAAAAGATTATGTATGGGTATTTATGTTTTTTAATTTTATATAATAAATTTATTTTGTAAATAATTACTATCTTTATCCGAAACAATCCACTTTCCCTTAAAAATTACTCATGCATAACTTCTTCCTTATTGAAACTAAGAGTGATAATTATTTGTATCAGGTTGAATTCTATTTTATTTTTTCAAATATTATATAATATTATGAATTTTTAAAATCCAATCTGAATCCAAATTGACCTCTTATATAAAATGATCTGAACCAAATCGAATTTTATCGGTTCGGTTTGATTTTTTTTTTTAAATTTAATTTTTTTATATATTATTTTAATATAAAATTTTCATATATTTAAATAGATTTTTATATAAAATTATTATCTTTATTTTATAAAAATTCAATATATATAAACTAATAAAAATATATAATTCGGTTTGGTTTAGTTTCTTTAGGTTTTTCATTTCCCAATCCAAACCTAATATATACATTTAAGATCCAAATTTAATCCAAACTAAATAAAAAAAAAACGATCTGAACCAAATCGAACATTATAGTTTCGAATCGATTTTTTATTTTTTTATTTTTTTCTCAACCCTAATCAAAATACTTTTTTTCACATGATTTTTAGTCATTTCCACCTACACATTGTTGTGTGCATACTTATAGTTAGATGTGACAAATGGGCGGATTGGGTTTGAGTTAGATTATTTTGGGTTAAATTATTTCATGTTAGAAGAAAATCAAATCATTTTAGGTTTGGGTAAGGTCAAGTTCAAGTTAAGAAAAAATAAAATCATTTCAAGTTTAAGTCAACGAAAAATTGGATCATTTTGGATTTGAAATATTTTGGATCGGGTCAATTTGTGTTTTGATCAATTTGGGTTTGGAATATTATGGATTCAAATAATTTTTGTCTTATGTTTTTAGGATTTAACGCTTATATTATTGGAATTCGGTGAACCAATCGCCTTCTCAAGTATTTATATTCACTTTGCTAACCTCTAAATTCAAATAAGTATGTCTTCAACTGCTTGGCCTAGTGGCCAAGACAATCTTAAAGAAGACATCAAGGTTGGGATTCGAACCCCAACCTTCTTCCTTCCCCCTTCCCCCTTCCCACTTAATGTAGGGCTCTCCCCCTTGAATGACCAAAAAAAAAAAATCAAATAAGTATAGTTAAGTTATATAAAAGTTTAAATGTCTAAGCTAAATAATTTTAAAGTAATTTGTTAGTAATATGAAATTAGGTTACATTAAATATAAAATTAATTTTGTTTATGATAACAATTTATTAAGATTTTTTATTAACTAATATTTAATATTTATTTTTAGAATTTCACCATTAATTATTAATTTATTAGTGATTCATATTAATATTTTATATAATTGTATTCATCCACATTATTCATTTGTAATGAATTAAAAATGAGCAAATAACTAGATAAATTTCAAAAGACTCACCATCAAAATCATCACTAAAGAATAAGATAATGTAAAAAATATATATATTGGTATTGATTACTTAATTGGTTGGCCTTTGTAATAATTCTATATTGGTTCTTACATAATTTTGTTTGTGGTTGAATGAAGATGAATACATCATAGAAGTGAACCTTTAAGTTTAACTAGATCCAAAAATGTAAACTTCCTATTATTGAAAAAGAATTATATTCTTACCATAATATAGTAGTTTGGCCATTAATCGTGGCATTTAAATATTTACTATTAATCTTAAATTTAAGGTTGAATTATGCTGGATTCAGATCATTTTGAATTTGAGTTGCTGATTATTTTAATAAAATCAAATCAGTCCGAATTTATTTCAAATCATGTTAGTTTTTGCCACCTCTACTTATAGTATATATAAAAGAAATTGGATGTGAATAAGAAAGTAATTAAGTATCATGACCAAAAAATTAATTAATTATCATATCTAGTATTTATAAAATGAAATATGAACCATCTCCATTAATATCACTAATTAAGTCCTAAAAAAGCCAAAACCAAAAAATCGGTAACTATATGAAACCTTATGCAGACCAGTGCATTTTTTCATTTTGAGCAATTTTTATATCATGATATTAAGCACCTATGTGGTCATATAATCAACTTTGGGATACAAGTAAAAAACATTTAAAGATGTATTTGATGCATAAGATTATCAATAGAATAAAATAAATAAGATTATGAAAAAGATGATGTTATCTTATCGTATAGTTGGTGCATACAAGTATTAAGAGTAATATAGAATTATTGTTATCATTCACCATGTTTATTATGTGCAAAATGTGTAGACATCCCATTTAGTCTAAGATCAATTTATATTTTAAGATTAGGCTTTGAATTTTTTTATTTATTTTGGTATTGTATTTACTTTAGAATTATTATTATTATTTTTAAAAAAAGGACAAAGAATTGTTTTGCTGAAACTTGAAGAGGGTTTAATACTGATTGGGTTATTGAATTGAAAGTGTTCTAATTGAAAAAGGACTATAAAAAGGAATTGGTTTAAGAGGTGGATTTGGATTAAAAATCAAAAGTTAAAGTTGATTAGAAAATTTAAACCAGGAAAACTCCTTTTCCTATTGTAATTGAGATTAGAGGGCTATAAAAATACTTTATTAGGATCAATTGGAAACAATCAAGAATCAATTAGAAAAATCAAGAGAGAAAGAGTAAAAAAAAAAAAAATTAAAAGTTTTTTTTATAGTCTTTTGTGGTGTTTTGGGTTTAGATAATTAGGATTTTCTTTTGAAAATTCTATCTTAAGGAAAGGAGTTGAGAAGAAACACAAAAGGGAGGCATTCAACAAAAACTTTTGGCGACAAAATTTTCAAAGGTTTCAGGTATATATATTTTAGGTTTCTATTTAATTTTTGTTTAAATCAGAAAGAAAGGCAATCACCACAAGTAAGGAGCGTTAGCAAAGCCATAAGCTGTTTTATAGAGAAACAAGAAAGAAGACAAGGGGATGAAGAAGCAGGAAAAATCAAAAGGGACTAACCTAGTTTGAGGATCCAGTCTAATAAGATGCCCAAATCGTAATTGGTTCCAACAATCGGTAAATTGAAGTGGGCAAGTGCAATTACAAAGGTCCACATGCTTCGAAATTAATTGTAGCCCAATTTATTTGGTAATTTCAGTTTTTTTCTTCTTTATTTGTATAATTATTTATGTTACTTAGTTGTTTCTCTTTCTTCTTTTATACATTCTTAAAATAAATTTTTATAATAAATTCATAATTCCTACCAAATGATTAGAGGATTTAAATCTTGAATTATAAATTCTACCAAACGATAGGAGAATTTCATAATAAATTTTTAAAAAATAATTTTTTGATCTTACCAAATGATTGAAAGATTTAAATTTCTAAGTTAAATCTTACCAAATTATTGGAAGATTTAATAACAATTTTAAAAAAAATTTTTGTAAATAGGTTTTCAAATAAAAATCCCACTAAACGATTAGAGGATATCATCAAAATAAAATCCTACTAAATGATTAAAGGATTTTATTGATTGTTTAAAAAATAATGTCTTGGAAAATATGTTAATGAATTTGACAACAAAACCTCTTTAGAGTGAGACACGAGTCTCCATGAATACTCTTGAGATGAAAAAATTATCTTAAATCACTACAAAATTATTGAAGTAATTTTAAGATCAATTTTCAATAATTAAATTTACTTGGTAAAAATTTAAAAATATTTTAAGTCTTGAATAACATGAAATCAAACTGGTGCCATCTTTCAACGGGCATTGTGAGAAAGCTACAACCTTTCTACTTGTAATCGTACTTTTGGACTTAGATATGGTTTTATGGATTAGAATCTATCTTTTAAAGATACTTAAGTTAAAGCTTGGGACTATTCTTTAAAATTGAACAAATTCAGTTAGGTGTCCAATCGCACCTAGATAAAAAAGATTAGTGGTGACTCTTTTCTTAACGATAAGTCTATAGATCTATACGTTATGATAGTTTGGTGACTCCACTAGAGAGAAGATCGAGAGTTAGGCTAATAAATGATTTCTTGGTATCTAAGCCAAACCTAATAAATTTAAGAATTTTCATTCCTTGTTTGTATTTTATTTATTTATTCATTTTATATATTTGTCATTCACTTGCATCTACATAACATAAACTCTATACTTAGGTTCCATCCTTTAGAAAGTAGTTTACTGCCTACACTTTTGTGAGATTTTATGTCTTCGCATGGGCTAGCGAAATACTCCCACTTATATTGAATCATTTCTTCTTATAGCCTATGATGGATGAGGATTAGAGTATCTTACTAATCTATGATGGACAATGATGTGAGAAACAATTTGGGAACCTTTGGAGTTAACCCAAACCACATGTAGTAAAACATAAAAGCTAACCTTAGGTTAGAGCCATGTCTACCCATTGTTAGAATATAACCCAAGTTAGGACACATGAAGGAACTTTTGTAGTTTTGTTTGTATGAATTTGAGTTTATTCAGTTTTTCATGTGTTGTTATGTGGCAAATATTAACACATTCATACATTTTTTCATCATTATTAAATTTTTATCATTCCATACATCCATTCATGCATCATGTTAACTTAGGTAATCAT
This sequence comes from Durio zibethinus, assembly GCF_047325235.1. Classification (NCBI taxonomy): domain Eukaryota; kingdom Viridiplantae; phylum Streptophyta; class Magnoliopsida; order Malvales; family Malvaceae; genus Durio; species Durio zibethinus. Next base: position 6,751,155 of record NC_143188.1, on the reverse strand, counting down.
TTGTTTATTCATGCATCATAGGGCAAATTATGCATTCCTTCATTTATGCATTGTTATTCATGCATCATATACTACAATGTATCAAATATCTAATGCATGCATTCATTTATCTATTGAGGCATATAACAAGTTAAGATGATTCTTGGCATCTAGTAACATGACATCCTAATTGTGGTAAAAAGATCAAAGGATAGTTCAATCATTAAAAGATTCTAGGCAACCTACTCACCATCGCTATAACACTTGCACTCAAGCAAAACTTATGGAGCCAGAACAAGTTAGCCGAATTGAAAAGGTGGAGAAAGCTCAAATGGAGATTGAGGGGGAGTTAGAAAAAATCATGGACATGCTCAATAAAATGAATAAGGGAAAGGCTACAGATGAAACTCCTACTTTGCCTACATAATCCATAAAGATGACCATAAAAAATAACCTTCAAATGAGTTTCAATCTCAGCAAAAACCTAGGAATTTAGAAATTACTTTTTGCTGCTTGATAAATAATATTTATTATCATTGCAGGTCTGTATTATGAATAAACATAAAGATTTTCGCGCTCTTTTAAACCAACTTCCCTATCAATGTGTTACCAATTTTTTTTCTTAAATTCTTTCGTAAAGTTCACTCTTCTTTATAAGTTCCTGAATATGCATTTAAATTATATTTACTAATTTATTATGCATTCACTTTCCTAAGAATCACTAAATGTTTAAATTGCCTAATTATTTTACGCTTTTATAGTTTTTTATGTAATTTTTTAGATTACTTTTCTTTTACAGCTTTTTGTATTTGACTTTATTGAATTAAAAAATTATTAATTAATTTGTCTTAAATTTGATAGTTGTGATGATTTGATATATATTACTTATTTTGTCACTAATTGACTTGAAATCTAATTATCTTTGATGGTTTCTTATTTTCTAATTTAAAAATTATAAAATTTATTGTGTCTTTGATTGTTTGAAGTTTATTGTGTATCTACTCAAAAAAATTAAGTATTTGCACCTTATTGATATAATTTTTACTTTTTTTTTTCAACCATTCTAACATCAAACTTATGGAATAGCTTAAAATTTTGACCTTAATATGATGTAAGTTTCTTTACTGTTATTTTTCATTTCAATAGCTAAGAACTTTGTTAACATGAGTAAAATAAATCCACAACATTGCGCGAGTCTTGCCTCTAATTTTTTAAATAAAGGAAAGGATTTAATTAATTTCTAAGATTTTTTTTTTAAGAATATCACATTTTATAAATAAAGAAAATGATCTTAAATATTAAAATTTAAAATTTAAATTTATTTGATATTATTTATTAAGAATAGATACATGAACCAATTGAGTTTAACTTTAGAAGATTTGATAGTATGTGTTTAACACTTACCCAAAGAAAATAAAAAGGGGAAACCATTATTTAGGAGGTAGTGTATAAATTCTATACATTGTTAGTAAATAAGTCAAATGATACCATTTTACCACTTTATTAATGAGGTGAATCAGGTATCAGATGATGATACTTTATTAATGAATAAATTTTTTTAAAAAATATTAATTTTTATATTTTTCAAATATTGATATTTGCTTATTAATTAGATGTTACATCTTATTTAATATCAATATATAAAATCTATACACTAACAATATATTAAATATAAATTTTATTTAAGATCATTTTTACAAACCTATCCAATTACAACCTATCCAATCATAAATTGGAACTCTAGTTTGGTGTGTTTATTAAAAAAGACAACGGGTTGGATGGAAGTGGGTTTTTACTTGCCCTAACCTTCACTTTGGTCTCGACTTCGACTTGACTTTATAAAAGAAATATTCGATCTTGACATTAAAATATTATTTTTTTCATACCTGACCTGATTGCATATGTATAAAACTATAATCGATTTGATCTAATTTGAAACTAATTTAATATTTTAATTTAATATACTATTTATAAAATATTATTTTTTAATATAAATTATATTTTAATTATGCATAAACATAGTATTTTTATTAAGTTAATATCTTAAATTAAAGAATTACATAATAATTTTATTAATATAATACATATATATATATAAATATAAAATTAAATAAATAATAAAAAATATTTTTTTATTTATATTGGGTCAAGTTTACCTAAAACCTGATCTCAATCGGACCTTGATTTTTTCTTTAAAAAAACAACCCAAATCCGATTTTAAAAAAAAAATCGATCTTATAAGATCATATTAGGTTAAAATTTGATGAATTCAGCTATATTTATTAACTCTAGTATTTATGCTTTTTTTTTTTCCAAATTACATAATAAATTATAGTTTGGACAACATGTCTCAAAGTACGATAAGGCCCTCAATCGACACTGAAATCTCATTTCTTCACCATAAGCAAAGGTCCAATGGACCACTAGTCCTCTAACTAGTTTTTTTTTTACACAATAAATCTTTTTTATACTTATTTTACTGTTGAGTTTGTAAATTTTAAACTAAAGTTTTCTTTGTAGATTTAAAAATTACATGTTTATTTTACCCAAAATATTTATTGGTTTTTCTCAAGTTTACCCTTAAGTAAGTAATTTTTCCTAAAATGCCCCAAATTGACTCTTTAATAATCACAATCCCATGATATTTTTAACTTCAATTATTCATTTATTTAAAGTGATATATAAATTTATATAATTATATAATAAATAAGTATTAACAAAATTTTGAATAATTATATAAATATATTTATACATATAATTAATTATATAAAAATAATTATATATATAATAAATAGTTACAACATTGAAAATATATAAATACAAGCATAAAAATGATATATATTTTATAAATTTTAGTAAATTTTAATTATTTATTAATTTTACAAATATTAAATATATATTATAAATTTCTTTATATACAAATTTTAATCTAATGTTCTTAATAATTTTTTTTTATATATTTTCTTATTGTTATTATTATATTTACATTTAAACATATATCTTATTATTAATTTTAATTTTAAAGCTATAATATCTAGTTTAATTTTTACAATAATTAATTTCATCATCACCATTAATATCAATTTTAACAAAATTAATCTCATTATCTATCTAAATGATACTAAATCATTGAATGAATAATTATTAATCTTACAAAGTTAGAGAATCTTCGATATTAAGGCTTTTACTTGAAGATTAAGCATTATACTATCAAAATGTGGTGAGTAACTAACACTCATTATGTCATCAAATTTAAAAACCTAAGTGAAAATCTCTTTATAATCTTTCGTTGGAATTTGCCGATGGACTGTGCGAGTAATTTTTAAATAAAAATGTTTGTATTTAACAAAAAGAAAATTATGCGAATAAAATATGTTAATTTTTTTTTAACTTTTTTTCCATTGTTCTTGTGATATTATAAAAAATGTAAAGTTCTCATGTCTTTCTCTTTCTTATGCCTTAAATAAATAACATTAAAAACTATTCACTTAAATTATGATGTACAGTTGGTATTTTTTTCCCCCGAAAGTACTACCTTTTTCAAAGTTGTGTCAATAAAAACTTTTTGTTTGGGCACATAAATTTAGTGTACTTTGTTGGTTTGTTAATTACAAACTTACTGTTTTTGTTAAAAACAATGTAGGAACAACAAATAGGAAATAATTTCATATTTGAAAATAAGATTTAATTTCAGAACAAAGGTATAATTTGTCCCATAAAAACGAAACAATTTTTTTTTTTTTTTTTGTAAATTAAATCTTAAAATTTTAAAAATGTTCAAGCGTTTTAAAGAAAATAATTATTACCCAATTACACAACAAATAATTAAAAAATATAATAAAAATTAAATTCTAGGCGTAGTTTGGTGGAATCCTCAAAATGTGCAGGCCTCTTAATCCAAGACAAAATCGAATCAACAAACAGAGTCTTAAAATACCAAAACGGTCCATGTTATGCATATAATAATATTATTAATTCGGTTAATAAATTCATGATTTGTCAAAGGAAAAAAATATTCACGGATGCATACCACGTGACATGGACCACAAGTCATTAAAAAATTTATATACATATAAAGATAAAAATAATAAATTAATATTTATAAATTATTTAAATTTATTTAAGATAAAATTTAAATTCGATTCAAATCAAATTAAAATTTGAGTAATTTAAGTTATCGAATGAATTGAATTTGATTTTTTAATATTTACTTAAATAATTTATAAATTTAATTAAATTTTTATATTTTTATATATATTTATTATTTTAATAAAAAATTAATATTTTATCTTTATATGTATATATAAAATTGAGTTGATGATCAAGAAAATAATTCAAATTATAATTTAAATAATTGAGTTAATAGTTAAAAAATAATTTAAGTTCAAATTTTAATATAAATAATCAAATTTATAATTGAAAATGAAAATTAAATTTATTTTTTATTTGATAAATAGTATAATTGAGCAAATTTAAATAATTTAATTTTTATTTCGAAATATATTTGATTATAAAAATTAAAATTAAATTCAGCTGGAGTGACGTTTCATGCAACGAATTTAAAATTAAATTTGAACTCCAATTTTTAGATTTAGTTTAATTACATTTCTACGAGCATAGAAAGTGTAAATATTTTTTTAATAAATTTTCTGCGAGTAAAACAATTTAAATAGATTTTGGTTAAAAAGGAGAGAAGTAAATAGATTTGTGGAGAAAATAACAATTGATTGAAAAAAGAAGAAAAAAGAAAAATTGGGGGAAAATGAGGAGCGACCATTTCAAAGCGAGGTTCTCGGGAAAAAGGAGCCGAATCTGAAATCAGTCTCTGAGAGGAGACAGACCACACGACGACGATGGCGATGCTACAAAGCATTGTCGTATTCACCCTCCTTCTCCTTATGTTGCTTCTTATCATCATCGTCATCCTCTTCTCTTTCAAACCATGGCGCTTCTTCTCCTTCTCCTTCTTCTCATTCTCCTCTCGCTCTCGCACCATCAAGGTACCATCCCTCCCCTTTCCATTTACTTCATCAAATCTTCTTTCCTCTTTTTTTCTCGATTTCGATTTATTTTTTTATCAGATAAAGTTTTTGTTGGATTATAAGAGAAATCTGTTTCACGAGCAATGATTTAGGTTTGATTATATATTTGTCATTGCGGATCATTGCCTTTTGAGCTGAGGTGAAGCTGGAATCTTTTTTAAGGTTTTATTTGTTAATAAATATTTGATTGATTTCTGGTAGTTACGAGCCTTTTTAATTTTGATCTCGAGACTGATTTAATTCAAGAACTTTAGGTCGATTCATATATCAGTTATTTTGGGTGCAATGAATCAATGCAGCGAGTTTAATTAGTAATGTTTTGAATAAAAAGAAAAGGACTCTGATATGGTAGTTAGTTTTATTTGTGGTTCAGCTTTCAGTTTGCTGAAATCAGTGGAAATGCAGTGCAAACTTGCTTCATTCATCAAATTGGGTAGATGCAATTTATTGAATTTTGTTGGTGATTTTCCGTGGTGGCAATAGATTCTATATTGATGCTATAGGAGTAACTGATTTTCTAGTGGATCAAAAGCTGATTGGAGGCGTAACATGTAGTCTGTTTTATATTAGCCGTTTGAAATGTGAATTTAAATCATGAATATCTAATATGGCATTTATTATGTGGTCTGTTTTGAATATAGGATATGGCATGTAGTTTAGCAGATTTAATATGGTAGGAAATCTGCTCGGAGATTCATGACATTTATTCTGAGTGAGTCAACAATGATTAACCACTTAATGCATATATGCTAAGAATAGATGCCAATGAGTGCCCTATCCTATGGGCACTTTGTGAAGCAGCCATTTTTAGAAATATATATTCATCCATTATTGTAGTTGAGGGTGAATGTTTTTGATGTTCAATGCATTGAGTGAAGATATTTCGTCAAATATTAGCTCTAAAAAGTGCCCCTAGGGCTCTTGTCATCAAGAAACTTTGTTGATGTCTCTTCTTTGGTTGGTAAAATCTGGATAGACGAGCAAAGAGGATAACTTAATAATCATTTATAATTTATTTTATAACACACTTTTTCTTTCTCTCGGTAAGTGACAAATTTGGAGGTCAATGAAACCAACCAATAGACTAATTTTCCAAATATATTCAATTTTCCAAACGTGGAACAATAATTCTTATATCATATAATTATCTCATCTTCCTCTTCATTTCTTCTATCATATCTCCAAACAACTATATCAAAATTAAAATTTATTTTTAAATGTTTTTTCTTTGTTTTTCTTCCTTTCACTTTTCTCCTATCAATCCATACGCAATTTAAATGCATGTGATGGAAGCAAGAGTTGAGATCTTTCTTTAAACCCTGCATGTGTTTGTTTATCTAAATGCAAAACTTGTGATAGCATTTGTGCATATTTATTATATTCCTTCCATTTGGTCAAGGGGAATACTTGGAAACTGTTGTGGATTTGTTTCTGTTTGAAACCCTTGTGGCCCTTTTACATTTTGACACTTTACATTGATTTGTAGGTTGGTGACTTTGAGAGGCCTCTTGTATCAGATGATGTAGATCTCACTCGAGATCTAAGCAATGATTTGACAAGAAATTATGATTTAGAGGGGGCATGTCACCAAAATGAAGATCTTCTACGTTCACCTCGTACTCAGGGACTTGTTCACAAACAGCGACTCCCCTCTGCATCTCATTTGGCTCAAGGTATTAACTTTTTGCTTCCATCTTTATTGTTTTTCTCTTTATAGTTATGCTTTAGCAGTTTTTCTGCTTAAGAAAATCCAAATTCTAATGATTTACTTTGTACAGGTGATAGCATAATATCTGATCCTTCAGAGGATATTTTGGTTGGTCAGACGCTAAAGCGTCCATTGTTGTCAGAGCACCTAGTTGAAGCACCAAAACATGGTAGACATGAAAATCAAAGTGAAAACTTGCAATTTGATGGAGAAAATGATAGCCTACAATGCTTTGTTCCCAAGGCTATCAGTGATCAAAGTAATTTCTTTTTTTGTTTTTCTCACTTCTAGAAAGAGATTAATGTATTGCTCTCTTTCTATAGATTGAATGTGTAAAGCATGTAATTGTATCTTTCTGTTAGAACTGCAGGAAGTTGCCTCTCTCTTGAGGTTGTCTCTGGTCCTTCTTGTGGAATTCATTGCTCTGTACAGTCAACGAGCACTTCAAGGCTACCATTAACGCTTGGAAGAGTTTCTCCAAGTGATTTATTATTGAAGGATTCAGAGGTTTCTGGAAAGCATGCAATGATAAATTGGAATTCAAATGTAAACTTCCTACAAGATGTATGCCATTAGTTTGCATTTGGTTGCATGCTGTATATTTGGTGCCCTAATTGTTTCAAACATGTACAAAATCTTGCAGAAATTGAAATGGGAGCTGGTGGACATGGGTAGCCTCAATGGAACACTATTGAATTCTCAGCCAATTAATCATCCTGATTCTGGAAGTAGGCATTGGGGTTTCCCAATGGAACTTGCAAGTGGAGACACAATAACACTTGGCACAACCTCAAAGATATATGTAAGTCTACATATTCTTTTATTTACTTTTAATTCTGACACATTTGCTTCTGAAAATATCTAAAATTTCTAAATTAATCCTATTATGTTCATAAGTGCTGAATTTTGCATGAACAAGAGCTTTTCTTTATTCACTTCTCCAGGATATTGAAGTATTTGCATTTTGGTACAGTTTCTTATTTCAGAAATTTCATAAGATTGTCATAATCTGAGATCATGAGTTTAGAACTGATATCTTACTTGTCTTTTGTATATTTTGACTGTCAGGATCATCCTACTGATATAAAATGCCTTTTAAGAAATTTGTCATATGCCACAAGCCACATCCATTTTTTGACATTCTAAAAGTACAGAATCTTTGTGCTCTTTTATTTGCCTAATATTATTTATTTATTTATTCTCGGGGAACAGTCATCTGCTTCTCTTCAAAACTATCCTTCATGAATGCTGAGGTAAATTGAAGAACTGAACATTAATGGTGCAACATCAGTTAACAGTTGATAGACTGTTGTCCATAACATAAAATCCTAATGGTTAGGATTGTAGACATGACTGTTCCCATATAACTGCTTTAGTTTTCTGATAGACTCTGGTGTTGTTAAGTAATTTCTCTTATGTACTCATTGCAGATAATAAAATGCATATAGGATTGTAGACATAATTGTTCACATAACTGCTTTAGTTTTCTGATAGACTTTATTGTTATTAAGTAATTTCTCTTATGTACTCATTGCAGATAATAAAATGTACATTTCAGTTCGTAATGCATGCCAATATTGGATTTGCAGCTAATTTTATTGATTGCCTCTTGCCTTCTTTTACAGGTTCATATTTCATCCAGAAATGAGTGTCTGGTCCCTTTTGGAGTTGGTATGACTTCGGACCCTATGTCATTGCGTCGAGGAGGAAAAAAGCTTCCTATGGAAGATGTTTGCTATTATCAATGGCCTCTTCCTGGCATTGATAAGGTTTTCAAGTTATTAAATTTTTAGCTGATACTTTTTTGCTTCTACCAGAAGCGATGAATCTTATATTCGTGATGACATTGCAGTTTGGGGTGTTTAGTATCTGTGATGGACATGGTGGTGTTGAGGCTGCCAAATCTGCGAGCAAGTTAGTATTCCTATTCCTTCTTTTAGCGTGCTTCGTTGGCAGGGTTTGTGGTTGACTCCTAGACCTCTAATATTTTGTTTAGTTTATCAGATAAACCTTTTTTTCTGCATCTATTTTTTTAATTATGCATAATAAAGCATATCATAGTCTTCAAAGCTTGTCACAAAGTAACATGCATCTTTTCCCATCTATGTTTCTATGTTTTTTGTGTTTGTTTAAATTCAGATGGTATGAGTTTCATGATCTTCTGATCTGATAATTGCTATGACTTAGGCTTTACTTGTTAGGAAGGATGGAAAGATGTAAGGATGGAAAAATTTGTTAATCTAATGGTTTGATTTCATAACCACCTTTCTACTTTATAGGTTAACCATTGGATTAACAAAATTTTCATTTTTACCTCTTTCTATCCTTCCTACCAAGCAAAGCCTAATTGTTAGCTTGATTTATTCATTAAATATTGTCATATAATCTTGTACTTGATTGTTAATGCGTTGTTATGACATATTAGTTACTGGTTAGTATTAAAAGAAGATTTCAGACCAGGAAAACTGCACCCATCGAACCACAACACTTTTCACTCACTTGTATCCTGGTATGTTTCTGGATTAAAATTAGATACATCTCGAGAGATTCTTAAATATTTAGGTGTTTAGGTGCTAGTTTTTTCTTAAACGCCTTCTAACTATATGATAGATCATTCGTTTTTGAGAATTCTCTTATTTAGAATTATAACTTTGAGTACTCTTCATAAAAAGGTTTGTTTCTTCTTCCATACCTTTCCTTTCATGATAGCTACACTATCTGGTAGCTGACATTTCCAACCATTATGCCTGAATGTTTCTGTTTTATTCTTTATTCTTTTTCCTTTTATTGCACAATTGACCATCAGTGTTTATATGGTCATGAATGGTCAATATTGTGAGTGGCGCTAGAGTATTAACTGGATGGTGGAAATTTGGAAAATTATCAGTGTGAACTTTTCAGTTTATTTGCTGTGGAAAGTGGTTAGAAGAGGGAAAACGAAGTGGAATACATAATAAAAAAGCAAGGAAGAATTATTGAATACCATAGTGCTGAAAATGAATATTGGAGGCTTATAAATGTAAGGGAAATGAGAGAAGTTTCATATTTTTTTATTTATCTGTCCTTTACTTTCTCTAGCTTTCCCTCCACCTTTGTGTACGAATGCAAGTGAGAAATAGATGGAGGGTTATGGTGACACAAAATGATGCTGTCATCATATCAGTTAGACTCTGTTTTCTTTTGTTCTCTTTGGTTGATTATGTGTGTGTGTGTGTGTGTGTGTGTATAGATAGATAAATAGATATATAAAATTGTTCTTATCTGTTTTCTTGTTCTTCTAAATTGGCAATTATCATATTGAAGGCCTGAATTGCTGTATTCTTGTAACATGAAGCTTTGAGTTCCGGATTTAAGGTTTCTCATCTGACAAAAACTAGCAGTTCTGCCTTTTAGCTGATATGCTGATTTTGACATAACTATTTTACTAAAGTTTCAAGAATTTGATGACCAGGATTCTGCCTGAGATGGTTGCTACCATTTTATCAGATTCTGTAAAAAGGGAGAGGGTTTTGTCACAACATGATGCCTCGGATGTTCTTAAAGATGCATTCTCTCGAACAGAAGTGTGCATGAATAACTATTATGAGGTTTTTCCATCACCTGTTTTTTCTTCTTTTCGTTATCTTCCTTATTTAGGCATTTTCATTGTTGTTTAGTTGGTAAATCTTGCATAGTGCACTGGAATGCATTTTCTTATCTTGATATCCATTGTGTGTTGTATTTCTCCTTTTCTTGTTATTAATTTGTAGATATGCTGCCACTCTTTCTTGTTGAATCATATTTCTTCTTATTGAGGCTATTGCGTTTATTCCTTTGACTCTGCATGTCCTTTTGGTCTTCATGATAATTTAATGGTTTATTTTCTAGTATTGGATCTCTTTCTTCTGCCTTAATTGAAGTTTATGGTTTGTATATCATAATAATTAATTCTTTGCAGGGCTGTACTGCAACCATTCTTCTGGTTTGGGCTGATGATGATGAAAATTTCTTTGCACAATGTGCAAACGTTGGCGATTCAGCTTGTCTTATGAAGTACGTGTTCCTATTCTTATTGTTTCAAGTAGTAGGATCTCTAGGGTATTGGGTTATTTTATGGTCAAAGTCTATCATCGAAGTCTTGAAAAGATTCCCTGCTTGGCAAAACGGAGTAATATTGGTTTGCTTGATGATAATTTTGATTGATATTGCTTTGATCATGCCCAATTCATAATCATATGTTAGAAATTGTCTGTTATACTTAGGTAATATTGTATTTGTAAGTTAAAAATATGGGATAAATTGGTGTCAGCAATTCATGAAGAAAGCTAATGGCATCTGTCGGAAGCTACTTGTGCTAATTGGTCTCATTTAAGTCTTTGATTCATCTAACTATTACTTGAAATTGAAGTACTTATGGTAATTACCACTGTAGTGTCAATGCAACGTCTGTTGCCTGTTGTAGTGTCATATGGTCAAATTGCTGTCCTACCTTCTGCAGAATTTTCCCACCATTTTCCCCTTTTTCATATAATTTTTTATCTTGTTCTCGTCCATTTAAATTGAAATTTGTCATCATCATGATGCCATTAGTGCTGTACTTATGACCAAATACAATTTTGATTTGACAGTGTCGAAGGTAAGCAGATTAAGATGACAGAAGACCATAAAGTAACTAGTTATTCTGAAAGACTCCGGATCGAAGGAATAGGGGAGCCATTAAAAGATGGGGAGACGCGTCTATGTGGTATGTGCAAATTTCTGTATCTAATCATAACAGTCTGGAGTTAGGTCTCAGCCGCATCACAAAAGTAAGGTACATATTGAGTAATTGACCATTTACTTCAGGTTTGAACCTCGCTAGGATGCTTGGAGACAAGTTTGTGAAACAGCAAGATCCACGCTTTAGTTCTGAGCCTTATATAAGTCAAGTTGTGCATATCAATCAAACAAGTGAGGCATTTGCACTACTGGCTAGGTGATTACGTTGATCTTTTCTCATTGTTTATAATTTTGCTAACTAACATATTGTGACTATCTCAGTCGATTTGTGATTAAAACAATTTAGTTTATGTACATTTCTTTGTTTAACTCATATTATATTTTCTTGCTTGTATTCTTTAATTTTTTGGCCATTTTCATTGTGATTTTGTTGAAATGCGGATCTGAATTGTGCACTGATTGCAGCGATGGATTCTGGGATGTTGTTAGCGTTAGGAAGGCAATTCAGTTAGTTGCACAGGTATTATATTGCAACATAATGTTACAGTTTCATGCTAGTTCGTTCCTGAATATCGATCTTCTCTTTTACTTAATTTAATTTTGACAAAACTTTTTAACTTTTCGGCTGCTCAGACGAGGGAGAGACATTCGACAGATAAGGAGAATTTGGCAGAAAAGATAGCTGATGTTTTGTTGAACGAGGCTAGAACAATGAGAACGAAGGATAATACCTCTGTTATTTTCTTAGATTTTGACAGCAGATCTAGAATATCTTGTAAAGTTGATTCCTAATATGAATTTTAAAATTTTTCAATGTGAAATTATAATTAATTATTTCAATGTTATTTTCATTTCTTGAAGTTGCTTTTCCATCCAAGGTTTCATTTTGCAATCCACAGTTGCTTTATTTTCTTGTTAATAGACCAATCAAAAGAAATAAATAAACTAAAACTTTGAGCCTAATCCTTATGTCACGGGTCGAGACTTAAGCTCCGAACTTGCGCGGCTCTGAGACCCGAGCATTCACCTTTCCGGCGTCTCAGATCAGCCTGACCGTCACGATTCACATCCTTGTGAGGTATTGTCTGCTCTGGCCTCCCTGGTCTCACGATTTTATCCTACAAAAGCGCCTCACAAAGCGGAGATGGTGTGAACCCTTTTATACCCTAGGGACCCTCCTATTATGTTCGATGTAGGATTCAGGACTCTCCTTTAGGTCCGTGACATTCTTCCGCACCCAACCTCGTGACGCCCTCGTCACGGAGGCTGGCCACCCTGCCTACCTCTCTCGAGGTGCTAGGCGTGGATCGAACGGTTTAGGGCTGGTTCTGATACCACTTGTCACGGGTCGAGACTTAAGCTCCGAATTCGCGCGGCTCCAGGACCTGGGCATTCACCCTTCCGACGTCCCAGATCAGCCTGACCGTCACGGTTCACACCCTTGTGAGGTATTGTCCGCTCTGGCCCCCCTGACCTCACGGTTTTATCCTATAAAAGGCGTCTCACAAGGCGGAGATGGTGTGAACCCTTTTATACCCCAGGGACCCTCCTATTATGTTCGATGTGGGATTCAGGACTTCCCCTTAGGTCCGTGACACTTACACCTTGATCGAGTCTCTTCAAGAATTATTTAATTTCATCTTCGGTAAAATGAGATTTAATTGACTATACATGCCAAGCCATTCGGAGTGATGATCTGCCTACTGCTTAAACATGGTATTTAAAAATAGTGAAGATTTTATTCTTCAAAAAAATATAATATATAGTGAAGATTTTACTATTTATCCAAAGATAATTAATTCACTTTGAAATTGATTTTTATTAAAATTTTAATGATAAAATAAAAAGTAAATTAATTAAAAAAGAAAAATACTTTAAACAAATATTAATCTTACATTTAGTTAAAATAAATTACTCACTTACAGATAAAGTAATGAAAAGTTACGGATAAAGTAATGAAATAGGTTTCACTTAAAAATTTTAAATACTTCTCAAGACACTACAAGAAAATTAAAGATAAGTGACAGTTTTGTAGTGGTGTTTCACTTACAAATGTCGTTACCTTTTGTATTTTTATAAAACTTAAGGCGTTTATTACCAAAACACCGTTAAATATTCAAATAGCGGTGTTGTTACTTATAAACGCTATCCAAGACTTGATATTAGCGACGTTTATCGACTAAAACGTCTTAAATAATCCTATCTTAAAAATTTGAGTGAATACTAAAGATATTTTTAGTGATGGCTTTAATAATCCCGTTAAAAAAATTAATAGGAAATTATTCAAAGCGTTTTGGGCAAACAATGCCTTCATTAATTCCCTCATAAAAAAATGTATACGATTATTGAAGGTATTTTCTACAAGAAATGCCTTTAATAATTTCACAAGCTTATTGAAGGTGTTTTTAGTCTAAAACACTTTCAATAAATATCTTATTAAAATTTTAGGATCGTACATATCTTAACCATAAGGTGGTAGGTTTGATCCCTCCCTTTAGCATTTTTTGAGTTTTTACAGAGATTATTTGTAATTGATAATTCTAAACATTTTTTGGGTAAAAACACATTCACCAATAGATTTAAAAAATTTTGGAGAGAATAATGAAGGTGTTTTTGGTAGAGAAACGCCTTTAATAATCGATAAAAAAAATATAAAACTGATTTTTGAATGTGTTTTTGGTCGAACTCGCTTTCAATAATCTAATCAATAAATTTTTAGTTTGAATTATTAAAGGCAGTTTTTGTCAAAAACGCCTTCAATAATCCATACACAAAAGTTGAAACGGATTCTTGAAAGCGTTTTTGGTTCAAAACACCTTTAATATTCCACACGATAAATTTGAATGGTCGGATTATTGAAAGCGATTTTTGTCAAAAAAGCCTTCAATAATATTTTGTTAGGGATTATTCAAGGCATTTTCGAAAGAAAAATGCTCTTAATAATCTATAAGAAAAATATGGAATCAATTCTTGAAGGTGTTTTTGGCTGAAAATGCCTTCAACAATCCATTCAATTAATTTTTAGTTGGTATTATTGAAGTCAGTTTTTTTTAGAAACATTTTCAATAATCCATACAAAAAGTTAGAACGGATTCTTGAAGGCATTTTTGGCCCAAAATGCCTTTACTATTCCACACAATAAATTTTTAGGTGAGATTATTGAAGGTGATTTTGGTAAAAAATGCCTTCAATAATATTTTGTTAAGGATTATTCAAGGCGTTTTCTTACTAAATATGCCCTTAATAATCCATAGAAAAAAATATGAAATGGATTCTTGAAGGCGTTTTTGGGTGAAAGTACCTTCAATAATCCAATCAATAAATTTTTAATAGAGATTATTGAAGACGGTTTTTGTTAAAAATGCATTTAGTAATCCATACAAAATATTTGGAAAGAATTCTTGAAGGCGTTTTTGTCCCAAAATGCCTTTAATATTCCACACAATATGTTTTTAAATTGGATTATTGAAGGCAGGTTTGGTTAAAAACGCCTTCAATAACATTTTGTTATAAATGATTCAAAGCTTTTTCTTACTAAAAATGCCTTTATTAATCCCATAAAAAAACATTTTTGATATTGTATATGTCAAGTTAGTTGTAGGTTTATGCCTTGAAAATATTTGAAGTCAATTGTACATTTATGCCTAGAAAACATTTGGTTTATATATATGATACTACAAATTACATTTTGAAATTTACATAATGAACATTGTTGTATTTCAACAAATTGACCACACATCCGAATTTAAAACTGATAACGTTGCCATATTAATATACTTTTGTGAAATAATCGTACTCAATAATATATTAAGTACACATAGTGTATTCTTATAAAACAAATATATACTAATAATATTAAACCAATATCCCAATCTACAAATTTAAATTTTTCATTCAACATGGTATGTTAAAAACATTATAACAATTTGTTCCTCATATATTTACATTTAACCAACAATGTCTAACCTCAAAGTTTATCAATATTGATAAATGAGAATACATACTCACACCATTTTTTATGAACTTCATCCAGTTCCTCTACCATGAAGCTTTCTTTACTTTCCCACTAAAAAAAAAAAATCAGAAATAAAATGTTAATAAATGAGAACATAATTTAGCTTCTTATTTTTTTAAAAATATAACGAGTTTATGAAATTAATACTAATATTGAATGGTGTGATCATAAAATTATATAAAACTATCTTCCGCATAAAATGAAGGACATAATATCTATATTCAGTATTACCGGGTTGATAAGGTACTTGAAAATTAAATTGAGTGGGTTTAGGAAACATTTATCTATACAAACTCAGCATAAAAGAATAAATTTCACATTTAACAATAATGATACCCATTTTAGTTTCTTTGCCTTCTTATCGAATGCAGATTTTACCCTAAATTGAAAAGAAAAAAAATTAGTTAATACATAAATAAAATTACTTATGAAGAAATAGAAGATATATAATATAATAAAGTGTAATATCTCTTTATAAAAGTTTGAATTTCGGGGTTAGGCATTGTCGTTGGATTAACTGAATTAAGTAAACATGACATTAAGGATTTGGTGTCAATCACAATAAGCACCCATGATGATTGCAAAATAATAATAATGATATACTTAAATTACGCATCATATTAGAGTTTGCTAAGGTTGGAACAATTATTTTTATGAATATAACTTACTACGCATTATACTGGAGCAAATAATAATCAGCTGGTCTTTTCATACATTTAATCACATGATTAACACGATAAGCAACTGTGCCACTCTGTTAACTAATGAAATTGGGGTCAATGAATCTAAATCTGTTGGTCAACTGTCTCCCCTTGAGCTCTTTATATAGGAAGCTGCACGATAATAATCAACAATATTAGTTAGTATTACACCATAATATAGATTAATACATATTAAGTGTGCATATTTGTATATATAAGTTAACCTCATTGAAGCAACAATATCAACAGCTGATAATTTATCCAGTTCACAAAATTCTTTAACTTCCTCCACACCAACGTAAGAAAATAATGGTTTATCAAATATCCCTTCTTCAAACTCAATGGTTAAAAAATTTCATCTAGATAAATGCTCTAGCAAATAATTAGATAACTTATCCATGGTAGCTTGAACAAGGATCATACTCTGAGTCTCAACATCCTGCTACAATATTTAATGAAATATAAGTATTAAAACCAAATTAATAAATATAATAAACAAATTAATATTAAACTTATAAATAAAATCATACTTCATGGCTGGTAGCGGAGGTTAGGTTCACTGCTTGACTTGCAACAGAAGCTTGTCCTACGTGGACGATGCTATCTGACTGGCCTATTAGTATGTTATGCTACATTGCTGCCAACTGGGCTTCAAAGCAACGAGTCTTTGCTGTTGTTCATTGAGGTGTTACTCCTGGTCATCAAGTTGTTGCTGTTGTTGCTCAACGATTGCTTCATATTATACATTTGTCATTCGTAGGGTTTTGGTTTGATTACTAAAAAACTTTGATGGCGAGACAAATTTACCAATCCCACGAACCCGACTAGGCCTTTCTTTAGTGACTAATGCTAAAGACAATGGATCTTTGCTATACTAGGTTCCCAGTTCACCAAATTTGACTTTGGCAGCATAATCATCCTGAAAGACAATAATAAGATAGGCTGTAACAACAAATCTATACAAGCTAGTATATAGTCATGCATACAACCACAATGCCAATAATGCATGATATTAAAAAAGTAGTTATACATACAATCTTTTTTGTCATTTATTTGGTTGCTTTATCTACAGAGGATCCATTTTTTTGTAGATTTCCTTGTTTCCAGACATCTCATCTGGAAACTTCGATGCTAGAACTCACTGATTCCTATTAAATTACTGTAATATAAGAATCAGAATGTATGAAATGAATGTTCATAAATATTCATTAATGAGTATAAAACAAGTGTGCGAATACATACAAGCTCATACTTCACATTTGTATATCCTTTTCTTGCTGTCCGATGTTGATATTGTTGTTTGACCTGAATGTTCCGTTGGTTTTCTTTGATTTTCTACAAAAAAAAGAAATTACGTTAATCACATATGAAGATTAAAGGATATATTGCATAAAAACTTATAAACAATTTTTTTGGTAATGGGTTTGTGTATTGAGAAATCTTTTGAAAGTCAATATCGAACAAAATTTGTCCAATCTTCAACACTTATTACATTTGCATATGACATAGGTAGAACAACCAATACATCACCTTGATCAGCCAGTGGTAAAATATATTAGGTTGTCAATTTTGTTTTTAAAGTCTTTGAATAGTTTTCTAGCAGATTGCAACACAATATTTTAACAGTCAATTAGGACGTTGAACCATTCCTAAATAATTTAACACAATTAGTATGAACACATTGAATTTCAATTAAATGATCATTTAACAAATTTTACAAAATAATTGAATAAATATACCATAAACGACTACCATATATCATCCTCTAGATCATCAGAAACTCGTCGCCAATTACTGTATGTAATTGAAATCTTATTACGGACAATGGCTCCAATATGAGTAGCCAACATGGTAGCTCCTTCAGACACAGGCTACCCACTTTGATTGAAGTCAACGTGAATTTTTGTGTCACTCACTTTAATTTGTTTATTTCGGCCCCTTTCTTTTTTTTTTTGGCCTACAGGTGTGTCTTGTGCATGTTTAATAGAAGGAGAATTATGTTGTTCAAAGTCTATAATACTTGCGATTTTGATCATAATTATATGAAATACACAAAATGATTGTCTAAATTTAACATTATACATAATTAAATACAACCAATACCATACTACGTACAGAAACACCATTCAACAAACCAATAAGCAATGTGTTTAGAAACACTCTTCAGCAAACTATTCAGAAACACCATTCAACAAACCATTTAGCATACAATTCAGCATACCAATATCATACAATACCATTCAGCAAAGTATCACATAATACCATTAAGCAAACCGCAATATTTAAAGAAAACTACACAGAAACAATGTACATGAAATGAAAGGTGCTTGGTTGACTATGCTTATGGTGAAATTAATAAAAATATATATATGCATATGTAAATCGTAAGGACAAAAAAAAATAACTTTATTGAATAATATAAATAATAAAATAAACAAAAAAATAAGATATATCGGTAAATAGAAATGTGTGTGCCATTGATTTGTTTAAGGTCAGTGGCAACGATAGGGATAAAGAAACCAAAAGTCTAATAGAGATGTGTTTATGGGTTTGGTTTGGTTGATTAGTGTAGCTTTTAATCATTTTTTGTACTAACAGTTTGTGATTCCGATGTTCAAGACAGGGGAATGAATATAAAAATTATAAGTGAAGGCATTTTTCTTAAAAAAATGCGTTCAATAATCCCTTTAAAATTTTAGTTGGAGATTATTGAAGGTATTTTTTTTACTAAAAGACACCTTTACTAATCCAAAAAATAATTTTCAAAGGAAATTATTAAAGGCATTTTTCCTCAAAAAATGCCATTAATAATTCTGAACAAAAATTATTGAAGGCATTTTTAGTAGAAAACTGCTTTTACTAATATTTCCATGATAAGAATGGGGGGAATTAGTGAAGGTGTATTATGCAGGAAATGCCTTCAATAAATTCCTTCAAAAAATTATAGCAAATTACTGAAGGCATTTTTTTAAAATAAATGCTTTCACTAACCGTTTTAAAATTTGAGTAGTAGAATATTGAAGGTGTTTTTCACTAGAAGAAGCCTTTAATAATCTAAAAAATTTTTAAAAGGAAATTATTGAAGGTGTTTGTTCTAAAAAAACACCTTTAATAATTTTTTCAAAAATTAAAAAAAAAATTAGTGAAATTTTTTTTCTAGAATAAACACCTTGACTAACCATCTTAAAATTTGAGTAATGAAATATTGAAGGTATTTTTCACTAGAATATGCCTTTAATAATCCCAAAAATTTTTAAAAGGAAATTATTAAAGGCATTTGTTCTAAGAAAATGCCTTCAATAATTTTTTTTTTAAATGAAAAAGAATTAGTGAAGGCATTTTTCTAGAATAAATGCCTTGACTAACCGTCTTAAAATTCGAGTAGTAGAATATTGAAGGCATTTTTACTAGAAGACGCTTTTAATAATCCTAAAAATTTTTACAAGAAAATTATTAAAGGCGTTTTTTGAGAACAAACGCCTTCAATAATTTTGTACAAAAATTAAAAGGAATTAGTGAAGGCATTTTTCTAGAATAAACGCATTCACTAACCATTTTAAAATTTGAGTACTGAAATATTAAAGGTATTTTTCATTACAAGATGCCTTTAATAATCCCAAAAATTAAAAAAAAAAATTATTGAAGGTGTTTGTTCTAAAAAAATGCATTCAATAATTTTGTACAAAAATTAAAAAGAATTAGTAAATGCGTTTTTCTAGAATAAACGCCTTCACTAACCATCTTAAAATTTGTGTAGTGGAACATTGAAGGTATTTTTCACTACAAGACACCTTCAGTAAATTCTTTCAATAAATTCTTTCAAAAATTAAAACGAATTAGTCAAGGTGTTTTTCTGGAGTAAACGAATTAGTGAAGGCATTTTTAGGGCATAAACGCCTTTAATAATCTCAAACAATTCTACTATGACTTTGTTGAAGGCACTTGTAATATATTCAAAAAATATTTAAGAGGAAATTATTGAAGGGGTTTTTTTTAGTAAACGCCTTCAATAATCTAATCCAATAAAATTGTCCCCAAACTTAGCGCATCCAAACACCAACTTCAAGCTTCATCTTCATTATTTTACTATTTCTCTTTCCAGACCAACTACAATTTACTTTCCTTTTCCTTCAGCTTTTAGTATTCGAGCATTGTCTTTTAGAACTCTATTTTGACTATTCATTAGTTATTTACTTTGGTTTTTACTTCATTCGCCTATTTCTTCAGCTTTTGCAATTTGTGATATTCTTTTTGGTTTAAACAATTTTCTCCAAAACCCACCTTCCTTAAATACCCATTTTTAACCCATCATCCACTTTCCTTTCCCCTTTATTTTCTTTTTTTTTTAGGTTTTTTTTGTACCTGTTTTGCCTTATTTCAACCCCAACTACAAATATACTCTAGGGTACTATCTACGTTAGCAATAGAGTTTTAACATTCATAATATTAGGTAGCTGATAAAATACTTCACAATAAGGAGTTCTTGTATTCTGTAAGTGTTGGTCTTGTTATTATCTTTTGTTTAAAACATAGTAAACTTAAGTATTTTACATGTTAGTTTTCATATAAATTATTTATATACATTTGGTCTGATAATATAGTAAGTATTAAATGGATAAGTGTTGGATGCAAAAGTCAAGATTAAGTCAAGAGTACAGAGATTGAGTGGAAAATTTTTTTAATTTTGCATTGAGAATACAAGTGAAGATAATATGATATTATGTCCATGTGTGAAGTGTGCTAATATCAATTGGCAAATGCGTGAAGTTGTTTTTGAACATTTAATTTGTATTAGATTTCTCTCGGGATATGCTAATTGGTATTTTCATGGAAAGTTTGTATCATCAAGGTCTTCCACTAGAGTTCTTTCAACTTTAAGGGCTCTCAAACACCAACATGATCCTTTTATAGCAGATGACATTGAAGGCATGTTGCGAGATGCTTTTAACATTCATAACCAATATTTTCATAATCTTTCTCCCCAAAATGATGGATTTAATCAGTCTAATGTTGAAATGAATGAATTTGGTGAACTTAGGATAGGTGTAGGTGACCAATAACCTAGAGGAGAAGCATCAAAGTTTTATAGGTTGCTTGAGGATATGAATGAAGAACTTTATAAGGGATTGAAGCATTCAAGGTTATCTTTTTGTGTTTATCTTTTTCACTTGAAATCTTTATGTGGATGGATGGGAAACTCTTTGACTTTATTATTAGATTTTATAAAAAAAATGTTTCCTTTTGCAAAAATCCATGAATCTTGTAAGGAACAAATAAGATGATCAAGGATTTATGTCTCGAATATGAGAAAATTCATAGTTATCCTAATGATTGTATGTTGTATTGGGGTGATAGAAAAAAAATGTTGTAATTTGTATGGTATTTCTCATTGGGTGGATAAAAACCCCAATGAAAGGTTGAATGAGGATAGTGATAAGGTTTGTGTAAAAAAAACCCTGTTAAGTTTTTATGCTATTTTTTATTAATACAAGACTTCAACAACTTTTCATGTCTTCCAAAATTATAGATTCAATGAGGTGGCATCATGAGAAATAGACGGATGATAGATCATTGAGGCATCTTGTAGATTCTTTGACATGAAAATCATAACTATAGTCTAGTGATTGAAAGGTTTGCCTTCATCATTAATAAAGAGTTATCAAAGTTTTAATTGGATTAAGCCTATGGAACATAATGCCATTGCAAAGGAATTGTAAAGAGTTACAATTATGAGATCCTTTTATATCAAAGTTGTGTACTTGAACTATTCCTTGTCAATGTATTGTTGAGATAAGGCATTAACAATGCTAAAAGATTGGTATATATTGAGCCTCCTTACATATGAAAAATAACTAATCTCATAAGTTAAAATATGGATATACTTGGGCCCAACACGTAGGTGCTTATTAGGGAACAAGTTTACTAAACATGGCTCATTATTAGAACTCTATTTGGTATTTCACTTAAGTGTCTATGAAAATGTTCTCATGTGCTATCTGTAACTAGTACTTAAACTTGAGGCATTGGGTCACCTTATATGTGAATTATCATACTTTGATTTCAATTGTACAAGTCAAAGTTCCTTAGAACTAAAATGATATTTTTACATACGGTCCGAAGCATATGAAGGTGGATGAGTAATCAAGAAAGGATCCATCACCCCAAGTAATATGAGGGGACATCTCATTTGTTTTTGGCATTATTTAACTTATAATAGAAAAGGTTTTTTCATAGCATTTTATTCGCTGCGTTTTATTAAAAATAGCTACAAGCTTCATGTTTTGATAATGGTAGTGGCATTTATACCTTAAACACCATTAAAATTAAAAATAATGGCGTTTGTCCTACAAAACGCCACTAAAATATACACAATAGTCAGCGATTTTTGTAGTAGCGAAATATAAAGCATGTGAAAAAGATTTGAGTGCATTTAGCAATGTTTTTTTAAGACAAACTCATTATTTGACTTTACTTAGCAATATTTATCTAGCAAAACACCTCTACATTATTGAAACTTGGGTGGTTGATGACAAAAAGAACAAAAAAATAGTGAAATTTAATGTTTTTAGATAAAATTATCGTTATTAGGATCTAACTTAGTAATTTTTTCCCAAATTCATAGCATCTCTATCTTGTTTTCATTTATGATCTTTTTCCCAAATTTCTCCTTTTCCTAGGGATTTTTCTCTATAAAATTTCTTACCTAAATTCTATTAACCATGTTGCAATTTTTCTTTCTTACCTTCTTCCTTTCTTCTTTCATTTTCACTATTGCCTCTTCTCTCGAACGATTTCCTAATGATTTTAATCACTTTTTCCTTACAATTCCTAGAGATTTCTCTTTCCTAAATGTCTTGTTAAATTACTATGCCTGTGTAATAGCTTGGTAGGGATCTATATTGCCAACCACAATGGCATAAGCCATCTCCTTCACAAGTGCCCCAATGATTGATCATTCATTAAGTAATTTCTTTAAATTTAAATTTTTTATCTAAAAATTTTTGTTTAATTATGTTTTATAATACTTCTATTAATGGTGACTTGATTGTGTTTCATAGTTGTTAAGGATTTATCCGTTTGCTTTCTAGTTCTCTTTAGTATGTATCTTTTTTTTTTTTTTTTTATGCTAGACAAGTAAACATGGGTTTCTTGCTTTTATCACATAGTATTTTTTATTTTATGAGGTTGGCATGGCTTTTTTTTTCTGTATTATTCTTCATTCAGACTTTCCTAGTAGATTTCTTGGATTGTGTGCTTTCTTAACATTTTGAAAATTTCTAATGTAAAATGTAATTTCCTTATCAATAGCTTTAGCTTGCATATGACAACTGAAGTTTTGCTTTATGATGAATTTAAGGAATGTAACATTGTGAAAATAATAATTAGGGGGAAGAATCATGTGTGAGGGGAAAATGGTGCAACAAACACTTAAGGCCTTTGAGAGGTAGTGTGCAAATGATCATTATCCATTTTATGTGTTTAGTTGTGTTAGGAAACTCAAAGTAGTTCCTTGGATCGACAAATAGATGCAAATGTAATCCAAATAATGTGGAATCCTTTGTAAATTTTTAGTAAGGAAAGGTGTTTATGAAGCGTGTGGATACTTGTGGGCCTATTTGGCTAATCTGCTTCAATTTATTAAAGTTCGATGTAGGACAAAATTTTAAGTAATTATTATTTTAGTTTATTTATTTTATTTTAATGCATTTTATTTCTCAATTTTTATTATTGGCTCATTTAAAAAAAAAGTTTAAAATTGAATTATATTTGAAAAAGAATTGAAGTTACTTTTGGTCAAGATTTCTATGTTAACTGGGATTCAAATATTTGATTAGCACTTGATTTTTTTTGGGACATCTAAATAAGAATTGGAATTAAATTTTAAAATTGAAAGCTAATGAAACAAAACAAGGGAGTTCTTGTTCTATTTTACTTAGGATTAGGTCCTTATTTAAAGAGTCCACAACCAAGTAAAAAGGATTTTTCAACAATCAAGAGAATAATTAGAAAAAAAGAATCAGCAATTAAAAAAAAAAAGAAAACAAGTGCTCTGGCATTGTTTATTCTGGGTAGTTTTGGGATAAGATTCTGAGGTTGATTGTAAGTTAGATTTGATTTAGGAAGTTTAGATTAAAAAAAAAAAAATGAGAAGTTAAGACTTGAGTTTTGGGAAACTTTTTTGGTTTTTTTTTAATCTTTTGGGAAAAGATTGACTTTCTAAAAAATTTTAAATTTTTTGATGAAGATTGAAGATTTCAATGAAGTTTTTGGCGAATGTTAAATTTTTTTTGTTAAGCTTTGTAGTTTCCAAAGATGAGATCTGGGTTTTGTGGTCAACTTTTGGGTTCCGTTGAATTTTTTGCCAATCTTCTTGGTGTTCTTGGCTTTTATATTTAAGGTGAAAAGAGGGTAAGAAAATCTAGGGTTGAGAGAGAAAATTGAAACAAAAAACTTAGGAAAAACAAAATATGTAAACTTTTTACATGGGCCAAACAATTGCATTTTCAACATAAAAAATTTTAAGATCTACGGCCTGACCTGATGAGATCCGCTTGTTGATCTAGTAAGTTTTTTATTCGAATTGGTAGTTTTCATTTTTTTTTAAAATAAATGTGTTTGATTTAATTTTTTATTTGATTTATTTGATCTAATTTGTTTATTTTGATTTAATTAATTAATTAATTTAAATAATTATTTGACTAACCTATTTTTCCTTTTGCTTAAGATTTATGTTATTGTTTTTTATATTTTTTTGTCTTTTTATATCTATTAATATTTATTTATTTGTTCATGTATTTGTTTGATTTTGTTTAAAAATTAGGAGTAGGTTAATTAAATTAAATTTATAGGTTAGATAAATAATTAATTTGATTTCATTGTATTCCCTTATAAGTTCTAAAAATAATTTTGTATAAATTATTGAATTAAATTTTAATTATTCTAATGATGAAATTCTAAAAATCAAAATTGATTGATTTTTAAAAAAATTTTAAGTGAATTTTTTTTAAAAAATTAATCCAAATTGATGGAAGATTTAGATTAAAATTTCAATAATAATGATTGAAATTTATTTTTCAAGGAAAAATAAGCATAAATAATAGAATAATTTGCAAAATTTTGAGAGTGAATTAAACTTACTCTAATAATGAAATTCTAA
The DNA here is from genome assembly GCF_047325235.1 of Durio zibethinus. NCBI lineage: Eukaryota > Viridiplantae > Streptophyta > Magnoliopsida > Malvales > Malvaceae > Durio > Durio zibethinus. The sequence continues at coordinate 6,725,855 of NC_143188.1, read as the reverse complement.
AAATCAAGATTGATTTATTTCTTTAATAAAATTTTTAGGCGAGAAATTTTTTTAAAACAATCTAGATTGATGAAAAATTTAGACAAAATTTTCAATAATAATAATTGATATTTATTTTCATGTAAAAGAGTAAAATTTAGAAATTAGAAATAGTGAAAAGTCTAAGATTTGACAATAAGTATGGAATAATCTTTAGTAAATCTGACGATGAAATCTCTTCAAGAAACTAATTAGAATTCTTGAATAATTTTAAGGTGAAAAAGAGTTTTTTGGGAAATTCTACAAAATTGATGAAGAAAAGCTAAATTTTTTTTCGATATTTAAATGATGAAACTTAAACAAAAATAAAAGCTCTTTTAAGTCAAGTCCTTTTGGATAATTTAAAATTAATTGGTACTATTTTTAAAATAGGTGTTGTGGGGTTGCTATAACATTTTTCATCCATTAACTGAACTCCCAAATCTAGTTTTATTAAGTAGATAATAACATATTCTTTTAAAAACCCTTAGTCAAACTTAGAATATCTTTAAAATGATAGATTCTTTAAGTGATCAATCACACCTAATTAGAAAAAGTTTGTGGGACTCCTAGTTTAATGTCTACTAATTAAGTTTATGAATTTATACATTATGATAGTTTGGCAATTCCTATGTTATCCTATGTTTTGGTTGAATGATCTTGATGTTATTTTAATATATTAATTTTTGTTTTGTTGTTTTTCCATTATTTATTTATTTATTTCTATAAATAATTGTGGGGCATTTTAAGAGTTGTTCCTTTACAAACTACATGTACATGTGCATAGCATAAGCTTTACACCTAAGCTTAGTTCTTTTTAGGAAGAAGTAAAGTACTTACGCTCTTGTGAGATAATAATTTCCCCAATGGTTAGCAAAGTATTCTCACTTAAATTAAATCATTTCATTTATAGCCTATGATAGGCGAAGATTGGAGTGCCTTACTAATCCGCCATAGATGTTAGTAAAGAATAAGTTAGGACTTTAGTTTGTAAGAATCTTAGCCCTACATATAGTGAACCATAAGGCCCCAATCTTAATGTAGAGGCATAATCCATCCATTGTATAGAATGTAAAACAAGTTAGGACACATGAAAGGACTTTTGTATGACTTTTATGATGAGTTTGGAAAATTTTGTGGTTTTTTTGCCTCTCATGCATCATTCATGCATGCATACATTCATTCATGCATCATGAATCATGCATCATTAAATTATTATGTGGTAAAAATATTAACACATGCATCCATTAAATTGTTATGCATTGATTCTATCTTTCAAATACATGCATTCATGCATTAATGGTGCATATAATTGTTCAAAGTTCATGCATCATTAAATTGGTAACATTCAATGCATATATTTATTTGTTCATTCATGCATATAGGAAAAATTTTCCAACATATTAGGATGATTATTATCATAAATATCTATTAATGTATCATCCTAATTGTTGTAACAAATGGTTTAAGGATAACTCAATCATCAAAGAATTTCAAGCAGCCTATTTGCCATCATTGTAGCACTTATGCTAAAATAGGGATCATGAAGCAGAAACAGGATAGCTGAATTGAAAAAGTTGAAAAGTCCTATGAAGAAATTAAAAGAGAGTTAGAAAAAATTATAGAGATGCTTAATAAGATGAACAAAGGAAAAATTGTGGAGAAGACACACATTTTGCAAGATAATTCATCACAAGATGTGGTGGATCCTTTATATCCTCTTAGATAGCCTATACCAAGTGCACACATCTCAAAGGGAAAAAGCATGATAGCTTTTTTTTTTTTTTTCTAGGGTATATCCATATGCATATTTTGAAATACCATCTGCAACTCCTCAAGTACCATTCCAAACTTATACCAATCTTACTTTTGGGAAGAAAGTGCCTGATCCTATTCAAGTTCCTAATCTAAATGATCCTAAGGAACAAGAAAAACTAAAGATAAGCACTTCTAAGGCAAAGGATGACTATTTTACTTAAAAGATGAATCTAAAAGCAAAGAGACTCTGAGTCGTTAAAAGAATAGACTTTTGAGGGTCTATGGATGTATCTAAGTTGTGTTTGGTACTTGATGTGGTCAATTTGCCCCAAGTTCAAGGTTTTAGAACTTGAAAAATATGATGGGACAAAATGCCCTTTGACTTGTCACCATGTATTGTTGCAAAATGGTTGCACACTCTTGTACTGAGAAGCTTATGATTCATGTATTTCAAGACAATCTCATGATATATCCAGTTGGATAGAACCCATATCTGTTCTTGGAAAGAATTGGTTAAGGCATTCATCACTTAATTTAAATATATCATAGATTTGGCTCCTAATCACTTATCTTTACAAACTATGTAGAAAAAAGCTAGTGAAATCTTTAAGAAGTATGCCCCAAGGTTAAGAGATGCTTCAGTTCAAATTCAACCACCTTTTATTAATAAGGAGATAATTGTCTTATTTGTTAGTACTTTGAAGGGCCCACACTATAAAAGAATGATTGGCAATTCCATAAAAAAATTTGCTAACATGGCGTCATAACATATAGATTCGTGGACCTACTGCTACACATGGATTAGAAAAGTCACCACTAATCTTTTTAATTTAGATGTGATTGGCTACCTAATAGAATCTATCCTATTTAAAGAAGAGTCCTAAGAGTGGATTAGGTATCTTTAAATAGTAGATTTTGATCTACGAAACTAGAGTTTAGGTTCGGGAGTATGATTATGCATGAGAAAGGTTATAGCACCCTCACAATGCCCATCCTAAGGATGGTATCAGTTTGATTCCAAATTATCCAGCCTTAAAAAATGTTTATGTTTTTACCAAAATATTAAATATTGAAAATTAGTCTTAAAATTGTCTTAATAGTTTGGTAGATATTCAAGATAATTCTCTCACTTCAGGAGTATTTATGGGGACTCGTATCCCACCCTGAAAAGGCTTCGTCATCAAAATTATTAATATTTTTTTATTAAAAAAATCAGTAAAGTCTCCTAATAGTTTGGTAGGACTTATTTTGAAGCAGATTTTCCAATAGTTTGGTGAGATTTTATTATAAAAAGATTTATAAAAATTTTGAGGATTTTATTAAGTCTTTTAATAGTTTGGTAAGATTTAATTTAAAAAGCAATCTTCCAATCATTTAGAGGATAAAATTATTTATTATTATTATTAAAAAATAATTTATGAAATTATCCAATAGTTTGGTGGATTCCATTTTAAAAAATAAATCCATGAAAATTCTTTAATAGTTTGGTAGAACTCATGAATTTATTTTGTAAGGATTTTTATTTGAAAAATATTTTTTTTATTTTTTTATCTTTTAAACTTATTTGAAAAGGTTTATTTATTTATTATTCTTTTTGTTTTCCAAGAAGAAAAGATTTTTTTTTTTATAAATATCGAATTACTAAATGCAAATAAATAAAAACAAAAAAAAAATAAAAACTTAAAATAATGAAATAAAATAAAATAAAAAATAAAATGAAAATGGAAAAGAGAAACCTACGATTTGGGTCGGGTCAACATACGGGTCAATAGGTCATGCATGGATCCTAGGCTATCCAGAACGTTGCCGTTTTGGGTCACTATATAAGTCAATTCCCAACATTTTATCCTTAGACATCCCCTGCTCTCCTCTAGGTTTAGTTTTCTCTGCATTCTTTCTAGAAAATAAAGAACAGCCTCAAGGACATCAATTGGAAACTAGGCAAAACTCACCGATTTCTGGAAATTTGGCCAGAAACTGGCTGAAAAATTCAATCTTTGCTAGAAATTCAACCGAAAACTTCAACATTCATTCTAAAAACCCAAAAAAAAAACCCCAAAAACCTAGAAAAACCTTAGAAAAACCTAGAAAACCCTAAATTTCTCAGAAAACCTAAACTCTTACCTAGAAATACCATAATCCTAATCTCCACACTCTAGAATAAAAATCTAGAACCCAAATCTTTCCTAGAAATTTTAAACGAAACCTAAATTTTTCAGAACTAAAATCTCAAAAACCTCTTTTCTGCCCAGAAACTGTTTCTGAGGTAACAATCAGCTTTCCACCAAACTTTTCCCCTGTGTAATTGTGTCTATGTCCTCTGAGAGTTGTTTAATTTATAGGCATTCTTAGGATAAATTATTATGAAATGGACAGAATCAATCCCAAGCTTGAATCCTAGGATTGGATTCTGCCCAAACCTCATTTTTAAGTCTAGGTTCTTTGCTAATTTTTTGGATTGGGTCTGTAACCTTTAATTATGCAATAAAAATTTTGACTATGTTGAATTCTTTTGATCGGATTTCAATTTCCCAAATTCACACTGCTAATCGAAACAAGAAAGGAAAGAAGAAATAAAATAAAATAATAATAATAATAATAAAATATAATATAAGACTATATTATAAACTATACTATAAGAATGATGATGATAATAAAATAGCATACTATATTATAGTAGTAGTAGTAGTAGTAATAATAATAATAATAATAATAATAATAATAACAATAACAACAAAAATTGATCCCGAACACAGATTAGTGTCTACAGTTGCCTTTCTTTACATGTCTCTGTTAAATAAGGATGATGCAAAGATCTAGACATTCATTTTGTTTCATGAGTCAAATTAGTAAGTAGAAATAATAGGAGTGAAGCCGCGAGTTAGGAAAATGATCTGGACTGAGTCAATATGAAATTATCGGGGTGAAATCGTGAGTCTAAAAATAAAATGATTAGGATCGAGTCAAGGTTGAAGATGAATGACCAAAATGAAACTGCAGGTCAAAAAAATGTGTAGGACTCAGTTGAGATCAAATGACTAGGACGAAACCACGAGTTTAAAGATAAAACGGCTAGGATTGAGTCAAGGTCAAAGATGAATGACTAAGACAAAATTGTGAGTTAGAAAAATGATTTGGATTGAGTCGAGATCAGATGATCAAGATGAAACTATGAGTTTAAAGATAAAGCAACTAAGATCGAGTCAAGGTCAAAAGATAAATAACTGGGATGAAATCGTGAGTCAAAAAAATAATCTAGATTGGGTCAAGATTAGATGATCGGGATAAAATCATGAGTCTAAAGATAAAGTGACCAATATCGAGTTGAGGTCAAAGATTAATAACTAGGAGGAAACCACGAGTCAGAAAATGATCTAGATAGAGTCGAGATTGACTGACCGAGGTCAAACTACGAGTCTAGAGATAAAGTGACCAAGACTAAGTTGAGGTCGAAGATGAATGAATGGGATGAAATTGCGAGTCAAAAAAATGATTTAGATTGAGTTGAGATGGAATGACCAGGATGAAATTGTGAGTTCAGAGATAAAGCAACCAAGACTGAGTCGAGGTCCAAGATGAATGACTGAGACGAAACTATAAGTCAAAAAAATTATCTGGATTGAGCCGAGATCGAATAAGTGATAATTGATAATGCAACGATGCAAATGCATGTCCTATCTAGGATGCAAATGTGAACACAATGTATGTAATATTGATATCATGAAATTTCAATTATGGTGACAAGGTTCTCAAGACTCCACTAGTCCTTCTCAATATTAATAGTTTTTGAGCAAATTTTGTCAGCTGATCCATGCCATTATTCTCATCTGATCAGAACTCACAAGTCATGTCAACCAATCATCATTGGATTCATCATTGGGTTACCTTGTTTACCCCATTGGAAATCATTTTCTCATGCTTCTTCCATTTATCTCATCTTGCATTTCTTTCAAAAGAATGGAAAACTCTTTATGAAAAATGTCATTCATTTATTTACAATCATTCAAATTAGTGACAAATATAATGAATTTCCTTGGTTCATTAAGGGAATGTCCATTTAGTGAAGGATAAGGGAAATGGCTTTTTATTATTAAAAGAAGAAAATATATGGTCAAGAACAACTCTAAGGTGAACAAAAGTAAAATGCTGTGTTTATTCAAATAGGACATTAACATTCAAAATAATAATTATTCAGACAATTTTGAACTCAAACTCAAAATCATCTTTCAAAAACATATTTCATTAATATCTTCAATCTTTGAGCCAATCATCCTTATTCCTGGGACCTTTACATGAATTTTTTTTTTAAGTTTTCATTTTTTCTTAAACTACTATTTCAAGTTTTTAGTTTAAGTCTTCTTTTTTTTTTTCTCCTTTTTTTTTTCTTCTTCTTGCTTTTTTGTGTTTTTTTTTTTTGTTTTGTTTTTGCTTCTTTTTTTTTTTTTCAAATTTTGTAGTTTCTTCTTTTTTTTTTTTAGCATGCCTTTTTTTCTATTTATCTTCTGATCCATCAGTGACACTTCGATCAAAACTTCAAACAATCCAATGGCAAGCCTACCCTAATTTAATTCTTGATTTTCCAAATCAATTATTCACGTTCGATCAAAATAGACTTTTAAGGGACGTAATGTAGTCTAGGGTAAAGGTTGCTAAAAAATGGATAAAATAGGCTTAAATTGTATTTGTATTGTAATCAAACGAATGATCATTTATGCATGTGGAGCGTATTGGTGTTTTGCCCCAACAATTTCTCTTCATTGTTTTTGTTTTCCTTTATTTTTTTTTGTTTTTTCTTTTTTTTATCCATCATTTTTCAAGAAACTTGAGCACAAAAGGGGTTTGCCCTTGAAATTACTAAAGGTAAACAAACTTATCGACTTTTACCCTCTAGTGTAGGGGTGATCTTTGGTTAAGGTTCCTTGTAAAAAATTGTCAACAAGCTCAAATAGGGAAGCAAAGGATAATTTTACTCTTTTTTTCTTGTAGGATAGAAGAAAGATGGCCATTTCTCATTTTAAGTGTGAACATTCTCAATGAAGAACATTTGTTGATCAAGAGTAGGCTTATGAATGAACAATTCCAAATATCATGTGTTGCATCACTTTTAAAGTCCTTCACCCAATTTACCTTTTTTTTATTCAACAGTCCCAATAATCTCTATCTATCAGTCCCATCATCATGAATGATGGTTTCAAAAGTCAAATCTTGAATTATGGTTATGACTATCTGAACGTTCATTATTTGGAATCAAAGAATGAATATGAAAAAAAAGTATGAGAAAGTAAAAGTAGATAATGGGGATTCACACAAAAAAAGAATATCATGAAAATGTATCAAGCATGTCACTTTATTAAACTGATGAAAGATGAGATAAAATCCAAGTACATAAAAAAATCTGTATTCTTAAGAAATCTAAGATAATAAGCAGTTTCAATTAACCTCTCCAAAATTATGCCCTTGGATGATTGGAAAATGGGTTAACACTAACATTGGATGCTGTGTTTCCATCGATATCAAAATTTATCAGCCTTTCCTTGATTAGACTCTGCACTATACATTTCAAAGGGATACAATTTTTGGTGGAATGGCCTGCCACCCCAAAATGGTAGTCACAGCAAGCAGTGGAGTTATACCATTTGGGATAGGGAGGTTCAAGTTGTTTTGCAGGAATGAAAGTAATCAAATAGTTCTTGTAAAGCTCTTAGTACAAATTTGTATAGCTCATAGGGAGAGGGTCAAATGTAGGCTTTTCTCAATTTCATGATTCTCGCACACCACTTGTTGGGTAGTTGGTTGAATAGATGACATAGGGGTGGACAGATAAGAAAGTCATGGAGTTGATTAGAAACTATAGCAGAAGCATGACTCATAATAGACTGAAATGTGGGATAAATTAGTTGAGGGTGGTTTTTGAATTGTTGTCTATCAAAACTCATAACTTGAGTCTCATTTTTTTTTCTTGGACATCTTTTTAGTAGTAGAAGACTCTCTTTCTTCCAAATTATCGCTCTTGATTGTCTTTTCAATGATCTCTTCTGAAATCATCGTATCGACAAAATTCTTAGTCGCGTTCTTTATCATCTTCTCATAGTATAGCGATTTTAAAGTGCTTACAAATAGCACAGTCATTTTTTTCTCTGTTAAGGGAGGTTGTACTTAAGCAATGACATCGTGCTATCTTTGGGCATATTCTTTAAAAGAATTACATGCTTTTTTCTCCATCCCTTGTAATGAAAGATGATCAAAAGTCATATCTATGATGTGGCAGTATTGGTTAATGAAAGATCGAGTCAAATGTTTTTATGATTTAATGTGAGTCTTATCCAATTTAACATACCATCTTGCAACAAACTTGGTCAAGCTATATTGAAACACATGCATGAATAGCTTCTCATTACTGGCATGTGTCACCATTTTACGATAGTATATTGTGATATGTGTAATGGGGCCCTTAGTACCATCGTACTTCTTAAATTTTGGTACATTGAATTTCAGAGCAATCGTAATGTTTGGGACCAAACAAAGCTAGGTGGTATCCATAGAGCCAGAGAAATCAATGGCTTCCATAGCCCTTAGTCTTTTCTCAATCATGCTCATGGCTTGATTAATCTTTGAATCTTTTGAGGGTACAATCATTTGCAACTTCACCTCTTTTTTTACCTCATCCATTTTGGGAATTTGGCTGGGCTTATTTGTCTTTTCAATGAAGATAGGATCGGTATAACTTTAAACATTCTTGTAATTTGGGAATGTAGTTTGTTGTGGCTAAAACTTTGGGATGGTCTAGGTCTAGTGTGGACCAAAGCCTAGAAGGTATGGTAATTCAATACCTCTATGTGAGGTATCTTCTTCTAATTATTTTTCTTTGTTCATCTTTTCTAGAGCTTCAAGAATCTTACTTAACTTCCCCTCTATTATCTCTTGAGCTTTTTCGATCCTCTCAAAATGGCTTGCATTGTCTTGCTCCATCTTTTTGGCTTTACTTTGAGTGTAATACTAGTGTTGAGCTATCCTTGAACCTTGATTTTCACAATGTGCAAATTTAAAATAATGTCCATGAAACTCTCAAATTATACATAAGAATGAATATTAAAACAAAATACATGAATGCAATAAGGAAAATTTTCCATATAGCAATTATTATCAAAGAAAATCTTTATTGAATTAAAAGTTATTTTTAACCAAATCTAACATTACATCCATGAAAAGTTTAGAACTATTGGGAAAAAAAACTCATGGATCATCGATAGTGGCTTTGCATTTTGTTAAGGAAATCTATCAACTTTTGACTGTGTACTCCCACTGGTGGCACCCTTGCTTTCCATTTTTCAATCCTTTCTATCATGTCCTTGGCTTTGTAAATGGCCACCATGATTCGATCAAATAGAGACTTTAACTGGTTATACTTTTTCACATATGCTTCTTTCATTTACTTATATTATTCAATTATAGCCTTTATTTTCACTCTGATTCTCAATACCACTTCATTTAGCATCTGGATGTGCTTTTGCACTTCAAAGAGCATTGCATCCTTTTCTTGTAATTTTGCTTGCAATTATTTGTTTTCTTGCAATAGTTGAGCCAATTTTTGATTAGTGGATGACCTTGTTGTATTAAGGTTGATGCACAAATTCCTCCATCCATCCTATTCTTGCTCCAGTGTTTGGACTTTCATTTTTAGCCTTTTGTTTACAAGCTTCAGCTTTTTAGACTTTCTTTTTAGGCTAGTAGAAGATTTGCCTAGGCTTTCCATAGACGTAATTCGGATTTTCTTTGTTAAAAATATTTTATGGCAAATATTCCTTATGTTGATGTGAATGCATGATAAAAGAAAAGGATTAGTAAAAATAATATACAAAGCCTAACATACAAGGTTAACATACAAACATATACAAAAAGAAAAGATAATGCATAGCCTTACAAGTAAAACAAACATCCAATCATGTGTTTTATTTAGGATTCTCTAACACAAGGGAAGGCAAGGCTCTACCTAGGTTCCGACCCTTAAGGTTAACTATATGTGGTTCGAATTACTTTTAAAAGGTTTTCAAACTATTCCTTACATCATTGTCCATTATAGACTAGTAAGGCACCTCGATGCTCACCCATCATAGGCTACAAGTGGAAAGGGTTCAATTTGAATGGGAGTATTTTGCAGGCCCATGTTGAGACATAAAATCTCATGAGGACATAGGTACTTCACTCCTTCCTAAGGGTAAAGCTCGGGTGGAAAGCTTTATGTTATGTACATGCAAATGAATGGTAGATATATACAATAAATAAATAAATAACTAAGCAAGTATGAAAAGAAGTAAATAGGAAAAAAAAAATAATCTCCAGATTTATTAAGCAAGGCTTGGATAATAAAGAATCATTTGCTGGTTTGACTCTCGATTTCCCTAGTGGAGTTGCCAAACTGTCATAATGTATAGATCCATGGATCTACCGCTAGACATAGATTAGAGGAGTCGCCACCAATCTTTTTTGTTTATGTGTGATTGGCCACCAGAAGAATCTATCATATTTAAAGAAGAATCTCAAAAGTGGATTAGGTGTCTTTAAATAGTATATTCTGATCTACGAAATTAGAGTTTAGGTTCGGGAGTATGATTATGTGTAAGGAAGGTTATAGCACCTTTTCAACGCCCATCCCAAGGATGGTACCAGTTTCATTCCAAATTATCCAAGCCTTAAATAATGTTTATGTTTTTACCAAAATACTAAATATTTAAAATTAGTTTTAAAATTATCCCAATAGTTTGGTAGCAATTTAAGATAATTCTTTCACCTCAAGAGTATTCACAGGAATTACTATCCCACCCTGAAGAGACTCTGTCGTTGAATATATTAACATTTTTTATAAAAAAATATCAGTAAAGTCTTATAATAGTTTGATAGGATTTAATTTGAAGCAGATCTCCTAATAATTTGGTGAAATGTTGTTGTAAAAGGATTTATAAAAATTTTGAAAATTTCATTAAGTCTCTCAATAGTTTGGTAAGACTTAATTTAAAAAGCAATCCTTCAATCGTTTGGAGGATAAAATTATTTTTTATTATTATTTTAAAAAAAGATTTATAGAATTTCCAAATAGTTTGGTGGATTCTATTTTAAAAAATAAATCCATAAAAGTTCTCCAATAGTTTGATAGAATTCATGAATTTATTTTGTATGGATTTTTATTTGAAAAAGATTTTTTTTATTTTTTTGTCTTTTAAACTTATTTGAAAAAGGTTTTTATATTTATTTTTGTATTTATTATTCTTTTTTTTCTCATAAAGAAAATATATTTTTTTTATAAATATTGACTTACTAAATGCAAATAAATAAAAACCAATAAAATAAAATAAAATAAAAACTTAAACTAATGAAATAAAATAAATTTAAAAAATAAAATGAAAATGAAAAAGGGAAACTTGTGATTCGAGTCAGGTTAACATATGGGTCAACGGGTCATGTGCAAATCTTGGGCTGCCCAAAACGCTACTATTTTGATTCACTATGTAAGCCAATTCCTAGTGTTTTATCCTCAGACGTCCTCTGCTCTCTCTCTTTAGGTTTAGTTTTCTTTGCTTTCTCTTAAGAAAATCAAGAACAGCCCCTAGAACATTATTGAAAACTAGGCAAAACCCATTGGTTTATGGAAATCTAGCCAAAAACTAGCTGAAAATTTTAATCTTTGCCGAAAAATTCAATCAAAAACTTCAACATTCATCCCAAAAACCCAAAAAAACCTAGAAAAATGTAGAAAACCTAGAAAAACCCAAGAAACCCCAATTTTTCAGAAAAACCTAAACTCTTACTAGAAATCCCATAATCTTAATCCTTGCACTCTAGAATAAAAATCCAGAATGTAAATCTTTCCCAAAAATTTCAAACCAAACCCAAAATTTCCAAAACCAAAATCTCATAAACCTCTCTTCTGCCCAAAAACTATTTCTAAGGTAACAACTAGATTTACACCAAACTTTTCGCCGCGTAATCATGTTTGTATCCTCTAAGAGCTGTTCAATTTATAAGCATTCTTAGGACAAATTTTTAGGAAACTGATAGAATCAATCCTTGGCTTGAATCTTGGGATAGGATTCTATCCAAACCTCACTTTTAGGTCTACGTTCTTTGCTAATTTTTTGGATTGGATTTATAACCCTTAATTATGCAATAAAAACTTTGACTATGTTGAATTCTTTTGATCGAATTTCAATTTCCCAAATTCACGCCATTGATCGAAACAAAAAACAAAAGAAGAAAGAAAATAAAATAATAATAATAATAATAACAATACTAAACGTAATAATAATAATATAATATAATATAACACTACATTGTAAACTATACTATAATAATAATGATAATAAAATAGCATAATAATAATAATAATAATAATAATAATAATAATAATAATAATAATAATAATAACAACGAAAATCAATCCTGGACATAGAGGGGTGTCTACATATGGTAATTTTTGGTGATATAATTGACAATGCCATTAATAATGGTAAGCTAGATGAAGAAGAAACTACCATTGTAAAGAAAAGTGGGGTACTAAAGAAAAAATTAAAGAGATGCCCAAACTATGATTTATAAAGAACAACAAGCTAGAGGCTTTACTATATATCATCATTTTCCTTACCCTATCTACTAATGTTACTAATTGGCTGTGAACTACATCTCTCAAAATCCCTATACTTATCATCTAATAGGACAACCAAGTGTGCAATGAACTTTCAAGCACTTAAACCTAATCCTACACATGTAATTTGAATAGTTACTTAACCAAAAAATGTGGTGAGCAACAAAAGAGGAAAATCTCCCATTGACCCAATTTCTATGACATATATTGAGTTACCCCCTCGACCCAAAAAGAATCATTTAGTTGCACCAATCTATTTGGAACTTTTGAAGCCTTCTTACCCTAAGTGATATGATGTCAATGCTACTTGTGATTATCATTTTAAGGTTGTAGGCCATTTCACAAAAAATTGCACAGCATTGAAGTATAAGGTGCAAAGTTTTGTCAAGTCTAGCTTAGTGAATTTTGAAGATGAAAAAGGGCCAAATGTTATTAAAAATCCTTTATGTAACCATACGAGGACATAATTTTAAGAAGGCTCTTATTAAAAGTTAAAGTTTCTTGTCACTTTAGGGGTTTTTAAGAAGTGATACAAGTCTTTGAATATCATGAACATTAGGAAGGTCTTTTATGTGTTAGTCATATATTTGTCTTTCATTTCAACAAAAAATGGCAAGTGCATTTTATTACATGTTTCTCTATTCCTCATTGCTTTTATATTTCCTATCATATTTTCTCATTCCTATATTCTAAGTAATGAATGTTTGGATAATTCTGAGAATAGTTCGGGATTTAATTTTGAAAATCTCATTCATACTTGATGACATTGATTATTGGAACCTTTATTCTATTAAGATTTTTATAGTAGAAGAAAGATGAATTTATATAAGGAGAGTTTAAACTAACATCCAGTTTTCACCCATTGGAAGACAAAAGTGGAGTTGTTTTATAAGCATGTGGTTTTTTATGGTGAATTTTCCACAAGTTTGTTTTTATTTAATAAATATTTTTCAATGAAAGCACTCATGTTTAAGATGAGAAAGATTTATGCTTGAGTGGGGCGAAGCCAAAGGAAACTCTAGTAAGGGCCATAGCAATATTGACATGCAAATCATTCATCTGACTTAGGTATAAAGGTCAAAAGGGAATTGGGTTAAAATTCTTGAATTAGGATGTAATGACTGATTGCAACATTAAGGAGTCTAGAGATGTCGGTGGGGGCCTCGAGAATAGTTATATTTTTTGTTTAATAGCTTACCCACCTTAAAAATGTAATGACCATTTTTCTTTTTCTTTCACACAAATAATAAAATTATCAATTTGTTACACCATTTAAGCTTGTTAAATTCCTTTTAAAGAAAACCAACCAAAGACTTTCCACACTAGGGGTAAATTTTTAGGAAAAGATTTATCTATATAAAAAAAAAAGGGTTATAAAAAGGTTTCAATGATAAATTTTTGCAAAAACCTATTCGTAAAAAAGAGAAAGTGCAGGTCACAAATGATTTTAGGGGTAAAGAAGAAAATTCCCTTTTAATTTTAAACTTTTCTTGAAAAATGAAAAAATTGAGAATGAAAAATGAAAATGAAAAATTGAAACATGAGGCAAAATGCCAATGTCCTTTAAATGAGGATAAATGATCTTTTGAACTTTAACCCATACATTTTAGACCTATTTTATCCTTTTTTTCATACCTTTTAACCTTAGCCTACGATATGTGCCTTAAAATTCCATTTCGATCAAATTTGAACGCTTGAATTGAAAAATTATAGATTGAACTAAGGAGTGATTGTGGTATAATCAAAGGATAATGATATTACAATCATTTCTTATATTTTGGGATTGATTGGAGTTTGATGGGAATTACTATAGTGAGTGAAAGAAAAAATGAATGAAAAATGATAAAAAAATGAAAAATGAAAAAATAGGGAAAATGAAGACTTAAATTGAAAACCCAAAAGGGCAATTCAAGTAAGATGTAACTAGGCTAAAAACGTAAAAAGACAATCTGGGATAAAAAAATCGATATCATTTAAGAATCCTATGGGATAAGGGCAAAATTTAGTTTGATAAGCTAAAAAAGATCAAAGGCGTCAATGAAATAAGTTTTTAAGAAAGAATTATATATTATTGTTAAAAATTATCTAAATATTCATTATTTGGATGTTGTTATACCATCCAAACATTTATCCTAGTGATATGTGATAGCATCTAATTATATAAAGTTTTTACATGAAAAACTGGTGTTAAAGTTTAAAATTTGGATTTTTTTGTGCTTTTCATGTTGTTTTCATGATTTTAGGTTTTCAAGCTAATGGACATCATTTTCATGCAAGCCATGCATGCAAGCATGCGAGGTGCAATTTTGGCCTAATATTGGAAGCTTATAGTTGAACCATTTTGTCCCACATTCATAGAGTTTCAATTCCACAAAGACTCTCCCAATGATGCATTCAGCTAAGAGCACTTCCAATAAGGATTGCATGCTAATCCAAGCTTATTTGGACTCTATCATGTTTAGCCAAAGAGAAGTTTTGATCTAAGTATGACTTTTTTTCTTAGCCATAAAGTAATTGTATGGCATAAGGACTCTATCCATTAAGCCATGCAAGGAGGAGGATTAATTTGCAAAAGCATGGACTCTACAAGCATCATCTTATATAGCTAAGACTCCAAAAGAACTATCATACAATTTTCACCATAATAAGGGTTAGGTCCATTCGCCAAGAGGAATTTAAAGCTTGCTACAAAACTTGTTGCTTAACCTTGAAGATTTTAACTTGGAGTAGGATTTTATCAATTTGAATTTCAAGAAATGGATAAAAATCAACTTATTCTTGAATTTTCAAGCCTTAGCCAAATCCAATGGAAGAGAATTATCAAGATTTGATCAAGATTCAATCAAAGGCCAAGATTGCACCATCAAGACCCCATTTGGCCGAGCATGCTCAAGCTTGAAAAAGTCTATTTGGCTATGCCTCCTAGAAGATAAAGATGAACCTTATCACCTAGTGTTTGAATTTGAAAACACATATTATATTCCTATCCCCTTTGACCAAACCCTCTATTATAAATAGAAAGGCCATTCACCCCTTTCTATCATCCCATTCTTCACTTTTCATTTCTTTTTTAGTTCTTAGTTCTTATTTCTTTTAGTTCCTTAGTTGAGTTATTGGCTTAGGTGACAGATTTGCCAATAACTACAAAGTTTTTGTTTATTTAAATTCTTTTAGTTTAATTCAAGAAGTATTTTTCCAAAGATCTTTTCTTTTGTTGCTTAAGTTTGTAATCTTGTTTTTACAATCTTTATTTTAGCAAAGCATTCTTTTTCTTTTTAGATTGATTCAAGCTTTCTTTTATTTGTTGCAATATTTGGCTACATTTTCTTTATTGTTCTTTAAGTTTTTTTCATGCAATCTTTACTCCAAGTTCACTACAAGCATTCGGCCTTATTAAATTTCTTTAATTTTCAAGCTTTAAATTCTTATTTTCTTTGATCTAGTCATTGGTAATCTTTTTTACTTCTCAAGTGACAGTTGGTGAAGTCAAGATCCTTTCTTACACATTGTTTTTAACATTTAATTTTTTTTTTGCAACCAAACCCTAAATTTCCATTTGTTTAGATATACGATCCTGGTTTTCGCTTTTGGTAATTATGAACAACCCAACATTACATTCTATGATCTTTGAGGAGATGATATTAGAATACTTCCTTTTATTACTTGATCTGTGCACTTGTAGGCTATCTAAAAAGCAACAATCAATATGCTTTGAAATTATTCATTTGCCTTTTCCTTTACTAGACTTATTCTTTTATTGAGTATCCCTTTCCTTCAATTTATCTTATTTTTCATCATTGTTGCCTTTCCATAATAAGTTGAGTAAATATGTGATGAATTGCATTTGTCATGAAGATAGAATGATGATAAATAAATGGTAAAGTCCATAAAATACCCTTGCATTACTTTGAAAATAAGGTTGATTGACATGGGCAAACTGAAAAGAAAATAAGAGTGATGAAAGAATCTCGAAAAAATGTTAATTCTCAAGGCTTTCAAATGAAATAGAAAACATTTTGAAAAAGTTCATATGTCATCAAATAGGCAAGTGAAGATTTTGGTTCATAAGCCTATTGGTAGAACTTGATAGCTAGTCTTGAAGTTGATTGCTTGAAGTTGAAAAGAAAGGAAGATGGAAAAAGAATCCTAAAAATTTCTAATGATAATTATAAGTGCATAACATTGGCATTACATGTATTGTGTTCTTGACATTACATTCATGCTTTACAATCCATACATTACATACAAAAAATTTTAACTTAGGATGTTGATTAGGAAAAAGGCTAAAAAACTTATCATGAAAAGAAGTTTTGAAATTGTTAGTCCTCAGTTGAGGAAAGTTTCAAAGATAAGATTTTGGATAAAATTTGAACCTTTAAATGAGGGAAAGATTTCAAGAGAAAGTTTTTAAACCTTTGAAAAGGTCATTTACCTTTGGTTAAAGGAGCTTATCTAAATTTCAAAGTTATGTTATCTTTAATTAGATGAGTTTTTCTAAATTTCAAAGTTACATTGCCTTTGTTTAGAGAGGCCTTTTATATTTTTCAAAGTCAAATTGCCTCTATTTAGAGGAACTTGTTATGTTTTCAGAGATCATTAAGCCTTTATTTAGAAAAGCCCTTTTGTGTTTTCAAAATCATTAACCCTCTATTTATAAGAGCCTTTTAAAATTTTTTAAAGTTATTGAGCCTTTGTTTAGAGGA
This sequence comes from Durio zibethinus, assembly GCF_047325235.1. Classification (NCBI taxonomy): domain Eukaryota; kingdom Viridiplantae; phylum Streptophyta; class Magnoliopsida; order Malvales; family Malvaceae; genus Durio; species Durio zibethinus. The sequence goes on along the minus strand of NC_143188.1, from coordinate 6,708,740 downwards.
GTTCTTTTGGAAAATCTATCTAGGTAGATTAGGACTTGGATGTAATGGCTATCTATATCTTTGCATAAAAACAAGCAAAAAGAGACAATTGTAGATAACCCATTTAGTCCAAGATGTTATTTGATTTCTTAAAATTGAATGTAGGATAAATTGCTAGTAATATTATTTTATTTTTATGATTTTTATTTTTTTTTGTTATTGATTTTATTATTTATGTCTTTGCACAAAAATGAGCAAAGACAGACAATTGTAGATAACCTATTTAGTCCAAGATGTTATTCGATTTATTAGAGTTGGATGTAGGATAAATTGCTAGTAATTTTATTTTATTTTTCTATTTAAAGAAGCTTGCTATGTTTTCAAAGGTCATTGAGCCTTTATTTAGAGGAACCCTTTTATGTTTTCAAAAATCATTGAGCCTCTATTTAGAAGAGCCTTTTTAAATTTTTTAAAGTTATTGAGCTTCTGTTTAGAGAAGTTTTTTTAAAAATCTATCTAGGTAGATTAAGACTCAAATGTAATGGCTATCTCTATCTTTGCACAAAAATGAGTAAAGAGAGACAACTGTAGATAACCCATTTAGTCCAAAATGTTATTCGATTTATTATAGTTGGATGTAGGATAAATTGCTAGTAATTTTATTTTATTTTTATGATTTTTATTTGTCTTTTTTTTATTATTGATTTTTTTTTCTAAAGAAAAGAGTCTGAAATTGAATTGGACTTGGAAAATGATCGGAGTTATTTTCAATCAAGATTTCTATGTTAATTAGGATTAAAATATTTGATCAACACTTGGTTTATTTTATGAGGACATCCGAATAAGAACTAAAATTAAATTCTAGAATTGAAACCTAGTGAAACAAAATCAAGGGAGTTCTTGTTCTATTTTACTTAGGATTAGGTTCCTATTTAAAGAATTCACAACCTAGCACAAAGGGTCTATCAACAATCAAGAGAATAATCAAAGAAAAGAATCAACAATAAAAGAAAAAAAGTGCTATGGCAATGTTCATTAGTCTTGGTAGTTTTCGGATAAAATTCTTAGGTTGATTGTTAGTTTATGTTTTTTTCAGGAAGTTTAGATTCTAAAAAAAAGAAAAGAAGTTAAGACTCGGGTTTAAGAAACAATTTCTTCTTATTTTGGAATTTTTTGGGAAAAGTTTGATTTTGTGAAAAATTTTGAATTTTTCAATGAAGGTTGAAAATTTTGGTGAAGGTTGAATTTTCAAGTTGAGGTTTGCAATTTTTAATGACGAGATTTGGGTTTTATCCTTGGCTTTTGGGTTTTGTTGAATTTTTTTATTGATTTTCTTAGTGCTATTGGCTTTTGGGTTTTGGGTAGAGAGATGAAGAGAGAAGTTAGTGCTAGAGAGAGAAATTTGAAACAGAAAAGTGAGGAAAAACAAAAAAAGTGAACTTTTATACCTAAGCTAAATGTTTGTGTTTTAGGCATAAAAATTTTAAGATCCGGGGCTCAACCTGACTATCCTCTTGATGACTTCGTAAGTTTCCAACCCAAATTGCCAGTCTTCAATTTCTTTTTAAATATATTTGTATCATTTAATTTTTTATTCGATTTATTTGATTTAATTAATTAATTTTTATTTATTTACTTATTTGTCTAACCTATTTTTCCTTTTGCTTAAGATTTATATTATTGTTTTTTATATATTTGTTTTTTGTCTATTTATATCTATGAATATCAAATAATTTTTTTATAAATTGTTGAATTAAATGTTAATTATTTGTGAAGTTTGATTTTTCTTTTAGAAATTTTTAGGCGACAAGTCTTTTTTAAATGAATCCATATTGATGAAAAATTTAGATGAAAATTTTAATAACAATAATTTATATTTGTTTTCATGTAAAAGAGTAAAATTTAAAAATTAAAATAGTGAAAATTCTAAGATTAGATAACAAGTCTTTTCTATAAAATCCATAATAAATCTGACGACGAAGCTTTTTAATGAAAATGATTGAGATTTTTGAATACTTTTAAGAGGATGATGATTTTTTCTTTTGGAAAATTATGCTGGATTGATAAAGAAAACTTAATTTTTTTTCAATATTTAAAGGATGAAACTTAAACAAAAGTAAAAAACATTTAGTCAAGATCTTTTGGATAATTTAAAATTAATTGGTATGATCTTCAAGACAGGCATTGTAGGGTGCTATAACCTTTATACACATAATCTTATTACAGAATTAAGTTTTGTTAAGTAAAACAAACCTATTTTTTTTAGTGGCTATTAGTCAATCTTAGGATATTTTTAAAAAGATGGATTTATTAGATGATTAATCACACCTTATTAAAAAAATTGATGGCAACTCCTAATTTAGTGCTAATGATCAAGTTTAGAGATTTGTACGTTATGACACTTGTTATAACCTCTAATATGATCCATTGAAACATATAATTGCTGATTGGAGATTGCTAACCTTGGTTCTTTAATGGTTGGCAGTTGCAACCTTAATGAGATAGAAGTCAGGTTTGTGTAATGTTATTAACATGTATTTTGCCTGATCATTGAATACCTACTACTTGTTGAACATTCTGTTTTATCTTACTATCTGCTTTTCTTGGTTTGCTTGTTTGGAAAATTGTTTTTTTTTTTTCTATGCTTTTAGCATCCATGGAAATCTATCTATTATGATTTATAAGTCCAAAAACTTGACTGCAAAAATAAGACATGGTATTATCACCAATATTTTTTTTAAGTGTAATTGGCCACATAATTAAATCTATTCCCCTTTAAAGAGATTTTTAGCTTAACTCTAGTTCCTTAATAGAGTAAATTCTAGTATGTGAAACTAGATTAAGTCCGAGAGTATAGTTACGTGTAAAAAATGTTACAGTATCCTTATAACACCCACCCAAAGGACAATACCAACTAATTTCATGTTATTCAAAGCTTAAAAACTTTTAGAAAAATTTCTCAAACAATTTATGTATTGGAAATTGTTTTTAAGAGACCCAATATTATAGCAAAAATTTTGAAATATTTTCTCACCTCTAGTGTGGTAGGTTATGGCCAAGTGGTAGCTTGATGTTTCTAGATTTCATCAAGTGCTAAAAGATTTTTGTAGTTTGAAAGCAACGAGCTTGTATTGTCTTCCACTCTCGTGTTGGTAGCTTTCAACTGATTGGTCTACCGTATGAGTGACTTTCACTAAATTTTTTCAAATTAATGACTTATCCCCTACTACCTCAATTATTCCAAGTTCAAATTTGGATATTGGTAGTAAGTGCCATATGATGAATTTTTCCTTTGGGTTTCTTCCTTCAACATGCTTTCATATCTAGCCACTTTGGTAGATAGCTCATTGAAGTCTTTGAACTCCATAACTTCAAACTTTTCTCGTAGCTCTATGTCTAAACCATTTTGAGCCAATCCAACGAACTCTAATTCAGACAAGGCCATTTTCCATCTATGTCCAGTCTTCTTGAAGCAAGCAATGCAAGCATCAACTTTTTATGAAGACTGCTGCATCAGTCTAGATCCATTGACCATAGTCACTTCCAGTTCTAAGAGATAGAATTGGGTCTGTACAAAATGCTTAGTACATTAAAAGTAGTAATTGAAAATGCCAAAAATTAACTTAAAATCAAATGGACAATTCTAACATAATTGAAGTTGAATGAAAATGAGTAAAGAAAAAGCTTATCGATTCAATTCTCAAACAGAAGAAAATTGCGCGAACTCAAAACCAATACATTAAAAATCGACTATTGATTGGTCAAATGCTTAGAAAGCCTACAATAATAACCAAACAAAGCAATTCTGCCACTGAAAACAGAATTTATTATAAGGGATTGTTCATAGGTGCTTGATAAAAGAAAGAAAACTTAAAGACTTGAGAAAAATGTTAAGAATTTAAGTTGCAAAAGTTGAATTAAAATAGGTGTGTGCATGATGTGTGTCCCTTACTACGTGGTGCTACCTCTATTTATAGAGCTTTTCCCAATTATCATTTCCCTTATTTTACGAACCAACCAACTTCAATATTGGCTAAGCAACAGCTCTATTGGCAAACTAGAGGCTTGTTCCACAAAATCAGTAACTAATCTATCCTTGAAATCTTGTGCTAACTTTTAGCTAGTTTGGTTGCTAACAACTTCTTTTTTAAGTGTTGTTTTTCCAAATGGAGTTCCATTATTAGGACAACTAAGTGTTAAGTTTGTTGCTTTGCTTTAAACTCTTGCCACACAAAAATACCAGGTTATTTACGAACCTATCAAGAATTCTTGATAGTTGATGTGTTTCCATTCTACCATTGTTAATCCTTAATTAACTGTCAACATTTTATGTCATCATTCTTTTTCAAATTAGACTAAGCTACCGCATGTAACTCTCCTATTGGATGTGTGGATTTTGGTTTAAACAATATTATTTTAATTTTTTTAATGAAACTCCATTTTAAAAAATAAATTACCTGCTTCTTAAAAAAAAAAAAAACTAACAGGATTTTAGTCACTTAATATTTTTTCATCTTTTAAACACAAATTTCTTTTTCAAAAACTTACATAATGGGTAAGCAAATTCTAATTGTTAATAAAATTATCTAAAAGAAGGACAAAATAAAATCATTTTAAAATATTAAAATTCAAATAGAACAATTGAAAGATTAGGGCCTTTAAGTGGAAAAAAATAAAAATTAGAGAGCATGGATGGTATTATTTCAGCACGCCAGCTTAGTTGATAGTACGTTTTGTGTTTGAACCTTTATAATTCATACATTCGTTTTTCCTTTACTCTTTGTAGGCGACAATTGCTGATCGTTTGATACGCAGACTTTTATTTTCTGGCTATGTTTGGGCCCATGCTCCACAAAATGCAAAAACTTGCAAAAGCCCTCAAAACCATTTTCTAAGGGGAGTCTAGTTTTACTGTTTCACATCCACAGCCTAGAAAACTCGATTGGGAAATGGAAAAGAGTAACAGTGTGTTTGGATTGGAAGGAGAGAAAGGAAAGGAAAGTAAAGTAAAAGAAAGTAAAGGAAACCAAATTTACATTTCTTTGTCTGGATAAATATTTAATTTAAAAAGAAAGAGGTGGAAATCAAATAATTATTGGTTTCCCTTTTAAATTCAATTTTTTTAATATATCAATTTGGAGGAAAAGCTAGGGAAAGGAAAGTTGAAAAACTTTTTTTTTTATAAAAAAATTATTATGTCCATTTTTTTATTAATACTAAAATGCTAACAAAAAAAATCTAAGCAAATCACAATCATTCTATAATTTTTTTAAAGCCATCTTTTTTTTAAAGTAAATTTCATATATATCTTCCAATATAAAATTTTTTTAATAATATTTTGGTGATTTGATTTTGATGAATAGTTGAATATAAATAGATGTATTTTTTGTGTTTATGAGATGTCAAATTAGCTCAAAATTCATTAATGCATATTTGTAAAACATCTTCCTATTTCACTTGATTAAAAAACATTGATGTAGCAGTAATTGCAAAGTCAGACAAGATAACAAATATATCATAGTCCAAGTGTCACGGGTCGAGAATTAAGCTCCGAACCCGCGCGGCTCGGGGACCCGGGTCATTCACCCTTCCGGCATCCCAGATCAGCCTTCCTGCCACGGTTCACACCCTTGTGAGGTATTGTCCGCTCTGGCCCCCTAGCCTCACGGTTTTATCCTACAAAAGGTGCCTCATAAGGCGGAGATGGTGTGAACCTTTATATACCCCAGGGACCCTCTATTATGTTCGATGTGGGATTCAGGACTCTTCCTTAGGTCCGTGACACAAGAATGTTCTAAAAACACAGGTAATAAAAGGTTATAATTGAAAAAAATTATTATAATGAATGTAGACACCCAATTTGGTCCAGGCCCGGATTAATTAGGCTTGGTCCAAATAGCTAAGTCTTTTTTTTTTTTTTGTATTTTACATTTGTATTTTATTTTTATTTTTATTATTGTTTTTATTTATATATTTTTTATTTTTATCTTATGTATTTATTACTATTATTTATTAATATATATATCCTTATTATTATTTTTTTTGTTAATATTTATATGTATATTTATCAGATTATATGTTATAATTTATCTGTTATTTAATTTTAATTTATTTGTTAATTTTTTTATTTATCTGATTTATTTTCATTAATATTTTTATTCGATTTTTTTTATTTTTTTGATTTATTCAGCTGAAGATTGGATTGAGATTCAATCAGAAGAGTCCATGTTGGATTCAATGATTGAATCTCGATCCAAAGAGGAGTTGGGATTGATCAGAAACTCTTCTGATCAATCCCTATAAAAAGACCCTCAGAATCAAAGGAAACATACAGAAAACAGAGAAAAACAGCTACTGGTTGAGAGAAAAAGGCAGACAGAAGAGATTTAAAGGCTAAAAAGGGTTTAGAGGCGTTAGAATAGCTTTAAGAATTGGGAAACTTTTTTGGAGATTTTTCTGCGAAATTTTTTTTCTGGAAATTTCTGGAAAATTTTCAGATTTCGGTGAATTTTTTGATGAACGTTAAATTTTTCGGTGACAATTTCAGCCAAGTTTGAAGTTTCTGGCCAAATGCCTAGTTTTCGGTGAAGATTCCTAGAAATCGACCAACTTTTCGACGAACTTCTAGTGAAAAACTCAGATTTCGATAAATTTTTTAGAATTCGATGAATATTCAACCAGAGTTTTTTAAAAATTTTAGAGAGAAGGAAGAAAAAAAAAAGAAGAGAGAGAGGGAGGAAAAGGTTTCTGCTGAAGAAATGAAGGAATCAGCCTTATATACCCTTCCAAAATGACACCGTTTCTGCGTTAAGTAACCCAGAGGATCCGCACATTTTGCCAAGATTCGATCCGACCTGACCCGAGCGTTGACCCGCGCATGACTCACCCCTCCGAGCCGTTAGCAGAATCGAGCTGACACCTCTGAGCCGCTGCTCCGAGCCATTTTTCTTCTTTAAGCCGAGCCGAGCCTCAAGCTGAGCCGCTCCAAGTTTTTTTTTTTTCGTTTTCTTTTTATTATTTTTATTATTTTATTTTGTTTATTTATTAAGGTTGTTTAATATTTTTTTCTATTTTTTATTTATTTATTTTTAATTTTTATTTTATTCTTATTTATTTTATTTATTTCATTTTCTTTAAATAAAATTAAAAAAAAAACAAAAAAACATTTTTGAGGAAAAGTTGAAAATATCAATTTTCTTTAAGAATAAATTTTCAAAAAAATATTTTTTTTGAGGAAAATTTGAAAGTATCAATTTTTCTCGAAATTAAAAATTTCAAAAGAATATTTTTGGGGAAAAGTTGAAAGTATCAATTTTTCCTGCACAAAAACAATCATTTTTTTTCTTTTTATTTTTTTTAATGTTAAATAATCTGACGATTGAGCCTCTGTAAGTGAAACAGTAGTTTTCTTTGATACTCTTGAGGTGAGAGAATTTTTTCAATTTTTTGCTAAAAGGATTAGAGTCAATTGAAAATAATTTTCAATAGTTAATTATTTGGTAAAATTTTAAGGCTCATTGGATAACACAAATTTAAGCTGGTGTCATCTTTTGATGTGTGTTGTGAGGGTGCTATAACCTTCCTTACATGTAACCGAACTCTCGAACCCTGTTCTGGTTAGTAGACTTGAACCTATTCTTTTAGGGACCCTTAAACTTAGGTGTTCCCTGAAAGGATAGATTCCTTAGGTGACCAATCGCACCTAGATAAAAAAGATTGGTGGTGACTCCTTCAAGTCAATGTCTAGCGATAGATCCCTGGATCTAGACGTTATGATAGTTTGGCAACTCCACTGGGGACCCTGAGAGTCAGGCCAGCAAATAATTTATGTTTTCCAAAAGCCTAATAAAATTGAACCTTTTTGTATACATGTGTTATTATTCATTCATGTTTATTTACTTTGTTAGTTATGTCATTCATATGCATGTGCATAACATGAGCTCTATACCCGAGCTCCGTCCCTCTAGGAGGGAGTAAAGTACCTATTACTTTCGTGAGGTCTAATACATCCGCAGTGGCTAGCAAAATACTCCCACTCAAATTGAACATTTTCCGCTTGTAGCCTGTAATGGGTGAGGATTAGGGTGCCTTACTAATCTATGATGGACAAGGATGTAAGGAGCAATTTGGGAACCTTTAGACTTTGACCTTAAAATCGCATATAGTGAACTTTAAGTGTGCCTAACCTATAGATATAGCCATCACTCTTTCCTTTTAGAATTGACCAAAAGCATAGGATTCATTCCTTTTACTCTGTGTGATGTTTAAATTTACTTAGTTATTTATTTATTCTTTTTCTGGGTATACTAACCTTTTTCTTATTCTTTTTCATTGGTTCATTCGCATATCATAAAGTTGCATTAAGAACATTTGCTTGAAAAACGGTCTTCAACAAATTTTTTCATAGACTCCACTGAACGACTAGTTTGTTCTTCATCCGTATTAGCACCTTGTGGGATACCCAATGAAGTAAGGGCCCAATAAAAAAAGATTCAATTGAATATGGGAGATTGGTTGCCAATCGGGTATGATTGTACTCTGTCTCAAGAAACATCTCTCCTCTTCAAACAGAACAATTTAGAGGATTTGGTTGATATCTGAAAGAAGATGAGTCCGTCAAGACAAGAGCAATTTTTCTAGAGACACGGGCATATAACACACCTTCTAGCAGTAGTTGTTGATGATCAACTAATCAGAGCTGCAGCACAATTCTGGGATCCTACATACAAGTGTTTCATCTTTAATGAAGCTGATATGACTCCTACCATCGAAGAATATTCAATTTTGTTAGGTTTGCACCTCAAGGCTCTTGACAAGATATATGTCAAAAACCATAAGTCAAGATTTCGTAAAGGTATGGCTCAACTCATAGGGATAGACAAGGAAATTATGGATTTTCATACAAAGAAGAAACAAGAACAGGTTTGCCTACCTTAAAAGTTCTTTCATGAGTTTCTGATGCAACATGCCAATGAAGAACGGGGGTTAGATATATTTACCTTGGCCATATACGGACTGGTGATCTTTCCAAAGGTTTTGGGATATATTGAGATAGCGGTGGTTGACTTCTTCGAGAGTGTGATCAATGGCTGTAATCTTTCAACGATAATATTAGCATAGACTATCAGATCTTTGAGTTGTTGTCGTTGGAATGGAGGGCACTTCATAAGTTGCATACAGTTATTGTACTTATGGATGAAAAGCTATTTTGAACAGAGAAATGGTGCTTTCTCTAAGCTTTATATCCGTAATTTTGTTTTGATCAAAGAATCTGTGAAAGTGGGTGGTCCGAATGAAAGTCTAAACAAGAATGGATAACTTTCATACAAAAGTTGAAAAGTGCCAAGGTGAGATGGTTGGCCCCATGGATGAATCGTGAGCCTATGTTGTATCAATGTGGGGATAGTACAGTGGTCCCACTTCTGGGTTTATAGGGAGTGACAAATTATGCACCACTCCTAGTGAGAAGGCAATTTGGGGGAGAACAGTTCAATCCTATGACTTATGGGCTTTATCAGTTATATTTCTCTTACAGTGAGCCTAAAGCATTTCAAAGGATGAATGAGATGATTAAAGCATGGAAAAATCCTCGAAAAGTGAGTCCTGGACCATTTACTAATAAAGTCACCCCAGGATACTGGGTTTGGAGAACAAAAAGAAGACAAGAAATGATATTCACTTATGAAATATCTCAACCACCAACAGAAGAAAAACTTGAAGAGACACCATCAGAATTAGAGCTTGCAATAAAAGAATTTGAGTCTGAAAAGGCAAGTTAAAGTAAGAAATCTAGAAGTTTCAAGAAGAAAAAGCCTAGTGGAAAAATATAGCCGAAAGTTATGAAGTTAAAGTTCATAAAATTGCTAGAGAACGTGATACAACTATTGAAGACCTAGCAAAGCTACACCAAGAGCATAAAAGGTTATGTGTGAGAGAAAGGGCTAAAGAGATAACCATTGTCAAGCTGACTGAGGAAAATACAAGATTGAAGCAAGAGTATGCTGAATTGAAAGAAGAAAGTACCGAAGTATAGACAGAGAATAACATGTTAAATAGTTACTTGAGCAGGCTAAGGTAAAAGTTGAATGAACAAGGAGACCACATTGCTGCATTGGTTAGGGAACATAGAGAATTATTATACCAAGTCTAGTGTGGTAAACGAGAGAACTTAGGAAGACAGAAATACATTAAGCACCTAATGACCCAAATCTGTAAAGTGGTATGCAAGGCAAGAGAGATGGTGGAAGAGGCAGAGGCATTGAAACGAGTAGTGACCCCAATAGGAGAACATGGACAGCGTCTATTAAACTTCATCGAGGAAGCCAAGGCCAATATGAACAGATCAAAAACTTTTATGGTTATAATTCTAGGATGATAAACTCATTGTAGATAAAAATTTTTTGAATAAATGAAATCTTTTAGTTGAATACCATTTTTGAGGTAAATGTTCTTTGCATACATGCATTTTTCATTCTTTGCATTCTCATTCATAAAGTAACCATATGATAGTCATACAAATTTACTAATTCTAAGACATAGTACTCAAGGTTCAAGGATAGCTCCATCTAGTGAGAACTCTGCTCATCGATACAGCACAAGATCCAGAGCAAGACAAATGAAGCAGAAAAATTCTCAAAAGTTTGAAAAGTTAAAAAAAGCACAGGAGAAGATTGAAAGTGAGTTGAGCAAAATTTTGGATGCTCTCAATAAGTTGAATAAGGGAAAAAGAGTTGAAGAAAATACAAGCCAACAAGTTCCCTCATTGCAAGAAGTAGCTGACAATCAAGAGGTTAGCTTTAAGAGGTTAGCTTTGAGAATTCAATTAATCATGATAACAATCAAGAGGTTAGCTTTGAGAATTCAATTAACATTGATGAACTTGACAATAGAGAGAATTCTGAGAAATATATTATGCCTCCAAACTTAATGAGATTGATTGAACAAGAAAATAAGCCAATTGAGCCTCACCAAAAGATAGTTAACTTAGTGAATTTAGGAGATGAAGAGAATAAGAAAGAAGTCAGAATGGGCACTTCACTTTCATCAGGAGATAGACAATGATTGGCAGACCTACTTCAAGAATTTATAGATGTATTTGCTTAGTCTTACCAGGATATGCCAGGGCTGAGCACGGAGATAGTGGAGCACAGATTACCCTTAAAGCTAGAATGTAAGCCAGTTCAATAGAAACTGAGACGGATAAAGCCTGAAATGCTACTAAAGATTAAAGAAGAGATGAAAAAACAATTTGATGCAGGTTTTTTACAAGTGGCTAAGTATCCAGATTGGGTAACCAATATAGTCTCAGTTCCTAAGAAGGATGGAAATGTATGAATGTGTGTAGACTATCGGGACTTGAATAAGGCTAGCCCAAAAGATAACTTTCCTTTACCTCATATCGATACACTAGTAGATAACACGGCTAAGCATTCGATTTTCTCTTTTATGGATGGTTTCTCAGGGTATAATTAGATAAAAATGGCTATAGATGATATGAAAAAGACTACTTTCATGACCATGTGGGGAACCTTTTGCTACAAAGTCATGCCTTTTGGGTTAAAGAATGCTGGGGCAACATATCAAAGGGCCATGGTAACATTTTTCCATGACATGATGCACAAAGAGATTAAGGTGTATGTAGATGATATGATTACAAAGTCGTGTGAGGATGAAGATCATGTTATCAGCCTCAAAAAGTTATTTGAGAGGTTGAAAAAATTCCAGCTCAAATTAAACCCAGCCAAGTACACCTTTGGGGTAAAGTCAGAGAAGTTACTAAGCTTTATGATCAGTGAAAGAGGAATTGAAGTTGATCCAAACAAGATACGGGCCATTCATAATTTGTCACCTCCTAGCACACCGAAGGAAGTTCGAGGTTTTCTGGGGAGAATGAACTACATTTTCTGATTTATATCTCAGCTTACTTACAAATATGATCCCATATTTAAGCTTCTTCGTAAGAATAATCCTAAAAAATGGAATGAGGAATGTCAAGAGACGTTTGATAAAATTAAGCAATACTTGTCAAACCCTCCAGTATTGGTGCCACCTGTTTCAGGGAAACCTTTAATTTTATACTTAACTATATGTGAAAATTCAATAGAATGTGTGCTGGGGCAGCAAGATGAGACTAGCCGAAAGGAAAAAGCTATTTACTATCTGAGTAAAAAGTTCACGAAATATGAATCCAAGTATTCTTCATTGGAGAAAATGTATTGTGCATTAGCGTGGACTACCAAAAGACTCAAACAGTATATGCTCTATCATACTACATGGCTCATAGCAAAACTAGATTCAATTAAGTATATCTTCGAGAAGCCTTCTTTGTCTGAAAAAATTGCTAGATGGCAAGTAATGCTCTCGAAATATGATATTATATACGTGAAACAAAAAGTAATAAAATGGGACATTATAGCAGAATTTCTTACAGATCGTGTTACTGAAGAGTATAAGCCAATGAAGTTGGAATTCCCTGATGAAGACCTAATGACTATTTCTTAACTGAAAGAAGGGGAGCATAGAGAAAAGTGTTGGAGAATGTACTTTGATGGAGCTGCCAATGCCTTGGGGCATGGAATTGGGGCAATTTTAATTTCTTCAGAAGAACAATATTGCCTTGTAATAGCAAGGTTAAATTTCAATTGCATAAATAACATAGCTGAATATAAGGCATGTGTCATGGGCTTACAAGCTGCTATAGATAGAAGAGTGAAAGCACTGAAAGTGTTTAGAGACTCAGCTCTAGTTATATATCAGTTGAAAAGAGAATGGGAGACGAAAGATTCAAAACTCATTCCATATCATAAGTATATTCTAGAGTTGATGAAACAATTTGAAGATATCCAGTTTGACCATTTACATCGAGAAGAGAATTTGATTGCTGATGTATTGGCTACTCTAGCTGCAATGATTTGAATTAATGACAATACCGACATTTAGCCCATCAAGCTAGATGTTAAGGATATACCAACTTATTGCTCTAATGTGGAAGAAAAAAAAGATGGAAAGTCTTGGTATTATGATATCCTACAGTATATTAAGGATCAACAGTACCCAGTTCAAGCAACAAAAAATGATAAAAGGGTCATCCAAAGATTGGCTATGAGTTTTTTCCTAGATGGGGATATTCTGTACAAAAAAAGTCAGGATCAGGTGTTATTGAGGTGCGTAAGTAAGACTGAAGCGAAAAAAATCATTGAAGAGGTGCATGATGAAATATGTGGGGCACATACCAGTGGACATATGATGGCAAGACAGATCATGAGAGTAGGATATTACTGGTTGATGATGAAGAATGATTGCATTGATTATGCTTGTAAATGCCATAAATGCCAGATATATGCTGATAAAATCCATGCTCTACCATCTGCTTTACATGTTATGGCACCACCATGGCCATTCTAAATGTGAGGCATGGATGTCATTGGTCCAATCACCCCAAAGGCTTCTAACGAACACATATTCATTTTTATGATGATAGATTACTTCACAAAATGGGTAGAGGCAACATCATATGCAAGTGTGACACGATCTGTGGTTTGCAAGTTCATAAAGGGAGAGATCATCTGTAGATATAAACTTTCAGAGAAAATTATTTCAGACAATGCCAAGAATCTAAATAGTAAGATGATGCAAGAAATATGTGCTCAATATAAGATCAGGCATCATAACTCGGCACCATACCGTCCGAAAATGAATGGGGCAGTTGAGGCAGCCAATAAGAACATAAAAAAGATTTTGGAAAAAATGACCAAGACTTACAAAGATTGGCATGAGAAGTTGTCATTTGCATTACATGCATATCGAACATCAGTTCGCACCTCTACTAGGGCAATCCCATTTTCTTTGGTTTATGAGATGGAAGCTATACTACCAGTGAAAGTAGAGATCCCCTCCTTGAGGGTTCTAAAAAAAGTTGAGTTGGAAGAAGCTGAATGGATTCAAGAACGTTATAAGCAGTTAAATTTCATAGAAGAAAAGAGATTGACTGCACTGTGCCATGGTCAACTATATCAAAGAAGAATGATAAGGGATCATGATAAGAAAATTCAACCCCGTTGCTTTCGAGAATGAGAGTTGGTTTTGAAAAGAATCCTCTCAATCTAGCACGACAGTAGAGGAAAATAGACTTCGAATTAGAAAGGATCGTATGTGGTGAGATGGGTTTGTTTGGGTGGAATGTTGATACTGACTGAGATGGATGGAAATGATTTACCCCATCCTATAAATTCTGATGCTGTGAAGAAATACTATGCTTGAAAAAAAATGAAAAAATGAAAAATGAAAAAAATGAAAAAATAAAAAAATGAAAAAAAAAGTGAATGAAAAAGGAGGACTCAAGGCGAAAACCCTAAAAGGGCGGTTTGAGTCATAGGGGGTTTGTCTAAGTTGAAAACTTGAAAAGGCAGCTTAGATAAGGAGAATATGGCGTTGAATTTAAAAGTTTGTTGGCATGGAGACTAGCAAATTTGGAGGAGCTCCAAGTTGTTAAATATATCAGAGGGTTGGGTTTTCAGAAAAACCTTGAGATATGTTATCATGATCATCCGATTGTTCATTTTTGGGCTTTGTCCCCACACTTATCCTTGTAATTCTTTCTTGGCCAAAGTTTGTCAATATTTTGCTAATAAAAGACATTCTATTTCACTCTTTGTGTCTTTTTTCTGGTGACTGTTTCTCAACCATTCATATTCTTTTCTTCTTAATACCCTACAATGGAAGAAATGTGCAAATGCATTCTTATTTTTTGAGTTTGAAATAATGATTGATGAATGAATAACAACATGAAAGATTTTTACATTACATTGAATAAGTCAAAAGTGATAAAGGCAGAATAGAGATGTTCAGTTCCTGATGAGGACATTGAATTTGAAAAGAGATTTTTTACAAGAAGAATGCGAGTGGAAGAGATGATTGAGAGCTACACTGGTTCGATCTCAAAAGAGCAGCGTAATCTGATTTTTGAAGAATCAAAGGGTTTGATGCCCAGGAAAAGAGCTTAAGAAACTTGAGTACCATACATTGAATAAGAATTAATTGGCCAACATTTGAATAGCATGCATTTGAAATTCATATGCATTGCATAGCATATACTACATAAATTCAAGAAGCAGGGGCATTCCAAAATCCCACATAGAAGAGACAGATGTGAAGACATTTTCAAAATTGAAAAAAAAAAACCTTGTCAGGTAAGTTCCTAATCCTTGAAATAGGATGTCTTTTGGTATCGGGGTTGATTTATAAGGCCTTTGGGCATAATCTCCTGAAATTCCTTCAAACACAATTTTCAACTCCTTTGGACATGATTGTCAAGGAGCAATTTACTTTTCAATGTCGTGGTGCCTCTGTTTAGAGGAGTAATTTACTTTTCAAAGTCGTGGTGCCTCTGTTTAAAGGAGCAATTTACTTTTTAAAAGTCATGTCGTGGTGCCTTTGTTTAGAGGAGCAATTTACTTTTCAAAGTCATGGTACCTCTGTTTAGAGGAGCAATTTACTTTTCAAATTCGTTGAGCCTCTGATTAGAAGAGCCATTTATTTTTTCAAAGTCGTCGAGCCTCTGATTAGAGGAGCCATTTATTTTTTCAAAGTCGTTGAGCCTCTGTTTAGAGGAGTTTTGATCAAATCTTAAAAAAAAAATGTCGAGTTGAGTCTTGATTGGGTGTCTACGTCTTTGCACAATTTTTGTTTCACAAAAAATATGCAAAAAGGGCAGTTGTATACACCCAATTTGGTCCAGGCTTGGATTAATTGGGCCTGGTCCAAATAAGTAAGTCTATTTTTTTTTTTTTGTATTTTACATTTTTATTTTTATTATTATTTTTATATATATTTTTTTATTTTTATCTTATGTATTTATTATTTATTTATTATTACTATTATTTATTTATATATATATCCTTGTTATTATTATTATTATTTTTTCTTTTAATATTTATATGTATATTTATCAAATTTTATGCTATAATTTATCTGTTAATTTTTTGATTTATCTGATTTATTTTCATTAATATTTTTATTTGATTTTTTTTTTTTATTTATTCGGCTGAAGATTGGATTGGGATTCAATCAGAAGAGTCAATGTTGGATTCAATGATTGAATCTTGATCCAAAGAGGAGTTGGGATTGATCAGAAACTCTTTTGATCAATCCCTATAAAAAGACCCTCAGAATCAAAGGAAACACATAGAAAACAGAGAAAAACAGCTACTGGTTGAGAGAAAAAGGCAGACAGAAGAGATTTGAAGCTAAAAAAGGTTTAGAGGCATTAGAATAGCTTTAGGAATCGGGGAAATTTTTTGGAGATTTTTCGACGAACATTGAATTTTTCAATGACAATTTCGGCCAAGTTTGAAGTTTTTGGCCGATGCCCAGTTTTCGGTGAAGATTCCTAGAAACCGACCAACTTTTCAGTGAACTTTCGGTAAAAAACTTAGATTTCGATGAATTTTTCAGAATCCGATGATATTCAACCGGAGTTCTTCAAAAATTTTAAAGAGAAGGGAGAGAAAAGGAAAGAAGAGAGAGAGGGGAGAAGGTTTTTGCTGAAGAAACGAAGGAATCAGCCTTATATACCATTCCAAAACAACGTCGTTTCTGCGTTAAATAACCCAGAGGATCCGCGCGTTTTGCCAAGATCTGACCCAACCCAAGCGTCGACCCACGCATGACTTGCCCCTCCGAACGGTTAGCCGAGCCGAGCCAACACCTCTGAGCAGCTGTTCCGAGCCGTTTTTCTTCCTCAAGCCGAGTCGAGCCGTTCCAGGTTTTTTTTTTTTGTTTTCTTATTATTATTTTATTTTGTTTATTTATTAAGGTTGTTTAATATTTTTTTTCTATTTTTTATTTATTTTCATTTTATTTATTTATTGATTTATTAATTTTTATTTTATTCTTATTTATTTTATTTATTTCATTTTCTTTAAATAAAATTAAAAAAAAAACAAAAAAACATTTTTGAAGAAAAGTTGTAAGTATCAATTTTCCTTAAGAATAAATTTTCAAAAAAAGGTTTTTTTTTTTGAGGAAAAGTTAAAAGTATCAATTTTCCTCGAAATTAAAAATTCCAAAAAAATATTTTTTGGGAAAAGTTGAAAGTATCAATTTTTCTTGTACAAAAACAATAATTTTTTTTCTTTTTATTTTTTTTAATGTTAAATAATCCGACGATGGAGCCTCTGCAAGTGAAACAGTAGTTTTCTTGCATACTCTTGAGGTGAGGGAATTTTTTTAATTTTCTGCTAAAAGTATTAGAGTCAATTGAAAATAATTTTCAATAGTTAATTACTTGGTAAAATTTTAAGGCTCATTGGATAACCCAAATTTAAGCTTGTACCATCTTTTGATTGGCATTGTGAGGGTGCTATAACCTTTCTCACATGTAACCGAACTCCCGAACCCTGTTCTGGTTAGTAGATCTCAACCTATTCTTTTAGGGACCCTTAAACTTAGGTGTTCCCTGAAAGGACAGATTCCTTAGGTGACCAATCTCACCTAGATAAAAAAAGATTAGTGGTGACTCCTTCAAGTCAATGTCTAGCGATAGATCCCTGAATCTAGACGTTATGTCAATGAATCATTTTCTTTCTTTTTCACTCTATATCCAAATAATGGTTGTTAGAATTCTTTTCCTTTCCTTCCCTTTATTAATTTTAATTATCCAAACAAGGGTTACATGTATCTTTTCCTTTCCTTTAAAAAACTTTCTTTTCCTTTCTTTTTCTTTCCTTTCTTTTCCTTTATTAATATTTATCCAAACATAGTGTAAGGCAAGAGTCGAAATAACCAAATAAATCTCAGTCTCCTCAATGATGATTCTCATAAGAAAAAGTAGAAGAAAAAGACTAAAGCAGTGAAAGATACTAACAGTGAAGTAAACACTGATGAAATTTCTATCGTTAGCATTTTAATTGCTGGTTCCATTATTGACAACGCCTAATCTCTCGATCTCACCACTCAAGTAAGCAACCTCTGTTTCCATTCATTATTTATGTTCTTTCACTAAATTTTTTTGTTTTATTGGCTTTCCCCTTTTTTTTAGTTTACAAGTCAATTTGCTCAAGCTGCAACCATTTTTTTAGAATTGATGAGATATTTTACCTAATTTCTCACTTATTTAGTCTTACATTTTTTTTCGTTAATTAGTTAATTAAATTAATTGATTTGAGGTTTATATAAATAGGTAGTAGTATTTGACAATAAGAATAAGTCATAGAGTAATGGTGTATTTTCGATAAAATAGTTCAAATCAAACAAAAGTAGAGTAGCTTTTCTTGTTAGGATTTTGTAATGCCCCTAATATCTAATAAAAGCTCTTTTTCTAAAGCATAATAGCCTAAGATATGTGGTGCATATCAAAATTCTTTACAAATTCAAGAATTAGATGAGATTCTTTTGCTATTGTTGTTTTACTTGTAATGAAAGTGAAGTTGAAGTTGATTTTACTGTTTTTTTTTTTTTGCATTTTATAAGAAATGTTGCCTTTGTTTTGATGCATGTAGACACCCATTTGTGTTCGAGATCAACTTTTGTTGTTGTTATTATTATTATTATTATTATTATTATTATTATTATTATTATTATTATTATTATTATTATTATTATTATTATTATTATTATTATTATTATTATTATTATTATTGTTATTATTATTATTATCATTATTATTATTTTCTTTTTTTCCTTTTTCTTAATCTGTTTTGATAAACAAAGAAATTAAAAGGAGAGGGAATCGTATCAATTCCCTATAAGTATATAACTAAAAACCAAATCGAAGGAATTTAAAGCCTAAGACTATTAGTCAAATGGGATAGAATCCAATCCCAGGATTCAAGCCTAAACTAAATACGTTAAGCCTAAAAAATTTTAATGGAATCGATTATAAGTTGAGTGTGAAAATCATATACAGAGAAAAAAAAAAGGGAAGAGAGTCTAGGTTTTAGGTTGATATTATTTGGTCAATTTTGTTTAGGGTTAGTTAACATTTGGGTTTCTGAGTGTGGTGAAAAAATAAAATTATTAGGAATCTTTGAAAAATCTGAAATAGGGGAATTTTTTGAAAAATTTTGGGGAATTTCTGAAAAAATCTAAAAAAATTCTAAAAAAAACTAGGTTTTAGGTTGAAGGTTTGAATTTTTTTGTTAAATGTTTTGACAAAATTTAAAGTTTCAGACAAATTTTAACTAGGTTTTTAGAAACCAGTGATCAAACCTAGTTTCCAGCAACTTAGTCTAGAGTTTTTAGAGAAAAAGCAAAGTAAAAAAATCCCAGAGAGAGGAAAGACTAAAGGATTTTGAAGAAAAACTGAAAACCTTGGCTTTTATACTAGCACTGAATGATGCTGTTTCATTCGACATAACCCGCATCCCAACTCATGAGGATCCACGCGTGACTCATTTTTAAACCCGACTAGATTGCAGGTTTTCTTTTTTTTTTTTTTAATTTTATTGTCCAATTGCATTTTTATTTATTTTATTTTTATGTATTTTCTTATTTATTTTCTATTTCATTTTACTTGTTTTATTTTTTTTTAGATTTTTTAAAATTTATTCTACTTGTTTTTAAATTAAATGATTTATTTTAAATACTTTCGTAAATTTCATTTTTTAAAAAAGAATAAAAAATAAAAATATATAATAAAAAAATGTTTCTAAAAGTGAATTCATGAATGCTACCAAAGTATTGGAGGTTTCTTCATGAATTTAAATTTTTTATGAATTCTACCAAATTATTGGAGAATTTCATAAATTGATTACAAAAAAAAAATTATCATTAAAATGTTTTCTATTTTTATCTTACCAAATTATTTGAGGATTTGCATTTTAAATCTTACTAAACTATTGAAAGATTTAGTATATTTTCTATAAAAAAAATTATAAAAAAATCTCACCAAACTATTGGATGATCAACATCAAAGTAAATCTTACCAAACTGTTGAAAGATTTTACTGATTATTTCTTTAACTAAAATTTAAATGAATCTAAGAACGGAGCCTCTTTAGAGTGTGACACTAGTCTCCATGAATACTCCTAAAGTGAAAGAATTATTTTAAATTGCTACCAATCTATTAAAGTAATTTTAAGATTAATTTTCAATATTAAATATTTTGGTAAATCATAAATATGGTTAAGGCTTGGATAATTTGAAATCAAACTAGTACCATCATTTGGATGGGCACTATGAGGGTGCTAAAACCTTCTTTATGCGTAACTACACTGCCAAATCTAAAATCTAATTTCATAAACTAAAATCTACTATTTAAAGATCCTAAGTCAATCTTGGGACTCCTTTTTAAATAAGACATATTTGATCAGGTGACCAATCACACCTAAGTAAAAAAGATTGGTGGTAACTCTTTTAATCCATGTCTAGTGGTAAGTCCATGGATATGTACATTATGATAGTTTGGTGATCGAAAGTCAGGCCAATAAATTATTTCTTTTTATCCAAGCCTAACCTAATAAATTTGAGATTTTCCTTGTTTTTATTTTATTTAGCTATTTATTTATTCATTTTCATATATCTGTCATTCATTTACATATATATAACATAAGCTCTACACCTGAGTCTTATCCCTTATGAGGGAGTAAAGTACCTACGGCTTCATGAGATTTCATGTCTCTACATAAGGTAACGAAATACTCCCACTCAAAGTGAACCTTTTCCATTTGTAGCCTATAATGGCAAAGATTGGGATGCCTTATTAGTTTATGATGGATAATGATGTAAGGAACAATTTGAGAACCCTTAGACTATTAAACCTATGAACGTCACATATAAGTAAACCTTAAGGATCTAAACTCAAGTTAGAGCCATGCCCTCCATTGTGTTAGAAAATCTTTAATAAGATACATGATGGGACATTTATTTTACTTGTAAATTTATATATTTTCTTTGCATATATTATTTATATACTAACCCTCACCATTGTTTTTGTATATATTATATTGTTCTTTGTATATATCAAGTTTACTAATCCCTTTTCTTTTATTGTATATACATGTTTTCACATCATTAAATCTTTCTTATTGCATTCATGTATTTTTGTATTCAATCTTATGCATAATTGGGTGGTTCCATAAACATCCCTCTAAATTTGCACCATAATTATGGTAAATCAAAGTTTAAGGATAGCTCACCATAGGTAAATTACATGGGTTGAAGCTAGAAGAACGGAACAAGATAACATAATCTGCATTAAAAAGTTGGAGAGGGCCTAAGAAGAGATTAGAGGTGAGTTGAGCAAAATTTTATAAGAGCTAAACAGGCTGAACAAAGGAAAGACTATAAAAGAAGGGGCTAGACCTAAAGACCATTCATTACAAGATATTTTTAACCCTCTATAACTTCTAGCTACAGCCTATATCAAGCCCAATCCATTCAAGGTGCATCGCTATAACAGTTCACATTTTTTGTAAGGTACACTTACACAGGAATGTCATCTACCCAATTCAAAGGCAATTTCAAAGTTTTACTAATCTTGTCTTCACTAAAAAAGTAATAGAGCTAGTCCTAGTCCCTAATTTAGATGACCTCAAAGAGAATGAAAAGCTAAACTTAAAGGTGGTTGAAAGTTTAGAGGATTCAAATTCTAAACATGAGATGAACTTGCTATAAGAAAGACTACGAGTAGTAAAAGGTTTAGGCTTTTATGGCTCCATAGATGTAGCTAGCTTCTGCTTGGTCTCAAATGTTGTAATCTTACCAAAGTTCAAGGTCCCTAAGTTTGAGAAGTACAATGATACTAAGTGCTCAATCACACATGTCACTATATATTGTAAAAAAAAGAGTTGCCCATGCTAGTGATGAAAAGCTACTTATGCACGTGTTTCACGATAGATTTATTAGGTCTAATGTTAGATGGTATGTTTAGTTGGACAGAACTCGTATTCGAATATAGAAAGACTTGATCCGCTCATTTATTAATCAGTACTGTCATATCATAGACTTGGCCCTTGATCATCTTTTTTTATAAAGCATGGAGAAAAAGGCAACAAAGTCCTTCAAAGAATATGTCCAACATTTGAGGGATATGGCTACTTAAGTTCAACCCCCTTTAATTGAGAAAAAAATGATCATATTGTTCGTTAGCACCTTTAAAGCACCATATTATGAGAAGATGATAGGGAATGCAACAAAGAACTTTGTTGATATGGTGATCTCAGGGGAGATTATTGAAAATGCCATCAAGAGTGGTAAGCTTGAGGAATGAGAGGCCAATAGTATCAAAAAAGTTGGGATGCGTAAAAAAAAAGAAGCTGAAGCCCAAGTGGTGAGTTTTGATGAGCAACAATTCAGAAGCCATAATTCATATCCAACATATATTGATCCTGCTTACTATCCAATAGCCAAAATATTGCACAACTCTCTTACTAGCCTCATTGCCCAGCCATGAACAACATCAGTCCAAGTCTCTATCAACCAACTTTTCAAACACCCGCATATGGGCCTAGTTTTGTCAAGACGTCAGTTTTAAGGCATTACAATCAAGCAAGTAGTTTGAAAAGATCTAAAGGCAACTAAGAGAGAACATATATTGATCCTATCCCCAGAATCTATACAGGCATATTTTCAAAGTTGGTCAAGAATGACCTAGTATCCCCAGTCCTTTTGGAACCATTGAAACCACCCTATCCTAAATGGTATAATGTTAATGCCATATGTGATTACCATAATGGGAATACGGGTCACTCCATAGAAACATGCAATGCTTTCAAGCACAAGGTGCAAAGTTTGATCCGAACAAGCTTAGTAAGATTCAACAAATCAAGAAAACTAAATATCAATAAAAATTTTTTGCCCAATCACCTAGGGGCATGATTTTGAAAAGGCTAATTAAAACTACTTATCATCTTAGGATTTCTTGATAAGATGGATCACTTTTATGTACTTGAATTTCATCTTATTTTTCATCATTTTAATAAAAGTGATATATTTGATTCATTTTCATGTCATTTACTCTTTTGTGTGAATCACTGTTACATACTTTTACCTTATCACATCTTTTCATTGTATCCATTTTTTGATTTCGAATAATGAATGTTCCGACAGTTATGACAATAATTCAGGATTCGATTTTGAAAACATCATTCTTGATGATCTGATTGATAAGTTGAGATTGTTGATTCATTAGCACTTGTGAGTAAAAAGAAGATAAATCTAGTGAAGAATTTCAAAAGTGATGCAATACATGATCTTTGCAATTGTTCATTCACATGTATGCTCTTGGTTAATAAATGTTCTTCATTGAGAGTATTCATGTTCGAGATGAGAAATGATCATCTTTCTTCTATCCTTAAAAAGAAAAAAGAAACAAAGGTAAAATTATCCTTTGTTACCTTGTTTGAGCCTTTTGAAATTTTCTTTTACGAAACCTTAACCAAGAATCACCCCCACATTGAGGGGTAAAGTTTGAGAAACTTGTTTATCCTTAGTGATTTTAGAAGGTAAAACCCTACTGTGCATAAATTTTTCTTGAAAAATGATGAAAAGAACAATTGATGGGTCAAAATATCAAGGTGCTCTACATGAAAAAATGATCATTGGTTTTATAACCTTTCAAATACAATTTGTGCCTATTTTATCCATTTTTTTCATATCCACTCACCTTGGCCTACGTTACGTCCCTTAAAAATCCATTTTGATCAAATGTGAATACTTAAATTAGAGAATCATGAATTGAACTAAGGTAGATTTGCCATTGGATTGTTTGGGATTTTGATTGAATTATCATTGGTGGATCAAAGGAAAATGAAATAAAAAGAAAATATGAGAAAGGGGTATGAAAAAAATGATGAAAAATGAAAAAACAAAACAAACAAAAAGCAAAAAAAAAAAAAAAAGAGAAAAAATGATGATTTAAATTGAAAATATGAAAAGGTGGTTTAAGTAAAAATGAAAACTTAGGAAAATAACTTCATGTGAGGGTTCCAAGAATAAGGATGATTGGCTCAAAGACTTAGGATATTGATGGAATGTATTTTTGAAAGAGAATTTTGAGTTAGAGTTCAAAATTGTCTGAACAATAATTATTTTGGATATTGATATCCCATTTGAATAGTCACGGTATTTTGCCTTTATTCACCTTTGATTTGTCATTGACCATATTTCTTTTCGATAATAAATATCTTTTTTTTTCTTATTCTTTACCAAATGTATATCCCTTAAATGAGTCAAGAAAATGTATCATATTTGTCCTGAGTTAAAATGATGGTAAATAAATGAATGAGAATGTTCATAAAGATTTTCAATTCTTTTGAAAGAAATCTAAGATGAAAAAAGTGAAAGAAACCTGAAAAGATGATTTGAAAAAGTCAAATGAGATAACTCAATACAATAATGGGTTGGTTAACATAACCTGTGAGTTAGGTCCAAATGAAGAAAATAACATGGATTGAAAGATAGGATGTGTTCTAAGATCGTTAATACTGAGAAGCTAAGAAGAAATATATGAGATAGTGGAATCTTGAAAACTTTGTTACCATAATTGTAATTTCATGGCATTGATTTAGTAACATTTGCATTACATGCATTATGTTAAATCCATGATAATCACATTTGCATCATGATTGGGGCATGCATGTGGAGCACATTTGAATCATTGTATGACATTTGCATTTGTATCATTTAGTGAGAATCTGGATTGTTGCATTTAGAAGTCATTTGCATTATTAGCATGACATTTGTTTTTGTTGGGAGAAAATATTTGACTTTTGATTCCTCGAATGATAAAGATATTTCATTTTTAGACAAGGAAAAGTTTCTAAACTTCTAAAGTTTTAAAGCCTTGGTTTAAAAGAGCATTTTTGAATGTGAATCCCAAATTTTTCTAAATAAGAATCTTTGAATTTTGGAGGTAAGCCTTGAAATTTTTGATGTGAATCCATGAATTTGTTTATCTAAAACTTTAAATCTTTTGAATACGAATCTTTAAATACTGTTTGTGAATCCTTATAAAATTGAAAATTCTTGCGAAATAGAAATTCTTGCAAAACTTGAAATTCTTGCAAACCTTTATGAATCTTGAATTTTTGTGAATTTTGAAATTTTTGTGAATTTTTTATGAAACTTGGAGTATTGAGATCTTTCAACTCCTATTGGGGAACCTTACAAATCTTTGAATTTTTAGATTGTGAATCTTTGGATTTTAGGCTAAAAATTTTGAATTTTATTTTTTGGATCTGCGATTCAATTTCGATCAATCATTTTGATCTCAACTCAGTCCGGATCATTTTATTTTTAGACTTACAGTTCAATCTCGATCACTTATTTTGATCTTGACTTGATCCAGATCGTTTTATTTTTCTAATTTATGGTTCAATCTCGATCACTCATTTCGATCTCATCTTAGTCTAGATCATTTTATTTTCAAACTTGAGGTTCAATCCTAGTCACTTGGTTCGATCTCGGCTTAATCCAGATTATTTTTATTTTTTTGACTCGTGGTTCAGTCCCGATCACTCATCTTGATCTTGACTCAATCCAGATTATTTTATCTTTTAGACTTACAGTTCGATCCTGGTCACTCATTTTGATCTTGGTTCAATTCATATCATTTTATTTTTAGTCTTGCAATTCAATTCTGGTCACCTATTTTGATCTCAACTTATTCCAGATCATTTTATTTTTCTGACTTACGATTCGATCCCGGTCACCTGTTTTCAACCTAGACTCATTCTAGATCATTTTATTTTTCTAATTCATGATTCGATCCTAGTCACCTATTTTGATCTTGGCTCAGTCCAAATCCTTTTATTTTTTCTAACCCGTAGCTCAGTCTTAGTCATCTTCATTTTGGCACAACTCATTCACTTTCGACTTTGATTCAATTCAGTCATTTTCACATTCTAATTTGACTTCATTTGAATCATTTTAACTTTCAATTTCGATTTGATACCTAAACAAAATGGATGTCTTTTATCCTTATGCAATTTCAGCTTCATAGAAATTATATAAAGAGGGGCAATTGTAGACACCCATTTGTGTCCAAGGTCAACTTTGGTTATTATTATTATTATTATTATTATTATTATTATTATTATTATTATTATTATTATTATTATTATTATTATCATTGTTATTATTTTTTTCTTTTCTTTTTCTTAATATGTTCTAATAAACAAGGAAATTGAAAAGAAAGAGAATCGTATCAATTCCCTAGAATCAAGCAACAAATTGGCATAAAACTAGGAATCGAATCGAAGGGATTTAAAACCTAAGACTATCAATCAAATCAGACAGAAAGCAATCCCAAGATTCAAGTCTGGACTAAATCGGTTTAAGCCCTAAAATTTCTACTATAATCGATTATAAATTAAGTAATGAAAGAAAAAGAAAAAAGGGGAAGAGAGTCTTGGTTCTAGGTTCATACTATTTTGTCAATTTTGTTGAGGGTTAGTTAACAATTTAGGTTTCTGAGTTTGGTGAAAAAGCAAAATTGTTAGGAATCTTTGAAAAATCTGAAAGAGGGGAATTTTTTGGAAAGATTTGAGGAAATTTTGGAAAAATCTAGAAAATTTTGAAAAAATTTGGGTTTTGGGTTGAAGGTTTGAATTTTTCAATTGAATTTTCTAGCAAACTTTGAAGTTTTCAATCGAATTTCGACCTTTCCAAAAACTAGTGATCAACCTAGTTTTGGTTGGCTTATTCTGGGGTTTCTAGAGAGAAAGTAGAGCCAAAAAATCCTAGAGAGAGAGAAAAAGCTAAAGGATTCTAAAGAAAAGCTAAAAACCTTGACTTTTAAGCTAGCATCAAACAATGCCATTTCATTCAGCGTAATTTGTGTCTCAACTTGCGAGGATTCATGCGTGACTCACTTTTGGACTCGACCCGATCACAAGTTTTTTTTTTTCTTTCTTTTTTATTTTATTTTCCAATTACAATTTTATTTATTTTATTTTTATATATTTCTTTATTTATTTTCTATTTAATTTACTTGTTTTATTTTTTAAATTTTTTTAAAATTTATTATACTTGTTTTTAAATTAAATGATTTATTTTAAATACTTTCATAAATTTCATTTTAAAAAAAATAAAAAATAAAAAGTTTATAATAAAAAAATGTTTCTAAAAATGAATTCATGAATCTTACCAAACTATTGGAGGTTTTTTCATGAATTTAAATTTTTTATAAATTCTATCAAATTATTGAAGAATTTTAAAATTGACTGCAAAAAAATTATTAATAAAATATTTTATAATTTAATCTTTCCAAACTATTAGAGGATTTGCATTTTAAATCTTACCAAACTATTGGCATATTTAGTATATTTTCTAAAAAGCCACTTACAAAGAAATCTTACCAAACTATTAGAAGATCTGCATCAAAGTAAATTTTACCAAACTATTGAAAAATTTTACTAATTATTTTTTTAACTAAAATTTAAATGAATCCAATGATGAAGCTTCTTCAAGATGGGATACTAGTCTCCATGAATGCTCTTAAGGTGAAAGAATTATCTTAAATTGCTACCAAACTGTTAGAGTAATTTTAAGATTAATTTTTAATATTAAATATTTTGGTAAATCATAAATATGGTTAAGGCTTGGATAATTTGAAATCAAACTGGCACCATCCTTTGGATGGGTGTTATGAGAATGTTATAACCTTTCTCACACGTAACTATACTCTCAAATCTAAAATATGATTTTGTGGACTAAAATCTACTATTTAAAGATACCTAAGTCAATCTTGGGACTCATTTTTAAATATGGCATATTTGATCAGATGACCAATTACACCTAAACAAAAAATATTGGTGGTAACTCCTTTAATCTATGTGTAGTGGTAGGTCCATAGATCTATACATTATGATAATTCCCCACACCATATTCACAAGCATGAGTGGTCTCCATATCGGGAAGGTTGGTTTTGTTGGTACATTATTCTCTGTTATACATCATATGGCAGATAAGACAATGAATATATGTTTTAAATGAGTTATTTATTTTGATAATTTTTTCTTTAATTTTCAAGTAGGTTAACTATCAAATAATTGTGTTTTATCAATTAAAAACATCTACAATGTTGTAGATTTCTTACTAGGTATGTGGTTGTTAAAAGTGAATTATAGCACATATGAATTATGTAGTGATAAATTGATATAGCTTGCACTTGTAAATGATAGAAACTAAGATTACTAGTTTTACAAAGAAATGATAATGTTAGGTTGCCGATCATAAAGAACTTGGTTGTAATTTCTTTGTGGAATCATAGTATAACTGTTGCCTAATTCAAGATGTGGCTTGATTAATGGTGAGACTGAATTGAATCCTTTATTTGACTTCATTTGTTGTGATAACTTTATAAGTGTGAATTTAAAAGAAATTGCTACAAGTTCTATTGAAATAATGGTTGATGTAGGTTTAAATAAGGTACATCTTTTCTTTTTAGAGTTTCTATATTTTCAACTTGTTATAAGTATAGTTTCTATTTTGTTATCAAATGTAAAATTTAACATGGATACAAATAGAAAGAAAGAAATGGGGAAAGAGATAGTAGCTATATGAGTTGACATTGACATTAGTTCCAAGATAGTACTCAACTTCTCATGAAACAAATGAAAAAGATAATAGTCAATTTAGATGACAACATAATATAGACACCAAATTTTGCCTAGAACACTTTTTAATATGATTGACTCGGGCTCATTTGCGATTATGATTGACTCGGGCTCATTTGCGAATATGGGCTAGAATCATTAATATAAGACCGTCATATAAACCATTTAGGAGGACCACTTACAACCCATAAAGAGCCTACAAATTAGCCCATTTGGAGATCATAAGTCAACTTAGGTCAAATCTAATTAAACTTGGTTAATAAAGTTAAAATTAGTCAAACAAAGTCAAAATTACACAAAAATTAGTCAAAATGGATAGAACGTAGGTTAATTCTCAAATTGACAACCTAATTGGAAGCAAGATGGTTTAAGGTTAAAATTGGTGATTTTTAAAATACAAAAAATTTTTGTAGCACTTAAGGAATTATAAAATTACTAAAATGCCCAATTAGGGGCATTTTTGTAATTTGGCATAAAGCTTGGATTTTCATAACAAGTTTTAAATCTTAATTTCATAATATTTCATGATTTTTGGTGCATTTAAACTTACAACAATACCCCAAAAGGTGTGAAATTACCAAAATACCCTTATGGGTATTTTCATAATTTGACATTCTTGAGCTAAGATTTTCATGAAACTTTTTATATCTCAATTTTATAATATTTCATGATTTTCGATGCTTTAAAATCCCAAAAATGAGAATGGAAACATTGATTTCTAAGAAAACAACCTAAATACTGAAAACTTTGTGCTAAAGGTAAAATGGTCTTTTCGTATAGTTTAAGGCCTATAAAAATCCAATCTTTGCAGTAAATAATGTGGACCAATGGATCTCTTATTGAATCTTGATCCAATGGCTAAAGATTGCTCCTTTAAAAAAAAAAAAAAGAAACTTTGGCCCTTGAATGATATTTGATTCAAAAGCTTATTTTTAATCTTTTAAAGATATTTTGGTGGTTTTCCTTCTTGAGAAAAAGGGGGAGGTCTGATAAGGAGAAAAGGAAAAGGAAAGGAACTTTCTTGAGAAAAAAACCTAGAAAAAAAATCGGAGGGGACAAAGGTTAGAATAACTATAAACGAAAAAAAAAAAAGAAAAAGAGTCTTTTAAGGGAAAAAGGAAGAAGCCGGACGAAAGCTCTAGTTTGGTTTAGGCTTCTAAAAAAATTAGAAGAGGTC
The DNA here is from genome assembly GCF_047325235.1 of Durio zibethinus. Taxonomy (NCBI): domain Eukaryota; kingdom Viridiplantae; phylum Streptophyta; class Magnoliopsida; order Malvales; family Malvaceae; genus Durio; species Durio zibethinus. Next base: position 6,679,028 of record NC_143188.1, on the reverse strand, counting down.
TCAAATGCTTGGCATGTGCATCTTCCTCTTGTGTGGTATATATGATGAGGATTCATCTTTTATGCTTGTTGACTTGTTTCTTTTCTATGTGGACAGTAGTTATTTAAAGCTTACAAGTTGTTTCTCGTTCTTTTATGGTTTGCTACAGGTAATCCGTTTTAAGCATGCATGAAAACCAATGTGGGGCCATATCCCTGGTTTTGTTTAATTTGTCTTAAAAGAAATAGATCCTGACAATCTTTTTGTAAATATAATTTTGTAGTGAATAAATTTTTTTTAAAACATTAAAAGCCAATGCGGGGGCCATATCCTTGGTTTTCTTTAGTTTGTCTTAAAAGAAATAGATCTTGACAACCTTTTTGTAGTTAGAATTTTGTAGTGAATAAATATTTGTTTTCATGAGCATTGAAAGTCAAACGTGGGGCCATTGTTGTAAAGACGTTGCATAAGATCATGTCCAAAGTCATGGCATGGGGAACCATTTTTGTAAGGATGTTGCATTGAATATTTTTCCTTACTTTATTCTTGTTTAGTCAAAAAGGAATAAATCTAGAAAATTCATTCTAGTTAAAATTTTGTAATAAATAAAATTTTATAAAAATATAAGGCTTAAAGTTTGTTTCCTATAAAGTTTATTTTTATGTGTGTTTAATTTTAAATATACCCATGTAAGTTTTTTTATGATTATTTAAATTTAATTATAAGTTTAATTTCATACATTTTTAATTTCCTTATTATTCCGATTCTCATGCTCGTTTTAATTTAAGCTTTCGTACTAAAATCCATGTTTGATGTATTTTATTTTTCATGCCCTTCAAAGTTATGCATAATAATAATAATAGCAATATTAATAATAATGATAATTTTAAAGAAAGAAAATATATATTCGAAATATATAAGAATAAAAAATTCATTTTTAGAAGAATTATAAAAATGAGTTTACTCTGAAAGTCTACTTAGATATTGAAGATTTTTAAAGAAGTTATAAAATTTTAAACTTACCAAAAACCCTTAAACTCGTTTTAAATTTCTAAGGATTTGTATGAAAACTTTTTATAAAATAATCTATTCTCAAATGCCATCTAGATGTTAGGGTATTTAGAAAATTTTATTTCATTAAAAATTTTCATACATTTTCACAACTCAAAATAAATTTGTTTTTGTTAAAACCATGATTATAAAAATACAAAATAATAAAATAATAGGATGGAATTTTAATATAAAAATTCATACCCAAACTCTGTCTAAATGTTAGAGAGTCCAACGGCCACTTTATATTTGAAGACCTGATTTCTTAAATTCGTAGTTTATCATTATCTGTATATAACTCATTTTTTAGAATAATGTATGTATTCATAATTCATATATATGTTTGTTGATGTTTAATGTTAATTATATTATTTTTCATTTTTTTAACTACATAAAAAGTGTTCTTAAATTTTTTTTTTAGTTTTGAACAAATAAAATTAAAATAACATTATGTGAAATATAATTGTTGGTACTCTGCCTAGGAGTGTAAATGATACATTAGTACTCACAAGTTACTCGGGTTCAATTCGAATAAAAATCGAACTCAGTTCGATTATTATTGAGTTGAGCTCGAGCTCGAGTAGCTTGGCTCATCGATTGAATCAAGTTCAAATATTCTTATACTCGGCTCGAGTAGCTCGCGAGCCTAATAGAGCTTTTATATTTAAATATATTTTTATTATTTTAATTAATAAAATATCTTGAATTTGAGTTTAGCACAAATAATTGTACTCTTGTCGAGTATACAAATCGAGCTTATTTTTATATATTAATCGAGCTTAATCGAGCGAGCTTAAATAGCTCGATTTCGATCACGAATTGAGCTCGAACTAGAAAAATGAAACTCGATCAAGTTCGAGTTCAAGTCGAGTATCAAGTCACGAGTTGGGAGTTGAGTTCGAGCTCAAGCTTCTCATTTTATCACTCAACTCGGCTTGATTACACCCTTAACTCTATCTAGATGTTGAAGAGTTATCAATGATTATCATTTACAAATAGTGTTATTTTATTATTTTAGAATGAATGTTATGGTAAATCTTAAATGAAAAGATTATCTTTGAATTCTGCCTTTATGTTGGAGACTTTGAATGTATTTCTTTTATTTGAAGATTTTCATAGCATTCCTAAATAAAGTTTTTTTTTTAAAACTAATTTTATTTCTTACAAATAAAAAAAATTCTAATTAAATTCATATAAAAACCATTTTTATCCAAAATTACAAATAGCACATAATTAATTGGTACCAATTAGGTGCTAATCTTTCCTCATATTTAACCGACTTTCGAACTTGATTTGTTTTTATAGATCAAAATTATCTTTTTAATAAAGCTTTAAACCTATTTTATTGTTTTATCAAAAAAATAAAATTTTTGGATGGTCAATCACACCCTAAAAATGATTGGTGGTGACTCATCGTATTTTTCACGAATTTTAAATTTTTACATCTAGCGGTCGAATTTTTAGACTGATACATTATGAGACATAATCGACTTATATAAGTAACACATTCCTACATATCTATTTCTTTGTTCTTTGAAGTCATTAGTTGAAATTTGTTGAATTTTATTCTCATTTTGTTTCATTTGGAGTATATAAGTTTTAAATAAAAGAGGAAATCAAATATTTGCCAACAAACATTTAATCCTGTGTTGATAATTTCTTGGCATTCATTTAATGGGGTTATCATAAATATTTTACAATATTACCAGTACACTCACATTAATTTGCAAAAATGTTGGCAATGAAAAAGGATTGAATTTGTTTCCTCCTCTAAGTTTGATAAGGTTGTAATTCTTTTTTTTTTAATCTAATTTGCATTGAAAAGCCCAACGATACGTACATAGGATTTTTATCTCATTCAGATTAAACTTGTATGAGTCCTTTTTATAAAGAAAGTGATATGCTAATGAAGATTTTTTGGGGGTTATTTCATGGTTTTTTTTTAATGTAGAATATTGTGGTTGATCAAGTACTTGAACCTAGAATAAGAGGTTATCGTACCATGGGAACTAGCCATAACCTTGATTTTGGTAATATATATTAGCCTTATTTTATGTTTTTGGGGTCATGTGATAGTTAACTTAAGTTCAATTTATTGTATTATCTGAAAATTTATACATGACTCAATGTATAGGTTTTAAGTTGATTTCTTTTATTATTTCATCTGTTGTTGGCTAATGCAGATTTGCATGCCTTTGCTCCACCACTAATGGAGTGATTGCTTGTGATTTTTTAATTTGCATTTAATGGATGTTTAATAATGAAATATTGCTGGTCAGACTTGAATTATGGATGAAAGAATATTTTTGTCATTTTTGTTCATTGATAAACCCTTTCTTTGAGCCTTATTTTAGAATATTTTCTTACGTTAGGACTCAAAATGATGCTCATTTTTTAAAATTTTCTAAGGTTATAAGTGTCTCCAAACTTTATCTTGTATAACACTGATGTAGATGAGATCATACGTGCTAACCTCATAAAATTGCATTTATCTTATTCCCATTTTCTAGATTCACCACGCGAAGTTGTCTCATCTTCCAAGCCTAGGGAAAAAACTGGAAAATATTGGGCGTATAAAGTCAGTATGCTTCTAACATCCATTCAATATTCATGGATTGTCCATACAAGGTATATATACGTTGATGATATACTTTAAATTACTACCTCTCTTTTCTATAATTTTTCTAACTATTTCTAATCGAATGATAGCTTCAATGATGTTTTTAGGGGGTGGGTATGATCACTTGATCGGTAGATCAAAGCATGGGCTGATTGTTAATTCATCACAGCTTACTTTACTTGCTTTTTGGAATACTTTTATTCATATTAGACCCTTTAGGTATGACTTATTATGGGTAAAACTTGCTATTTTATAAATTTATTTTCTGATTTGTCACTATCTCTTAAAAATTCTAATAATTATAGAAATTTTGTTAAATTGTAAGATCCAAGCCCAGAGTAAAGCACTGCTACATGCACATGTTGCTGAGAAGAAATTACCATTTTGAATGTATGGTATTAATGATATGAAAATCTAAATGCTAATGATTTCTTAACCTTATTTAATATGCTTCACCGCCATCACTATTTTTTCAATATGTTTTTTGGACTGGGTTGAAGGGATATACATTAATCCATTGGTTTGTTCAATTGGTATGTTATGAACATCTTATGTAGGGAACATATTACAACAGAAATATAAAGACTAGGTGATAGTTGACAACTGAACTCATATAGTATACATAGAACATGTCGTCCACTCGAAATCCTTGTGTCTGTTATGTGCTATGTTTAAAAGCATTTGAATGACAAGTCTTTATGTTTTTTTTTTTTTCTTTTCTATTTGAAAGGGTTGGTTAGGATATCCAGCCATATAGGTGTAAAACAAGGTTTCAAACTCACAATAGGAAGTCTTTTTCAATTTTTATGTGCTTATGCACTTATTTCTCCTTTAATGGGTTTTCCAATATTATTAATACTTAAATTAATTGTTGTTGTTTACTCAGCTTGGTTTTTAGCCATATATAGGCGATTGTTAGAAGGTACATTACCTTTTTAGTGATTAGTTTAGCCAGTGACTAGCATTTAGTAACTATTTGGTAAAATGCCCCAAATCAATTAAATAATCAAGCAAGTAGAAGTGTAATTGAACCATGAAACATCCTTATAAGAGACAACAATTTAATGTAATTTGACACTCTACTTGATACATCCATACATAAGAGAAAATATCAACTAGTTGTAGAGAATTATAAACATACAATCATATAAATTCTAAATTGATCTCTAACGATCCTAATCTACTCTATAACAATCCTAAATTGATCTTTAAGGATCCCTATTTAGACGTTCACACACATACCCATCTAGGCCATCTCATTCTCCTCTAATCCACTCATAAATGATACTCATGAATAGTCTCCTTTAGTCCTTGATTGAGTGTAACCGCAAATGTATAGGCTGTTCAAGTAATAAAGTGATAGAGTAGTGTATCATTCCCTCGAGATTGATCATTTGGGAACTCTAGTCTAAGTACAGGTTATCAATACATTGATAACACTCTAATTATAGTTAGCTCAATCGAAAAGTTCAAAGTTGATTTATATTACTACTAACCTAAAAAAACGAACATGTAAAGCAAAGAAAATTAAACAATCATCAAATAAACATGAAAGTAAATCTAAAGAAATATGTAATCTATTGCATGAATTATTCAAAAATAGAATGTAAAGCATAAAGGATGTGCATGAACAATAAAAAAAATGCAAAACCCGAAACCTAAAGCTAATGCAAAAAAACCATAACTCAACATGGAATTTAAATGGATCTAATTCTAATGTAAGGTATTGAAGTGCAGTTGAACTTTAAAACAATAAATCAAACTAAATCTAAATGAATTAAATTGAAATTGTATGAATTAAATGCAAGGAAATGTAGAAGTGCTTAAACCAAAATCTAAATCTAAATGCTTAAATTTAAATTTTCAGAAATTAAAACCTAAATCTACAACTCTAGAAAGCAATGGACTTAAATTGAGCTAAGGAAACTTAAATCAACATGTAAACTGTAAATGCAAGTAAAAAAAATCAACTAAAACAATGCAGTAATAAACTCAATAAACTTCAATAAAAAGTAAGTGTATGAAATAGGAAAACAAAGTAATTGAAATTGAAATTAGCCAAACAATACATACAAGCATCAATTAAAGTGCAAGCAAATGAAATTTAACAAGAAAACAAGTAAATGAACAAGTGCAAATCAAGGAAAACTAATCGCCCAGCAAGGAGAAAGGACATTAAAAGTGCTGATAACACCTGCTGTTGTCTCTAGTATTAGCTTCCAAGCCAAATCTTCCAAGAATTGAAGTGAAAATTTCTAGAATTGAAGTGCAATAAATTGAGAATGCGCAGAAAAAATTTGAATCAAAACTTGTAAGAAATTGTAGAGAACTGAATCAAAAACCAAAAGTAGTGTAGAAATAGAAATTGCCAAACAACTTGGTAAATGTACAAGAATTGCAAGTAAAAGTGCAAGGAAACTTAAAGAAAACTAAATTGCATTGCAAGAATCATAAAGTGCATGAAAATTAACTGAAAGAAAAATAAATTTTGCAAAAAGATTAAAAGATTTTCTGTCCAAACAGCTTTATACAAAAAAAAAGGAAACTACTAGAGAGAAAACAAACAACAAATGTAAAAAAAAAAAAAAGAAAAAAACTAAAACTCCCCTTCCTTGGCTAGTTACTACTCCTATTCATAGGCCCAGGATGATGTATTCCAACTAATCAAATTATACGAAAAAACTAGCTAGGATGATACATAAGTTAGATATTTTCATGTCATCAAAGCTTGTTTCATAAACTTCCCATTTGTGCTCTTTCTCCTATCTTCTTTTCAAGCTTTCTTCCTTTGATCCATTGAGCCCTAAAAACTTAGAATTATTACCAATAAAAGCCACCAAAAAACTACATCAATTGCTATGCATTGGCCTTCCATTTAATTCAAAATTACGCACTAACTTCAACTCATATTTTCTCATGCAATGTGTGGCTATTCCTTCTCCACTTTGTAATCTTTGGTCGCCATTTTCTCTAAAAATTCCCTTTCAATGTCCAACCAATGAGAAGTTATCCATTTTCCAACTCAAACATAAAAAATGCAAAAAATTTCTAGCTCCAAATTGCTTTAACAAATTTTTGAAATTGCTACTTGCTCGTCTTCCTTTATAAGCTCAGGAAATTTTACTACAAAGATGACAAAAATTTTAATGAGCTAAAAAGGATTAATAATCATGAAAAATATAAGGAATAAGATTTGAATTGAAGTGCAATTAAGCTTAATCATGCAAAAGAAGTAATAAAGAATGTAAACACCTAATTTTATGTGAGATATTTTATTGTTTTAATCTGAGTTTTTCTTTGTAATTGGGCCTTGATCATCACTTTTCGAGCCCATTTCACAGTTCATTTTTAAATGCTCAAGAATGAGGCCTAATATGGGCCCCATGGTGAAGCCCATTGCATTGGCTCAAATAATATCAAAAATGGCCCAATAAAAAGCTTGATAAAAGACTTTCTTTTTAGAAGGCTCATTGTTGGCCATTAAATGAAAATGAAAAATATGAAAAATAAAAATATAAAAACAAATAAAAATTTTAAAAAATGTAGACATAAAATATAAAAATAATAAAATATAAACACAAATAAATACAAAGCCAAAGCAACAAAAAGCTTGGCCGAAACAAATAAAAGGCCAAAGCCAAAAAACTAATAAATAAAATGAAAAGAGACTTAAGTTGGCTACAAGCTATATTCTTCATAAAGCCTAAAGCATGGCCAAGAAATGGGCTACTTGGTAAACCTTACTTGGAGGTATAGCCATGCAAAAAAAATAAATAAATAAAAGAGAAAAGCATGCATGAAATTGGTTTGCAAAACAATATGTGAAAACAAGAAGTTGCGTGAGAAACATGAAAGGAAATGGCAACATGTGAGGAAAATTATAAAAAAAAAATTGAAAAAAAATGGTGGCATGAAGTTGGAATGAGCTGGAAATGTGGGGAATTACTGTATAGGACATGAAGAAAGAAATGATTCAAGTTGGGTTGGTGACAGAAATGAAAAAAAATAAAACAAAAAAAAAAGACACAGAACCAAGAAAAAGAAGAGAAGAAAAAAAAGAAACAGTGAAGCAAGATAGTAGCAAAAGTGAAAAACTAAAGCCAAAAACAAAGTGCGTGAAGCAAAAGAAAAAAAAATGAAAGAGCAAAAAATTGGTGTAGACACCCCATTTTGTCTGGGGCCCAAATCGAATCTTGAGTTTTTTTCGAGGTCCATAATTGAATTTCTAGTTTTGTTCAAGGTTTGTAATCGAACCTCGAGTTTCATTTGGGATCCTTAACCGAATCTTGGGTTTCAGGCTTTTGAAATGCCCATCATTTTTAATTGGCTTTGAATATTTGGACTTCAAAGTGATTTTAGGCTTTAAGCCCATTACATGATTAGTTGTTTTGGCTTGGAGCCCAACATCAATTTCTTTTTTTAGTTTTACTATTTAAAAAAAAAAGAATGAAAGAAAATCAAAATATTTTCTAGAAACTGATTAAGGTTTGGGATTAAAGATCATTGACCATAATTAGGGCATGGATAAAAACCTAGGCCAAGAATCACACAGTGATTAAAGGTGACAGATTTGATTTTCTGTTAATTAATAAAACCTTATGCGAATCTGAAAAATTTCTTTTAATTAATGCAATCCTTAAGATTTCTAGTAAAAAGCCTATAAATTTTGCCAAAATAATATTTAGAGGGGATGACAGAGATTAGACAGAAGCCATAGAGAAAGGAAAAAATATATTTTAGATTTTAAAGAGCTTTTAGGTTTTTGGGGTTTTAAGTCTTGATTTTTTTTTTTGAAATTAGTTTTTTTGGTTTTGGGTTTTATTTATAGTTTAAGAGTTTTGAGTTGACTTTGGGAATTGGTAGTTTATTTTTTGAATTTTTTGAAAAAATCTGGTATTTGGGATGAACATTTAAAGTTTCCAATTGAATTTCTCGATCAAGATTGAATTTTTCGGCTAGATCATGGTGAAATTTCTAGAAATCGGTAGTGAAATCCAATTTTCGACCTTCTGAATTTGGGGAGTTTAGAGAAACAGATTTTAGAGAGAATGAGATAGAGGCAGGTATAAGGAAAACAAAAAATTTATGGTTTTTATATAGATCCTAGACGATGTCATTTCGGAGAGAAGCTCCCAACCTGCATGACTCGTTGCCTCGTGTTGCCTACATGTTGAACTCGGCCCGATCGTAGGTATTCGCTTTTCCTTTTCTACCTTATTTTTTGTTTTGATTTTTTTCTTTTATTTTTTCTTATTTTTCTTATTATTATTATTATTATTATTATTATTAGTATTATTATTATATCTTAAATTGAACAATACATTGTTATTATTATTATTTTTCTATATATATTTTTATGAAGTTTACTTTATTTATTCATTAAAAAAAACTAAAAATATTTCTGAAATAAATTCATGAATCATACCATACTATTGGAGGATTTTTCATAAATTAAAATTTTTATAAATTCTACCAAACTATTGGAGAATTTCATAAATCAATTTTTGTAAAAAAATTATTATTAATAAAATATTTTTGTTTTGATTCTGCCCAACTATTGCAGGATTTGAACCTTAAATTAAATCTTACTAAATTATTTAAAGATTTAATGCATTTTTTAAAAATAAATTTACAATGAAATCTCACCAAAGTATTAGGAGATCTGCATCAAAGTAAATCTTACCAAACTATTGGAGGATTTTACTAATTATTTTTTTGAATAAAATATATTAATGAACTTGATGACAGAGTCTCTTTCGAGTGAGACACTAGTCTCCATAAATACTCTTGAGGTAAGAAAATTATTTTAAATTACTACCAAACTATTGGAGTAAATTTAAGATTAATTTTCAATAATTAAATTAATTGGTAAAATTATAAGAATATTTTAAGGCTTGGATAATTTGAAATAAAACTGGTATCATTATTTGGATGGACATTGTGAGGGTGTTATAACCTTCCTTATGCATATTGCACTCTCGAACTTAAAATCTAGTTTCATTAGAATCTACTATTTAAGGATACTGAAGTGATGACTCCTAAAGTCTCCGTATAGGCTAGCAAAATATTCCTACTCAAATTGAACATTTTCTATTTGTAGCCTATAATAGGCAAGGATTGGGGTGCCTTACTAGTCTGTGATGGACACTGATGTAAGGAACAATTTGAGAATATTTTAGAAGTGGCCCAAGCTACATATAGTTAACCTTATAAGCCTAATCTGTAGGTAAAGCCATGTTCCCTTTACCTTTTAGAGTTAATCCGAAATTTAGAGTCATATTGTTGTTGCATATTGTATTATGTTTTATTAATATGTGTTTGTCCTTTATTTTATATTGAGATAATTAACCAATTTCTTTATTTTTGTTTTCTTACATATTTATAAACATGCATACAAATTGCATATCATTCTTACCTTAAAGATATCTTTAACAAGAGCATTCATAAAACCTATAAAACATCAAGTTTGCACCTCATTTGTGTTCTTCAAGTGTGAGTCACCTATTGATGTAAAGGCAGTGTCAGAAAAAAGGCAACGAGAGGAAGGATATTGTTGACCATCTAGCTATATCTTTATCTTGCCTAAAGAAGTTTGATTGTTCCTTAAACAAAATGATTTGAGGACTTATCAGGCATATGGAATAACATGGTTCCTTCAAAGCAACAAGCTTTTTGTCAGAAATTTAGGCATATTGCATATCTCTTATCGGTGAAGGTTGAAAATTCACTCATCAAGGCAATGGTATAATTTTATGACCCCTATTATTATTTCATTTTTAATGAAATTGATTTGGTGCCGATCATAGAGGAGTATTTGATTCTAGTGGGTATGTATCTCTAATATCCAGATAGGGTTTATGTGAAAAAATCAAAGCTAGGATATCATAAAAAGTTGGCCCATATTTTAGGGATAGAAAATGAGCTCATAGATTCACATGTTCAAGAAATAAAAGGCATAAAGGTATTCCACGAGAATTTTTTTGAGATTTCATTGTTAAACATTCTGATGATGACCAAGGAATGAATGTGTTTGCCTTAGCAATATATGGAATAGTGATCTTGCCTAAAGTCTTAGGCCATATTAAGATAAAAGTTGTGGATTTATTTGAGCAGATTGAAAGAGGATGTAATCCTTCATCAGTGATATTGGTAGAAACCATCAAATCGTTGAATTTTTGTAGATAAAATGATAGAGCATGCTTTTTGGGTTGCACATTATTATTGTTTTATGGATAAAAAGCCATTTTGAATGCAAGAATAGTGATTTTCTCCAAACTCTATCTTTGCAATCGAAATTTAGTCAAAGAGTTTTATAAGAGTGAAAGGCTATAAGCGAAGTCCAAGAAAGAATGAGAGTATTTATTGCATAAGCTCACAACTTGTCAAGTGAAATAGTTAGTTCCATGGATGAATCGAGAACCCATGCTGTATCAATGTGAAGATGAAATAAGGATTCTACTTTTAGGCTTATGAAGGTCAAAAAGCTATGCACCATTAATGGTGAAAAGATAGTATGAAGTTGAACAGTTTGTTCCCATGACACACAGGCTCCACCTATTTGATTGTTTATATGAAGAGCCTAAAACATTTTAAAAAATTGATAGCATGATCAAAGCTTAGAAGAAGCCTCAGAGAGTAAGTCTTAGGTCATTAACTAACAAAGTCACTCATAGGTATTTGATGGGAGAAGCCAAAAGGGGAAAAAATGCTATGTTTACTCCTAAAGATTGTTGCCAACCAGTGAACCAAGAGTTGGATGAGATACCCTTAAAGTTGGTATTTGCAAAGAAAAAATTCAAAGCTAAAAAAGAGAAGATGAAGCAAAAGATTCAAAAGCTGTACGAAGAGAGGAAATAATAGAAAGATAAAGTAGAAAAGTTAGAGGTCAGAGTACACAAGATTTCCAAGGAATGTGATACAATAGTTAATGATTTGGCTAAACTTCATTAACAACATAAAGAGGTTGGTAGCTGAGAGTAAAGCTTAAAAGGCTATTAGGGAATAGGCAATGCCCTTAAAGAGTTGATGGAATTACGACAAGACCATAAGAGGCTATGTTAGGTGAAAGCCAAAGAGATAAATATTATTGATTTGAATTACGAAAATGAAAAGTTGAAAAGAGAATGTTCCTAGAAGGAAGAGGATTATGTTGAAGCCCAAAAAGAGAATGTGGTGCTTAGAAGATATATCCAAACACTGAAGCAGAAACTAAATGAACAAAGAAATCATATCATGGCATTTATAAAGGAGCATAAGGAGTTATCCTATTAAGTATAGTTTGGCAAAAGAGATGGGTTGGAAAGATAAAGGTAAATAGAGTATATTGCAACCTAAATAAGCAAGGCATTGATTAAGGTAAGAGAAATGGTGAAAGAGGCTGAAGCTTTGAGAACTTTGGTCACATTGGTAAGAGAGTATAGGTAGTGGTTGTTGAACTTCATCCAGGAAGCCAAGGACCAATATGAGCAAATTAAACACTTTTATAAGTGAAGAATAATAGACTTGATGTAAAACAGACTTTTGTAGAATAAGTGAAAGTTCATTTTTGTTGAAAATCTTTAAAGGGGTAAATATATATTTTTTTCATGCATTGCATTCTTTCACAATCAATTCTTAATCATGTTAGTCCATAAATGAGTCACTAATTTAAGATTGTGATACATAAGGTTCAAGGATAGCTCAACACCAGTACAACACTCGAACTCAAGCTAAAAGAATGGAATAAAAAAATACAAGCTATGTTGAGAAATTAGAAAGAACTTAAAAGAAAATCAAAGGAAAACTAAGCAAGATCCTTGAAGCTTTAGGTAAGCAAAATAAGAGAAAGGCAGTGGAAGAAGATGTTTTACATAAAGTTATCAATCCATTATATTCTTCAAGTTATGGCCCATATTTGGCCCAATCCACTTAAAGCTTTCCATTATAATAGCTTACATTTTTAAACTATAATTATTCGAGAATGCCACTTGTGCCTAGCCAAGGAAATGCTCAAAACTACATCAATCTTGCCTTTACTGAAAAGGTAGTTGAACCAGTCCAAGTTTCCAATTTGGACGATTTAAAGGAAAAATTGAAATTAAAGGTGGTTGAGTCTTTAAAAGACTCTAAAACGAATCACATGATGAATATACTCAATAGGAGACTATAAGCTATGAAAGGCATTGATTTTTATAATTTTATGAATGTCGTTGAACTTCATCTGGTACCAAATATAGTGGTACCCCTAAAGTTTAAGGTACCAAAGTTTAAAAAATATGATGTTACCAAATGTCCTATTATGCATGTTACAATGATTGTCGTAAAATAACAACCTACGTCAGTAATGAGAAGTTATTTATGCATGTATTCCAAGATAGTTTAACTAGGTCTATTGTAAGGTGGTATGTCTCATAAGACAAAAGCTGAACATAATCATGGAAGGATTTGACTCATTTTTTTATTAATCAATATCATCATATTATAGATATGGCTTCTGATCGCTTTTTTTTGCAAAGTATGGAGAAGAAAGTGACTAAGTCCTTTAAGGAGTCTGTTTAGATATGATAAGCTATAGCTACTCTAGTTCAGCCACCTTTAACTAAAAAGAAAATAATAGTTTTGTTTGTGACCACTTTGAAGTTGCCTTATTATGAGAAGATGATAGAGAATGTGATGAAAAATTTTGTTGATATAGTGATCTCAGGCAAGATCATTGAAAATGCCATTAAGATTGACAAACTTAAATGAGGAAAGTCCTCTGTTGCTAAGAGAATGCCTAAGAAAAAGAAAAATGAAACTCAAGGTGTAAGTTTCAAAGGTTACAATTCATAAACTACCATCTTTATCCATAACCCATTTACTTCACATCATACCTCACCATAAATAATACTGTAGCTTTCCTATACCAACCAGTCGCATGACCTTCTTATCTATCCACTTATCAATTAACATTCAGACCACCTATCCACACATACAACCCTAATACCTTGATTATTGCAAGACCCTCTATTCATCTAGCCAACCTAATAAGTGGTACATGAGAACCACAAAATAACCAAGAAAAGCCCATATTCGATCATATTCCAATGACTTATACAAATTTGTACCGAAAACTCTACAAAAATTATTTGGTCACTCTTGTCCCCATAAAACCACTTGAACCTCTTTATCCAAAGTGGAATGATTCTACTGCTCACTACGATTATCATTATAAAATAGTTTATCATTTCACAGAAAATTACACTGCTTTGAAGCACAAGGGATAAAATCTGATTAAGGAATGGTTGATTAACTTTGATACTAATGGGAGGGCAACACCCAATGTTAGTGGCAATCCATTGCCAAATCATACAATAAATGCTTTGGTTGATTTACCAGTCTTTGAGCCCTTTTAATTTAATCATACCTATTGTAATCCTTTTAGGAGAGAGGGTGTAAATATGATGCAAAAAGGATGTGATATGGTTCACGTTTATGATAAATCAGTTTGCTGGATGCCAAAACCAAGCCCACTTACCTTTGTCCTTTAAGGTGTAAAGTAAAAGGTTTTTTTGAAAAGTTTACTGCTATTCTTGCTTTCTTACATGATCCACCATTAGACCATATTTGTGATAAGATGGAAAAAATGTTTTGAAATGTTTAGATTTAGGAATTCAGTGTGGAGTGATTTCTACGAACCTATAAGGTTAAGCTTATTTTGATAGTCTAGTTTTTGACTTTAAATAAAGTGCTTCTTGGGAAGTAACCCAAGTTATATTATTCAAGCTATCTCTTTTTATGTATGCTAGTGTTCATACGTGTTTGCATGATTGTTTTCTTTTGCACATTTGATTAGGTTATATATACTTGTTCATGTGTTCATTTTTTTCTTTCAATTATACTTTTCATTATACATGTTGATATAGCTTTTTTGTGTTGTTGTTTTCTTGTTTTGTAGGTTAAATAAGAGCTTGAAATGGATACACTAGTTTTGGCCAAAGCAAGAAGTGAAAATTCAAGCACTATGCTTTCATGAAGATAAGGGAGTTTCTTTATTCCTCTTTTTTGTGCTTTATTTCTTTTAATACTTGCACATTGAGGCCAATATGTTATTTAAGTTTGGAAGTATGGGTAAATTGCTCAAAATTTAAATTTTTTTTTTAATTTTCCCTAATTTTTGTCTTGAAATTAAGCTTAACATATGGTAGCTTAAATCATTATTATGCTTTTTTTATTAGTTCTTCATGAAACCAATGATAGGTAGTGATTGATAATGAATATAGCATTAGGAAAAGATTGAATATGTGTGAAATATGAGATGATCTTAGGTTTAGTGAATTCTTGAATATGGTATTCATTTGTAAGTGTGCTTTGAACATTGAATTGCATTTTTTTTATCTAGTATTGAATATGTCAGCATGAGATTTTTTTGCATTGGTCTCTAGAGTTGTCTTGCATGATTTTGGAATTTGTTTTAAACATTTCTCAACATGAAATTTTAGAGGACACATGATTAAGGAAATGATATAGGCCATCTTTAGATCGTTTGAGCCTTTCAAGCCAACCTTGATACAATATTTTTATAGTCACCCTATTTAAGCCTTATAATGCCTTTTTCATTTTGAAACCACATTACAAGCCAATAGCCTTAGTTTGATATTTTCTATCTTTTTGGTCCCTTATCCTATATGCATTAGGACGTTTATCCACCATTTGTGAGCTATGCATAATTGGGGAGGAAGGGTAGAGCTTGGAAAAATAATGGAAAGTTGAAAAAAAACCAAAAAAGAAAAAAAAAAGTCAAGCTAGCTTGTAAAAGAGAAAAAAAAGGAAAAAACAAAAAACAAAAACAATAAAGTGGTGAAAAAGCAAAGAAAATAAGAAAAGAAAAAAATAGTCAAAATCAAAGTTTAAGGGGATTCTTTAGTCAAGCCTACCTTTCTTACCTTGAAAGCTCAACCATGGATGATCCTATTCATGTGATGTAGTGTAGGGTACTTAGACCCAAATGACTTTTATCATACCTTGACCCTAGCATTACATTACAAACTTATGAAAGTCCTAAATGATCATTGGTTATGTGTTTATCTATATTAGTGAAGAGAGATGTGATAACTTATGGAACATGAGTATACTTTATTGATCTTTATTATTAAAGTTTCATGTTTTGCATAATATTACTATATTTCATGCAATGATATATGAGAGGTGTTGCTTGCATGCGGAACTATAGTTAGGAAAGATCTTAGCCTAGGTAGATTCTTATATCTTAGCACTTATTTAATATTTTGCTTTGGTTATATCCATTTTTCAATCTATGAGGCATTTATGTTGAATGAAGCATTGAGAGTATATTATGATTTTTGTTAAATCTTGTTTTGCTTGAGGACAAGTAAAAGCTTAAGTTTGGAGGTTTAATTGCACTAAAATTTAGCTTTTTCATGCTCATTTTTAGTGTAATTTGATTCATATTTTGGCTTGATCCTTAGGATTTTTGAAAAAATTACTCCTAAATACACATTAATCTAATGTGTAGGTACAAATAATGGAATTGAGCAATTGTGGAATTTTTTATACAATTAGGAGGAATTTTTGGTGCAATTTGAACGATTGGACTAAATTAGTGTAAAATTTACAACTTTAACATTAAGTAACTTTTTTTTTAAGATTTTAGCATAATTTTTTTAATATTATTTTCATAGTCATTTTTTAGTAAAATGTAGGATAAAAATGTTCATAAAATGTTTGAAATTTTTGGCAAAAAAAAAAAGAAAAAAAAAAGATACAAGAATAACATGGTACATGGAAGTGCATGAGAGGAACATCAAAATTGCAAGGCATCAACTAGGATCAAAGGCACCAAAGAGCTGAGCTGAGTTGGCACTTTAAAAGGTTTTGATTGGTCATTAAATATTCTTAGACCACATATTACATGTGAAAGAAGAGCTTGCAAAGTGTTGAAGCATGAACCAAAATACTAGACTAAAGACGTGCATTGGCGCACCAACAATGTATCGAGCAACAGGTTTAGGAAAGCTCTAGAAGCCAAGCAAATAGTAGATCATTTGGAATTTTTTTGGACTTTAAACTCCTCTTATTTGTCTATAAATAAGAGGTGAGGGCTGGCTAATTGAACTAAATTTTTAACTTTTTCATGATTATTTTTAGTGCAATTTTACTTATTTTTAGCTTGTTCCTTAGGATTTTTAGAAAAAATTAGTCCTAAATACACATTTATCTTATGTGTAGGTACAAATATTAGAATTGTGGAATTTTAGATAGTTTTTGGACAAATTTAGAGGATTTTTGGTGCAATTTATGCAAAAATAGTGTCAATAAGCAAAATTTTTTAGTATTATTTTCATAGTTATTTTTTTAGTAAAACATAAGATAAATATATTCATGATATGTGTAAACACTTAATTTTATTTTAGATATTTATCACTTTAACCCGAGTTCAGTTTGCAATTGGGCTGTGACTATAACTTTTCGGGCCTATTTTACGGTCTATTTTTAAATGCTTAAAAGTGAGGCCTAATTTGAGCCTTATAGTGAGATTGTTGCATAGGCTTGAATAATACCAAAAATGACCAAATAAAAGGTCTAATATATGGAAGGTCTAATAAAAAATTCATTCTTAAAAACCCATTAAAGGCCTATTGTTGGCCATTAAACAAAAATCTAAATAAATAAAATATATAAAATATAAAAGATATAAAATACATATATATAAAAAAAATTATTATTAAATTAATTATTAAATATAATATATATAAATAAATAAAAATAAAAAACTTGGCCCAAAATAAATTATAAAGGCCTAAGTGAGGCTAAACTAAAATCATATGAGCCCATAAAATATGGCCTAATTAAAAGCCTCAACATGGGCTTAACCCAACAACAAAAGGCCCATTTGGCCTTGCTAAAATCTGTTTAACATGGCAAGGAGGACCCACACAAGAAGAGAAGAGGAGACATGAGAGAAAAGCCATGAAACTGTGAAAAGGAAGAAACGGTTAAAATATACAAGGGATCGAAGTTGGCAACGTGGAGAAAAAAACAAGAAAAAACTGCTTGAAGATGTGTTGGTAGTGGGGCTGGTAATGTGGGACATGGAAGAAACCAGAAAAAGGGGAAGCAAGCCAAAAAACGGCAAGCAGAAGAAAGCATAAAGGAAGGAGTTGGGTAGAAAAAAAAGGAGGAGTAAAAACAAAGCTGGGAGAAAGGAATGGGGGCTGCGAAGAAGGAACTAGGAGAAGATAGGGCAGCAAAAGGAACAGGGAGGTAGTCCATGCGAGGGAGGAGAACGTGCAGCAGGAAAAAAGAAAGTAGAACGTGAAGAGCAGAAATGGGCAGGGGCGAAAACAAAAAAGCCAAGTAAAAAACTGGGAAGGGTCTTATCAAGCAAAAAAAAAAAGAAAAAGATGGAACATCAGGATGAACGTGCATGAGGCGTGGGCATTGGTGGGAGGAAAAACTGGAAAACAAAGAAAGTAGGAGAGGTGGCTACTTTGGGGTAGGGAGGTGTGAACCAGGGAAGCCAGCGAGGTAAGGAAAACAAAAAAAAAGAATGAAGAAACAGCGGTAATAACAGAATAGGGAAGTGGCAGGAAAAAATAGAAAAAGCAGGCAGGCATTCGTGAACCAGTAGCAAGCAAAAAAAAGAGAAGCATTTGAGGAAGAAGCAAGTGGAACAGAAGCCATTCAACACAAAAAGAAAACCAGAAAAAAATCTGTAGCAGAAACAAACAAAACAGGTAGCCTTTCGGCTATTACTTTTTCCCTCTCATCCGTACTATTTTTTTTCTTTTTCTACTCTAAGTTGCTGCAAGTAGTTGAAGTCCCCTCTTTTGAATTATATTTTCTGGTATAAATGATGAAAAGAAGCTTTTTCTTTTTTTTTTTTTTAAGTAAACCGAAAGCTATGTGGAAGCGTAGACAGAAAGGATTCATAGAAGTTTTAAGGGGCTCGGGAAAGAAGGTGTTTTCACATCAGGTTTCGGTCCTTCTACCATTATAGGAGCTTGGGGCATTGCTTGTGCTTATAATCCACTGGTTTGAATGTGAAAAGAAAGTTTTTTTTAACAGGAAAACAAAATCAAAATAGGAAATGAGATTGGTTTGTACGTAAAAAGGTTTAATGCTTTTGTTTTTCTTTCATGGTTGTTTTTTCGTGGGGGTAAGCTCCATAGTTTCAATCTTTTCTTTTTTTTTTTTTTGTTTTGAAAATAATAATAATAATAATAATAATAATAAATAATAATAAACAGGAAAATCCAAATAATGTAAATAGTAATAAAAAACTTAGTTCATATGAATAAATAGCTTATTTGCATTATTTCTATTATTTTTTTACCAACACACGATTTTCTTTTTAGCTTATGTTTGATCTTGATTCTTTAATGGCTTTACAAAGGGTATGCTACTAATTGATATGTTTATATTGTCTTTGATTGTATTTATAAATTTTCATTATTATTTATATTTTAGAATCTCCTAAAATTATAATAATATAACAAATAAATTTTCAAAAGGAAAAAAGATATCTTAATCCATGCCTTGATGGTGATGGGAAATCAAAATTGCGTTTAAAAAATAAATTTGCCTATATGTTGGGAAATTATTAAATATTAAAATAAAATAATAAAAGGTTAGTAAATAATAATAATAATAATAAAATTTTTAATGAAAAGGAAAATAAATAAAAATATAAAAAACTCTATTTTTTTAGAGAAATAGAGAAGGGTAAATAAGTAATAATAATTTTAAAGAAAAAGAAAATATATGAAACTATAACAATTTTTTATATTTTTAGGAAAATTACAAAATACGAGCTCATTTCAAAAGTTTGCTTCGATGTTGGAAATTTTTAAAGAGGTTCATAAATTTTTGAAACCTTAAACTAAAACTTTAAAATTAAAACCTTAAATTGAAATTCTAAATTGAAACCATAATATAAAAAACCTAAAGGAAACCCAAAACTCTAAATAGGCCTTAATTGAAACTCCAAACTCTTTTTAAATTTTAAGGATTTGTATGAAAATCTTTTTGTGAAATAATCTGTTCCCGAATGCCACCTAGATGATGGAGTTTTTAAGAAATTTTATTTCATTATAGATTCTTCATATGATTCTGTAATTAAAAGAATAAAAAGTTTTATTTCATTAAAATTTTCATATAATTCCCTAATCCTAAAATAATAAAAATAAATAAAAAATAAAAATAAAAATGGGATTTTAAGATCCTATATTCACATGCCCATATATGTTAATTGTTATTATTGTTCTTTGTTTAATTGTGGCATCATCATTTTTTTTACATAAATATTCTTTATGAAAAATATTATTTAAAAATCGATTTAAAATAAATTTAAAATAATATTTCAAGAAAAATAATTTTTGATACTTTGCCTAAATGTTAGAGAGTCACCAATAGTTGTCATTTTTAAATAATATTATTTTTATTTTCAAGGAAATATTGTGGCAAATCTTAGACAAAAAGGATTATCTTCGAATTCTGTCTTTATGTCAGAGAATTTTAAGATATTTATTTAATTTAGAGATTTTTATAGTATTTTTAAATAAAGATTTTTAAATAATTTTATTAAAGTTCATGTAAACCTTTTGTCCAAAGTTATAAATAGCTCATAATTAGTTAGTATTACTTTTATGGGTGTTATGAGGGTATTGATCTTTCCTCACACGTAACCTACTCTCAAACTCAATCTTATTTTCATAAACCAAAATTATATTTTTAATAAATTTTAAACCTATTTTATTGTTTTATTAAAAAGATAAAATTTTTTGGATGGCCAATCACACCCTAAAAAATAATTAATGGTAACTCCCCGTTTTTTCATAATTCTAAATTTTCATGTCTAGTGATTGAGTCTCTGAATCGATATGTTATGACAGTTTGACAACTCCACTAATGAATCCAATATGTTAAGGTGATTTGTATATTATGGGTTGTTCCACTTTTTATATATCTTTGTATCATTATCATATTCAAGTATTCATAGATATATTTTTTGTGGCATGCAAATTAGGAATTGTGTCATACATTCAGCAAGAATAATAGCAAAAGCATTTTTGGTTTAAACCCTTGAAATAAAACTTTTATTTTAATGGATATAAGAAGATGGAAACACGGAGGATCAATTGGAGGCCCGAATTAATGTATTAGAATGCAGTCGATAAGAGTTTGGTCATGATATTCGAGAGATGACAAAATAGCTTGCTAAGTTGATGAAGACGGTTGATAGACTCAAAAAATTTATTTTGGTGCCTTCTCAAAGGTCCTTACCAATTTCTGTTCAAGTAAGTCCTATGAACTCATGGAGTTGTCATCAATTGATTCTTGTTGGGCCTAGTACATTTCCTGAGCATGTTGAAACATTTAGTGGCTTAAGCAATAATGAAGGTTTAGATAAGATCATGAAAGGGATGAATGATCTGACCATCTAAGGGATTGAGCTCTAGAATTTGATTTCCAAGATGGAGTTACTAGGTTCTATAAAACCTTTACCAATTGTTTCAAACTTGAACCTGCATTCAAATCCTTTTCATGTCTATATTCGACCTCCATTCTAAGCATCGAGATCAACCCCAAAGCTTTATGTAGCCTTCAATAAATTCACATCTTCAACCTTTCATTCCCCAACCACCTGTTCAATGAATTTCTTAATTTTAAACTTTTGCACCATTGCCAACTCCTCAGACTCTTAGTCAATCTATTGCCCAAAAATTACTTAAAAAAAAATAGCTAGATCATATTATCATGTCATATGAAAAACTCTTTCTTTATCTATTTAAAAGACACCTTGTTGTCCTTATGCCTTCAAAACCTTTAAAGCTTTCGTACCTAAAATATTTTGACCTAAACACAAGATACGAATACCATCGTGGGATTATAAGGCATTCCATTAAGAATTGTGAGGGTTTCAAACACAAGGTACAATCACTCATAAGCACAAAATGGTTCGATCCAATGACAATAAGGGATTAAAGAATTAGGAACAATAGGATGGCACGATGATAAACATGGATAAGGTTTTTGTTTTTAAATGATAGTTTGGTTGGCAAAATGAAATGCTCTATGAATTTCTTCTGTTTGGGAAATGTTTTTTTTTTATGTTAATATGATATTGTCTTTTTGAACTTGGATTTGTAAATTATTGCTTGCTTCTAATTCTTGCCCTTATTCCAATTTCCTCACCTTACACCAAAGAACCTTGACATTGGTGCATTCATTCATTCATTCATACATTCATTCATTCATCCATTCATTTATATATCCACTCAATATATTGCAATTCATTTATGCTCTAAAAAGAAAGATTTTCTTCAAGAATAATCTTTTTGATTTCCTCTAAGGATAAGAAGAATATCGATTTAGAAAGAGATATGGAGAAGATTATCGAAAGACTTTTTCCTTAAGAAAATGCCAACTCAAATGACCTAGCTTAGGACCCATAAGGGAGGAGTCATGGAATTTAATAAACAAAAGAGGTATAGTCTTTTTTGAGGAAAGGATTCAAGTTGTTGAAGGTAAAGATAAATCTTGTAATGCAAAAGAATCCCAGCTAGTTCCAGATGTGGTTATGCGACCTAAATTTATGGTTCTAACATTTGAGAAGTATGGAACTGGATGCCCTGAGACATATTTGGCTCAATACTATCACAAAATGATTAGGTATACTGATGATGAAAAGTTATTTATTCTTGCCTTTTAAGAAAGTTTGACTAAGACAACAGCCTATTAGTATTATAGTTTAGAAAGTAGCCAAATTCATACTTGAAGGGATTTATTGCAAGTATTCTTGAAACAATACTAGCACTTGTTAGAGATAGCTCTAAATCGATTAGCCCTTCAAAACATGAGAAATAGTCCTAATGAAAGTTATAAAGAATATGCTGCTAGATGAAAAGAGGTTGTATCGCAAGTCTGACCACTTTTAACTAATAGAGAGATGAATTCCTTATTTGTGGATACCTTTTATTCCCCTTAGTATGATAAGTTGACTGGTAATACATTCTTAGAGTTTACAAATTCGCTATTTGTTATGGGCAGAATTGAAAATGGGATAAAAATGAGAAGAATTATGGTGCCAATATGAAAATTCCTAATGAAAGATAGAGGAATATTTTTGATGAATATGCTTAAAAGGTAATTGTTAAAGGATGAAATGAGAGAAACTTCACCATGATATAAGAAGATTTGGCGATTGATTATTCACAATGGTCACTGACATCTCAAGTTGGTAATTATCCTTAACCACTTCATCTATGTGCTCTAGTTTTTTTGCCACAAATATTCATAAAATAAAGGATTAACCCAAATCATTCACAAGCCATAAGAGAAAAAAAGCCAAGATATATCATTCACTCTCAATGTCTTATGCTAAGTTCTTCACTTTATTTGTCAAAAATCATATGATCTCTATTGTTCCTGTAAGACCCAGAAAGCCTTCCTACTCGAAGTGGTATGATCCTAATTCTTGGTGTGAATTCCATGATAAGGTTGAAGGACATTCCATAGAAGATTGTACTACCTTTAAGGATACAATTCACATTTTGATTACCGCAAATCTCGTAAAATTTAATGAACTAGTTAGTGATTTTGATGATTGATAGTGATGGAGTTGAGGGTCAATGCTACTAAAGTTAAAATGCTAAGGGGGGAACTTTTGTTTTTGTAAACTTGAATGTCATTTCAAGAGCAATATTGGGAATATGAATTTTTGGGCCAAGTCTATATGTTTGCATTACATGAGTGGACATTGTGCATCATAGTGTCTCATATATTTATATTGTTATTTGAGGCTTTTTTTTATTTTCTTTTAAGTTTTGGATATTGTATGTTTTCTTTGAAACAAAAATAGTAAAAAGGGAAAAATGTTAGATTTGAATAAAGTTTCATGTAGTTAAGTCTTAAGGTCATAGAAAGAGAAATGCCTTAAAAAAAGAAAAGAAAACAAGAGAAAAAAAAAAAAAACAAAAACAAAAGAGGAAAAAAGAGAAAGTTTTGTGATCAAAGAAAAGAGTCTAGGATGAGTTGCCAATCACTATTAGGAATTTTTCAAATGCCTAAACACCAATTCTTAAATCATCTAGTTGACTCTATTTCATTAGCCATGGCCCTTAAAAAGCCATGAATTTCAATTTGTGAAATTTGCTTTCACTTGATAATGTCATGATATCGAAGGGTGATATTCTTTTTCCTAGGCAATAAACGATGAAACAACCAATTTAAAAAAAAATATGGTTCCTAGAAAATCAAGCATACATGACATTTTAAAAAATTTAGATGTGATAATTTAATGTGTCAATGTTACGATGTAGATCTAAAAAGTTCAAAAATCAAGCTTCTCCAAGTCTTATAAAATTAATCTCAAACATATCAACTTTTTAGTTCTTTACCCCAAAATTGTTTTAGTCTAATGTCATGGGGCAGGTTGATCAAAGAAGAAAAACTTTATTGCCTTTAGGACAATTTGAGTTATGATTAATCCATTTGTTCTCTTTTTTTGAAGTAACTTAATCATTTGATACTTTAAATGGGTTTATTCCACATGACCTTTCTTATTTATTCCACATGACACTTTTCTTGCAATATATTTCATTAAGAATGGTTTGTTAAAATGGGGCATTTTCTATGAATTGCATTTCTAGTAAAGTGAACTAAGGTATGAATTATGGGGGGCATAAGAGAAAAAGAAAAAAGAAAAAAGAAAAGAAAAATGATTATGATATCATACACTTAAAGAATTCAAATAAATCCAAGTAAAAACCTGACAAATCCAAAATTTTGAAAAGAAAATAAAATCAAAGGCCTAAATGAAAAAAACCAAAAGAAAAGTCAAGATAGCCAAAAATCCATAAAAGAAAAAAAAAAAAAAAGGAAACCTTTTGGAATGAAAAATTCTTTATTCAAGTTCAAATTTTTTTTTTAAAAAAAGAAACTACTATTCAATTTAAGCGATCATGCTTGAAATGACAAATAGTCGTCTTTCATCATCCCTTCACTAATGAATAAATTTATCCCCTACTATCCTTTTAAGCCTGATAAAATTCTTTCATAACAAAGGATCTCCTTTCACATTAGGGGGCAAAAGATGATGCATTTATGCGTTTAAGAACGGTGACATCCAAATAGAATCCCGTATATTGGTGTAAAGGCCCAATATAAAAGTTCCCGAAAGTTGTGGACCTATTCAAAGAAAAAAGAAAAGAAGAAGTGAAAGAATGCAAAAGAAAAAGTGAAGAAAAGAATAATAAGAAATATGAAAGGATGAAGAAAAGGAAAAACAAAAAAAATGAGTGGGTAGAAAGCACAAGAAATTGAAAGTGAATATACTTCAAAGTGAATCATTCAAATCAAAGAATAATCCTTGGTTTTAATTACCATTAAACACTTGCTTTGGCCTTGTTTACCCATTTCTTTGACAACCCCGAACCTTAGCCTATGTTACATTCTGTGAAAAGTCCATATTGGATCAAGCATGGATGCTTAAAAATTAAAAAGCTTCTCTTAGAAAAATGGCCATGAAATCTTTGAATCTTTGGGAACCTCTTTATTACCTAATTTTTTGTTTGGACTATTAACTCATTTTGATTAAGTTTGAATTCTTAAGTGCATGGTATAATAACAAAAAAATAAAGAAAAAGAAAAAAAATAAAAGAAAAAAAATAAAAAATAAATGTGGCTCTAAGGTGAAAACTATAAAAAAGGCAGTTTAGAGCAAATCTTGAAAGCCACTCCTAATGCTGAATGTGGTATATACTAAACATAGATAAGCCAAAACTTTTTGAAAGATTTAAAATATCAAGGTCCTAGAAGTTTAAGAAAGATTGATTTCGAAAATCTCAGCCTTTTCCTATTCCCAAATAACCTTTCAAAATCTTAAGCCTTTATAGCTAACATTGATGTATATCCAAATGTCACATTTGAATGCTAAAAAAAGTGTTGAATATGTTTGGTATTTAAGGGATTCATGTTTTGGAAAAACTTATGTTTCATTTGTGAGATTACATGAAAAAAATATATGCCTCTTTTATCCTCTTTAGGTCGAGAAACCCATTTTGAATGAACAAAAAACACAATGTGTTGAACTATTCAATCCATTTGAAAAGAAAATTTTCACCTCTTCATTTTTTATAGGGATCACCAATTTCAAAGAATTTAAGCCCAATTTAGCTGGCACCTAAGTTTTAAGCCAATATTATCTGGCACCAATAAAGTCTTAAGCCCAGATTAGTTGGCACCTAGTAAAGATTTAAGCTCAGTTTATTTGGCACTCATGAAAAGATTTAAGCCTAAATTATCTAGCACCAATCAAGATTTAAGCTTAATTTATTTGGCACTCATGAAGTTTTAAGCCTGGTTTAACTGGCACCCAATGAAAAAATTAAGCCCAATTTAGCTATCACCTAATGAAGTTTTAAGCTAGTTTATTGGCATTCATGAAAAGATTTAAGCCTAAATTATCTAGCACCAATCAAGATTTAAGCCTAATTTATTTGGCACTCATGAAGTTTTAAGCCTAGTTCAACTGGCACCCAATAAAAAATTTAAGCCCAATTTAGCTATCACCTAATGAAGTTTTAAGCTAGTTTATTGGCACTCGTGAAAAGATTTAAGCCTAGTTTAGTTGGCACCAATAAAAAGTTAAGCCTAGTTTAGTTGGTACCCAATGAAAAATTTAAGCTTAGCTTAACTAACATCCGATGAAAATTTAAGTTTAGTGTAATTGGTACTTAATAAAGGTTTTAAGCCCAGTATGAATTGGCACCAATAAAAATTTAAGCCCAGATTAGTTGGTACCCAAGTTTTAAGCCCATTATTTAGCTAGCATGCAAGCCTAGAATTAGTTGGCACAAAAGCCTAGAATTAGCTGGCATGAAAGCCTAGATTAACTGGCATGCAAACCCAAATTAGTGGTCACCTTATTCGACTTGTGATTTAGTCCTAGTCACTTCATTCGACTTACAATTTAATCCCGGTTATCCTTATTTTTCAACTCACAGTTTAATCCCAGTCATCTTAAGAAAAAAAAAACATCGAAAAAATGAAAAATCGAAAAACAAAAAAATAAAAAAACTTAAAAATTAAAACTAAAAACTAAAAAAAAAAAGATCAAAAAAGAAAAATTCTTAAAAAGTAATATCCGAACAATATTGTTGTCTATGTCTTTGCATTATTCCTTATCCTTAGAAATATACAAAGAGAAATAGCTATAAATACTTAATTTTATCTAGGATATTTTATTATTTTAACTCGAACTTGGTTTACAATTGGGTTATGACTATAACTTTTCAAACCCATTATATAGTTTATTTTCAAATGCTCAAGAATGAGACTCAATGTGAGGCCCATAATGAGATTGTTAGATAAGCTCAAATAATACCTAAAATGGTCTTATAAAAGGTCCAATAAAAAATTTATTCTTAAAAAACCATTAAAGGCCTGTTGTTGGCCACTAAACGAAAATTCAAATAAATAAAATATCTAAAAGATAAATATAAAAATATATGTATATATAAAATCACAATTATTAAATATAAAAATATATAAATGAATAAAAATAAAAAGCTTTGCCCAAAATAAATTGTGAAGGCTCAAGTGAGGCTAAAATAAAATCATATGAGCGCATAAAATATGGCCCAATTAAATCCTCAACATGGGCTTAACCTAACAACAAAAGGCCCATTTGGCTTTGTTTAAATCTGTTTAACATAGCCAGGAGGACCAACACAAAAAGAGAAGAGTAGACATAAGAGAAAAGCCATGCAACTGTGAAAAGGAAGAAACGGTTAAAAAATACAAGGGATCGAGGCGGGCAACGTAGAGAAAAGACGAAAAAAAAAAAAACTGCTTGAAGATGTGTTGGTAGTGGGGCTGGTAAGTGGGACATGGGAGAAACCAGGAAAACGGGAAGCAAGCCAAAAAATGGCAAGCAGAAGCAAAAGGGAAAGAGTTGGGCAGAAAAAAAAAAAAAAAAAAAAAAAAGGAGGAGAAAAAACAAAGCTGGGAGAAAGGAATGGGGGTTGCGAAGAAGGGAGGAGGAGAAGATAAGGCAGCAAAAGGAACGGGGAGGCAGTCCATGCGAGGGAGGAAAACGCGCAGTAGGAAAAAAGAAAGTAGAACGTGAAGAGTAGAATTCGGCAAGGGCGAAAACTAAAAAGCCAAGTAAAAAACTGGGAAGGGAAATACCAAACAGAAAAAAAAAAAAAAAAAAAAAAGAAGGAAGATCAGAATGAACGTGCATGGGACGTGGGCATTAGTGGGAGGAAAAACTAGAAAGAAAAGAAAGTAGGAGAGGTGGCTTCTTTGGGGAAGGGAGGCGTGAACCAGGGAGGCCAGAGAGGTAAGCCCACAAAAAAAAAAAAAAAGATTGAAGCAAGCACCGGTAGTAACAGAAAAGGGAGGTGGCAGAAAAAAAGTAGAAAAAGCAGGCAAGCATTCATGAAACAAAACGTGAACCAGTAGTAAGCATATAAGAGAGACGCATTTGAGGAAGAAGTGGAAAAGAAAACAGTAAGGAACAAGAGGCATTCAACACAAAAAGAAAACCAGAAAAAATCTTTAGCACAAACAAACAAAACAGGTAGCTTTTCGCATATGGCTTTTTCCTTCTCATCCGTACTTTTTTTTTTCTTTTTCTGCACTAAGTTGCTGCAAGTAGTTGAAGTCCCCTCTTTTGAATTATATTTTCTGGTATAAATGACGAAAAAAAGCTTTTTTTTTTTTTAGTAAACCGGAAGCTATGTGGAAGCATATAGACAGAAAGCATTCATAGAAGTTTTAAGGGGCTTGGGAAAAGAGGTGTTTTCACATCAGGCTTCGATCCTTCTACCATTATAGGAGCTTGGGGCATTGATTGTGCTTATAATCCACTGGTTTTAATGTGAAAAGAAGGTTTTTTAACAGAAAAGCAAAATCAAAATAGGAAATGAGATTGGTTTATACGTAGAAAGGTTTAAAGCTTTTGTTTTTCTTTCATAGTTGTTGTTTTTACGGTAGGGTAAGCTCCACAGTTTCAATCTTCTCTTTTTTCTTTTCTTTATTTTTAAATAATAATAATAATAAATAATAAACATGAAAATCCAAATAATACAAATAGTAATAAAAAACTTAGATCATCCAAATAAATAGCTTTTTACATTATTTCTGTTATTATTTTTATCAACACACGATATTTTTTAATAAATAATAATAATATTAAAATTTTTAATAAAAAAGAAAATAAATAAAAATATAAAAAATCCATTTTTTAAGAGAAATAGATAAGGGAAAATAAGTGAAAATAATAATTTTAAAGAAAAAGAAAATATAGGAAAATATAAAAAAAATTTATCTTTTTTTAGGAAAATCACAAAATACGAATTTGCTTAGAAAATTTGCCTGGTAAGAAATTTTTAGTGAGATTCATAAATTTTTGAAACCTTAAATCGAAACCCTAAAATTTAAACTTCAAATTGAAACCCTAAATCGAAACCATAATGTAAAAACCCTAACGGAAACTCGAAATCCTAAATTGGCCTTAGTTGAAACTCTAAACTCATTTTAAAATTTAAGGATTCGTATGAAAATTTTTTTATGAAATAATCTATTCTTGAATGTCGCGTAAATAATAAGATATTTAGAAAATTTTATTTCCTTATAGATTTTTCATATGATTTTGTAATTAAAATAATAAGGAAGTTTTATTTCATTAAAATTTTCATCTAATTCCTTAATCCAAAAATAATAAAATTAAATAAAGAATAGAAATAAAAATGGGATTTTAAGATCCTAATTCACATCTCATATCTTTGAATTGTTATTATTGTTCTATGTTTAATTGTGGCATCATATTTTTTTTTTTGCATAAATATCCTTTATGAAAAATATTATTTAAAAATCGATTTAAAGTAAATTTAAAATAATTTTTAAGGAAAATAATTTTTGATACTCTGCTTAAATATTGGAGAGTCACCGATAGTTATCATTTTTAAAGAATATTATTTTTTTAAAGGAAATGTTCATTGACCAAAATTATCTTTTTAATAAACTTTAAACCCATTTTATGTTTTATTAAAATGATAAAATTTTTTCGGTGACCAATCACACCCTAAAAAACAATTGGTGGTGACTCACAGTGTTTTCACGATTCTAAATTTTTATGTCTAATGATCAAATCTTTGGACCGATAAGTTATGATAATATGTTTGAAATTTTTGCAAAAAAACAAACCAAAATAAAAAAATGAAAGGCACAAGAAGAACATTGGTGCATGTGTGCATGGATGATTGAAAAAGCATGCAAATGCTAGGCTGTTTTTAGTTAGGATCAAGAGCCAAGAAGAGGATGTTAATATGGCACTTTCAAGAGATATGATTGGCCATTAATTTGACTTTATTGGATCAATAAGTTCACATGCAAAAAGCTTGGAATCTATTGAAGAATATAGCCAACTAACCAGGAGTAGCACCAATATGCACTTAGCCATGAGCACCAGAAAAGAAAGGCTTTAGAAGCTTTGATGGTTAGAGATCTTTTTGAATATTTTTAGACCTTAGGCTCTTCCCCTCTGCCTATAAATAGGAGGTGAGGGCTGGCCATTAAGGATAGTTAGTTTAGGATTTAAATTTTTGTTTCTTTACTTCTTGCATTTCTTTTTTGCACTTTACATTTTCTTAATTGCCAGACATTATTTTATAGCATTTTTCCTTTGATTTTCAATGCAATTTTATTGTTTCTATAGTGTTTTTAAGTTTGGTTTTAGAATCTTGCAATACAATTTACATTTGAATTCATTTTCTAGCTCAAATCTACTGATTTCTCATTGATATTCAAATTTGTTTTTGAATCTGTCTGCTTTGACCTATCTATGGTTTTTGAATCATATCTTTATCAAATCTTGCTTGTTTTTGTTCAAGTATCTTTTTCTATCATTTCCTAATCCATAATGCTACAACATAGTTGAATTCCAACTTCAATCTTGTAATACATCAATCCGAATCAAGGTTTGAAGTTACGCATAGATGCAAGTAATAGGTGTGTGGATACTAACTTTGGCATGGATTCTTTCTCCACTTTGGCAATTTATTTGGCTTTCTTTTTTGTTTATATCTTTAGTTCTATTAGCTACCTTGTTAAGTTTAAAAATTTATGCATTTTATTTCATGCTTTTAGGTGCTATTTGATCAATTTTTTTTAATGAGGTTCTGTTTTTCCAGATTCTATACTATTTTTGAATGTGAGTTCATTGAGCTGATTTTTTTGTTGATTCATTTTATTTTCTATTGATTTAGGTAGATAACGCATAGATCTAGGTTGTTTTAGCTCAATTTTAGTTCATTCCCTCTAGAGAACTGTAGATCTAATTTTTCTTCCATGAATTGTTAGTTTCTACTTATAAAATCAGTTTTGGTTTCTACTATCTTTTGTTGAATCTTGCAATTTTTCTTTAGTTTTTGTTCCTCAATTTGAAACATCATATTGTTTTTTTAGTTTTCTTTCAATTTACAACTTGTATCCATTTAGTTTTACATTATTTAGTACCATCTTCCATCAATCCATTTGAGTTTCTAGATTTTGGCATTAGCTTTTGGTTTGCACTTTTCATGTTAAATCTTACTTGATTTTGTAATTTTTAAACTTTAGTTCATTATCTTGTTGCCATTTAGATTCCATATTATGTTGCAAGTTATGGTTTAGTCTAGGTTAGTTAAGAATTTTCAGTTTTGTAATGTTATTTGTATCTTGCATTTTTATCACTTCAATTTTACTCCGAATTTGATTTTTTCCTTAATTTAGCTACTATATTTAAATTTTATATCTTGCATTTGCTTTTTGTTCTTGTTCCTTTTCTCATTTAGTTAGCTTTATATTTTTTATGCTTTATTCACTTTTATTTTCATAGTTAATTTTCATGCTTATTTATTGATCGAACCAACTTTAGAAGGATATTGGGATAAAAGGTACTTAGGTTAGAAATTTCTTTAGCTAATCCTCATGGGATTGACATCTAGACTTTTATAGTCTATATTGTTACTTGTATGGCTTGTGTACTCATAAAGTTTACCCAATCAAGTTTTTGGTGTCATTATCGAGGATTAGGTGTAAAGAGTCTTAGGCTAATATCGTCTTTCACCATACTCTTCTATAAATTAGTTCACCCTTGATGTACTTTTGTTAGGCTAGTACTAACTTGCCTTGTTTTTATTTCCTTAGGTTATTTACAAACTAACTTCCTTTGTATAGGTTTTTGTTTAGGAGTTGTTTTTTTTTCACATGTGGGAGTCTAATACTATTGAGGTAATCAAGCATTATGCAGAACATGCTAGACCTTATTTTAATGACTACCTAGAACCATGGCTAACTAAGGAAGATAACATTAAAATAAAGTCAACCTTTCAAGATTTGATAAAAAAATTGACTTTATAAAAAATCTATAGTAGAGGCCATTAAAGTTGGGTATTATCCCAAGCCTACTTGTGTACATAACTTTTCAAGTCAACATGATAATGGTCAAGTGTATAATGGAGATTACCATAGTGCTAGGTGTCTATATGACTAACAATTACATTCTTACTAAAACACCTACACTAGTCAAACTTGAAAGGGTCCTCTTAACCACATGGGATTCTAGACATTCCTTTAGTTCACCATCTAAGTACAGCCTGACTTTTCCTATTGAGCATTCATTTTCACAATAACCTCTACCACTTAAATGTTCTACACCATCACTACAAGTTTCTTAAGTGCCACAGTATGTTCCACCATAATAATATCTCTCTCCATCACGACACCATTCTTTTCACATCACTTTCCTTCCACACCATATTCATCACCACCTCCTATACAAGAAAAGAAACCTTTTCTTGAAGAGTTACTCACTGAATTTCTTTAAACTCAAGAAAAATACCAACAAAACCTAGAGGCATGCATTAGGAATTCTAGGTAATTTGTTTAAAATGCACATACCTTGAATACTTCCCTTTTAGATCCTATGCCTAGGATTATAGAGTTAACACCTTATTGGGAGGAAAAGGAAGAGCATACATTAGGAGGTCATTTAAGGAGAGGAAGTTTGAGATGCATTAATGATGATGATGAGCCTATTGTGTTAAAAACACCATATTTTGTAAAAGTTATGGAGGAGGAGATAATGGAAGTAGAAGACAAGTTTAGGGCTATGGAAATTGATGATAGAAGATCATTTAGTGAAGTTGAGAAAAAAGAAAGCATTCAAGAAGAAGTTGATATTGATATTCCAATCATGCCATTTCCCAAGTTCATTGAATATCATCTATCCAATTATGTGAAAAAACATAGGGTGGATAGATGTGTTGATAAGGTGAACCTACTAGATAGATCATTTAAGCCTTTAGACACATTCTTTCTTGAATATAATATTGGGCTTATGGATGAGGAGGACTTCATTGGTAAAGAACTTACTTGTCTAGTAGATTTTTCATTCCATGATCTAATGTCTAAAGCTTTAGACAGCTTATTCTTTGAACTTCCTCTAGATAGACCATCCATGGAAGAAAAGGTGAATGAAAATGATTTTGGAGAAGATGGCTCAATTCCTCACCTTGATTTGTAAAAAGGTCTTAGCAATGGTCTTAATCAACAAAAAAGTGAACCTTATAGTATAACCATGCTATTTTCTCAATTCTTTGAGAATCCATTATATGATGAGTTAAAAATGCATGTGTTTGAAAATGCACTATTTAATAATTATGATGAGGGTTGTTTCACTCCACTATTAGAAACAACCCTTGTTGAGCTTACACCTATACCATTTATACAAGATTGTTTCATTATAGATCCTATATCTATATTTTCCATGATGGTACCCATCTCATTGGTATTGAAGCCAATGACTAGTTCTATTAGTCTATATTGCAATATACTTAGATTATTTGTAGAAGTGAAGCACAATTTTACCTTAGAGCACTGAGTTCACTTAAAGTTTATCATTACATATTGGGTGCAAAAGAAGAGAATGAAATGGGAAAATTCAGGATGAAAGTGTGAAGTAATTCTTTAACACTAGTGAAAGTTAAGCTTTTGACTTTAAATAAAGCGTTTCTTGGGAGACAACCCAAACTTTACATTTCATATTTGTTTTTATATATTTTGCTTATCTTTTCTTGTAGATATTGATGTAGTTTCTTTGTGTAGTGGTTTTCTTTATTTTATAGGTTGAATAAAAGCTTGCATTGGATGCATTAGTTTCAGAATAAAGCTAGATGGGAGATTCTATCACCATGCCTCCATGATGATATGGGAATTTCCTTGTTCCTCTTTCTTGTGCTTTATTACTTGATGTTTACACATTGAAGACAATGTGTTGCTTAAGTTTGAGGGCATGGGAAAATTACTAAAAATTTGAAATTTTTTTTTTAAATTTTCCTTGATTTTGCCTCAAAATTGAGCTTAACATGTACTAGCTTGAGTCATTATCATACTTTCTTTAATTAGTTCTTCATGAAGCCAATGATAGATTGAGATTGATAATGAATATAAGTTTAGGAAAAGATTGAATATGTGTGAAATATGAGATGATACTTAGGTTTAGTGAATTCTTGAATATGGTATTCATTTGTGAGTGATGTCTTGCACATTGAATTGTATTTTTTTTTTATATAGTATTGATTATGTAAACATGAGATTGTTTTTGCATTAGTCTTTAGATTTGTGTTTCTTGATTCTAAAATTTTTTTTTATCATCTCTTGAGGTAAAACCTCGAAGGACACATGATTAGGAAAATGACATAGACCATTTTTGGATCAATTAAGCCTTATGAAGCCAACCTTGATTTAATACTTCCATAGTCACCCCATTTGAGCCTTATAATGCCTTTTCTTTGTTTTGAAACCACATTACAAGCCCATAGCCTTGTTTTGATATTTCCTATCTTTTTGGTCCCTTATCCTATATGCATTATGACATTTATACAATATTTGTGAGCTATGCATTATTAGAGAGGAAAGGTATAGCTTGGAAAAGAATGGGAAATCAAAAAAAGAAAAAAAATCAAACTTATAAAAGAAAAAAAAAAGAAATGCAAAAACAATAAAGTGGTGAAAAAGCAAATAAAAGAATAAAAGAAAGAAAAATGGACGAAATCAAAGTTTATAGGGGTGATTATTTAGTCAAGCTTACTTTTTGTACCTTCAAAGTTCAATTATAGATGATCCTAGACAAGTTATGCATTGTTAAGGTACTTAAGTCTAAATGACTTTTATCATACCTTAACTATAACTTTACATTATAGGCTTAATAAAGTCCTAAATAATCCTTGATCATGTATTTATCTACATTGGTGTAGAGAGATGTGATAAGCAAACTTCTTGAAACGATCCATTATCATCAATCTCTTTAACCATAAACTTTTCCGCTACCTCCACTATCTCTTCCTTCATAACTGTAAAAAAATGTGGTATCTCCACCATAATGGGCTCCATATCATCATCTTCAAATCTTATTACACCTCATCTCCCTAAACCTTCCTTTAATGTGCATCCCTCATTATCTAACCAATTAATTTTGACTCTATAGTACTAGGCAATGGATCTTAAAGGTAAGTCTTTATGGTATGTGTATTTTACCAAATTGCACAAGATTCCTAGTGAATCCCTCATGGGTTTGAAAGAGTTTTGCTTGATTTTGGAGCATGTTATCTTAGATTTTGGCCAACATCTCATCAAGGGATGGTTTTTTTTCTTGTAGAGGAAGTGTTGGTGAATATTGTGTGGATGGAAAGTGATGTGAAGTTTAATGGTACTTTGATGAAGAAAAAGTTTGTTATGTTTGCATATAGTATGGAACTTGAAAGAACTATGGTGATGGTGAAAAGTATATAGGTGGTGTAGAGTGTTTTGAAAATAAATGCTCGATAGAATGAGTTGGGATGGATTTAAGTAGTAAACTAAAGGTTTCCCTAAACTAGCATCCACATGTGCTTGGAATGACCTTCCCAAGTTTGACTAATGTAGATGTTTGAGTAAGATTGGGATTCTTGGTCAAGCGTACACCTATCACTATGGTTAATTCCATCACCCACTTCACCATTATCATATTGGCTTGGGAATTTATTGACTAGATTAAGCTTAGGATCACTCCTAGCTTTAAAGCCCTTTATCTTTTTTGCTAAAAAGTATATTTGTGTGGATAAGGCTTTAAAGGCTAACTCTCTTTTGGTTTTGTTTTCATCACATGGCCATTTCACTATATAATTGCTAGAAAAAGGTCTAGCATGATCCTCATGGTGTTCGACTACCTCATAAAGGTTAAATTCCCAAATAAGAAATAGAATAAAACCTAAATAATAAATTAATAACTATGCTATCTACATTAACCTATCTACACTAAAACTATGTAAAGTACAGGAAGATGTATGCTCTCTAATCTAAGATATTCTAAGGCTATGTACACTAAGTAACTATCCAAAGTTATGTACACTAAAAGGGACCTAATCTACAACAGAGCATATCAAAGGATGATATTAGACTAAAGACTATCCTTGTAGTCCTTGACAATGACCAAAAACTTGATTAGGTGTAATTGCAAGTGCATAGGTTGTTTAAGGAATAACGTGATAGAGTATAGTATTGTTCCTTTGAGGACTAATCACATGGGAAGTCTAGACTAAGTATCGGTCATCAATGCACTCTAACAATAGTTAGCTCAATTGAAAAGTTGAAAGTTGATTTACATTACTACTAACTAAAGCAATGAACATGTAAAGCAAAGGAAATTAAACAAACATTAAATGAACATAAAAGTAAATCTAAGGAACATGTAATCTAATGCATGAAGTATTCAAAAACAAAATGTAAAGTGTAAAGGAACTGCATAAACAATAAAAGAAAATCAAAACTCAAAACCTAGAGCTGATTAATAATACTAAAATATATAGTGTTTTACAAGTCATTTTTTGTTTAAAAATGTTGAAATTTGATTGAATTTGGTGCATTTAACATGTCTTTTTAATCTTTAGGTAAAATGTATATAGGAGGTGTATTTAATGCAAGATCCATGCAAGATTAGGTTTATCCTAATCCTTGTCATATTTGGCCATGCAAGAAGAGGATTAAGCTAAATCCCATTAGATTAAGGACTCTTAAATTCACTTGGAACAAAGAATCCTAATGGCACTAGAACTTCTACATATGTTTGGCTCTCCCAAATACAAAAGGAATCCTACATGCAATTAAAGATTTGTATTTCGACAAGGACTCCTCACTGTATTCGGCCAAGAAAGATTTTATAAGATGAGGACTCTTGTAAATTCTATCTTAAGAGTTTCAATCAAATGTAACTACATGGTCTTAATAACTAAGCTTAGCCAAACCATTCTCTAAGAATGCAAGATCAAGCATGCAAGACACTTGTACAATCAAGATCACTCCAAGATAGTCCCATTCGGCCAAGACTTTTCAAGATGCAAGATTCCACAATCGGCCAGCCACTTTGAAGATCAAGATAAGCTTATCACTTAGAGTTTAGATAGGAATAGAACTTGTGATCCCAAATCCCCATATTGGCCGAACTCACATCTATAAATAAAAAAGGCTTTCTTGTATCCCATGACACTTGATCTTATACCACTTCGTTATTCTCTTTTTTCTTTTCTTGTAGTTTTGGTTCTTTAAGTTCTTTATAAGTTTTCTTTATAGTTTGGCTAAGGTGATAGATTATCCATAACTAAAGTGTTTTCTAATTTTTTTTTTTAATTTAAAGCATTCTTTTATTTTCAAGATCCATTCTTTTCAAGCTTTCATAGATTCTTTTGGTTTACAAAGTATTGTTATGTTCTTTTAGTATTCAACAATCATTCTTTCTCATTTTAAGTTTCGATTTTCATTCAAGTAAACTTTCTTTCTTTCTAAGCATTTAATTATATGAAATAGAGTTCTATTCTTTCTTTTATGCAAATTTTTACTTTCGACCTACATCAATCTTTTCTTTCTAAAGCTTTTGATTCTTTCTTAAAGCATTCTATTTCAGTTAGCCACATCCAAGAATTCTAAGTGGCAGTTGGATATTGAGATCTTAGCCTACACAATTGCTTTCTAGATTGTTTTCTTGTTTTACTATTCTTTGCAATCATAATCAATCCTCTTCACTAGTTTAGATATAAGGATAGTAGTAGATCACCTTTCATACTTGATTTCACCCAACAATTCAATTATATAATTCTTGTGGAATAATACTCTATTCACTCACTACTATTACTTGATTAAACTCTATGCACTTGTAGTGATTACAAAAAGTAGTAATCACTAATGTAACAAAGTCATAACTTAACATGGAATTCAAATGGATCTAATTATTATGCAAGGAATAAGTGTAGTTGAACTTAAAATAGTAAATAAAACTAAATCTAAATGCATCAACTTGAAATTGTATGAATTAAATACAAGGAAATGTAAAAATGCTTAAACAAAAATCTAGATCTACATGCTAAAATTTAAATTTTCAAAAATTAAAACTCTAGAAAGCAATGGACTTAAACTGAGCTAAGGAAACTTAAACCAATATGTAAAATATAAATGCAAGCAAAGAAATCAACTAAAGCAATGTAGTGACAAGCTCAATATACTTCAATAAAAAATAAATGCATGAAACAGAAAAATAGAGCAATAAAAATTGAAATAAACTAAAAAATATTTAAAAGCTTCAATTAAAGTGCAAGCAAATGAGATTTAACAAGTAAACAAGTAAATGAACAAGTGCAAATCAAGAAAAGAGTGGACTGATTACCTAGCAAGGAAAGAGGACACCACAAGTGTTGTCACCGCCTACTGCTATCTCTGTTGCCAACTTCCCAACTAAATCTTCCAAGATTTTTTGAAAAAAAATGAAAATTGAATTTTAAAGTGAAAATTTCTAGAATTTAAGTACAGCAAATTGAGAATGTGCAAAAAAACTTTTAATTAAAACTTGCAAGAAATCATGGAATTGAATTGAAAATCAAAAGTAGTGCAGAAAGAAAAATTGCCAAACAACTTTGCAAATGTTAACGAATTGCAACTAAAAGTGTAAGGAAACTTAAAGAAAATTAAATTGCATTGCAAGAATCTTTAAGTGCATGAAATTAAGTGTAGGAAAATTAAAAGATTTTTTTTTCCAAATAGCCTTTTAAAAGAAAAAGGAGAAATTGCTAGAGAAAAAAATGAACAAGAAATGTAAAAATAAAAATAAAAATTCCCCCTCCTTAGCCAGCCACTACTCCTATTTATAGGTTAAAGATGATGTGTTCCAACTAATCAAATTATAGGAAAAAGCTAGCTGGGATGCCATATAACCTAGATATGTCTTTATCATTAAAAAGAGCTTCATAAGTTTTTCATTTGCACTCTTTCTCCTCTCTTCTCTTTAAGTTTTCATCTTTTAATCCATTAAGTTCTAAATGTTAGAATTATAACCAATAAGGAACCTCTAAAATGCCATATTAGCTGCTACCCATTGGTCTTCCATTTAATTTAAAATTAGGTGCCAACTTCTATTCATGTATTCTTCATGCAATGTGTAGCTATTCTTTCTCCTCTTTGTAATTTTTGGGTGCCACTTTCTCTAGTAATTTCTTTTCAATTTCTAGCCAATGAGAAGTCTTCCATTTGCCAAATCAACCATAAAAAATGAAGAAAATTTCCATATTCAAGATTGCTCTAACAATTTTTTGAAACTGCTACTTACTTTTCCTCCTCTATAAGCTCGTGAAATTTTATTACAAAGTTGACAAAAGCTTTAACGAGCTAAAAACGATTAATAATCATGAAAAATATAAGGTATAAGACTCAAATTAAAGTTCATTTAAGCTTAGTCATGCAAAGGAAGTAATGAAGAAAAGTTAGAAAATTTTTTCCAAAAGTGGCAATTGGTTGTGGTTGGAGTAAAAATTGGCCAAATGATGATTTTAGCACCAAAATGCTACATGTTTGACTTAAAATCATTGTTTTTCCACTTTTTCATATTTTTACCTACAAATTCAATATTTGCACAATTAGGAGTATTTTTGCCATATTTTCTCAAGGATCAAGCAATAATTCATCATAAAATACCCTAAAAACTCTAATAATTCTATATATATAAAAAAAAGAGTTATCCATATCGAGTATTCACATATCAAATATCAAACATACACACTTATATTGACTCTTTCAATCTACATAGTCCTATGGGATATCTATCCCATAAAATTTACAACTTTCATACATCTTTCTCTCATACTTAAATATATAGAGACTCAATTATTTATAAACATACTAACTTCCCTATGAAAATTATTTATCCACTTAGAAATTTTCTCTTGCAAGTGTTTTTATCCATCATGCAATATTTAGCTAATCTAAAAAAAATCTCAAACAAATATATTATGAGATTTGAGTCATTATTCCTAATAATCACCATTTTGACTCAAATTTCATCAAATTATCACTTTTCATGCTAAATATTTTTGGCTCCACTGGCAATAAAAGTCTTGTAACAATCTTGTCTTGTATATCTTTATGTTTCACTACTAAAAAAAAAATAAAAAATCTTTTAGCGACATAGTGAAAAATTACTAATGAAAATTTTTCA
Source organism: Durio zibethinus (assembly GCF_047325235.1). NCBI lineage: Eukaryota > Viridiplantae > Streptophyta > Magnoliopsida > Malvales > Malvaceae > Durio > Durio zibethinus. The sequence goes on along the minus strand of NC_143188.1, from coordinate 6,638,835 downwards.
TTGATAAAAATTATCACTATCAATAGATTTTAAACAAATTACCGAGGATTTCAATGCATTGGATTTTTATTATTAGTAACAGAATTAATGATAAAATTTCATTATTAAAGTAGACAAGTACAAACAAAATTAAATTCCTTTGGTAATTGTTTCCACCAAAAGAATTAAAATCATGCCAATATTACTGATGGAATTCTGTCGCTAACTCTATTGATAATTTTTCCAAATCTGACAAATTTGGTGACGAAAAATTACCTTCATTGAAGCTTTGTTTTTTTTTTCTTGAAAAACAATTTTTTTAATTTATTTTAAAAGAAAAACCAATAGCTTTTAAATACATTTTTTCTACTTCTCTCTCCATCTCTTCTCTTTTTTCATCTTTACTAGACCTTTCTTTCCTCCTCTATAAACCTTAACTATCTGGCCAACTTTAAACCTTGCACTACTCTTATCGACAATTGAAAAGACTTTTAGTCATCATCTAGGCCTTCTCTGACCTAGAGCTAGCCCAAAATTGCCCATTTTTTCCTATCCATTCCCTCAAAACCATCTTTTTTCACCTTCATTTTTTGGCATGCTAGTTGATCTCCTTTAAGCATGAATAAACCTAGCAAAACTTCCTTTCTTCCACCATTTGCATCCTTTTACCCCTTCACAATCCCCCTTCTGCTATCTTTTGAGATATGCTTCCCTTACTTGTGTATTCACCCCTTTTAGCCATCATTTAGGCCTTCTCTGACCAAGAGCTAACCCAAAATTGCTTATTTTTTTCTATCCATTCCCTCAAAACCATCTTTTTTCACCTTTATTTTTTGGCATGCTAATCAATCTCCTTTGAGCATGACTAAACCTAGCAAAACTCCCCTTCTTCCCACCCTTTGTATCCTCTTACCCCTTCACAATCCCCCTTCTGCTCTCTTTTGAGATATGCTTCCCTTACTTGTGTATTCACCCCTCTTTCACACGAGCCCCAACTTGGTTTTAGTATCTATTTGAGGTATATGAGACTGCTTTTCAATTATTTCTTGATTTTGATTGGATTTCTTAATAGGGTTTTGATGTGTGAGTTTGGGTTATCTAGGGCTTTTAGTTCTTGAATTTGTTTTTTTTTTTTTTTTGTTTTTAATGAATCTTAGTTTGTTAGTTTTTGACAAATGTTAGTATAGTTTCTTATAGTTTTGCTATTGATTTTTTTTAGAAACTATAGTAGATGAATAGGTAAAGGTAAATCAACTAGGAAAACTTGAATCTACTGCACTTATGGGTAAATTATCATCTAAACTATAACATAAAAAATTTTGGTCACAATGCATCATAAGTCCCTTTACTTTTTGAAATTTGGAAATTTAATCCTTCTACTCTCAAGGAAATTTACAATTTTAATTTAAATTGTTAACAGTGTTAAATTTTATCTATTAAATTGGATGACTTGGCTGTTAACTTGCTTTTGTGTCATTTGACTTTACTAACATGATATTTTGATTGGTTGTTATTAATTTTTGGTGATGATATTGATTAAAATCATTGCCACGTGGCTTATACAAATCCATGTCAGCATTAATCATTTATTTTATTTTTAAATATAATTTATACTAAATATTTCCCTAACATCATTAACAAAGAAAAAGTTTGAAACTGAAAAAATGAAAAATGATTAGTTACCTAAACAAATTGTAAAATCCCTAATCTCAACAATCTCGAACATTAATCAAAATCTTTACTTGAATAAAATGTCCCCAATCTAAAAAACTTTTAACCTTAATCAAAATTGAGAAATCAAATACTAAAAGTTTTCAATAGGAAACAATGTAGATTTCAGCAATTTCTCTTTTGTTTTTCTCATCTTTTTTGTACTTTCACACAAGATCAGGTTAGACGATTTGACTTTGCTCATCGTCTTCACACTTTAACTACATTTTCATTTTTCTTTTTCTTTTTTTCTTTTTTTTGCTTATTGAAATTTTCATAGAACTAAAAAAAAGGGATTATTTTTTAATACCCTAAACCCTTATTCGTACATTGAATAAACTAGATTGATAGGTTAAGGTTACACTTTTTAATAAATGTGTTTGCTAAATTTTTTGACTTTTTTTTAGCAATAGTTGATTGTAGTGATGTGTGGCCCTGTTCTTTTTTATTATCTTTTGTCTAGTCCTATAACTTACTTGTCTAGTTGTATGTGCCATTGAATATAATTATTTGTACATAGTTAAATTAGATCATTTTACAACTTGCCAACAACATTGGTTTTTATATAATAACATGTATGATTGTTTGGTATATAAAATGTTTATTGAATTATGTATGTGTACCATTTATTGCGTATAACATTAGTTGCTTGCTTAACCATAGACTTATTTATTTTTTTATTTCATTTTGATGTTAGGGTTTAAGGTTAGTATGACTTAACTATGCCAAGCACAATACCACCACGGGGGATAATTAAAAAAAAGTTGTAGTTCAGTTAGATTTATGAATAGGTCAATGATTAAATTTGATGAGGATCTAGATCATATTTGTTATTGGACAATATTAGGGACTATGAAGAGTTTAGGTTATGATATGAGGAATAAGGTGGAAACTTACTTTGTTAAGTTTAGTGAAACATTGAAAAAAGGCTTGAAGTTGTTAACAAAAGAGGATAATAATATGGTTTCAATTAAAGATGGGTAGGCCTATAGATATTTATGTAGAACATTTGGATTCCAAACTTGACAGTGATATTTCAAATGCTCTACTTGAACTAATTGAAGTTGGTGAAAGTTCAAATGGCATTGATGATGAGGTTGCTTTGATTAGTAGTAATGAACCTAATAAACAAACCAAGGCCTCTTACACATACGTTAGCTGATTTTCATAATGGTTCAAAAAGAAATAAGCTAGATAAGGAAAGGCATGATGTGAATAAAGTTAATGGTAATAATGAAGTCGCTATTAAGGGTTTAGGATCTATTGAGGGATTGAATGCAATGAAATCAATGTGAATGATGACAATGTTAATGATACAGATGAAAATTTAAGTGAAAATGGTGATGAAAGGTTGGTGGATGTAAATTGGTTTTCTAATTATGATTCCATAATTGATGATGAGTTAAAGAAGCTAGGCAGAATGTTAGAGTTTATGTTAAGAAGAAAAAAAGTTTCTATGATGGTGAATCAGATGATGGTGAAGTTGTAAAAGCTACGATTGAATCTTTAATGCTAGACCTTGAAAGTGACAATATTTATGGGTACATGAGTGATTACTTTGATTCATCAGACCCTAGCAGTTACACTAACACCAGTGATAGGTCTATAAAAAATACATTCTAAAAACACTTATCATAATCTTAGATTGCCTTTTGAAAATTTATACTTTGGATTAGATTTAAGAATCTAAATTTGTTTAAAAAAGTCTTTTGTGATTTTTCTACAAGAAAAGAGTTTGAATTTTTGTACAAAAAGAATGATAAAATTAGAGTTAGAGTTCTATACAATGCCAAAGGCTATAATTAGACTATACTTTTCTCATGGTGCAATATTAATAAGACATATATTATGAATACATGTGTCTGAGCATCTATGCCTACCCATTTTGAAGAATAAAAGGGTGATAGCCTCTGTTATTGCTAGAAAATTTAGAAAATAGATTAATGTAATGCCACTGATGAAGCCTAGGCATATGAAAGCATTGGTTCGAAAGGATTTAGGGTTACTATCTCTTATGATATCTGTAAAGCACCTAGGGGTGTTGTTCTTAAAAAAATGCAAGAAAAGTACAATGAAGAATTTGTCTCTAAATGATTTTGTTAAGGAGTTGAATTCAATCAACCCAAGAGCACCATTTTTTTTTTACATCTAAGAATTCAACCCCTAATTCAATACCTTTATTTGAAAAATTATATATATGTTTTAGGGCCTTGAAGAAAGGATTTCTAAAGGAATATAGACACAAAATTGGTCTTAATGGTTATTTTCTTAAAGAGTAGGTTAAGGGTCACCTGTTTGTGGCTATAGGGAGGGATGAGAATAATTAAATGTTTCTAATTGTATGGACAGTGGTGGAAAAAAAGAATACAAAGAGCTAGACATGGTGTATACAATAACTTTATGATGATTTAGATATTAAAGATGGACTTGGATGGTTTGTCATAAGTGGTATATAGAAGATAATTTTTCAACATGCCCTTAACTTTTATCTACATTTTCATAATTTTTTACTTAACTATTATAATTGTTGTGTTCTATACATGAGCTATCTTTGGTTTTCAATATGTTAGGGTTTGATAAGATCTGCCATAAGTAGAGCAGAAAATATCTGCTACGAATATTTATCTAGGTGAAGGAACAGTTATAAAGGAAAAGACTTGCAATTACAGTTTTGGATATGTTTCAAGGCTTTTAATGAACCTAAGTTGAAAAAACAATTAGGATCTTGGTGGGCCTTAAGGGAGGGTTTAGAGCAAAGAAAAAGTTACTAGATAAATGGCTTGTCCAAGATTGGTGCCAAGCTTTCTTCAATGACATTATTAAATGTGATGTCGTTGATAACAATATGTGTGAAACTTTTAATGGTGTCATTTTGGAAGCTAAGTGCAAGTCTATCATTAGCATACTAGAGGATATTAGGGTCTATGTAATAAAGAGAATGATGAAAAAAAAGAGAGGTTATTAATAAATGAAAAACTAATTATAGACCCAGAATTGAAAAAAAAAGCTTGAGACATGTGGGCAACTGTCTAGAAAATAGAAGGTTGAATGAAATAGTAGTGGTAGGCATGAAGTCTATTGGGAGAATTTGAAACACAAGAGAGATAGTTCCATTATCCTGTTATAGCACCATTCATGTTTTTGTAGGAGATGAGACATAAGTGGAGTACCATGTTAGCATGTTATGAGTGAAATAATGTATAAGGGATTAGATCCACTTAATTTTATGAGTTCATAGTTCAATAAGAAAAAATATTTATATACATACAAGTACATGTTGAACCCTATTAGAGGAAAGCAATATTGGCCCAAAAGCATCTAGGGACCAGTTTTACCTCTTTTAGTCAACAAGATGCCAAGTAGATCAGCAAAGAAAAAAAGAAAAGAACCTCTCGAAGAAAATAGTGGGACCAACTTATCAAGGCAAGAGAGAAAGATGACATATGGGTATTGCTATGGAGAAGGCCACAAAAAGCTAGGATGTCTAAAAAGATCAAAATTTGTAAGTAAACTTTTTCATACTTGTTTTGTTATTAAATAAATGAAAATCCTATTATACTAATTGTTTTAAGTATGTGTAGGCTACTGGTAAGGATCCAAGGCATAAAAAAAAAGAAAAAATCCCATAGATTTGAGTATTACAAATAAGATCAAGGTATATATAGTTTTTAAATGAATTATATTATTTCTTTAACATATTTAGTACCCTAAACCCAAGATAAATGGTTAATGTAGGACATTGGTAAAGGTTCAAGATCAAAGTTAACCATTACAGGTGACAAAGTATCTTTTTTTTATTTCTACTAATAGAAATGTAAGTGTATGCACTTTTCTAACATAATTTTGTTGCTATTGTTTAAGTTGAAGTTATGATGTCATTGAATACCTTTCTTGTTAACTATACAAGCCATTTCTGAAAGTTCAGAAGCAAAGAAGGAAAGAAAAATCCTACTTGCTTGGTGAAAGGATTGGTTTATACCAAGACTCGGACAGTGGGATTTCAATATTCAATGTAAGTCATTACTGATTTAATTTACCTTATAAGGTTTAAAGTGTTGAGGCTAATACTATGGATTTCATAAAAATATCCTAGAAGACCTAATGAGTTGATTATAGGAAAGAGAGACATGATGACTAGTCAATACATCACTAGAAATAAATTACTAGTAAAATAGCCACTGACTAGTCAATACATCACCATTTTTTTGCATCTCCATATTGAATCTCACTTATTGTTTTAAATTTTAAATTCTTAGGCACAACGGAATAAGAAGATTCTACAAAAACATATGTCAACAAGTGGTAAAGAAAAAGAAATTGTAACAAACTCAACACAAGAAAGCCTTACACCAACTTTAATGAAAAGGAAATAATAAGATTAATGATGAGGATTCTGTGCAACAAGATTGAAGACCAAGATTTTTATTAGTTTTTTTGTGACTTAAGTATATCTTTTGGGTACATGTTTAGTATTTTTGGTAGACTAGGCTTGAATTGTATTTAATGGCATTTGTCATAATGTATAGATCTATAGACCTATCGCTAGACATGGATTAAAGGAGTCACCACCAATCTTTTTTGTTAAGGTACGATTGGCCGCTTGACAGAATTTGTCCCATTTAAATAGGAATTCTAAGATTGACTTAGATATTTTTCAATAGTAGATTTTAGTCTACAAAATAATATTTTAGGTTTGGAAGTGTGGTTTTCTGTGAGGAAGGTTATAGCACCCTCACGGCGATAATCCATGATTTCAAATTATCCAAGCCTTAAAACATTTTTATAATTTTACCAAATCATTCAATTATTGGGAACTAATCCTAAATTAGTTCCAACAATTTGGTAGTATTTTAAGATAATTTTTTCACCTCAAGAATATTCATGGAGACTAGTGTCACACACTGAAGAGGCTCCATCATCGAATTCATTAATATATTTTATTCAAGAACATAATTAGTAAAATCTTCTAATAGTTTGTAGGATTTACTTTGATTTAGATCTTCTAACAGTTTGGTGAAATTTTATTGTAAAATTATTTTTAGAAAATATATTAAATCTTTCAATAGTTTGATAAGATTTAATTTAAGATGCAAATTCTCCAATAGTTTGGTAGGATGAAAGCAAAATATTTTATTAATAATAATTTTTTTATAAAATTGATTTATGGAATTCTCCAATAGTTTAGTAGAATTCATAAAAATTTAAATTCATGAAAAATTCTCTAATAATTTGGTAGGATTTTTTAAAATAATAATAATAATAATAATAATAATAATAATAATTTTGATATTTCAAAAAACATTATGAATGCATGCAAAGAAATAAGCAATAAAATAAATATACAAGCCAACTATAAAAATTACTAAATAGGCTAAGCTAGACCAAAGTGAAATCCATAAGAAATACCAAACCTAGTCCAAACTTTGGCCTAGATAGAAATTATGAAAGCTTGATGTAGACATCCATCTATGTCCAGGGTCAATTGAGTCGATTATTACTAGTACTGTTATTATTTTTTGTTATTATTTGTTATCATTTTATTATTATTATATTACTATAGTATAATATATTATATTATATTATATTATATTATATCATCATATGGTATATTACATTATTATTATATTGTATTATATTATATTATATTATTATTGTATTGTATTATATTATATTATATTATGTTATATTATTATATTATATTTATTATATTATATTATTATATTATTATTATTATATTTATTTTATTTTATTCTTTTTTCCTTTTTTTTTAAATCTATGACGAAAATTTTGGAAACTAAAATTGAATCAGCTGAATCAAAGGATTTGCATGGTCAAAAGGTTTTAATTCGAAATCAAATCAAAGATAAATCAACAAAGGCAAAGGCCTAAAATCATGCTCGGACAGAATCCAATCTTAAGATTCAAGCCTAGATTGGTTTTATTTGATCCCTAGAATTTCTACTGGATACTACCTATAAATTGGACAGAATACCACAGAACAAGACATAGTTAATTTTTTGGAGAAAAGGGCTTTGTGTTTAAAATTATGGGAAATTCCACTTGGTACTAGGTTTTTGAAAATTTGATTTTAGAACTCCTAGATTTGAAGTTTTGGAATTTGAGAGGGATTTAGGGTTCTAGTTTTTGTTCTAGAATATTAGGATTAAGGTTTTAGATTTCTGGGATCAAGGTTAGATTTTTGGAAATTTTCTAGAAATTTTTAAAAAAATATGGGTTTTTTGTTTAAATATTTAAATTTTTTGATGAGTTTTTTGACAAGGTTTGAATATTTTGATGAGTTTTTGACCAGTTTTCCAAAAATCGACCAATTTTCCCAATTTTCTGTGGTGTTCATGGGTTTCTTTTAGAGAGAAGACAGAGCATTTCAAGGCTAAAGAGAGAGAAAGAGAAATGAGCTTTCAAAAAAAAAAATGGTTCGATTTGACTTTTATACCATCCCTACACGATGTCGTTTCTGAGCTTCCAGATCCATGCGTAACCCGAATAGGATCTGTGTGCTTCCCGTGGTTCAATCCGACCTGATCGTAGGTTTTTTTTTTATATTTTAATTTTATTTTTTGATTTTAATTTTATTTATTTTATATTCATATTTTTATTTTTATTTTATTTTTAGTTTTTTTCATGTATTTTATTTGACTGATTTTTATTATTTATTTATTTTTATTGAGTAACTTATTATTTATTAATCATTTTGCAAAAATTATTTTTTTATTTCTAAAAAAACATAAAAAATAATAAAAAAATTTTTTCAAATAAATTTATAAATTCTACCAAACTATTGGAGAATTTTCATGAATTTAAATAAAAAATAATTTTTGTCCTACCAAACTATTAGAGTATTGCTTTTTAAATTAAGTCTTACCAAACTATAGAGAGATTTAATAAACTTTCTCAAAAGAATAAAATTTTTACTAGTATTGTCAAATAAAATCTCACCAAACTATTGGGAGATCTGCCTCAAAGTAGATCGTACCAAACTATTGAAGGATTTTACTAATTTTCTTGAACAAAATATATCAATAAATATGATGACAAAGCCTCTTCAAAATGGGACACTAATCTCCATGAATACTCCTAAGATGAAAGAATTATTTTAAATTACTACCAAACTATTGGAGTAATTTTAAGATTAATTCTTAATATTAAGTGTTTTGGTAAAGCATAAACATTTTTAAAGCTTGCATAATTTGAAATCAAACTGGCACCATCTTTTGATAGTGATATGAGGGTGCTATAACCTTCCTCACACTAACTTTCGAACCTAAAATCTAATTTTGTGGATTAGAATCTACTATATAAAGATACCTAAGTTAATTTTGGGACATCTTTTTAAATTGGATAGATTTGATCAAGAGGCCAATCACACCTTAACAAAAAAAAATTTGGTGATGACTCTTAAAAATCATGTCTAGCGGTAGGTCAACAGATCTATATATTATGACACTTAGTATGATCAACTTAAATCTGGGCTTAGAGTAACCAGCTCAAATTTAGGCTTGGACTAACCAACTCAAATATGGGCCTAAACTAAAATTTGGATCAAGTTAAAAATTAACCCTTTTTTTTTGTCTTGGGTTAGGCCTTCAAATTTGAGCCACTTTTTTTTTATACCAATAAGCCATTTTCATTCTATTTTCCTCCTTCATGAGCCCTAGGATAAGAACTATCTCAGCCATTGATTTAAGGGGACATTAGCTATAAATAAGAGGTGCCCCACCCTCATTGTACACAAACCAAAACTTGAGTAATACAAGTTTACTCTTGCCTATCTTTATTGTTCTCTTTAGCTTTCCATCAAATAGTTTATGTGCAGCCTTGTCTAGCAGTAGCTTAGGGTGGCTGGCCTAGTGGTTCAAGTGTCTATGCACTAGTCTGACTGAAGGTTGATCTAAGATATTAGATGAGTCCATTCTCAGGTCCTGGAGCCACACAAGTTGGAGCTTGAGTCTCAACTCATGACAAGTGATATTAGAGTAGATTTAGAGCTAGTTCAAAGCAGTAGAAGTTGGTTTAGATGAGGTGATCAATGTTGGGTGCTATTGAAACCAGTGTTAGCCTCGAGGAAGATTGTGGACGTGTTGGTGAAAGCATTCAATTCTATGGTGCGAGAATCCTAGGTTGTTTTTGTACTTATATGTTGGTGATATACCCTTTAGTGCGCAAGGTATGGATGTGCAAGAGTATAGACCAAGTGTTCGATCGATTGCTGCTATGGTACTGTAGGAGTACTTAGCACTATACAGGTATGTAGACTAGTGCCTGGTTGAAAGTTGAAAGTGCAGGACATGCTGAGCCAGTGTGCAGATTAGTGCCTAATAGTGTGCATGCTTAATGTGTTGTGCCAATAGACAAGTTTGCTGGTTCATCGAGACTAAGATCGAATTCCTGGAATGCACTAAACGTTGAGGTAATCCTTTGGTCTTTGTGCATTCGTGACTAACAGTGTGTTAGGGTTATGGCACGGCTAGGGAAAACCAGACCCAAGGCTAGTCTGAGGGCTTCAATGAGTGCCCACCTACACGCAAGGCAAGAAAGCAGATTGAGAGACATAGTGATGTCCTTAGACACCCAACTATAGAAGTTTGAGGTGATCATTGCAGATTAAAGGGACCAATTTGAGGATAGGAAAAGATTTTTGAATAAGGTATTGGAGGTGCTCATGTAGCAGAATGAGGCATTGGAGGCCATGATGTCAGCCTTGTGAGAGGAGCTGATGAGGCTTAAGGTTGATCACGCTGCATTATGAGCTACCACAGTTGCTAGTATAGCTTAAGACCCAAGGTGATGGTGCCTAAGCATTTCTTAGATGGTTAGAAACTAGAGGTAAAGATCGTGCTATAACAAAAAAACATGCAGGAATCAAGTCGAGCTAGGGTTACTACAAAATCGTAGACTCAAGTTTAGTGCACCAAGTCTCTAAGGCCTATAAGAAACAACTAGAGTGAGGGAGACACCGATGTTTATTCTTCAGGGAAATAAGAAGCTACAGGAAAGCCCAAATTTCACAAGGTCGATAGTGCTATTAAAAGAGGCAAGAAAAAGAAGCCTTTGAGTTACTTTTTATGTGACAATCAACATATGGTCAATGATGGCCCAAGGTGTGCAAGGCTTTCAACCATTAATCGGGCAAAAAAACTATCTATAGGTAAAAGTAGTAGCGGTGATGAGCATCAAAAAGAGCCTAAGGCGATACGGCTTGATGTTTTTCAATTCTATCGATAAGGTAATGCCTTTTAAGATATAAAGGCAAGGTGGCAATGGAACGCCATAGCAAGAATCCCAAGGTACAGCCAGATCCTTCCAATATAAATGTGCAGTAGGCAACTTAGAGAAAGTGAAAGAAACATCGAGCATGCAGGCAAAAAGAATCAATGCAGCATAGGGCTGATGATACTTAAAAGAACAACCAGTAGAATACTTGTTTGGGTATGGAACCAACACAGGAGAAATCTGGTTTAAGGGGCAGAAAACAAAGCTGATATGCACAAAGGTGTGCAGTTAGGTGCAACATCCCCTAGCAACGATAATGTTGCTAGAATGAGTGGGGGAAAAGATCACGATCCATGAGAATGACCAAGCCTAATGGTTCTCAATGAGATAAAAAATAGTTCTAAGACAACCGAGACCAAGTTAGAAAATAAGGAAAACCAAGCCCAGAGGCTCAATGGAGGTTTCAAGGTAAAACCATGACCCAAAATGGCTGCACAGGTGCAAACACGAGCTTAGAGAGCTCAGGCCAGAGGATTTGGTTTGGTAACTTTCAGATAGACCCAAGCACAAGTGCGAGAGTAAGTCCATTATGGGCACTATTGAAGAATGAGTCTAACCTGGTTCAAATTCCTTTCTAATAGAGTCCATGTAAAATTAAAATTTTCCAATTGTAATTCTTTGTAATGTCCTATATAGGTTAGACCTTTTATAAGCCCTAGGATAAGAACTATCTTAGCCATTGATTTAAGGAGGCCTTAGCATTAAATAGGAGGTGCCCTAACCTCATTGTACACACACCACAACTTGGAGTAATACAAGTTTACTCTTGCCTGTTTCTTCTATTTTTCTTTTGCTTTCTATCAAATAGTTTATGTACAGCCTTGTCTAGTAGTAGTTAGGGTGACTGGCCCTGATGTCTTGAGTGTCCATGTACCAGTCGGTTAAAACCTAATCTAGGATGTCGGATGAGTCCATTCTTAGGTCTTGAAGCCATATGAGTTGGAGCTTGAGTCTCGGCTTATGACATGATTATGGTAATTTGGGATTTAATTGTGATTTTATTCTTGTGAATTTGATTGTCCATAAATTAAGTGCAAGAAGATCAAATCCAAGATTTTCAAACTTTTCTTTTCATTTTCTAACTTTTTTTTTAACTTTTTTTAAACAGGTAAAATTAAACCAAAAGAATAATAATAATAATAATAATAATAGTAATAATAATAACAAATAAATCAAATTAAAATTAAAATTTTCTTATTGGGCCTAAAGCTTGTTTTCATCTTGAAAAAAATTCAAACAAAATAGGGTGTCTACAATTGCCCATCTTTGCACAATTATGTGAAATAGGAATTGTGCAAAGACAAAAAGACATCTATTTTGTTCAAGACAACCCAAGGATCCTCTAAATAGAGGCATGCAATTTGAAAAATAAGCTCCTCTATACAAAGACCAAGCAAATTTAAAATGAGAATGGGCTTCTTTATTCAAAAGCCAAACAATTGAAATACAAGTAAGAATAATAAATTATTCAGAGTGAGCCAGGTCGAAAATAAGTGACTAGAATTGAATCACAAGTCAAAAAAATAAAAATGACATAGACCAAGCCAAGGTAAAAAACTAATGATCAAGGTTAAACCATAAGTTAAAAAAGTAAAATGATTTGGACCAAGCTGAGATTGAAATAAGCGATCGAGATTAAACCATGAGTCAGAATAATAAATGACTTAGACTGAGCTAAGGTCGAAAATGAGTGATTGAGAATAAACCATAAGTCATAAAAATAAAAATGATCTGGATTGAGCTAAGATAAAAAATGAGTAACTGAGGTCGATCTACAAGTCAAAAGAGTAAAATGATCTAAACTGAGCTAAGATTGAAAATAAGCAATCAAAATCGAACTATGAGTTAAAAAAAAAAAAGATCTGGACCAAGCCGAGAAAAAAAAAAGAGTGACTAAGACCAAATCGCGAGTCAAAAAAGTAAAATGATCTAGACTGAGCAGAGATCGAAGATGAGTGATAGAGAACAAACTATGAGTCAAAAAAATAAAAAAGATATGGACTGGGCTAGGATAAAAAAAATGAGTGACCAGGCCAAACTGAGAGTTAGAAAAGTAAAAATGACCTGGACCAAACCAAGGTCGAACACAATTGACCAAGATTGAACTACAAGTTTAAAAAATAAAATGATTTAAATTGAACCAAGATCAAAGATAAAGGATTAGGATTGAATTGCAGGTTGAAAAATAAAATTCAAAATTTTAGCTTGAAATTCAAAGATTCACAATTTGAAAATTCAAAGATTTGCAAGGTTCCAGAACAACAGTTGAAAGATCCTAATACTCCAAGTTTCACAAAAAGCCAAGATTCACAAAGGTTTACAAGAATTTCAAGTTTAGCAAGAGTTTCAAGTTTGTAAGAATTTTAGGTTCGTAAGAATTTTTATCATTGTAAAGATTCACAAACCATATTTAAAGATTCACATTCAAAAGATTTAAAATTTCATATAAACAAATTCATGGATTTGCATCAAAAAATTCAAGGCTCGCCTCAATATTCAAAGATTCTCATTCAAAAATTTTAAGGATTCATATTCAACTATCAAAAATTTTTATTTGAAAAACTTAAAGATTCCCATCGAAAATTTTAGAATTCACCTACAAAAACTTTAACATTTCACAACCAAAATTTCTAAGATTCTCATTTGAAAAATTTTAGGGTTTTACATCCAAAATTTCAAAGATTCTCATTTGGAAAATTTTGAGATTCACATTCAAAAAGTTCCTTTAAACCAAGGCTTTAAAACATTCGAAGTATGGAAAATTTTCCTTGTCCAAAAATAAAAGATCTTCCTCATTCAAGGCATCAAAAGTCAAATATTTCCTCCCAACAAAAACAAATGTCATGCTAATAATCAAATGCCTTCTAAATGCAACAATCGAGATTCTCACTAAATGATGCAAATGCAAATGTCATACAATGATTCAAATGTGCTCCACATGCATGCCTCAATCATGATGCAAATGCAATTATCATGGATTCAATGCATGTAATGCAAATGTTACTAAATCAATGCCATGAAATTACAATTGTGGTAACAAGGTTCTCAAAACTCCAACATCTCATATATTCTTATCAGCTTCTTAGTATTAATGATTTTAAAACATATCCCATCATTTAATCCATGTTGTTTTCTTCATTTGGTCACAACTCATAGGTTATGTTGACCAACCATCATTGTATTCACACCTGTGTCACCTTATTTGCCCCTTTTTAAATTTTTTTTTAAGCTTCTTTCACTTCTCTCATCTTAGATTTCCTTCAAAAAAATGGAAATTTTTTATGAAATTGTCATTCATTTATATATCATCATTCAAATTCATGACAAACATGATACATTTCTTTAATTTATTTAGGGGATGTTCACTAGGTAAAGAATAAGAAAAATGGGTTTTCATTATTGAAAAAAAGTAAGGTTAAGAATAACTCAAAGATGAATGAAAGAAAAATGTTGTGATTGTGTAAATGGGATATAACCATTCAAAATAATGACTGTTCAGGCAATTTTGAACTCCAACTTAGAATCCACTTTCAAAACACATTCGATTCATATTATCGATCTTTAGACATTATCTATATCCTTGGGACCCTCAAATGAAGCTATATTTTTAAGTCTCCCTTCTTACTTAAACTGCCTTCCTGGGTTTTCAGTTTAAGTCTTTTTTTTCTTTTTGTTTGTTTTGGTTTTTCCATTTTTTTCATTTTTTTGCACACTTATTTCTCATCTTTTTTTTTTTCATTTCTCTTTCCCCTTTATTCATTAGTGACACTTTGATCAAAGTCCCAAACAATTCAATGGCAAATTTATCTCAATTCAATTCTTGATTCTCGAATTCGAGTATTCACATTTGATCAAAATAAATTTTTAAGGGATGTAAAGTAGGCTAGGGTGAGGGATTATGAAAGAAATGGACAAAACAGGCTTAAATTGTATTTGAAGGATTATCAAACCAATAATTGTTTCTTTTCATGTGGAGCACATTGGCATTTTGCCCCATTAATTTCTCCTTCATTTTTTTCATTTTTTTTTTCTTTCTTTTTTTTCTTTCATCATTTTTCAAAAAAATTTTGAGCACAAAAGGGGCTTGCCCCTGAAACAAGCTTATCAAATTTTGCCCACAATGTGGGGGTGATTCTTAGTTATGGTTCCTTAAAATAAATTTTCAATAGGCTCAAATGAGGTAGCAAAGGATAATTTTACTCATTTTGTGAAAGGTAATTTATCATTTCAAACATGAATACTCTCAATGGGGAACATTTATTGACTAAGAATAGACTTGTGAATGAAAAATTGCAATGATCATGTGTTGCATCACTTTCACCTTTTAATAAGCTAAATTTTCACTAGAGTTATCTTATTTTATTCAATAGTCCTAATAAATCAACAATCTCAATTTATCAGTCATATCATCATGAATGATGTTTTCAAAATCGAATCTTGAATTATTATCGTGACTGTTTGAGCATTCATTATTTGGAATCAAAGAATGGATATGGGAAAATATATGAAAAGGTAAAAGTATATAATGGTGATTCATACAAAAGAGGAAATCTCATGAAAGTGCATCAAATCTATCACTTTTATTAAAATGATGAAAAATAAGATAAAATCCAAATACATAAAAGAGACACTACAACAAATTTGATCCTTAGTGGTGCATTGAATAATGTCACTAAGTATTTTTTTTTCGTCACCCTATATATTCCATGACAAAAAATTAAGTATCATGACATTTGTCAAGTTTGCATCTTCACTAAAGGTCTAATATGAAAACAACAAAATATCATCACCTATTTGTGAATTTACCATGATAATAAAATAAAATGTCACCTTATGTTTTTTATTTCTTGTGACATTAGTTTTTGTCAACTATTTATGAAAAAAAGGTCATTGAAAGCTATAATCATCACAAAAATAAATGAGAAAATTCAAAATATTAGTGACGAAAGGTAAATAATTACAATATTAGTGACAAAATTATTATCACCAATGATTGTAAGATAATGTCTATCATGACAATAAAATCAAACAATAATGTCTATCATAACAATAAAATCAAACGTCACCTTATGTTTTAGTTTTTGTGACATTAGTTTTGGTCAGTTATTTATAAACAAAATGTCATTAAAGGCTATAATCGTCATAAAATAAATGATGAAATAAGATATATTAGTGATGAAAGATGAATCATCACAATATTAGTGACAAAATTATCATCATCAATGATTATGAGATAATGTCAAACGTGACAATAAAATCAAACATTACTTTATGCTTTTTTTTTGTGATGTTAGTTTTTTTAGCTATTTATAAAGAAAAACATCATTAAAGGTTATAATCATCACCAAATAAATTATAAAATTAGATATATTAATGACGAAAGGTAAATCGTCGCAATATTAGTAACACAATTATTGTCAAAAATGATTGTAAGATAACATCAAACGTAAGAATAAAATTAAATGTCACATTATGCTTTATTTTTTGTGACATTAGTTTTCATTAGCTATTTATGAAAAAATGTCATTAAAGGCTATAATCGTCATAAAATAAATGATAAATCTGATATATTAGTGATGAAAAATAAATCATCATAGTATTGGTGACATAATTAACGTCATTAAATCCTACATATAAAAACATGCCCCTAGATGATTAGGCAAAGAATCTTTATTGACATTCAATTCTCTTGATTCATTTGAAGCTTACCGAGCCTGTTCGGATCAAACTTTGCACCTTGTGCTTGAAAGCAAGGCATGTTTCTATGGAGTGACCCACATTCTCATTATGGTAGTCACATGTGGCATTAAGATTGTATCATTTGGGATGGGGTGGTTTCAATGGTTTTAAAAGGATTTAGGATACTAGGCCATTATTGACTAACTCTAAAAATAACTCTATTTAGGTTAAGGGGATAGTATGAGCTATCTCTTGGTTGCCCCTAGATCTTCTCAAACTACTCGTTTGATTGTAATACCTTAAAACTAGCGTGTTGACAAAACTAGGCCCATATGTAGGTATTTGAAAGGCTAATTAATAATGACTTAGAGCGATGTTGTTCATGGTTGGTTAATAAGGTTGGTAAAGGACTTATGCAATATTATTGGTTACCATGTAGTAAGTAGGATGAACATATGGTGGATATGGAGTATAACTTCTAAATTGCTACCCTTATAAACTCACCACTTGGGCCTCATCTTTTTTTTTTCTAAGGCATCCCACCTTTCTTGGCACTACTAGCTTATCTCTCTTCAAGTTTGCCACTTTTGATGGCATTTTCAAAAATTTCCCTTGAGATAACCATGTTAGCAAAGTTTTTTATTGTGTTCTCTGTCATTTTCTCATAATAGGTTGTTTTCAAGGTGTTAACGAACAATACTGTCATTTCTTTCTCAATGAGAGGAGGTTAAACTTGAGCAATTGTATTCTTCCATTGTTGGGAATATCTTAGAAGGACTCTGCTACTTTCTTCTCATGCTTTGTAAAGAAAAAAGATCAAGTACCAAGTTTATGATGTGGCGATACTAATTAATAAATGTCCGAGCAAGCTCTTTCTAAGAGTGAATACAAGTTCGATCTAACTGAATATATCACCTTGCAGCTGAGCTAGTAAGGTTATCTTAGAACACATGCATTTGTCACTGGC
Source organism: Durio zibethinus (assembly GCF_047325235.1). Taxonomy (NCBI): domain Eukaryota; kingdom Viridiplantae; phylum Streptophyta; class Magnoliopsida; order Malvales; family Malvaceae; genus Durio; species Durio zibethinus. Next base: position 6,621,209 of record NC_143188.1, on the reverse strand, counting down.
ATCGACAATCATTTTTTTATAATACATAATGACATGTGTGATCTGGCACTTAACACTATTGTACTTTTCAAACTCAGGGACCTTAAACTTTGGTGGGATTACAATATTTAGGACCAAACAGAGGTTGGTTGCATCTATAGAGCCATAAAAGTTTATACCTTCGATGACTTATAATCTCTCCTTTAGCAAGTTCATCTTATGTTTAGACCTTAAGTCCTCTGAACTTTTAACCACTTTCTATTTTAGCTTCTTGTTTTCCTTGCAGTCATTTAAGTTGGGGAATGGGACTAGCTCTACTACCTTTTCAATGAAGACAAGATTAGTAATACTTTAAAATTGCTTTTGAATTAAAGCAGATGGCAATCCTATGTAAGTGTACCCTACAAAGAGTGTGAATTGCTATGGTGATGTGCCTTGAATGGATTGGGCTTGATATGGGCTGTAGCTAAGAAGATACAAAGGTTCAATAACATCTTGTAATGAATGGTCTTTAGATTTAGCCTTTCCTTTTATAGTCTTGCCTTTGTTCAGCTTGCTTAGTTCCTTAAAAATTTTGCTCAACTCCCATTTAAACTCTTCTTAGACCCTTTCTAACTTCTTAATGTAGCATGCATTATCTTCTTTCATTCTTTTGGCTTGGGCTTGGGTGTTATGCTAGTGTTGAGCTATCCTTGAACCTTGATTTCCCACAATGTGCAAATTTAGAATGACGTCTATGGAACCATCAGATAATATCATGAGAATGAATGCAAAAACAAAAATGCATGAATACAATAAGGAGAATTTACCACATAAAAATTGTTATTAAAGAAAATCTTGAATGAATTAAAATTACATCTATGAAAAGTCTAGACTTTATTGAGGAAAGAAATCCATAACTTGTCGATACAAGTTTTGCACTTCATTAAGGAAATTTATTAGTTCTTGACCATGTGCTCCCACTGGTGGCACCATTGCCTTCCATTTTTCAATCTTTTCTATCATGTCTTTAGCTTTGTAAATAGTATAGTGATTTGGTCAAGCAGCGACTCCAACTCGTAATGTTTTCTTACATATGCTTTCTTCATTTGCTTACATTCTTCGGTCACAACCCCTATTTGTGCTTTAATTTCCACCACCACTCCATTTAGCATTTGGATGCACCTTTGTGCTTCAAAGAACATCTCATCCTTTTCTTGTAGCTTTGCTTGCAACTGTCCATTTTTTTTCAAAAGTTAGGCTAATTCTCGATTAGTGAATGACCATGTTGTGTTAAGGTCAGCGAACAAACTCTTTCATTCGTCATTTTCTTGTTCAAGTGCTTGAACTTCCCTTTTTAGCCTTTTGTTTGTAAGCTTCAACTCTTCAGACTCCCTTTTCATGCCAGTAAAGGACTTTGCTAGGCTTTCCATGGATGTAACTAAGACTTTCCTTGTTAAAATTATTTTGTGGCAAATATTCTTTATGATAAATCTAATGATGTGAATGCATAGTAAAAGAAAAGGGATAGTAGGCATAAAAAATAATATATAAATACAAAGACCAATATATAAGGTTAGTATATAAAAAAAAATACATAGACTTATAGGTATAATAAACATCCTATCATATGTCCTATTTAGGATTTTCTAACACAAGAAAAGACATGGCTCTAACCTAAGTTCGGACCTTTAGGGTTTATTTATATGCTAAGTTCAAAGGTTTGTTAGTCTAAGGGTCCCTAAATTGTTCCTTACATCATTGTCCATTATGGACTAGTAAGGCATCCCAATCCTTACCCATTATAGGCTACAAGTGAAAAAAGTTAAATTTGAATAGGAGTTTTTTGGTAGCCCATGCGAAAACATGAAATCTCATGAAGGTGCTAAGGGATAGAACTCAAGTGTAGAGGTCATTTATTCATATGCAAATAAATAACATATATATGAAAATAAATAAATAGATGAAATACAAACAAGGAGAAAAAAATCTTAAACTTATTAGGTTAGGCTTGGATAATAAAAAATCATTTACTAGCCTGGCTTTTGATTTCCTCAGCGGAGTCGCCATAATGTCATAACGTATAGATCTATGGACCTACTGCTATATATGGATTAAAAGAGTCACCACCAATCTTTTTTGTTAAGGTATGAATAACCACCTGATAGAATATGTCCCATTTAAAAAGGAATCCTAAGATTGACTTAGGTTTCTTTAAATAGTATATTCTAGTCCATGAAATCAGATTTTAGGTTTAGGAGTGCGGTTACATGTGAAGAAGGTTATAGCACCCTTACAACGCCCATCAAGAGGATGGTACTAGTTTGATTTCAAATTATCCAAACCTTAAAATATTCTTATAATTTTACTAAATCATTTAATTATTGGAAACTAATCCTAAATTTGCTCCAATAGTTTGGTCGCAATTTAAGTAACTTTCTTACCTCAAGAGTATTTATGTAGACTAATATCTCACTCTGAAGAGACTCCGTTGTCAGATTCATTAATATATTTTATTCAAGAAAATAATTAGTAAAATCCTCCAATATTTGGTAGGATTTACTTTGATTCAGATCTCCCAACAGTTTGGTGAGATTTTATTGTAAAATTATTTTTATAAAATATATTAAATCTTCTAATAGTTTGGTAAGATTTAATTTAAGATGCAAATCCTCCAATAGTTTGGTATGATGAAAGCAAAATATTTTATTAATAATAGTTTCATTGTAAAATTATTTTATGAAATTTTCTAATATTTGGTAGAATTCATAAAAAGTTAAATTCATTAAAAATCCTCTAATAGTTTGATAAGATTTTATAAAAAAATAATAATAATAATTTTGATATTTTAGAAAACATTATGAATTTAAAAATGCATGTAAGGAAAAAAGCAATAAAATAAATATACAAGCCAATTATAAAAATTACCCAAATAGGCTAAGCTAAACCAAAATGAAATCCACAAGAAATACCAAACCCAATCCAAACTTTGGCCTGGTGAGAAATTATGAAAGCTTAGTATGATCAACTCAAATTTGGTTTAGGACAAACCAATTCAAATATGGGCCTAAACCAAAATTTGGATTAGGTTAAAGATTAATCCTTTTTTTGTCTTAGGTTAGGCCTTTAAATTTGGGCCAACTTTTTTAAACCTATAAGCCCTTTTCATTTTATTTTCCTCATTTATTGTTGCAAAACTAGAAGTGCAACTCCCTTTTACCAATGCAGCCCCCATTACAAAACCAAAACTTCAACCACCAAATGAGACTAGCGTCGCCTCCACCAGCATGGTTCACGGCTGCCTTTTTTCTTCAAAATGGTGTGTTTCAAAAAAATCAAATCTTTTCCTAATAGTTTCAAAAAAAAAACTTATACTTCTCTTTAAAACTTTAACTCTCCCTTTCTCTAATAGAAGAACAATCAAAACCCAAAATCGGTGATCATTGCTATTGTTTCCTTCTTTGGTCTACCATGTGCTACCTCAGGTCATTGCCAGTGAATTCAAAAACCCCTTTGCTGAAACTTCTTCTTTCCTTTTCTTTTTTATAAAAAATCCAACAAAAACCTAATATCTAAAAAAAACTACTACTACCTTGTTTTTCTTGATGATGGATTGGATTGATTTTGAATTTTCCTTTATAGGTTCAAATTGTTGTGAAACTTAATTCACTGATTGCTTGTGTTGATGTCTTCGACCTTGAAATTGCTTTCCACAAGTTCTGGGTTTGCAAGGTTGCTTTTAGGTTGGGATTTTTTTATGCGAAGTTGTTGTGATATACGGGGTTACTCTGTGTTTTTTTTTTGTCTCCTTTTTTCCCCAAACAATCCCCAAATCAAAAAATGAATCCCAAAAAGACCAAAGTTCCAAAAAATTCTAGAAAAACAAAATTCCCCCCTTTGTGTCTGTAATTGCTCTATCTATATAAGGATTTAATCTTGGTTAATTTCATTGATTTTCTATGATTTTGATAGTTTGGGATTTAATTGTGATTTTATTCTTGTGAATTTGATTGTGCATAAATCAAGAGCAAGATGATCAAACCCATGATTTTCAAACTTTCATTTTCGTTTTTTGACTTCCTCTTTTTTTTTTTTGAACCTTTTTTAAACAAGTAAAATTAAACCAAAAATAATAATAATAACAAATAAATCAAATTAAAATTAATTTTTTTTATTAAGCCCAAAACTTATTTTTGTCTTAAAAAATTTCAAACAAAATAGGGTGTCTACAGCATTGATACCAACTAATTATCTAGTTTTATAGTTCCAGGTTCTATATTTACATTTTGGGTTTTGGAAAAAGGTTTAGCATTTTTTTTGTACCAGGCTTGAATTGTGTGTAATGGTATTGATACCAATATACTTGTCTAATTTTATAGCTTCAGGCTTTATTGTACCAAACATTTTGGTCATTTTTTGTTGTAAATGGAAACAACAATGTCTGGTTGCAAACATTGTGGTTTATGATTTTAAATGGAAATGAAAATATATAGCTTTATGGTTGTAATCATCTTTTGATTGGTGGTATGAATTGATCATATATTGTTTTGTGTTATTCATAGTAGGTACTACATGAAAGAAATTCAATTGTAATTAGGTGTACTATCATTAACCAAAACATAATTCTATATTATATATACACTTAAATGACAAAAAAATTCGCATATCACTTAAAAATATATCATTCATACATGTATAATTACTCATGGTAAAGCAAACATAGCATTCCTAATCATATCATCCTTACCCACTCCCAATACAAAATGCAACAACGTTAACAAAGTAAACATCAAACTCATTTTGTATAGCCTTTTTGACTTTGCTTCCATTTTTATGTCTAACATAACATTTTTCAATCTTACATCTAGCACATCATTCCTAGCTTTCAATACAACAACTTTGTCAAATAAATCATCAATGTCAAACATTGTTCTTTTACATTCATTATCACTTTTCAACCCAACATTCATTCTTCACAATGTTCTGTTCTTATCCTTCAATATTGAATTCTCTTTTTCTAAACCTTTACTACCATACTTTAATTCAATAATTCATAGTTTTAGATGTTCATCCTCAATTGGCTTATCATGCTAAGTAAAAAATTGACATCGATTTTCTTGTGTACATCATATATTTCAATTATACGTTCTATTATCATGCCAACCACAATCTCAGGGATAATCAAACTTCAAGACCATGCTTTAGACTCAATATCAATATTCAACATTCATGATTATTTCAAATATACCGATAGTTACTGTAGTCAAAGAAACACCTTATAGGATTATCATTACTTGTTGAAGTGACTAGAGGCATTTTTAATCTGCAATAATAGTACACTGACTCACCTCCATAATCATAGGTTACTAAAACACAAGTTAACTACCATTAGGAGTAGAAAAGAATACCCCAAGAAGGAATTTTCAGCTAGTTGAAACCTCACTTAAGAATAAATAGTTGGAGCTGGGCAAATAACTATGAGAGTTTGTTTTTGTTTTATTTTTGTAAGAGTAGTCTGTCTTATCAAATAAGGGATCAGACCACTCTTGGTGTTTGAACTAGTCATTAATGGTCGACTTTATTGGTATCCTTTCAATATGCATTGCGAACACTTTCAGTTTTAGCATCTTATCTTCTTTAGAAAGGTGAAACTCGAACGAATATGGTTGATGGTCAAACTACATAACTTTTTCATTTATATTATTTTTATGGTTGTGCCTCGTAGCATGGTAGCACATTTTAATTCAACATTCAGAAATAATATCAAAGTTAATTAAAACAAATGTGACTCTGTCATCAAATTTAGGGTTTAACATTTTTTAGACCCCTAACTTTTTTGGTAAACCCTAAACTCAATATATAAAATATACATTTAAACTAAAAAATGAAGTTACCATTATTTGATTTATTGCAGTTTCCCACTTGTTTCTCTCTTTTTCTTCAGTTTTAGACAAGCTAAACCCAATCAAAATGCTAAAGAAAATACTCCAAGTGTTAGAATAAGATATCACAACATCGAACGAGAACATAAATATCAAACTACAATCAATATAACATTGTAAAAATTTTTTAAAAATAATTCTAATAAAGAATTTAACCCTAACTTGTTAACCTAGTCTCTTCAATGTAGTAATTAGGGTTTAAGGTATTCAAAAATCCATTTCTTTAGTTATGTGAAAATAGCAATGAGAAAAAAAAAAAAAAAAGAGATTGCAATCAAAGTGCAAAAAATATTTAGTGATAAACAAATGGGAAAAACGATTCATCATAACTATTCTTGTTTCCAATCCAAATGAGAGAAATCAAACATTTCTTCATTAGGGTTTATTGATTCATCGAACTTGAACCCTTTCTCATTTCTAATCAACTACTTCATGTTTTCAATTTCAAGATTTCAATTTGGGTTTAAAATTAAGTAGAGTAGATTTGAGATTTGAAATTTGGAATTTGAAATTTGAAATTTGAAATTTGAGTACAAATGAGACAAATCGAAAGAATTTGAGTTAAATTGTCTTTGTTTCTATTTTTTGTTTTGATTTTTTTCTCAATTTTATTTTTTTGTTAATGATATTAAGGAAATATTAAGTAGAAATAATATTTAAAATAAAATAAATGATTAATGTTGACGTGGATTTATGTAAGCCCCATGGCAATGATTTTAATCCACATCATCACCAAAAATTAATAACTACCAATCAAAATGTCACGTTAGCAAAGTTAACTAATGCGCAAACAAATTAACAACGACTCAGTCAATTTAACAAATAAAATTTAACATTGTTAACAATTGGATTGAAATTATTAAATCAAAATTGTATAAGGACTAAATTTCTTTGAATTAGCGTAGAGGGACTAAATTCTCAAGTTTCAAAGAGTACAAAGACCTATAGCATATTTTGACCAAAAAATGTCATTTTGTGAGAAAATGTTTCGAAGGTGAATGGAAATTAAAAGCTAAAATGACAATGAACATTGGCTGATGGAGATTCAGCAGAACAAAAACTTCCTCAAAATGGTCGTCAACAGGTGAAAGAAATTTTTTTTTTTCATGTGAAAGTTGCGTTAAAATTCTGTCTTTTAAAGGTTTGATTTGATCTTTATTTCTTTCTTTTTTGCATTTAGTTAATAAATCAACCTTCTTTTTGATGCTCTTTTGGATAATAGTTGACAGAGGGGAGCTTTGGTTCAAACAAGAATAATTCAAAACTTGAAAGGAAGCCAAAGCCGAAGCCAAAGCCAAAGCCAATCCCTACTCATTAGAAAGATCCTTCATCTAGGGAATTAAAATAAGGTCACATTGCTTTTATCACGATTATGAACATAATAGATGGGGAATTAAAATACGGTCACATTGCTTTTATCACGATTATGAACATAATAGATAAGATAGTGATAATAGCGTTTATCATAATTATGAATTTTTTTAAAAATTTTCACAATTTATCATAAGATAAAAAAAATAGTTTGATATAATAATATTTATTTATTATATTTAAAGTAACTTATAATATTTTAATCTTACATTTTAGGCTAAAATAATTTTTTTCACTTATTTTAGTCATAATTCATAATTAATATGTTATAAAATTCATAGATATATTAAAGAAAAGCACAAATAACGGTATACCATTATTTGCAGACGCGATATATCATTATTAGTATGAATAATGATTCACATCTTCACTACGATAAGTAAAGGTGATGGAGGATGATACTACCATTAAAGAGTGGCCACTATACCACATTGCGGACACTATTTAAATCCATGCCCCCACCTAGACCTACTCACAACTCCTCCACAAAATTTACAGGTATTAGTGCATAACAAATTAGAGCCTTTTATTGGATCATTATTTTGTTGATGTACATGGACGTCTGATGCCAAATTTAGAAGCACATGCTTCCAAAAACACTGTTTGCTGAGATGTGCCTTTTTTTGTATGGATCAATAAAAGATAACGCACACAAATTAATCCTGCTTTTACTTTGTTTAATGTGTCGAATTAATAAATATATGAAGGTTTAGATTATATTTTAAGGACTAGAACTCCCTTCCATTTTTTGTCTATGAGAAATATGGTCCATTTGAGAGAAATACAGATCAGAAATCCGTTTCATCAATCTCGTTACATGTACGTTCATCGTTGACGTCTACCCTCTTTTGAGTTTAATAAAATTGTGTTTTTAATTTGGCATTACCTGGTTAGGTGTTGACACTGGCAGCTAAGTGACCTGCATGTATGTAGATGTCACAGGACAACAAAGTAAAGCAATTTTATAAAGCCTTGAACAATCAAGCAAAACATCTTCAATGGACAAAACTGTGAGGCTTTGGGACTTGACCACCAAGACTTGTTTGAGAGTATTTCACACAGTGATTATGGTAAGTAAATTGTAAGTTCCATGTCTCGTAGATCTGGATTGACCACCAATCCAGTTTTATTGAAAATGCTTTATTGGTTCATATTGCTAATCAGACTTTATTGTGTAGTTCATTTGCCACAGAAGTTTTCTTAAACATATACATTTATGCATCTTTTGCAAAGAACAAGTTACAACCAAAAAGTCAAATCAATTTGAGACATTTATTATTGTAGGTTTTGTTAGTTTGGATAACAGTGATTAAGTTGCTAGTGTTTTGGATTTGGAGGAAATCCTGGTTCTGTTATTTGATGTTCAATTTTCTGTTATATCTCTTTATGACTTAGCCTAACTATGAATGTGAATTTGCCATTGCTGTCTAAAATCTATGTGGCATCCTTTTGCAAGTGTCAATGGTGTTTAGAACCTGTATTTACAGGGCAATCCATAGCCAATAGAAAACCTTGAATAATCTTTCCATTTACCATATTTTATTGAGGTAATAGAAAATCTGAAGTTCTCTTTTATTCTCCATGAATGTTACTGCAGCAAAGGTTTCTATTTGGTTCATTGTTTTGGATTTGGATATATGCTAACTTTATGTGCTATAGACTGTTGTGTGATTGATCCATCTTAGAATTGATTTTCTGGTTAATAGAGGGCACAAACATTGGGAATAGCAGAATTTCCTACACTTGGCCGCATTAGGAATAGTTCCTATGGTTATTGTTATACTTGCTACAATATATACCTGAAGTAAAATATCTGCAAAAATGTTGGTCCTAACTTGTTTTCTCGCACTACAATTGTTTCAGCTGAACAGGTCAGAACTAAGATTATATACTGCTTCCATAATTATGTCTTAATAGTCAAAATATGAAGTTAGATTCTGAACAGTATCTTATGATTCAATAAAATTCAATGTAGGATCTTAAAGCTCTTGGACTAGTAAGGCTATATTCCAGATTGAAGGCACTCTTACCGAAGAAAAAATCTTTAAGCAATGGGGATTCTACACAATTCCATTTTAAAAAGGTACCTCTCTTTCACCTCAAAACCGTGCATCTAGCATTTGGTACACCGCAAAGTGTTAAACAGGATTTGCCTTATGACCTCTGTATATGCATAATATACATATATATATATATATGCTTATGATTCAATAAAACTCAATGTAGGATCTTAAAGCTCTCGGACTAGTAAGGCTATATTCCAGATTGGAGGCACTCTTACCGAAGAAAAAATCTTTAAGCAATGGGGATTCTCCACAATTTCATTCTAAAAAGGTACTTCTCTTCCACCTCAAAACCGTGCATCTAGCATTTGGTACACCGCAAAGTGTTAAACAAGATTCGCCTCATGACCTCTGTATATGCATAATATATATATATATATGCTTATTTTGTATACTCTTATGTGAATTTTTTTTTTATTTTATTCGAGCATTGTCATGATGAAGCATGGAATTGATAATAAGCTGAGTAAGCTCGGCAAATTAGGTTTTCTTGTTTAACTAATCTATGGTTGCTAGTTTGGTCAACATAGATTATGGCCGTTAAAGTAATGCTTACAGATAGAAATCTTTTGAGTTTGTAATGCCAACTGTTGGTATCCCAAAAGAGGTCTTAACAAAGAAAAAATTAGGGATTATATTTAATCTTACAATAAGAGATTTTGCTTTCTTGATCTTCGGGTTTGTCCGTGAGAAATTTTAGTTTTTTTCTTTCCATGTTTAATTTCATCTATTGGTACTAACTACTATTATATATGTTAATTTAATTTAGTATATAATTTAATTATGTTCACTCTATTTTGTAGGTTTTATTGTGATGAATTTGAACTACTTCGCTTGCATGTATTATTCGAATAGTTATACAAATTTTGTAACAATTTCTTTCGTTCTTACCTATATAGTTAGGACTCATGAACAATTTTGTAGAATATTACTAAATTTTTAATCAATGAAATGCGTAATTTATTTATTTTAGCTCGTATTTATCTTAATATCTTTCACAAAATTTCATGCAATTATATTTTTAAAATTTTTAAAAATTAGAGAAAAATAAAATGAGATGGATAATAAAAATTAATATAAAATAACAAAATCAATTGATGATTATTATTTAGTATTTTTCAACGTAATTCTAACAATAGCAGCAGAATATTTAGTCATTAAATTTTTTCCAACAAAAATTTTTGTCAATAATGCTCATTAACAATGAAATTTTTTTGTTCTTTTTTAAAAAAAAATAATAAAAGACATATTTCCAACAATTTTTTTGTTGGTAATACTTAATAGCGATAGAATTAATTTGTTACTTTCAAAAAAAAAAATACCACATCACTGACGAAAGTTCTGTCACTAATGGACAATAGCACAGAATTTTAGATTTAATGATTATATTTTTAGGAGAAACTTTTGTCAATAATGCTCATTAACAATGTAATTTATTTGTTCTTTTTTAAAAAACATAATAAAAGACATATTACCAACGAAATTTTTGTTGGTAATAGTTATTAGCGATAGAAGTTATTTGTTACTTTTTAGAAAAAAAAAAAAAAAAACCACATCATTGACGAAAGTTCTGTCACTAATGGACAATAGCGCAGAATTTTAGATTTAATGATAATATTTTTAGGAAAAAATATCTTTAGCAATTGAAATTAGGAAATTATCAAAGGAATTGTTCGTTGTTAATACCTTTATTATTATCGATGGAATATATCATTATCAATGGAATATATTATTATCGATGGAAGATTATTATCGACTTCAATTTTTTCAATAAATTTTAAGGCATAAATTTCATTATTAAAAAATTATTTTTGATGGAATAGAAGGCATTACTGACAGAGTATTCCATCAGTAATACCATGTTTTCTTATAGTGTCTTTCACAAACCAATCACTTAAAACACAAACTCCCTTGAATTGAGCTTTTACAGACTTACCTCTTCCAATATTCGAACTTCTACTTTAATATTAGTTTTTGGGCAAAAAGCCCCAAATCAATTAAACAATTGAGCAAGTGAAAACATAAGTGAACCATGAAACATCCACACAAAAAACAATTTAATGTGATTTGGCAATCTACTTAACTACATCTACGAATGAGAAAAAAGATCTATTAGTTGTAGAGAATTATAAATATACAATCAAACTAATTCAAAATTTATCTCTAAAAATCTTAAACTGATCTCTAACAATCCAAAACTAATATTAATGATCCCAATTCAAATATTCACACACATACGCATGTGGGCTCTCTTATTCTTCTCTAATCCACTCACAAACAATACTCATGGGCATTCTTTTTTAGTCTTGTGGAGTATTCACAGATCAACATCAAACATATATAATCATATGAACTCTCTCAATCTTTTCTAGTCCTATGGGGTGTCTATCTCTTAAAACCATACATTTCTCCTAAATTTTTCTCTCACACCTAACCCTATAGAGACTCCACTATTTATAAGTATATTAACGTGTCTATGAAGAATCCATTTCCTCCTAAAATTCTTCCATTGCAAGTTTTCTTATCTATCAAACAATATTTTGCCAACATTAGAAAAAATCTCAAACAAATTTTATAAAACAAATATTTGATTTGAATTCACTCTTGCAATAGTAAAGTCTAAGCACAGACTTTTTGGCATTGCCTTTTGTGTTGTTAATATTCATGACATCAATTGTTGGTTGTTTAGAATGTGATATATCTCACATTGGATAGAAAATTTTAATTAGTGATCAATAGACTTAATTTTTATATTAATTTTATTTATATTTTGAATAATTATATTTATACAGAAATAATTTTATATGTTAAATGGTCATAACTATTTGAATATAAATAGATGATTTTTCTTATAATTGATGATTATATAAATGGTTATTATAAATGGTCAATAACCATTTGAATAGAAATTTATGTTTATTCATTCATTATAAATAAATTTTTTAGCATAACCATTTTCACTAGTATGTGTAGAGAATTTTGAAACTTTATTGTATCCTAAAGATATGATTGCCTTTAATAAAGTGTTCTTCACGTCTCAAAGTCAAAATTCTTTTCTATTATTTCTATTCTCTTATTTATTTTTTTAACAATTTAAAGGCAATTATGTGAAATTCATAATTTTCATGAAGAAGATACAAGAAAAAGAAATTGGCAAATTTGACAAAACTAAATTTTGAAACATGCATGGAAAGCTTCAATTATCCAAATTCATGGTTTCTTGGTAAAATAAATACTAAATGCAAGCTAAGTTTCTTGTTACTATTCTTTTATTTTTTATATTGTGCTAAAAGAATTGATGATTAATAATTCATAAGAGACCTTGAGTCTCATTAAATTTTGCTTCTTTATTAACTATTCTTTTTAATTTTTTGATTCTAAATTAAATTATTTAATTTATGATATATAATTTTATGGTATGTCATATGTGGATTTTCTAGATTAAGGCATTAAATGGTCATGAGCATAAAATGGACATGGAGTACTTGCTAGCTTTGGTTAGAAATCTTTTATAGCCTTGTTATATTTTGGTAAGGCCATGATTATCAAATCAAAATGATAAAATTCTTGAGAATTATTTTAAGACATAAAAGAAATTGTGAATTTATAAATCTTTTCGAAAAAGAAGCAAATATATTTGTTTTTATCATAAAATCATATTTTACGGTCCATATTCCATGATTGCATTTTATTAATAAGAGAATAATGCATGATTCATACTATTTAATTTATATAATATTTTTCAACAAGAAATAAACATGTTATTTAAGATAATTTCAATTCAATTGTAGAAGTTATATAATTCTTTGTGACTAGTTAAAATGCTTTTTATTTGTTGGTGAAACATTTCATGTATTATATAATTTAGACACAAACTTTATAGTATTGTATGATTATACATAAAATTATATATGGTTGTTCTTAATGACATGAATTATGTGGATATGGCTTTGGTGTCCATGATAAAATAATTTTATAAGTATTCAAGAGTTGGTATGAAAATCTTAAAAGAAGACTATAAAAAGTATGAGTTTGCTAAAAGAAAACTAATTTTGAGGATGATTATATTTGGCATTATACTTATTGATGTATACTCTTATATTGAGTTTAAATAAAAGTTTTGGAACTGTTATGAGAAGAGATTATTAAAATATAAAATATTTGCTACTTATCTTTTATTAAGGGTGATTTTGGAGGTCTTACACTAAAAAAAATCGCAGAATAGGGAAAAGATAAATAAAATGATAAATTGATTAAATATATATGATATCTTGATAATTGGATGGGACATTTTTAATAAAAGAATGTATATTTGCACATGCATGGGGGTTATAGTTTCTTATAAATTTTAAGAATAAAAAAAATAAAAAAATTCCCACCATAGTGTTATAAAATTTGAGGATAATTTACTATGAGTAAAATATACAAGCTAATAAGTTTAGTACAACTTATTAAAGTAAAATAATAAAAAGTCCTTAAATAGCATAAAAGGCTAAAATAACTTGTTCTATTCATTTAGTTTATCTAATTGTACTAGAAGTATAATTGTATTAAAGATGTATAAAAATATGAAAATAGAACGGTTGAAATTTGAGTACAAAGTTGTTGCCGCATCTAATATCAATTATTTCTTAAAATGATAAAAATAAGGAAAGAATGTCTAGAGCATATAAATGATATGCAAAATGAAAAGTTTGGACCTGTTAGCCTATGAAGTGATTATATTAGAGATTCAATCTTAAGTGCGGATAATTACCATAGAAGAAAATTAAAATCCAAGATATTTGGTTAGTAATATTACAAATAGAATGGGTTTAAATCCTTGCTATTAGATACTATTAATGGAAACCCAACTTTAAATTAGTAACCTCTAATTACAAAGTTTAACAGGTTAAAACAAGTCATTGTTATGTTTCTATTAAGAACTAGTAAAACCTATTCAAATTTTAGAGACTAGGGTGGTTCAGTATGTTGGGAAGATGAGTTTTTTATACCCTTAATGGAGTTTATTATTTAATTGTCTAAAGCAATAGAGACATCATGGAAACTCTATTTATATAAACTTTGAAGTAATACAATTTCAACAAGAAAAATTGGGGTTACTTTTGTAAATGTTTATGAATAGGATAAGCACATGGACCTAATAATGCTAAAACGATCATAAACCTTTGAAAAAAGATTAAGTATTATGTGTGTTATACCTTCAATTTTAATACTAAGAGATTGGGTTTAATATGTGAATACCATCAAGTTTGTTAGAATTTAAAAATATATATGCTAATTGAAGGTTTAAATTAAGAGATTTTTTTGTATTCACAATATTTATTTATGTAAAATGTTAAAAGATTAAGCACCAACGTTCCAAACTAGTAAGAGATTATTGGTAGTTTAGAATGTGGTGCATTTCCCATTGCATAGAAAGACTTAATTTTTATATTAATTTTATTCATATTCTGATTAATTATGTCTGAATAAAAATAATTATTATATGACAAATAACCATAATAATTTAAATATAAATAGATAATTATTCATACAATTCATGATTATAGAAATAGTCATAACCATTTAAATAAAAATTTATATCTATTTATCCATTATAAATAGATCTTTCGGTATAAGTATTTCCATTACTTCTTTTTAGAGAGTTTCGAGATTTTGTTATATCATAAAGACATAATTATCTTTAAAAAAATATTTCTCATGTTCACAATTAAAAGAAAAAAAGAATTATTAGTTTTATTCCCTTGTTTATTTTTTTTCTAACATCAACTTCTTTCCACTTGAGCTTATTTTTTTTATTATAAATTGATGGAATGCAGTCATGCGGAATCTTTATTCTTCCTGGACACAGAGTGGTTTCATCCACTTGTTAATTACTTTTGGTGGACTTTGTGGGTTGGAAAAGAGTGTAGAAGAAGATTATAAGTTAAAGGTATGTATATGTAATTGGAGGAAGCTTTCTGTTTTTGTTGTCTTCCCAATACTCATTACTGTTTCTTTTTCTCCATATACAAGAAATTGTCCCTGTGTTGTGCATGAATTATTGCTATAGGGTTTTTTTTTTTTAGTTTATTTAACTGACCAACTGTTGCATAAAATAAAATAAAAAACAAACTGACCAAGTGACATTATTTACTTATGCAAATTTCTATAACTTTTTGGTTGACAATGAACTGAAGTTTGTAATGTATTTAGTTGAACCAGTTATTCTTTTGTTTTGATGTTTTATCTTCTTAGAGGGAAAAAATGTGAGCGACGTATTTGACATGCATTTGAACACGTGTTCTCATCAAGGAAGTCGAACAATTCGGACAGAGGTATACATTTCCTTTTCTATCTAATTTTGCATGTATAATTCTATTTATGTAGCCATTATATTAAATATAATCAATGTTTGAGTTTAATATCTTTACAAAACTGGAAGCACTGTTCATATCACTCCAATATTTCCAAAAACCAATTACTGGAGCATTGCAAGGAGTTGTGAGCTGTAGGTAACTTGGGACTCTCAAATGCATCGAACCATCAAGGGATTTTTTTTTTTTTTTTTAACTTTGGCAAGATCGATAGATGCTTCTTCTCGAGGTGGACATTCTCTAGATTTTGAATCTAGTTGCTGCATGCACATGCTCGGAAATGTATGAAGGCAAACAGGAGAGTAGCCAATGGGGCAGCTGGGGCCACGTCTCCTCCCTCCCATAAAATTGTAACCCTTTTATAAAATTATAGTTAATCCCATCAGATATTATATCTGGTTTCTTCTTCTCTCTTAAATTTATCAGTTGGCACCTCTTTTTTTTATTATTTTAATTTTTCTAGCTTCGCATCTGATGGCAAAAAGTCTATGCCTATTTCTCTAGCCACTGTATTTTTTTCCTTCAACTTGAAATATATAAATATATTTATATATATTGTTGACAGCTTAAAATGTGATGTATCTCACATTTAATAGAAAGACTTAATTACTGGTAGAAATACTTAATTTAATTTTATTCATATTCTTAATAATTATGTTTGAACATAAATAATTATTATATAACAAATATTTATAATTATTTGAATATAAATAAATTATTGTTCATATAAATCATGATTATATAAATAGTCATAATCATTTGGATAGAAATTTATTCTGTTAATTCATTATAAATAGATTTTTTAGTATGATTATATTTTTACTACTTTTGCTTGAAAGATTTTTGAGACTTTATTATATCTTAAAGGCATAATTGCCTTTAAAAAAAGTATTTTTTACATCCGAAAGCTAAAATTTTTTTTCTATTATTCTATTCTCTTTTTTTTTTCAAACAATTTAAAGACAATTATGAAAAAAATTTTATATTTCGTATTTCTAGAAATGCAAGAGAAAGAAATTTAGAAAAGCATTGGTGAAATCAAAATTCTTGAAGCAATTATAAACAAAGAGAAATAATTCTCTATCACGATATCAGATAAGTTTTTTCTTTAATTTTAATTCAAAATTAGAATGCAATTTATTATATGCACTACTAAGAAAATTGACCAAATGTTGTAGATGCTCATATTTGCACATATGATTAAAAGGCTATTTATAATTATTAGATACAATGCCATAATTTTTCTGCATATTGATTGAAATTCTCTCATCAATTAAGCTTAATTGATTGAAAACCCAATGTATATAAAGGTTAGGATGGGGAATAGCATAAACACAAAAAGAAAGAGTTAAAATCGATCCATAATTTTCATGAAAATATGATTGGATGATTGAAATACATATGCATGCAAATAGACATTGCTTTTGGATTGGATAACAAGTAAAAAGCAAGTTTATGCATGAACTTATAAAGTGATTCATTGAGATTGGTCTAAAATAGCCATAAGTCGAAATTGACTTTGTATATATGATAAAAAAAATTGGATTTAGACATGATAAACAATCTCTTTTGTTCAATGTTATCAAGAATTTGAAAAAAAAAAATAGGTTTCAAGGAAAATTGAGATCATTATTGGGATCTTTATTCACAACAGAAGTGAATAGAAGTGGGCTAGAAATGGAGTCACCCAATAAATTTATTTTTTAATTATTTTTGGTTAATTAGTACATATGTTAATTAGATGCTTATTTACTATTTTTATTTTTATGCTTATATTCTTTAATCATGCCTGTATTAACATGCTTTGAGTTAAATGGAATACTTATACAGTGCAAATTTTGATTACTTGAGCTTTATGCTTATTATTAATACAATTTGTTCATAACATACATTTATTATTCGTTTAAAAGGCATGATTGAAATTTTAGTTCCTGAATAAGCATAAATTTTATGTTTACTTTGGCAATTGTTAAATAGAAGAATTATGAGAATACGGTTAAATTTATCAAAACCATAAGATAATGTCTTAATTAGCAAAAGCTAAAAAAGTAGTAATATATGTAGACACCTAATTTTATCCAAGTCAATTTATCTTTTGAGGGATTTTTGTCATTTATTCGAATGATTTGATTTGGACTAATTTGAGCATTATAATTTATTAACTTGTTTCAAACTTATTTTGGATTAATTTTTTTTTAATCATTTTACATGAATTAAAATCCAATCCAATTTAAAACCTAATCTTAAAGTCCAATTCGGTTCAATTTTGGGTCAAAATTCAATCACTTGAACTAGAAAGTCCAATAAGAGTCCAAATCAATTTTTCAAGCCCTAAACTCTAATTTTAGGCCCAAATTAAATTTAAGATCCCAATTTCATTTTTGTTGTTATTGTTTAATTTTTTATTATTCTTATTTTATTGATTTATTGAAGTAATTAAAAATTAAAAAATAACAAATGCAAGAAAACAAAAAAAAAAAGAAACAAAAACAAAACAGAAGGAAGTGGCTAGCAACTTGCTACCATAACACGCCAAAACTCTCAATACCATCTCCAACCCCTACAACCACATCAAGCTAAATTTCTAAATTTTTACTAAAACCATACATAGCATAAAAAAGAGGGACACAAAGCAAAATTTTTGCAAGGAAAAAACCACCTAACTAGCTTTTACGATCCTTCACCCAATTTTTGAAAATACCATACCATCTCTACTCATTTAGCCCCCTCATCACCATTTTTGAACCCGAAGCAGATATGACCCAAAACCATCACATAGTCGAAACCCAATGCCATACTAGACTACCTCACCAGCTTAAACCAACCTAAGACACCCCCAGCTCCCCATCACTACCATTGTTTTTAGTGAAGCCACCCTTCAATCACCATTTCTAACATAGAAAGATTGAAAAAAAAATTGAGAGTCTAAACTTCCAGTAGCCAATACCCAACACCATTCTACCACCACCATTTCTAGTATCTCAAGTCCTATCTTCCACAAAACTATCAATACCTACCTTAACCAAAAACTACCCAGAGTCAAAAAACCATCCACTAACTAACCCTTATTTACAACCTCCCTAAACCATATAATTGACCACCATAGCACCGTCAAAGGCCAAAATCTCACCACCCAAAACAACCCAAAATTCCTAAGAAACTATCTCCACTTGTGTTGACCCAATAGACCTGACCCTTAGACCATTAGGATCCCCTTTTCATCATTACCCCACATGTACACGAGTACCAACACTTCTACACTACCATCAATGAGCCAAACCCACACCTCATCACCTACAACTCAACCATTCAAAAAGTTACAAATCTAAAAAAAAAAAATTCTTTCATTTTTCTTCTTTAAAAATCACAACTAAGACAAAAAAAAAAAAAAATGAAACCTCTTAGAGTTTCTTACACAATTGAGACACCCAAAAAACCTCAAGCAACCCTTGTTTCCTAGAAAATCCACCGCCCTTGCCCATTACCTAATGCCTTCCACATTACTCATTCAACCACCATTAAAATTGAACCCTCTTGTTCATGGCTATAGCTATCCCTAAGCTATCACTAGCACACACATACCACCCATGGCACCCACTAGCTACCAAGTAGCCACCACTTATCATGCAAAAACAACCACCACCATCATCCTTGCAATTCTAACAAAAAACAAAACCTAAAAAAAAAAAAAAAACCTAAAACTTATCACAAAAAAAAGCACCATAGTTTTCCCTACGGGGAGGAACCTAAATGCCAACGCCAAAAAATAAAGCAAAAAAAAAAAGGGAATTTTTTAGGCTTGATATTCAATAAAAGGAAAGTAAGAGAAGAAAAGAAATGAAGAGAATGAGAAGAAAAAGCATAAAAAAAAAAAGGAAATAGCCTTGTTAGTGGTAACAAGGGAGGCAAAGCTGTCAGAATCAAGATTTGGTTGTATAAAGGGGGCAACTATTTTTTTTTAAGAAATGAGTTTTTTTTAGAAAGAAGATGAAAATGATTTAAGAAAAAAAAAGGTTTATAGCCTAAAAAAAAAATAGGTAGGTCAACTCAACTCACACTGATCTAACCTGCCTCTACTGGCTAACCAAAACCTGGGCCCATGACCCATTAACCAACCTACTCTAGCAGCCCAATAACTCTAGGCCCCATTTTTTATGATAGTTGGGCTTCAAGTGTTTGGACTTGGTGGACCTGAGACTTTGGGCTTCAACACTAAAATTTAGGGTATAATTCCTATATATTTTTTGGGCTTTTTGTTTAAATGTTTTTACATCATCCATGTTAATAATATTTTTATAAAATAAGGTTGTCTTGGAATAATTAATAATGCTTATGAAAATATAAACATTATAGATAATTATATATATTGTAAGAATTTTTTTTTGAATGTTTAAAGAAAATGAAGATTCTTCCGATGATGGGAGTCTGAGAAGTCCGAGTAGCATTTCCCTAGGTGAGAAAAGACTTCTAAAAGTTGCCAAAGTATTGAAATATTTAGAAACTCTTTTCAATACAAAGATTTTCATTTTTTAATTTAATTTGAATATTTTTTAAAAGAAATAAAACATAAAATATTTATGAAAAATGCATTTTACGAAATAAATTTATTTATGGATAATTGTATTACTATAAAACCTTTAACATGAAATATTAATAATTAAAAAAATAAATTTCCAATGATAAGATTTTAGGGTATTTCGAGTAGCAATACCTAAGAAATCCTAAACCCAAACTATTTTTTGCAAACCTAAAAATTATCCTTTTATTAAATGTTAATTAATTTTGAGATTTTATTAAAAAGGTAAGTTGTAATAGGTGGTCAATCACACCTAGCCAAAAAGAGTGGTGGTGACTTTTTTTTTATTTTCAAATTCATCTAGTGATTCCTAAAACTGATACAACAATATATATTTGCTATTTTAATATTTTGTCCATATTAGATTTTTTTTATTTTAGAGTATGATTATATACTTTATAGTTTGGAAAATAGGTGTATGCATTTTTAATATAAAATTATGGTTAGGTATATATCCAATGTGAAATGCACTTTATATTGAATATATCCACCATGCATATAGCAATTATGAGAGATCTCCAAGGGAGATACTATTGAATTATGATAGAAATACACATAAACATGTCATGTTGAATTGCGATGCCATGTAAATCTTGCAATATCAAGAATCTAAAAGAATGTGTCTTTTTTCATATTTATATGTATATCTGCTTAAAGTGGATATTGAGTTTTTGAGGTCTTTTAAAACAATTTGAATAAATTAACAAAGATCACTTAATGATTCATTTTATATGGTTCCATGGGTTATCACATTTCATGGCTAGAATACATGTTTTGTAAATTTTTGTATATGATGATGAATTGAAACATTCATGAGCCAGGAATTGGAAATGGAAAACATATGCACGATTAGTCATATATTAAGAAAATGAAAATGAATGATTATTTGAATGGATACTTAAATTATCTTATCGTTAGCATATATGGCATCTATGTGCATAACATTGAAAAATAAAGTGATTAGATATCTATGGTACATGAGTTTATAGAATTTCATGGCAAGAGTACCGGCATAAACTGATATATGCAACATTAATGAACGGACTTGATAATGATGTTGGCTTTCTAAAAGCCTTAGGCCTTGAAATTGACCACTAAATGAGTTATCCACAGATAAGGTTGTATGACTCTTACATGAATCGTACTTTTGGTAATTTTGAAAATTATTTATTTGAATATATTACACAAATAGTTTTTCTTAATGGTCTTTGCATAAAAGTAATACTTGTTTAATTTTATTTGATAAAAATCATGGCTTCTACAAATGATCTACATCTCTTAATTTTATTAAAAGTTTTGAGCAATAGTGAAAGTATAAAATTATATTTAATTTGGAAGCCATGAGTGATTTAAAGATTTTGTAAATATTAAAAAAATTATAGCAAGATGAATGCTATTTGATTTATTTAGGTAATGGACATGGTTTTGCTAATAGTAATAAAAAGGTTAATAGTGTTCATGATGAAATAGATTCATAAATTTCCAAGAATTGGCATGAAAGTCTTAAAAAGGTCTTATATAAAGAATGAGTTCACTAAAAAAATAATAATTTTACAAATGATTATATTTGATATCATTCTTATTGATGTATACTCTTGTATTGAGTTTAAATAAAAGTTTTGGAACTTTTATGAGTAAACAAATATCAAGATATAGAATTTTTACTAGTTATTCTTAAATAAGAACGGATTTGCAGGCTTTCTACTTAAAAAAAAACAGCCACCAAATAGTGTAAAGATAAATGAAATGAAATTACCTAGATTAGGGCATGAGAGGAACATCTGAGTACAATCTTTATTTAAGTGTACAAATAGTGCAAATAAAATTAAAATTTTGAAAAAAAAAAAAGGAAAAAAGGTGAAATAAAAGAAGAACATTCTTTTAATAAATTTTTTTTTTGACATATAGTTCGAATTGTCTAGTACTTGTCCAAAATTTGCATTTTCAAAAAATGTTCTCTAAAAAAAAGATTTTATTAGTTTTTTCCAACAAAGAAAAATTAAAAGGTTTTTTTATTAACCGAAAAAAACTAAAAAATAAAGAAAAGAGAGATTTTACCCCTTTTGTTTCAACCCAAATTTTCTTTTCAATTTATAATCAAGTTGTTATGTATTCATTTTGTTCCCAGATTTTTAAAAAATAAAAAGAGAAGTTTTAAAACTGATCAAACCATTTAGTGGGCCTTGCAAAAAAATGATCTGGTAAAAAGTGCAAAAAAAAAAAAGCAATGAAAAAAAAGAAAAAATGATAAAAAGAAAAAAAAAAGGAAAAAGTGAGAATTTGTTCAAAAACATTAACGTACCTTTTCGCATTGCATTTAAAAGTCTTCCTTTAGTAATTTTCTTGAGTTTTATGTGTTTTCTTTGATTTGTTGCATGCATCATTTTTTACATAAAACATTAGAGACATTTATATTAGATAGTCTGTCAGCGAGATATTCATGGAATTTTAAAAATCATAAAATCATGTCATGTCCAATGCATACACATTTACATAGGTATTATTATTGTTGTCACTTAGGCATTGTATGTATGTATTCATCTTCCAAGCATCCATGCATCTTAATAATGTTTTGCACCGCTCATGCATCCTTGATCATGTCAAGCACATTAATCATAATGAAAAGTATGGTTAATCTTGTTTCTTTCAAAGGATAAAAGTTCAATAGTTTTGATTTCTTGCTAAATTTTTTAAGACTAGTTTTGTTCACAATATGGAAGATCGTAGGACTGTAATAGAAATGATTGAACAGGCTCAAGAAAAAATGAGAAGAAGAGTTGTGAAAATATGGTAAGATATTAAAAGACAATTAATGGATTTGAAAAGGTTGTCAGGGTTTTCAAGAGGAAAGGGAATTACTGAAACATTTAGGGCAAGAAAAGAAGTTGCTATTAAGGAACTATTGCACCCACCTAGGTTCACACATCCCTATGCTTAAAACCACCATACTACACAAGCACCACCAGTAGACTACCAGCCTTGCAATTATACTGTTACTAGATCATCCTCGATCCAGATAAATGTCAATTATGAGGCTATGAGAAAAAAAGTTTGAAAAAAAAAGAGAAAAAAAATAAAAAGAAAAGATAAAAGAGGAAAAGAAAAAAAAAATGAGAGAAAATAGACAAGAAAGTATAGCATAGGATAAAAGAGAAAAATAAGAAAAAGATAATACTTTGATTTGCAAAAGAAAATGGGTTATTGAAGAAATGAACGAAAAGATGAGATATGATAATAAGTCGAGTTTCTTTTAGAAAGAGTGAATGTAAAGAAATTTAGAAAAAAAAAAAGGTAAGATCTAAGCCTAGTTTAGTTGGCACCCAAAGAAGATTAAGTCCAGTTTAGCTGGTACATATGAGATTTAAGCCCAAATTAGCTAGCACTTTAAGCTCAGTTTAGTTGGCACCCAAAAAAAATTAAGCCTAATTTAGCTAGCACCTAAAGCATTTTAAACCTAGATTAGCTGGCACTTTAAACCCAAATTAGTTGGCACCTAAGCTTAGATTAGCTGGCATAGATAAGATCTAAGCCCATATTAGCTAGCATTTTAAGCACAGTCTAATTGGCGCCCAGAGAAAATTAAGTCTAGTTTAGTTGACACCCAAAGCACTTTAAGCTCAAATTAGCTGGCACTTTAAACTCTAATTAGCTGACAACTAAGCCTAGTTTAGATAGCATGGATGAGATATAAGCCCGAATTAGCTGACACTTTAAGTCCATATTAGCTGGCACCTAAGCCTAGTTTAGCTGGCATAGATGAGATCTAAGCCCAAATTGACTAGCACTTTAAGCCTAGATTAAATGGCACCTAAGCCCAATTTAGCTGGCACAGAAGAGATCTAAGCCCAATTTAGTCGGCACTCATAAAAGATTCAGCCCAGTTTAATTGACACCTAGATGAGATTTAAGCCCAAGTTAGCTGGCACCTAAATTTTAAACCCAATATAATTGGCACCGATTAAGGAAAATGTTGTGGCCAAGTTTTATTCAAAATTACTTGGTTGTGAAATCTAAGTTCTCTTCGATGGTAATATCCGAAATTCAAAAAATCTTAAAAATTAAAACTTTTCTTTTTTACAAGCAAAATTTTAAAAAATGATTTGTAAGACCTCCAAGTATAATTCTCAAGATCTTCAGGCAAAAATTCAAATGATTCATGAGTCCTCTGGATAAAATATTTTTAAAATTTTTTAAGTTTCAAGGCCTTTGTTTAAAAGAGCTTTTCCAAAAAAATTTTAAAGTTTCAAAGCCTTTACTTATAAGAGCTTCTCCAAAATTTTTTTAAAAGTTTCAAAACCTTTATTTAGAGGAGCTTTTGTAGCATTAAGATTTCTAAGACCTCTGGACATAATCTCAAGTCCTTTAGGCAAGATTCATAAGTCTTTTCGAGCTAAATCCCTTTTAGTGTTGAGATTTGTAAAACCTTCAAGGATGATCTCTTATTTTGTCTTCATAAGTTGTTAAGCCTTTACTCAAACGAACTTTTAATTTTTTAATTTTTTTTCTTTCCAAAAAAAATGAAAAAAAAGAAAAAAGAAAACAAAAATCAAAGAAAGAAAAGAAAAGAAACGAAAAATCCAAGAAAATAAAAAAAATTAAGAAAATCTAAAAAACAAAACCAAACAAAAAAAAACTTTTAAAAAACCTTGAAATGTTAATTCTAGACAAAATTGTTGTCTATGTCTTTATCCTATATTGTAGACACCTAATTTTGTCCAAGTTAATTTAGTTTTTAAGGGATTTTTTTGCTCTATTAGAATGATTTGATTTGGACTAATTTGAGCATTGTAATTGGATTAACTTGTTTCGAGCTTATCTCTAATTAGTTGTTTTTGAATCATTTTACATGGATTAAAATCCAATCCAATTTAAAACCTAAATATTAAAGTCCAATTTGATTCAATTTCGATTTAGGCTCGAGACTCTAATTTTAGGCCCAAATTAAATTTAAATCACAATTTCATTTTTATTTTTATTGTTTAACTTTTGTTATTGTTCTTATTTTATTTATTTATTGAATTCTTTAAAAATTAAAAAAAATTAACAAAATCAAATGTGAGAAAAAAAAAACAAGAATAAGTGGCCGATAACTTGCTACCTTAACAAGCCAAAATTCTCAATACCATCTCCAACACCTGTAGCCACATCAAGCCAAATTTATGAATTTTTACCAGAACTATACACAGCATCAAAAAAAGGCAAACACAAGGCAAAATTTCACAAGGAAAAAACACCCAACTAGCTCTTACAGTTCTTCACCCAATTTCTAGAAAAATCACTCCATGTCTACCCATTCATGCCTTTCATCACCATTTTTGAACCCAAAGCAGATATGACCTAAAACCATCACATAGTTGAAACCTAATGCCATATTAGACTACCTCACCAACTTAAACCAACCCAACACATGCCTAGCTATCCATCACTACCATTAACCTTAGCCAAGATACCCCTCAATCACCATAACTAACACAGAAAGTTTGAAAAAAAAAGTAAGAATCTAAACTTTCGGTAACCAAAACCCAACATCATTCAACCACCACTATTTCCAGTATCTCAAGTCCTAACTTCCACAAAACCATCCAAAACCCACCCCGATCAAAAACTATCAAGAACAAAAAAAAAAAAACCATTCACTAACCAACCCCCATTTACAACCTTCCCAAACCATGCAATTAACCACTATAACACTATTAACGGTTGAAACTAACCATTCAAAATTTTAAAGAAACTGTTTCTATCTGTGCTAACCCAACAGATCTAACCTTTGAATCATTGGGATCACTTTCTCATCACTACCCCACCTACATACGAGTACCAGCACCTCTGTACTACCACTAGTGAGCCAAGCCTACACTTTATCACCTACAACTCAACCATCAGAAAATTACAAATCTAAAAAAAAATGAAAAAAATTTCTTTCCTTTTTCTTTGCTGAAAATCACAACTAAGACACCTAAAAAAATGAAAAAAACTCAAACCATCCATAGTTTCCTCCATTGTTAAGACACCCAAAAAAACCCCAAACAACCTTGCCTTTTAGAAAATCCATTGCCCTTGCCCACTGCCTAATGCCTTCCGCGTTACTTATTCAACCGCCATTGAAACCAAACCATCTTGCTTATGACTATAGTTTATTAAACTATCCCTAAGTTGTCACTAGCACACATGTACCACCCATGGTACTCACAAGCTACAAGTAACCTCCACTTATCACACAAAAACAACCCCCCATCATTCATGCCATCTTTGCCAAAAAAAAAACCAAAAAAAAAAAAAAGACCAATCCAAAACCTATCACAACAAAAAATAATAATAAATTAAAAAATCATAGTCTTTTCTGAGAGGAAGAACTTTAGTGCCAATGCCAAAAAAAGAAGCCAAAAAAAAGGGAATTTTGAAGGTTTGAAGTTCGACGAAGAAAAATATGAGAAGAAATGGAAGGAGAAAAAAAGTAGAAAAAAAAAGAAACAGCTTTATCAGCAATAGTAAGGGAAGTAAAACTATCAAGATTGAGATATGGTTATTTAAATATGATGACTGTTTTCTTTTAAAGAATAATATTTTTTAGAAAGTAGATGAAAATGATTTACGAAAAAACCAAAGAAAATGAAAATGATTTAAGAAAAAAAAAGGTTTTATAGCCTAAAAAAAAAGGTGGGTCAACCTGACCCGTACCATCCAACCTACCCTGACTGGTTGATCGAAACCTGTGATTCACGACCCATTAGCCAACACATTTCAATAGCCAATCACTTTGGGCCTTATTTTTTGTAATAGTTAGGCTTCAAGTGTTTAAACTTGGTGGACCTGAGACTTTGGGCTTCAACACTAAAATTTGGGTATAATTCCTATACATTTTTTGGGCTTTTTGTTTGAATGTTTTTGCATCATCCATGTTAATAATGTTTTTATAAAATAAGGTTGCCTTGAAATAATTAATAATGCTTATGAAATATAAACATTATAGATAATTATATATTTTTTTGTCAGAATTTTTATTATTGAATGTTTAAAGGAAATAAAGATTCTTCCGATAATGGAACTCTGGAAAGTACGAGTAGTGATTTCTAAACATTCCCTAGGTGAGAAAAAACTTCTAAAAATTACTAAAGTGTTCAAATATTTAGAAACTCTTTTCAATACAAAGATGTTCATTTTTTTAATTTAATTTGTATTTTTTAAAAAAATATATATAAATATTTATGAAAAATGTGTTTTATGAAATAAATTTGTTTATGAATAGTTATATTGCTGTAAAACTTTTAGCATAAAATATTAATAATTAAAAAAATAAATTTCTAATGATAAGATTCTAAAATATTTCGAGTAGTGATGCCTAAGAAATCTCTAAGTGAGAAGATTTTTTTTAAATGCTACTAGGGTATTGGAGTATTTATAAAAAAATCTTCAATATAATAAAAATTTTCCTTTTCTTCTAAATAATATAAGAAAGAAATTAATAAGTAGTTAAAAAAAAGGAAAAATAAAATATGTGTTAACATTTCATTATTTGCATTACATGTATGTCATTTATTTTTTTTAAAAATAAACACAAGCCACTAAGGATGGGATTCTTGAGAAGTCTGGGTAGTAATTCTATATAAATCCTTAAGTGAGAACGTTCCTTTTAATATTACTAAAGTATTTGAATATTTTTAGGGATTTTTCAATATGCCAGGTTCTTATTTATTTTTCAAGCAAATAACTAAAAATAAAAACATGTTTTTTATTAAAATAAAAAAATAAAGCAAATTAATCTTAAATACAAAAATTAGGACCTTTTTTGTCAAAATTAAAAGATAACACATAATTAATTGGTACCTTTTTTTTTAGCACTATGGGAGTGTTAATCTTTAACTACGCGTTATCGACTCCCGAACCTAAATTATTTTTCTCAAACCTAAAAGTTATCTTTTTAATAAATGTTAATTAATTTTGATATTTTATTAAAAAGGTAAGTTTTAATAGGTTGCCAATCACACCTAGCCAAAAAAGATTGGCGAAAATTCTTTTTTTTGTTTTCAAATTAATCTAATAGTCTCCAAAACCGTTACGATAATATATTTGCTATTTTTATATTTTGCCCATATTAGTTTTTTTTTTAATTTTTAAGTATGATTATATATTTTATAGTTTGGAAAATAGGTGTATGCATTATTAATATAATGATTATGGGTATGTATATATCCAAGGTGAAATGCACTTTATATTGAATATATCCACCATGCATATAGCAATTGTGAGAGATCTCTAAGTGAGATACTTTTGAATTATGATAGAAATGCATATAAAAGGGTCATGTTGAATTGCGGTGCCATGTAAATCTTGCAATGTCAAGAATATAAATGAATGTATCCATTTTCATATTATATTTATATCTACTAAAAGTGGATATTGAGTTTTTAAAGTCTTTCAAAACAATTTGAATAAATCAACAAAGATCACTCAATGATTCATTTTATATAGTTCCATGGGTTATCACATCATGGCTTGAATACATGTTTTGTGAATTTTTGTATATGGCAATGAATTGAAACATTCATGAGCCTAGAATTGGACATGGAAAACATATGCATGTTAGTCATATATTAAGAAAATGAAAATGGATGATTATTTGCAAGGATACTCAAATTATCTTATTGTTAGCATATATGGCATCTATGTGCAAAACATTGAAAAATAAAGTGCTCAAGTATCTATGGTACATGAGTTTCTATAATTTCATGCCAAGAGTGCCGGTATAAATTGATATTTGCACCATTAATGTTTGGACTTGATAATGATGTTGGCTTTCAAAAACCCCTAGGCCTTGAAATTGACCACTAAATGAGTTATCCATGGATGAGGTGTTATGACTCTTACATGAACCACACTCTTGGTAAGTTTGAAAATTATTTATTTGTATATATTACACAAATAGTTTTTCTCAATGGTCTTTGTATAAAAGTGATACATGTTTAATTTTATTTGATAATAATCATGACTTTTATAAATGATCTGCATCTCATGATTTTATTAAAAGTTTTGAGATATAGTGAGCGTATAAAATTATATTTACTTTGGAAGTCATAAGTGATTCAAAGATTTTGTGAATTTAAAAAAAAAATTATAGCAAGATGAATGCTATTTGACCTATTTGGGTGATGGACATGGTTTTGCTCATGGTAATAAA
The DNA here is from genome assembly GCF_047325235.1 of Durio zibethinus. NCBI lineage: Eukaryota > Viridiplantae > Streptophyta > Magnoliopsida > Malvales > Malvaceae > Durio > Durio zibethinus. The sequence goes on along the minus strand of NC_143188.1, from coordinate 6,591,765 downwards.
AAGGTTAATAGTGTCCATGATGAAATAGATTCATAAGTTTTCGAGAATTGGCATGAAAGTCTTAAAAAGAGATTATAGAAAGTACGAGTTTACTAAAAAGATAATAATTTTAAAATGATTATATTTGATTTCATTCTTATTAATGTATACTCTTGTATTGAGTTTAAATAAAAGTTTTGGAACTTTTATGAGTAAACAAATATCAAGATATAGAATCTTTACTAGTTATTCTTTAATAAGGATGGATTTGGAGGCCTTCTACTTAAAAAAAAAAAAAAAAGTCACAAATAGTGAAAAGATAAATGAAATGACAACTTGATTAAGTATATATGATATCTTGATAATTAAATGCGACATTCTTTAATGAAAGAATGCGTATTTGTACATGGTGGGAGTGATAAGAATCAAAAGAAATAAAAATTACCACCACAATGTTTTAAGATTTTAGTCTAATTTTATAAACAAATTATACAAGCTAATAAGTTTAGTACAACTTATAAAAGTAAATCATAAAATGTCCTTAAATATCTTAAAAGGACTAAAATGGCTTGCTTTATTTATTGAGTTTATCCAGTTTTATAAGAAGTATAATTGTATTAAAGATGTATAAAAGTATGAAAATAGAATGGTTGAAATTTATGAGTACAGAGTTAAGGCCACAACTAAACCAACTATTTCTTAAAATGATAAAAATGAGGCAATAATGTTTAGAGCATATAAATGATATGCAAAATAAAAATTTTGGACATATTAGCCTATTATATATTAGAGATTCAATCTCAAATAGGCATAATTATCATAAAAAAAATTGAATTCAAAGATATTTGGTTACTAGTACTATAAGTATAATGGGTTTAAACCCTTACTATTGACACCAATAATGGGAACCCAACTTTGAATTAGTAACCTCTAATTACAAAGTTTAATGGGTAAAAATAAATTATTGTTATGTGTCTATTAAACACTAGTAAAATCCATTCAAATTTTAGAAACTAGTGTGGTCCATAGCATAAGGAAGATAAGTTTTTATACTCTTAATGGAGTTTATTAGTTAAATGTCTAAAACAATGGAGACATTATGGAAACTCTACCTATATAATGAACATAGAAGTGGTGCCGCTTCAATAATAAAAATTGTGATCTTTCTTATAAATGTTTATGAATATGATAAGTACATGATCATAATAATGTTAAAGCAGTTATAAATCTTTGACAAAAAAATAAGTAAATATTATGTGTTATATCTTTAATTCTAATGCTAGGAGTTGAGGTTTAATCTATACACCAACAACTTCGTTAGAATTATAAGGTATATATGCTAATCGAAAATTTAAATTAAAAGAGACTTTCTTGTATTCATAATATATATTTGTGTAAAAAATTAAAAATTGAGCACCAATATTTCAAACTAGTGGGGGATTGTTGATAATTTAGAATGTGGTGCATTCTATTTTGGATATGAAGACTTAATTATTGGTAAATAGACTTAATTTTTTTATTAATTTGATTCATATTCTTAATAATTATGTTTGAATAGAAATAATTATTATATAATAACATGGTTATAATTATTTAAATATAAATAGATGATTGTTCATATAAGTCATGATTATACAAATTGTTATAACCATTTAAATAAAAATTTATGTCATTTGAATAGAAATTTATATCTGTTCATTTATTATAAATAAATATTTCAGTATAACTAATTTCACTAATTTTGCTTAAAGGGTTTTGAGATTTTATTGTATTCTAAAAGTATAATTACTTCTAAAAAAATATTTTTCACACTTCAAAATCAAAATTTTAAACAATGTATATATTTCCATTTTTTATTTTTTACCAAAATTTGCTTAAAATTGGAGGCCAAATATATGTTTATCTATATTTATAAAAAAAATTATAAAACCTTAATATAAAAGCTTTGACTAGATCAGTTGGGGCGCTAATTGAAAAATTATATAATTAATTTATAAAATAAAAATATATCAATAATTTTATGTTGGTAACTGAGTTTTTTTAAATAGTTATAAATATGTCTTATTAAATAATCTCTCTATTCTTTATAACATTATACATGCTATTATTTTAATTACTTTTATATGTAAAATTGATTAAACTTTTTATTTTTTATTTTAAAATATTTACTTATTATTTATTTCACATACGTAATGAGTTTGTATATGATTAATTGTAAAATAGTCTTTGACAAAAAAAAGTTAATACTTAAAAGTGAAATGAACCGACCTAACGATGGATTTGCAAAGGCAACAAATTACATATAAAGGGTAGCTTTGTCATTACACAAAGGATAGAGCCGTGTTTGGTGTGCGAAAGGAAACTGGCGCAGGCACCGTGATTCTTCCCACCGCAAACAAACGAGAAAAACCAACAAGATAAGAGGGTTCTCACCAAAGAGAAATAAAAGAAAATAAAAAGAGAGTGTTTTCTTTCCCTTTACTATGCACTTCACAGCGCGAACAGATTTTTTTTTTTTTCGCCTTAAAAAAAAAACAGGGCCTCGTTTTTAAACTATAAAAGGAAAAAAAAAAGAATTAACCGTTGTGAAAAAATCAATTCCCGCCATGGTGGCTCAGCTAGAGTACCAACAGCAGCAGGAGGAAACTTGTTTAGACAATTTACAGAAGGCAAAGTCTTTGATCTGTGCCCTTAACTTTGTCTCTAGAAACCTTCCTCTCCCTCCTGACTTATTCGAAGTCGTTTCCGCTATTTGTTATGATGAACAAGATGTGCTTCCAGAGGCCATTGATGATGGGACCCAGGTTGAGGCAGGATCTGATGTGGCTGGAGTTGCCCACATGGGTTCGGTGAGTATTTTTGGAAGTTACCTTTTGATTTTTAGCCTTTTTTTTTTATTGCCTTGGCATTTATTGTGAATTTGATGGTTTTTTAGTTTGTTTTGTGTGGAATTGTCTGAATTTTTTTTTTTGCGTGAATTTGTGTTCTTTTATGGTGTTTTTAAGATAGCCTTTTTTTGGTTTTGTTTGGTTTGTGAGAAATTATTATGAATTTTGAGTTTTTCTGTGAAATTTGTGCCTTTTTCTGTGATTTTTTTTTTTCTTTTTTTGTTGTTTCTTAGATAGCCTTTTGTTGGTTTGGTCTGTTTTGTTTAGATTTGTTTTGCTTTTTCTTTTAATTTTCTTATATACTCTCCTATTAGTTTGATTCTGTTGTGTGAGGAATTGCTGTGAATTTATGGCACTTTCTTTTAATCTTGAAATGGCATCTTTGTTTCACCTTTCTAAGTCAATATTATTTTGTGTTTTTTAAGGAGATATAATGAGTTTAGGTTTTGAATTGGATTCTGTTATAACTTTTGGATTTGGGTTTGGTATAGGGAGTAATAAATACCCTATTCTTCTCTTCTATTTTGCTGTTGAAATTTTTCAAGTTTTCTAGGAAAGGAGTTGGGTGATTCTGTTTCTGTATTTTTGGCTCTTATGTTTTACTTGATCTTCATTTTTGAACTTGTATTTCAGTTTTGTAAACCAACAACCCCGCGCCATCCTCTTTTTTTTTCCCGAACTGACTGAACTTGATTTTTATAGATAATTTTTAGGTGTTTTAGACAGGCAGTGCTGCCCTTTTTACAATAAAATTTATGTGTCAAAAGTTGGGCTCTCATTGCAGTGAGCATTTGGAATTAAAATTATTGCAGTACTTCTAGATTGTAGCACCACCATATAATAATTTTTCACTTCTTGTTTCTTAGAAGGTTGATTTAAAATTTATCTGGCAGGATGATTATTCTAATTCCAAGGAGGATGATTTATTGCATGACCTTGATGATGCTCTACCAAAACAACGATCAAAATGCATGTCTCGTTTTGAATTGGCAGAATCAATGGAAAACCGTTTCCAGAGTCACATTCATCATCGGTTGAATGAACTTGAAGGTTATTATTTTATCTTTACAATTATTTCATAGTTATTTGCACATAGTCATCATTCATTGATTAAAAATCTTCAGTGTTTGGATGGGGGCATCTAACTTTCTATTACTATTAGTGACATCTGTGAGTTTTAAGTGTAGCAACATTCAATTCAAGTTGTAGTTTAGACAACCGTTTTAGAAGGATTACTTATGCATTTATGTTTTGAATCAGATTTGCCTTCAAGCAGAGGAGAGGACCTGCAGACAAAGTGCTTACTTGAATTCTATGGATTAAAGGTAAACTAATGTGCTAAAGTTGCTGATACACACATACACCCATATTTCTCAAGTGCTATGTGAACTCCATAGTAAAACAGAAAACACAATCATCTGTTCTACTGGTTGAGCTGCTGTTGATTGCACTGCCATGAAGTTATTTATCCCCCTATAGACTTTTTGGATATGGAATCAATTTGCTTTTACAAACTTGCTTTCTGGCGTTACTTTTCTGTTAAAACTTCAAAGTCCTGTAAAGTATGACCAAATGCAGCCTATGTAATGTGCAAGAGCAATATACTTCTTCTTGCCATGCAGCTGAAATTCTTAGATTGATGATGATGAATAAGTTTCTATCTCCTGCTTTATCTTGGTATTGGTGGATGACATGGGTTATGTCCTTGTCACCAAGAACCTTTTTCCTGGCAGCTAGCAGAGTTGCAAAGCAATACACGTTCTTATCTAAGTTCTGAGTATTGGCTCCATGTCAACTGTGCATATCCTGACAAGCAATTGTTTGATTGGGGGATGACTCGATTGCCTTTTCCTTCATATGGCATTTTTGTTCCATTCACTATGGAAACTGATGATCAAGTGCGAAAGCAACGGGATTATGAGGTTATTTGCTTTATCTATTAGTCATTTTAATTTAGTCTTTCTTGATAACAGAAATCAATGGTTTCCATTTAATATTTTACCTACCAAACCCTTTTCCTTAGAGATCTTATGTTTATAGGATGTTAGTAAAACTCTACTTCAACTGTCAAAAGTTCCTCTTTAACTTGGGCATGAGACAGGCTATGTAAATTACATAGCAATTAACACGTGCACAGTTTTTCTATAGGAAATGAGAAAGGATACAAATGCTAAGAGTGTTCACTGGGTCGATTTTTGGTATGGTTGAATCACAGAAAGCCCTTCTATGAGTTATTCCAACCTTTATATTAGGGGAAGCAGAGATGATAGATAACTCTTGTAGAATACAAAATCATTATATGCTCTATCAAAAAGAAAAAAAAAAAAAACATATTAATGTGTCAAAAGGAGAATGAAATTTCTTATACACTGCTGATGAAGCTTTTCTTTTTTTTTTTTTTTTGTGTGCAGAGGTTATCACGATTGAGAGATGAGGAAAGGAACCATTTGGAGAATAGAAAGAGGAAGTTTTTTTCAGAAATAGTTAATGCATTCCGTGACTTTCAATTTCAAATTCAAGCTACTTTAAAGCGTCGAAAACAAAGGAATGACAGTGTTCAGGTATAATGCTTTCTCTGTGTGTTATACTTTTTTAGTGTTTTATTATTCATCTGGTAGAGATAGAGGGATGCTAAGTTGTGCTATACTTAGTTGAATCAGTAGCATACATGGGGAATTTTGTTGAAAATGTTTATCTTGAGCCAAATATTGATCAAACTAATTAGAGCCATTTACAGGGTGCATATAGATGTTAGACAGGTAATAGATAAAACTTCAGCTCTGATTTAAGCCTTTGACAAAGAATTGTGAGCTGAAGCACCGAATGGAGCGCCATCTATCCTTTTGATATCCATCTAAAACATGAATTAAACTCTTTGTACGAACACTCACTTGCATTCTAATTAAGTCATACTGTAATTAGTATAATTATGATATTGCAAGTACTTCAACAAAATTTTGTTTCAATTACTTTTCTGTAACTATTGTCATTGCATTGTCATATCTTATTATATGCAGAGTCTCCCTTACCCATCTCTCTTTTGTGAATGGTTTACTGCATGTCTTCAATCTAACATCATTCTCAGGTAAAACAAATGAAAATCTGAACACTTCTACAGTTAGTATGGGAATTCCAGTTTTATTCAAGCATTTTGAGTGTCTAGATGCTTCTTGAATATTGAAACATCCTCAGTTAATGTTACCTTGTGGTTTCTTCATGTGTCATGGAAACATACTTCCAGTCTGACCCAAATAGGAAAACATTTTGGTACTCTTGCAATTTGAATATGTATATGTTTGCTGTGCTTTTAGTTGAAACCACACTATGGTTACAGTATTTAGGTATTGAGTAGATTTTGGCAGAAGGACAAGCACTTATCTGATAGGGAAGGAAAACTTCCAAGAAACAAGTTACCCAGTTAATCATCTTTTGTAATTCTAAACAATGATTTATAGTTCTTTTATTGGATTTACCATCAATTACAAGTAGCCATAGTTATCATAACATGTGGTATAAATTATAAAGAGCCTTATCAGTTTGGCATTTTAACAGGCATGGCATGGAAGGCAAAGACAACGTGCTACTAGAGCAGAGAAATTGAGGTTCCAGGCCCTGAAGGCTGATGATCAAGAAACATATATGAGATTAGTAAAGGAGAGCAAGAATGAACGATTAACTATGCTACTTGCAGAAACAAATAAGCTCCTTGTTAATTTGGGAGCAGCTGTTCAACGGCAGAAAGATGCTAAACATTCAGATGGCATTGAAGATTTGCAAGATTTAGATTCTGATTCACCTGAGTTGGATGCTCTGAAGGATGGAACTCCTCGAGATTCGCTTCCCGAAGAAGATATAGATGCCACTGATTCTGATCAGAATGATGAATCGAGTGATCTACTTGAAGGTCAGCGGCAGTACAACTCGGCTATTCACTTGATTCAGGAGAAGGTAAGATTATAAACAATATTATCTGTTTCTTTGTTTACTACTCTATTTTCATTTTTAATGTTTCATCCTGGACCATTGGGATTTTTTTGGCCAAATGATCATTGGGATTTGATTATCACAGAATTCTGCACTGTGAAAAGTTGGAATAATATTTATGTCTTATAGCTGCAAATTCATGGAGATAAAAGCAGCTTAAAATTTTTAGTTTGCTTTCTTTTAACTATTGGAAGATGATTTCCTTTGGCCACTTTCAATATGTTCATGCATTTTTGCAATCTCTTAGTCAGGGATTCCATCTTATTTAACATATGTAGATAATTCTTGGGTTCTTTAGTCATCATAATTTATGGCTAATTAATTGTATGGGAGTATACTATATTCAATAATATAACATAAAGGTTCAGGTGGATGCCTGTTAATTGTCAATCCTCTACCAATAGTCAATGTTACTTCCTGGTTTATCCACATAATTGCTTTCATATAGTCTCTTTGTAAGCATATTCTATTTGCATTGTAAACCATCCACGTTTGCAATATTAGTGATGTTTTAATCTCGGTTTAATTTTTTGGGAAGACGCTACTAATTTATGTTCTGTAAACAGGTAACAGAGCAACCATCCATGCTTCAAGGTGGAGAGTTAAGAACGTACCAGTTAGAAGGGCTTCAGTGGATGCTTTCTTTGTTCAATAACAACCTCAATGGAATTTTAGCTGATGAGATGGGGTTGGGAAAAACAATACAGACTATTTCATTAATTGCATATCTCATGGAGAACAAAGGTGTTACTGGGCCCCACTTGATAGTGGCTCCAAAAGCTGTACTACCAAATTGGATCAATGAATTCTCCACATGGGCTCCTAGGTACACAAATTAGTCCCTGAAAACAGCTCTCTTTTTCTCTCTCATGCATGTGTACATCCACACATGGATGCATTTGCTTTTGCACTTGAAATCTATAATTTGAAATTTCTTGTGCATTTTCTTCTTGTTCTAGCATATATGCAGTCCTTTATGATGGACGCTTGGATGAGAGGAAGGCTATGAGGGAAGAAATATCTAGAGATGGAAAATTTAATGTGTTGATCACACACTATGATCTTATTATGAGAGATAAAGCATTCTTGAAGAAGATACACTGGTACTACATGATTGTCGATGAAGGGCATCGATTAAAGAATCATGACTGTGCTCTTGTGCGAACCCTTGTCTCAGGGTATGATGATAAACTTTATGTTTATTCCTTCTGCCAGATTGCTATCATGTTTTATTGGGAGGTTATACATATCGACTTTTTTTCCTGCCATTGTGTGTTGGCATAGGTATTCTTGATCGTAATGACTTCTCTTCTACATTTTGCTTCACCTCTTAGAGATCAGGTTTAGTTTAGTTTATCACATAATAAAATTGATTAGGAAGAGACCTTACTAGCTTTCAGGTTTTTAAATTGCATACGACTTGTAGCAACTAGTGTGCTCTATACAGAAATATAACAGAAGAGACAAAATTAAGGATTGAAGCACTGAATTGCTTACATCTTTCATAATGATTGTTCTATTTTCTTCCTCCTTTTTTGTCTTATTTTCTCTTTTCAATCTACAATACCAACCAATCTGTTTCCTCCTTTGAAAGATCAGTGATTTCAATTTACATTTTGGATATCTTTTATTTATTTATTTATTTTTTGTGGGCCACCAGAGGTGGGGAAGGGGTGGCAGGGCATTGGAGTGGGTGGCACAATCTATTAATTATTTAATGCAGTGTGTCCCTTTGGGTTGCCCAAAAAATCTATTCAATGCCAGATACAACTCGACGGATACTACTACTTTGAATACCTTTCATCTTTATAGTTTGTTTTGAAAACAACAAGGCAAAGGGTCAAAAAAGTCCTCGAACAAAAATTCGATAATCATTTAAGTGCCTGATTTTTTATTGCAATCAATCAAGTCTTGAATTATCTATTTCGGATCAGTTGAACCCTTTAATATCTATTTTCACCTAATTGAACCGTTAAACATCTATTTTCACCCTAATTATGCCCTCATTAGACAAAAATGGGTTTTGACAACCAATTATTTCTAATAAGGGCTTAATTGGTGAAAATATATGTTTAAGGGCTTAATTGATTGCAATATAATGGTAGGGGCTTGGATGATTATTGAATGTTTGTTTGGGGGTTTTTTTGACCCTTTAGCCAAACAACAATCGGTTTCTGGTTGCATTAAAATAAATTTCAAATATGAATTTAGTCTAGAATTTTACCCTTCTGCAACATATTTAAGGCTAAAGTATTTCACTACATTTGGTGCATTATAAGCTAATATTATTTCTTCCTTTTTCTTTTTTTTTTTCTGAAGAAAAAGATATATTATTTCTTAGTTAGGTATCATTATGAGTTTTTTTTGCTATTTCTGGAGAAGCAGGGTGTCATGTTGTATTTTAGATTAGGTCTGTGCAAGAAAATTGGAAAGTCTTTTCTAATTGAATTTTCACTGTGTGCAGCTATCAAATCCAGCGTAGACTTCTGTTAACAGGGACCCCAATACAAAATAGTTTACAAGAATTGTGGTCCCTCCTTAACTTTCTACTCCCAAACATTTTCAATTCAGTTCAGAATTTTGAGGAGTGGTTTAATGCCCCCTTTGCAGATCGCGGTGATGTTTCTCTTACAGATGAAGAACAACTCTTGATTATTCGCCGTCTGCATCATGTAGGTCTTCATCTGGTTTCAAAATTGTCTTATCTATCCATGGACTTCTTAATGTCTAATAAAATTCCTTGATTTTCAGGTTATAAGGCCATTCATCTTAAGGAGGAAAAAGGATGAGGTGGAGAAATACCTTCCTGGAAAATCCCAGGTTATACTCAAATGTGATCTGTCAGCGTGGCAGAAGGCATACTATCAGCAAATAACAGAAAAGGGCAGAGTTGGGCTAGACAATGGTTTGTAGATTCTACTTTCATGTGATCAGTTGGCTATTCTTGATGGTCTCTTGCTTAATCTATTTGTTGAAAAACTGCACATGCTGTCATTGAATCATATTGGTTAGGCTGGGATATTCCTGGTGCAGTTGTACCTTCTCAATGGGAGCTGAGTTGTAGCAGTATGCTCCTTATGGCTTATGCTGTGAACAGAGTTATACCTATCTTCTATAATATTTTCCATATTCATTTTATCCAATTTTACACTAGTTGATTTTAATCTTGGTCTTGTTCACATTTGATCTCATTTGAACTGCATTATGTGGTTTCCCGCTCAGTGATAGGATTACCTTAGTGGAATAGGAAAGCAGAAATTGCAGCCAGTTGTTTAATAAGAAGTTTAAATTTTTGCAGGGTCAGGGAAATCAAAGAGTCTCCAAAACTTGACAATGCAATTGAGGAAGTGTTGTAACCATCCATACCTTTTTGTGCCTAACCACAATATGTGGCAGAGAGAGGAGATTGTTAGATCATCAGGGAAATTTGAGCTCCTTGATCGGTTACTCCCGAAACTTCACAGAACTGGTCACCGAATCTTGCTTTTCTCCCAAATGACTCATCTCATGAACATTCTTGAAATATATCTGAGGCTCAATAATTTCATGTATCTTAGACTTGATGGCTCAACAAAAACTGAGGAAAGAGGTGCTTTGCTGAAGAAGTTCAATGCTCCAGACTCTCCTTATTTTATGTTTCTATTAAGCACTCGTGCTGGAGGTCTTGGGCTGAACTTGCAGACTGCAGACTCTGTAATAATTTTTGATAGTGACTGGAACCCCCAAATGGACCAACAGGCAGAGGATCGGGCCCATCGTATAGGACAGAGGAAGGAAGTCAAGGTTTTTGTGCTGGTTAGTGTTGGATCAATTGAAGAGGTCATTTTGGGGCGTGCAAAGCAGAAAATGGGTATTGATGCCAAGGTCATCCAGGCTGGACTGTTTAATACAACTTCCACAGGTTTGTTGTGCTTGAATTAATTATTATGTGTCTACTGGATGCAACATAAAAATAAGTATGGCATGAGATGGAATAAGGAATATTTCCTCAGTTCTCTCATATTATATGGTAATCAGCAGTTGCAGGATGCGCAGAGTAATATATATATATATATATATATATATATATATCTATATCTGTATGTGTGTGTGTGTGTATGGTCTTGGTATGCATGGTTTTGTGTCTATGGTTATGTATATAGGTATGAGATGCAGTTAGTTACTCAAAGATTATAATTTATGGGACAGTAAAATGAGGAGAAAGTCAATCAAATTCTACCCTAACCTTTTCTTTTTCTTTTAAGGAGAGGGAAAGTTTAAATGACATTTGATACAATTTAATTATGTTTCACCATATTGTCGATTTCTTACCATCAGATCTTACTTCTTTGAATACTAGAGAAGCAATGCTCTCTCTCTCTCTGCTGTTGGCCCTTAACATCTATACCACTAACAATTACAATCTTTTCTCCCTCAATCATGTCTTAACTTTTATGATTTAGTGCATGGGCTTCGTTACTTTTTCTCTTTCCTGAAACTGAAAATGTGTTGTTGGATGTGTACATTTTTGCCATAGTATTGATAAGAGAACAGTAAGTGCTATTCTAACAATTATTTTTCCTATTCTTTTATTTGTTAAATATGTTTTTCATTCTCTGTGTGATATACATGAAGCATAAGAGTCCATTTGAGCTGGCCGGAGCTTCTTCCTGTCCAAGAAATTGTTCTTTTCATCTCAGCTGACAACAACACTACACTTTTAGTTCAACTTTTGACTGTATTCTTGTTTGAGTAAATTCAATACCATGCTAATGTTATCATCTTCACATATGCAGCTCGGGACAGAAAAGAAATGCTTGAAGAAATCATGCGTAGAGGAACAAGCTCACTTGGAACAGACGTGCCAAGTGAAAGAGAAATCAACCGACTTGCAGCTCGTTCAGATGAGGAGTTCCGGATATTTGAGAAAATGGACGAGGAAAGAAGACTAAAGGAGAACTACAAGTCTCGTCTCATGGTAGATCACGAGGTACCTGAGTGGGTATATGTACTTAATAATGATGAAGGGAAGGCCAAAGGTTTAGAAAACAACAACAATGTTGAATTAGGGAAGCGAAAAAGAAAGGGCGGGAACTATTATCCGGATACATTGAGTGACTTACAGTTTATGAGGGCTGTGGAAAATGCAGAAGACATGGCAAAAGAGTTATCAAGTAAAAGAAAGAGAAAATATCATCTTCCTTTTGAGGTCAATGAATCGGCTAGTATTGAATTTAGGAATGAGAATGTGCCAGCAGCAAGCGAGGGAACAAGTGAAGATACCTATGGTTCAGCTCCAAAGATACTCAAGTACGAAGGTGAAATGATTGAGAAACTTAAGTATCAAGATGTGAGAAAATCTGAAGATCATGGTGTTGGAGGAAGTTCATGGAACGAGCGAATAATTACATGGAATACTCATAAGAAGAAGAGATCAAGCTATGTCGTCCCAACTTCATCATCAGATTCTAGAGGGCATAATTATTCCAGTGGAAGAGGAAATGGATGGTTTTGATATAAATTTCCTGCTCGAGCAGCAGTGACTGATGGATGGTCCTGAACAATCTAGGCAGAGACTGATTTATCATGGAAATAGCTTTGCTAGTATTATGTATCTTCCATAAATTTATGAAAAGTTTTAATTGTGCCTCCAACAAAAATCTAGAAGTTATTATTTTGGTAATAAAAACAAATTTTATTCGATGGTAATGTCTTCTTTCCCCAATTAATAAATTTTATTGAAATCAAAATCATGAATTGAAGATTTAAAATCTCAATAAAAGATATAGAAATATGTAGTAAAATTCAAGTCCGACAAGTTGCAAATAGTTAGCGTAGTGTATTACTGAAACTGGAAGGCATACAGGTGGAGTTGGCCTGATGGTTTTGAAGAATTGGTATGTCTCTAATCAATGACGGTTACCATAATCAATTGCTCATCAAAGATTCTTGGAGGAGTCTTCGGTTTTATTGTCTAGTGGCTAAAAAGGCTTAAAAAGATATATAAGTAGGAGTTCGAATCTCACTATCTCCATCTCGTCACTTAATTTATAAACAAAAAAAAAAATTCGTTGTAGAAACAAAAATACGAAAAACTATAAGCAAAGAGAAACAATTAATGTTTTTTATAATATAAGTTTATTTTTCCTTCAAATGCTGTGATATTGTGTTTATTTTAAACGAAGGGAGTCAGATTTGATGGATGAAAGATTTATCTTATGAGTGTGCATCCTTTGCAATAATTTAAACAATAGCTTTTGACGAAATTCTCTTACAAAGCATGGCTCTCGATTGATCTTGCTTATCGAAAATGTAATTTCAACATTTAATTTTGCTTAAAGAGATGTGAGTTTGAGGGGTGTTTGGATTGTTTAAAAAAGGCTATAGCTTACGAAAGAAAGATTCATTTATATATTGTGTTACACTATTTATGTGGGATACAATAATTATATGAAATTTATATGATAGTTTTGGATATTTTATTTACTCACAATATTAACACTTTCCGTATATGTATACATTTTCGGTTATCATTATATCTATTAATGTTGTTGTAATTATTATTTATTTTGATATCTATAGTATATATAATTTGTTAGTCACTGAGTTGGCCTACTTAAAAAGTTTTCATATATGTCAAAGTAAATAAAATTCAATTACTCATGATTATGTGATGTTATAAATGAGATGACATGGTTGTGTGTGTGTGTATATATATATGAGTAAATTGAAATTTATTGATTATAAAATATTTAAGAATCGTTCAAAGGTAGATTGATTAATTTTATAATCATGGCATGATTTGTAGTTGATTAATATAATTTATTACATTTTTTTTTCATATCCAATAGCAAACATGTCTAATTGGATTATATATAATTGACAAATATGTTATTTTATTTTTTTTTTAGCATTTTGAGAGTTATTTGACTTGAGTTATGAGAGTACGAATGCTTTTTTCTTTGATTTTTTATTTTTTAAAAGAAAGACGAGTTTAAATGTCTAATTGATTTGCTGAATTTTTGGATCTTTTTGATATTCTAATTACATACATTATAATTCCATACATAGACATAACTTTTAATCTTTTTTTTTAGTCGTATGAGGAGAAAACTTCATATATGTTTCTACGGGGTATTATTTAACTACATTTATCCCAATGAGCCGTTTATCGAATCGTTGCAATTGATGTTCGATCTCGAAGAGAGGGAAGAGATCTTCAAAAAGTTAATTTTTATGATCCGATAAATAATCAAACCTATTTGAATGTTCTTGCTATTCTCTATTTCCTTGAAAAAGAAGCTTAACCCACAGAACTATTCATGATATTTTAAAGAAAGCCATGGTTTTAATGGAGCTTAGTCTTAATCAAACAAAATTCAATTAATGAAATGCAAAAAAGAGGGGGTGGATGACTCATATCTAGTTTTGTATAAATTTTTCCTTATAATTTCCTCCCCCTATTTTGTTTTATTCATACTTTTTTTATTTCTTTAAACATGATCATTTTATTGGTTTTATTGTTTTTTTTTTAATAATTTATACAAATTAAAGTTTGATAATTTTTTTATTGAAACCTTTTAAATCTTGCATCATAATGTTAGTACTAAATGTGGTTTAGTGGATGAAAGTTTAGCTTATTGTGACAAACTTTTGGGTCACATATCCAAAGAAAGAATATAAAGATTGATAAAGGAAGAAATCCTTCCTAATTCAAGATATTATAATCTTAGTAATTGTATCGATTGTATTAAAGGAAGATACGCAAAACATCCAATTAAGAAAAGCAGCCATTGTCATAATGTCCAGGTCTGGCAACCCGACCTTTTAAATGAAATTTTAAAAATCAAAACAGGGAGTCACCACTATTTTTTTTTTTTGTAAGTATAATTGACTACCTAAAAAATTTATCTTTTTAAAAACCCCTAAAACTGGTTTAAAGTTTATCAAAAAGACAAATTTGATCTTTAAAATCAAAGATGAGTTTCGGAGTTCAATTACACGAGAGAAAAGATTAGCACTCTTACAGCATTTATTTTAAAACCTATACCAATTAATTATATGTTATCTTTGGTTTTTGAGAAAAATGATCTTAACTTTAATATTTTAATTAATTCCTTGAATTTCATTTATTTTCACAAAATCTCATTTTTTAATTCCTTGAAAATACAAGCTATTTTATTTTAGATTAAAATGGAAACCTTTGGTATCTAAACATTGTTTAAACTCCTATATATTTAGGCAAAATTTTGAAAAAATTATTTACTTTGGGAATTCCATGATGATCTATCAAAAACAAAGATAATGATCTTCATAAAGATATTGTTGAGAATTCATTCTATATCTATGCAAGATCTCAAGAATTATCTTTATTTGGAATATTATCTTATTTTATTTCTAAAACATTTCTTTTTTGGAACCATCATTTAGAAATTCATGTGAATGCAACAAAATGTAAATGCCAAATATAAATGCATGAATATAATTAAAGATGACATATAAATGAAAATTTAGAATGCTAATGCATGTAACAAATTACTAAAAAAAAGGCAAATGCATGGGAATGTGGTTTGAATTAAGTTTAGGTTGGATTTTAGGGTTCGGAAAGGGTTTGTTTTGGAGTTTTGAATAAGTTTCAGGTTTGGTTTAAGGTTTAGGGTTAGGTTTTATGGTTTCGATTTAGAGTTTAGGTCTAAGGTTACGGTTAGGTTATGGTTTAAGGTTGGGTAAGGCTTTTCAGTTTAGGATTAGGGTTAGGGTTAAAGTTTTAAGGTTTAGCTATGCATGACAATTTAAACATGATACCAAACTAATTACATAAGATTGCTTAACTATGATGCATGAAATTAAACTAATTTGATTGAAATGATATGAACAAATTATCAAACACTTAACAAATATTAAAACTAAGCAAATGATGACCAAGAAGGAAAAGAAGAGTTCAACCAAGGCAATAAGCAATGCCAAGACCAAAACCTTAGGTCATGTTGGTGAGCATTATATTGTAATTTCATCAAACACTTGAGAAACTCATGAAAACTTGCATTTTTATTTTATCCAACACAAGAACACTAACTTTAAAATTTTATTTAAACACCTATGAAGCATTCTAAGCATTGAAAATCAAATTCAAAAACAAAAACGGCATGATTTATCAATAAAAAATGTGGCTTCAGTGTGTGAAAGAGGTTTCAGCTTGACTATAAAGAAGGCTTGGCCAAAACCACATTAGGCGTTTCCTTGTGAAAAGTGAAAAGACACTATTATAGTGAAAAGTGTCACATAATTCAAGAAAGTTAAAAATGCAGAAATTTGTATCATTGCTTGGTAACCTTTCAAACTGCACAAAAGTTTGGACCATTTATACGATTAAAGGCTTGAAAGTTGTTGGCTTGGATAGCTGGCCTTCTAATAGATGGTTGAAAACCATATGTATTGGGAACTGCATAGTTCCTTAATGTTCTTTGCCTTCATTGTTTGCATTAGCCATTGGAAATGGTGCAACTGGTGTTGATTGCTTTTTTTTTTTTCTTCGAAAGGTTCTTTCAATTTCTTGATCAATATGAGTAAAGTCAACATTTTAAAATCTACTCATGCAAACAAAGAAAGATAAAAAAAAAGTAAATAAATAAAAGAAAAGGTTTAGATTATAAGAGTTTAAAAATTCTTTATTAATATTACGAACACCTTTATAATCCCGGGCAATGATGCCAAAAACTTGATTGCTGCTATTTGTATAGCCTGCAAGTACATAAATCAAGTATCATCTTCTTAAAATCGAATCTTAAGTGCATGAGGCATATTCATTATTTCTCTTCATTCTTAAAAAAAAAAAAAAAAAAAAAACAAAACAAAAAAACTCCAATAAAAACATTAAAATATACTTATCATAGTAAAAGAAAAATTAGGAAAACAATAATCATAACCATTAAAATAGAATTTGAGTTGCCTCTTAAACAACACTAGTTTTGGTCGAACTTGACCATCTTCAAATCTATAAAAATCATTTTACGACTTTGGAGAGAGTTTACCTTGTTACCTCTTTCTTTATGGAATGACATAAATAGACTTACCTTAAGAGGTGTACTAGTTCTTGTAGTAGGGATCACATACACAGAGTTTGAATTCCTTATAAGGTTGACATGGCTAGAGCTAAGGGTTGTTAAATGTTCAAAGGGTTAAAAGGTGTATCTATTAGGTTAGACTTTTTAAAGGTTTCTTTCACCTTGATTGCAGTAATATCTTTT
This sequence comes from Durio zibethinus, assembly GCF_047325235.1. Taxonomy (NCBI): domain Eukaryota; kingdom Viridiplantae; phylum Streptophyta; class Magnoliopsida; order Malvales; family Malvaceae; genus Durio; species Durio zibethinus. The sequence goes on along the minus strand of NC_143188.1, from coordinate 6,574,688 downwards.
CCATCTCTAAGCATACCTTACCCTTTATATACAAAATGCGACTTTTTGTTTTTAAGTCTAAAGGTAAGGGTAGCATCATAAACATCTATTAGGGCCTTAGTAGTAGATAGGAAATGTTTTCCTAATAGTAATAGAGTCATTATCATTCTCCATATCTAAGATAGTAAAATCCATAAGGAAAGCATATTTACTCACTTTGACTAGTACACATTTCAACATTTTTTATGGTAAATTAGCATATAGATCAACAAGTTTAATGCTGGATTAGGCAAGCTTCAGCTCTCCACAACCTAGCTGCACAAAAATATTTATAGGCATTAATTTAAACTAGAACCAAGATCATAAGAGCATAAAAAGATTTTCAATTTTTAATTTTGTAAGGTATAATAAAACTCCCTGGACTTTAGTGCTTTTTAGGTACGAGTTGTTGAAGTTTAGGGCTACAATCTTCCTAGAATGTGGCTTCCTTTAGTTCCTTAAGCAGCACCTTTAGAATAGGCCTTGGGGAAGGATGTACTATGTTAAAACATTGCCTATACAGTCTAGTAATCATCCTTGGCCTTGGTTGAACTTTCTCTTCTTCTTATGGATCTTTTTCTTAAATAGCCTATTCTTGATCATTTTGAACTATTTCACCTTGAACTATGTCTTCAAGTTCAAGCTAAATGCTCCCTAGTAATGCTCTTTCTACTTGCAGTAGCATTTACCCTTCCTCAATAGACCCTTCGATGTACTTTTTTTTATCTTCTTCATAATTTATCTCAACATTCTTCTCATCGGGATATTTCTCATAGGTCTTAATGTCTTTAGAGGCTTCTAATGCCACTGTCATAACGTCTAGATCCGGAGATCTATCGCTAGACATTGACTTAAGGGAGTCGCCACCAATCTTTTTTATCTAGGTGCGATTGGCCACCTAAAGAATCTATCTTTTCAGGGAACACCTAAGTCTAAGGGTCCCTAAAAGAATAGGTTCAGGTCTACTAACCAGAACAAGGTTCGGGAGTTCGGTTACGTGTGAGGAAAGTTATAGCACCCTCACAATGCCTATCAAAAGATGGTACCAGCTAAAATTTATGTTATCCAAAAGTCTTAAAATTTTATCAAGTAATTAACTATTAGAAATTATTCTCAATTGACTCTAATACTTTTAGCAGAAAATTGAAAAAATTCCTTCACCTCAAGAGTATGCAAGAAAAAAACTACTGTTTCACTTGCAGAGGCTCCGTCGTCGGATTAGTTAAAGAAAACTCAAAATCAAAATCAAAATAGAAAGGAAAGAGAGAATGATTGTTCTTGTGTAGGAAAAATTGATACTTTCAACTTTTTCCCAAAAATATTTTTTGGAAATTTATTTTTAAGAAAAATTGATACTTTCAACTTTTCCCTAAAAATATTTTTTTTGGAAATTTATTTTTAAGGAAAATTGATACTTTCAACTTTTCCTCAAAAATATTTTTTTTGAAACTTTGATTTCCAAGGAAAATTGATACTTTCAACTTTTCCTCAAAAATCCCTTTTTGAAAATTTATTTCTAAGTAAAATTGATACTTTCAACTTTTCCTCAAAAATAATTTTTTGAAACTTTGATTTCCAAGGAAAATTGATACTTTTAACTTTTCCTCAAAAATCTTTTTTTGAAAATTTATTTTTAACAAAAATTGATACTTTTAACTTTTCCCTAAAAATATTCTTTTTTGGAAATTTTGATTTTCAAGGAAAATTGATACTTTCAACTTTTCCTCAAAAACCCTTTTTTTGAAATTTATTTTTAAGAAAAATTGATACTTTCAACTTTTTCCTAAAAATATTTTTTTGAAAATTTTGATTTTCAAAGAAAATTGATATTTTCAACTCTTCCCTAAAAATATTTTTTGGAAACTTTGATTTTCATTTAAAGAAAATAGAATAATAAAAAAATAAATCAAAATAAAAAAAATGAAGAAAAGTAAAACAAAAATAAAAATAAAATTAAGATAAAAAGAATATTAAATAAACCTAATCTAATAAATAAAAAAATAAAAAAAATAAATGAAAATAAAAAATATTAAAAAAAAAACACCTGGAGAGGCTCGGATTGCGGTTTGGCTCGGCTCGACTCAAGGAAAAGAAAATGGCTCGGAGAAGCGGCTTTGGAGCTCGGCTCGGCTCGACTCGGCTTGGAAAGGGCAGACACGCGCGGGTCAGGAAGCGGGTTTACGCTTGGGTCGGGTCGGATCTCGGTAAAACGCGCGGATCCTCTAGGTTACTTAGGGCCAAAACGACGTCGTTTTGAGAGGGTATAAAAGGTACTTCCCTCTGTTTTTTGGCAGAACGCTCTTCTTTTCTCTCTTTCTTTTTCTTTTTTCCTCTCCCTTCTCTCTAAAAGGCTGAAGAACTCTGGTGAATTTTTGTCGGATTCTGGAAAATGTCATCGAAATCTGGAAAAGTTCACCGAAAGTTCAACGGAAGTTGGTCGGATGATCATCGGTTTCTGGGATTCTTTGCCAAAAACTGGGCAGGTCGTCGAAAACTTCAAGGTTGGTCGGAATTTTCATCGAAAAATTTAAACTTCGTCAGAAAATTCACCGGAATCTGGAATTTCCAGAAATTCCCAAAAAAAAAAATCGCCAAAAAAGCTTCAAAAAATTTCTTCTCACTCCTAGAACACTCCTAAATCTTTTCTTAGCTCTCTATACGCCCATATTTTCTCAATCAGTAGCTTTTGCTTACTGTTTTCTTTGTGTTCAGTATCTGTTCCAGGAGGTTCCTTTTTATAGGGATTGATCAAGAGTTCCTGATCAATCTCAATTCCTCCTTGGACGGGGATTCAATCTTTGAATCCAATCTGGACTCTCTTGATTGAATTCCCCTTCACAGTGGGATTCTTCAACTTTCAATCCCAGCCCTCTAAAATCAAATAAATAAAAAAAATAGATAATTAGAAAAGATAGGATAAATAAAAATAAAAAAAAAATAATAATATCAGATATACAAAAAGCAGATAAACGGAACAAGAGAGAAAAAAAATTATTAACAGATAATACAATAAGATAAATCAAAAAAAATATTACAAGAAAAAAAATAATAAAAAATAATAAAAAATAAATAAATTATAATATAAATATAGAACTATATAAATAAAATACATATAAATATTAACAAAGGAAAAATAAATAAATAAATAAATAAGTAAAAATATACATATAATAATAAATAATAAAATACAAAAGAAAAGAAAAGAAAAAAAAAAAAAGAAATAATACAAAGTAAAAAATTGCATTGGGCTTACCCATTTAGGTCAGGCCCAATTGATCTGGGCCAGGACCCAATTGGGTGTCTACAGCCACAGGGTCAAAACCCTCTAGAATTTCTCTCTCAAATCTCAAAAGTTCTTCATCTTTCAATATATATTCCTTTATTATGAAATCTAGTTCAAGTTATCTTATAAACTTGAGAGGTTTACTATTATAAGTTCATTATCCTCCTCATCAAAATCATTCATCCTAACATATCCTAATGAATAAATTGTATTATATTTTTTCCTACATTATTTTTTTCAGATTGGTTTCAGTATTGGTAGGCAAGGTACTTACAAGGTGATTTGTTATGGCTTAGGTGAGTTAACCTATTTGGTTTTCTAGGTCTTTTATAGATGCAACTCAACTTTGGATATTGGTATTGTTAGCTTACATCAGTTAAGAGAACATGTCTTCAAAGGTGGGTTTATTTTCTTAGGGTAAGTTATAGGTTTATGGATTTGGGTGGTAGTTCTTATTTTGGTTGTTGGTGGATTGGTGGTTTGGTTGGCTCTAATAAAAGATTGGGTGGTTTTGTCATCCAAGATTATAGGTATTGTTATAAGAATTGTTGTTTCATTTGGCTTGTTGGAGGTACTAGACTAGTTCTACTCTAAATTGACATCTTTCTGAGGAATGAGATCTTTCATAGATATAATAGAAAATAAAAAGGGCTTTATATAGTATTCACAAGGTTGGCTTGGGGTTGGCTTCCTAATACTTCAATTTTTTTACTAAAGGCAGCTAATTGGGAATTGATAGAAATAATAGCATTAACCTCAAATAAACTAGTAGACATACTAAACTTTATTTTCATGCCCCACTAGTAATTGTTAGCAACCACTCTTTAATAAGCTTATTAGCTTTCTCATGAGTCTTGCTCATTGTTGCCCCTCCAGCAGCTAAATCTAAAGTGATTCTCATAAGTGGTGTGAGACCATTGTAAAAGATCTAGATTTGGATCCATTGGGCTAAACAATGGTATAGGCATTTTTTTAGCAGCTTCTTGAATCTTTCCCATCCATCATATAATGTTTCACCATCAACTTGTAGAAAAGTGGTGATCTCATTCCTTAGCTAGGCTATTTTTACTAGTGGTAAAAACTTTGCTATAAACTTTTAGACTAAGTCATCCCAAGTTATGATTGAATCAAGTGGTAGAGAAGACAACCAACTTTTCACCTTGTCCGTGAGAGAAAAAAGAACTAATCTTAGTCTAATTGCTTCATCAAAAACATCATTATAGTGAAAAATGTCACATAATTTATGAAAGTTAGAAATGTGGAGATTTGGATCATCTCTTGGTAACCCTCCAAATTACATAAAAGTTTGGACCATTTGTATGACTAAAAGCTTGATTTCAAAGTTGTTGGCTTGGATAGTTGGCCTTATAATAGATGGTTGTAAACCATTTACATTGGGAACTGCATAGTCCCTTAATGTTATTTGCCCCTCATTGTTTGCATTAGCCATTGGAGTTGGTGTAAGTGGTGTTGATTGTTCTTTTCTATTTTTTCTAAAGATGCATTCAATTTCCTGATTAATAAGAGCTAAGTCAACAATTTTAAATCTATGCATGAAAATAGGAAAATAGTAAAGAAAAGCAAAGAAAAGTAAATAAATAAAAGAAAATATTTAGATTATAAGAGTTGAAAATTTTTTTATTGATATTATGAACACAATTATAATCCCCAACAATGACACCAAAAACTTGATTGCTATTTTTCATGTATCCTATAAGTGCACAGATCAAATAACAAAATGATGTATTCTAGTCTTATCTCTTCAAGGATTGTAGAATGTATTTTTGGGTTGCTCACAAATAACCAAAGAGGAAACTCTAAGATTTTATATCTAAACAAATCAAAATTTAAGGTTTGGTTACAGGGAAAGTAAAGATTAAAGGCGATGTGTAGGCAAGGATCTTGACTTTACTAACAACCACTTAAGAAGTAAAAGAATATTATCAAAAACTATATCTAAGAAAACAGTAATTGAAAGCTTGAAAAATAAAGAAAGTTGAGAGGGTCGAATGCTTGAAGTAGACTTAGAATAAAGATTGCATAAAAATAACTTAAAGAACAATTAAGAAAATGTTGGCAAAATTTTGCAAGAAATAAAAGAGAACTTGGATTGATCTTGAAAATAAAAATAATGCTTTGCCGAATATAAAGAAAAACAACAAGATTTGTAAACTTGAAAATAAGAAAAGAGAGATCTTGAAAACAATACTTATTAAATTAAAAGAATTCAAAGAAACAAAAGATTTTGTGGTTATTGACAAATCTATCACCTAAGCTAATAACTTACCTAAAGAATTAAAGAATTAAAAGAAGAGAACTAAAGAAAAAAGTGAAAAGTGAATGGGATGATGAAAATGGGTTAATGGCTTGCCTATTTACAATAAAAGGTTTAGCCACAAAGGGATAGGATTACAAGAAATTGTTTCTAATTTAAATACAAATGGATAAAGCCTAATGTTGATCTCCAAAGCTTTATGGCCGAATGAGACTCTTCATGGTGAAGTGTTCTTGGTCGAATGGTCTCTTGACAATGCAATATTTGTCTTTGCTTAAATCTTGATTAAATCTTGAATAATCTCCTCCCCTGGATTTGGCTAAGGCTTAGAATTTCAAGAACAAGTTGATTTTTATCCAAGTCTTGAAATTCAAATGGATAAAATCCTGTTCTAAGTTTAAATCTTCAAGGCTAAGCAACAACTTCATGGTGAATTTAAATTCCTCTTAGCCAAATGTATCTAGCCTTCATTATGAAAAAATTGCATGATAACTCTCTTAGATAATCTTGGCCAAATAGGTTGGTGCTTGTAGAGTCCATGATCTTACAAATTGATCCTCCCTTTTGCATGGCCAAATGAATAGAGTCCTTGTGCAACATATTTGCTTCATTGCTAAGTGAAGGAGTCATGCTTGGATCAAACTTTTTTCTTAGACAAACATGATACAGTCCAAGTGAGATTTTAATTGCATGCAATTCTTTTTGCATGTGGCTGAATACATCATATAAGAGTTCTTATGTAAATGAAACTCTATGGTTACATGATGTGGATCAAGGTGCAATGGCATTGAGCTTTCAAAATTGGCCCAATATTTTTCTTTTACATGCTCGCTTGCATGGCTTGCATGAAAATGAAGTTTTTGAGCTTGAAAACCTAAAACCATGAAAATAACATGAAATACACTAAAAGTCATCCAAATTTTAAAATTTAGCACCATTTTGATGTGTAAAAGCTCTACATATTTAGGTGCTATCATGGACCAACACTATTTGTATATTACTACTACATATTATGACAGCTTAAAAACCATCAATATAGGTCTATACCAGTAAGGTTTTTACTGATGGATAAAAGTTCATCTGAATACACATTTTAACTATTGGTATAGGATTTATTGCATTATACTTACAATTTTTTTATCGACAATATTTTGAGTGTCATTATATGACAGTTTCTTGTAGTGGATGTCCTTTTGATTTATTATGTCGAATAATGATAATGAATGTCTCGAAACCTAAATTTACACCCACACCCAAAATGCAACCTCATTTCAACCATGTTTCTAGGAATGCCCTTAAAGCCTTTTTTTTTTTTTTTTTTGTACTTTTGTAATGTTGTTGGAGTCAAAATATGATTTTTGAGTCTTCAAATCAAAATTTTATTAATTCTAAGCCTTAATAGTCCCAATCAATACAATGTCTGAGAGTTGACTTAAGTTTGACCCAAGTTTAATCAAAGGATATTTTGGTTTGAAATTCAAGTTTTGATCATATTTAGAGCTTTTCCTTTAACTTTCCCCAAAATCCTTTAGTTTGACTAAGTTTTACCAAATTAACCTGAGTTTGACCAACTTTGATCAAAATTGATCTAGAAGTATTTTGGTTAAAAACATAAGTTTTGATCAAATCTGAGGTTTTGCAATTAAGTTCTTTCAAAATCTCATGGTTTGGCTAAGTTTGATCAAATTGACTTGGATTTAACCAAATTTAATCAAAAGTGGCTTGGGTTTGACTCTTTCAAACCTAATTTGACCAAAAAATTGACTAGAGGTTTTCTAAAGTCTTTTCATATTCATTAATCATCTTTCTTGGTCTCAACAATTTCAAAACTTTCCCTTTGATTTTTTTGTCTTAAAAATGTGAATTTGACCAAATTTGACTAAGTTGACTTTTAACTTTACTTTAACTTTCACAATATTTTTATTGTTAAGCCCAAAATCCACTTATTCAAAAAACTTATAATACTTGTAACACATAACTTCTTAAAAAAGACCCGAGCTTGATTTTAAAGTATCAAAATTGACTAGGACATGCTTGGACAAAATTATGTGTTTACAGTCATAAGAAGCTCATAACTCTTTAAGATTATACACACTAATATATGTGCACCTTTTAATGTTTCATCTTTTGGTGAAAAAGGATTATTTTATCATATTTATTATGATTTTTGACATGAAGGATATGTCTACTTGTTGCATGAAAAATGTCAATCAGTTACATCTTAGAGATATTTATTAATGAGGTTGAAAAAGAATAAGACAATAAGGTGAAAAATGTCAGACTAATAGAGGTGGTGAATATTATGAAAGATATGATGAAAATAGACAATGTCCATTTGCTAAATTCCTTGAAAAGCATGGCATACGTGTGCAATACACAATACCAATTACACGTAATAAAATGGTATTGCAAAAACTTGTAACCATACTTTAATGGATATAGTTAAGAGTATGTTAAGTAATTCTACTTTATCCTTTTATCTTTGTGGATGCATGCTTTGAAAACCGTCATGCATTTGTTAAATAAGGTTCCTAGTAAGGCAATTTCAAAGACTCTTTTTGAATTATAGACAAAAAAGAAACCAAGTTTAAGGCACTTGCATGTTTGCAATTGCCCAAAATAAGTAAGAGTTTATAATCCACATGAGAAAAAACTAAGGTTAAGAACAACCAGTGGTTTTTTCATTGGTTATCCAAAAATATCTAAAGGGTATAGATTTTACTATCCTAACTATAGTATAAGAATTATTGAAACTAAAAAAGCTAGGTTTATTGAAAATAGTGAAATTAATAAGAGCGTAGAACCACATAAAGTGAAATTTCAAGAAGTTAGGCACAAACTCCTTTATCTATAACTTCTTCTCAAATTGTTGTTCTTATAATTGTTGAACAATTTAATAATTACAAGAACAACAAATAAATGACCAAGCACCCTCTAATGAAATTTTTGCCAATAAACCTACAGTGGATGAACCATATGAAATAGCATTATGATGGTCTCAAAGTGAATAAACCATATGAAATAACATTATGATGGTCTCAAAGGCAAAAGAGATTTGCTATTTCTAATGAATATATGGTTTATTTACAAGAATTAGAATTTGACATAGAAATTGGTAAAAACCCAGTTTAGTTTTCATGAGCTATAAAAAATACTAACTCTACTAAATAATTAGATGCTTTGAAAGAAGATTGAAACCAATGGATCATAATAATGTCTAAGATCTTGTTGAATTATCTCAAAGTTGTCAAAAAGTTAAATGTAAATGTGTCTTTAAGACCAAACATGACTCTAATGGCAATGTTGAATGATACAAGACTACACTTGTTGCCAATGGTTTTACTTAAAAAAATGGCATGACTATAAAGAGAACTTTTCTCCAGTTTCGAAAAAGAACTCATTTAGAATTATTATGGCAATAGTTGCCATTATGGCCTAAAGCTACATCAAATGGATAAGAAAATTATTTTTTTAATAGGAATTTAGATGAAGAAGTTTGTATGGAACAACTTGAGGGTTTTTCAAATAAAAGAAAGGAATAGTGTGTAAACTTAGGAAGTCAATATATGGACTTAAACACGTTTTCTGACAATATCATTTCCTTTGGAGTTAAGAAAAACACCATTAGTCAGTGTATATATCTGAATGCCAGTGAGAGTTAGTTTATATTTTTTATTTGTATGTTAGTGACATTTTGCTTGCTATAATAATATGGGCTTATTATATAAGACCAAGAAATTTCTCTTTGAGAATTTTGAAATGAAAAATATGGGTGAGACATCCTACATGATTGAAATTGAAATATTCTATAAAAGATCAAAGTGATTGTTCAGGTTATCTCATTAAACATATACTAACAGAGTTTAGAGAGATTTACAATGAAAAAGTGCTTTGCAAATGTTGGTCTAATCTGAAAGAAAAGTATTGAGATACTTGCAATAAACAAAATATTACATGCTCTCTTATAAAGTATTCAAATTTAGATTTTGTTAGGTGTGTGGATACCAAAAAATTTATATTTGGCTATTTGTTTCTTTTTGCTAGTGGAGTGATCTCCTAAAAATGTGTGAAACAGTCTTCCATTACTGTATCCATAAGGAAGTTGAGTTTATGGCATGCTTTGAGGTTACTATTCATAGTTTATGGCTATGAAATTTTATTTCAAGACTTGTAATTGTCGACAGTATTGTCAAGTCGTTGAAAATTTATTGTGCTAGTACCACAACAACCTTCTTTTCTAAAAATGACAAGTATTTCAAGGGTGTTAAACACATGTAATTGAAATACTTTGTCGTTAAATAAAAAGTTCAAAAACAAAGGATGTTAATAAAACATATTAGCACAAATCTTATGGTTGTGCATCCGTTAATAAAAGGTTTGTCACCAAAGGCATTTAATGAATATGTCAAAAGAATGAGTAATATTGAAAACCATTGTTGACATTATGGTAAAGTTTTATGTTCTTTAAATATTTGACACTTTAAGCTCTTTTAAGTATTCTTTTTTGTACATTAATGCATCATGATCCATTATGTTAGTATATATACATGATAAAAATTATGAGAATATGAATAGAATTTGTCTCTAACAAAGACATTATTGTTCAAAGATTATGATATCTCTCATTACAAATCATGCTAAGTATAAAACTAATATTGTGATACATGAAAGGGACTATGCTGAGCTAAAGACATATGGTCACTATGATCCTTATTAATTTTTGCTTAATGATGATTTATGATTTGATCAATTTAAGAAATAACTTAACTTATATTATGCACAATTTGATTTATTATTAAGCTATAGAGTTGAATAATTCCTCATAATTTCACATAAGTCAAGTGGGAAACGTTAGATATTATATGACCTACATGCTATTATCTAACTTAAGTAAATATCTTTTATTTATTTAAAAGATATTAATGGTTTAATAATTATTATATGTTAAAAATATTTTTTATCAATAAAGATTAAAATAGGTTTGTTTTTACTTATGAAACGAATAATGAATGTAATTAAAACAAAAGAGAATTTTGTTTACAATTCATATCTTGAAAAAACGTATGACTTAAATGTCATTAAAAATGAAAGAAAAAATTACTTCACTCTTTCTGCCTATAAATAGATACATTATAATTCATCTAGAGTGTATATGAAAACTTAAGAGATCAAGAGAAAGAAAAACCAAGTTTCATAAAAAAATTCTTTCAACAAATTTATTATAGATCAAGGTTTGCTTCTTTTCAATTAGGAAATTATGAAAACATATTATTTTAAGACTTGGAACATTAAGACTAAGCAAAGTTATGACTCAATTTGCATAATAAAGAAAATTTAACAACCTCATCTTGTAAGAAATGGTATAAGCCTTTAGTTGCTTATTTTATAAGTCTGTCGATGTAACTTTACTTGCCATAATAACCTAAATCTAGTAATTGATCAGTTTTATTTACATTCCTTTTTAAGATATGTTTGTATTTTCTACTGTTATTCACAATTCATATATTTAACAATGTTAACTCTCAAGCTTTAAAAATTAACAAAGGAAATTTTGATTGACTTTTGTTTCTTTGCTTATTAATCTTTACCTCTATATTTGTTCCAATTCATGTACAATGGCTATTCCATATTTATGTTGTATTAATTTTCATTGGTTTAGATAAAAGCCTTGATGCTTTCTTTTTTTTGGACAAAATAATGGAAGATACCACTTTCAATTTTAAGGTTTTAGGCCTTACAACCCTAATGTGTCTTCTTGCATAAAGTTAACAACTCTTAATGGTGGATCAATTATGATATTCAAGTCAACAAAAAGCTAGCTAGCTATATAATTAGCACAAAAATTAGCCTCTCCAAAGATATATTGAATTCTTCATTCCCAACCTCTATTGAGAAATTGTTGAAATTGACAAAAAAATGATAAAAAGGTTCATTCGCACAGATAGTGCTTGTAATCTTTTTCACTGCCAACAATGAGTTAAATTTAATAATCAATCTTTGAAAACCTTTATTCCAACCAAGTAATATTCCTATCCACATAGCATATAGTTCAGCTTGGAGTATCGAACCATGTCTAATTTTCCTAAAAAATCCAAGTACAATATCCATTACAATCTCTTGTAATACCTTTTATAGTCAACTAACCTGAATTAGATAGAGCAGAACCATCCACATTAATTTTAATAGAGGTAGCTAAAGGAGGTTTCTAAGCAATAAGAGAAACTTGCTTAACATAAGTAAAGCCTTGGGAAACCCAAAAACAAGTAAACTCTCTAAGCCTATCCATAACAATATTGAAAACATAAATAAGCCAAGAAAAACTCCTCAAAAACACATTTATTCCTCTATTTTTAGACATGCCAACAACCAAATGCAAGTACAACAAGCCAAGGAATCCCATCAACTAAAACATTATTCTTAAATAAATTAGACATAATCTAATCCTACAAGGACAGGAATGAAATTGCTCCAAGGTAGAACCCTGAAGCCAACAAGTCCACATCATACATGAATCTTTGCAATTCCTAAACAGATGCAAAGTCGATTCATCTTGGTTCTCACATCTTAGAAAGCTAGACGAGTTAGATCTTCCCCTAGCTTTACATGCCTTCCTTATAAGTATCCTATTGTGCATTACTAACCAAATAAGGTATGTAATCTGAGGTTGCACATCCAATTTTTAAATTGTTAACCATTTAACAATTGGACAGTAGATCACCTAGCAATAATTTTTAACCAAGTAATGCTAACCTTGAAACATGCTCTTTTACACATAGAGGCATAGCTAGTGGGCAAGCATGGACCATGGCCTTTCAAAAAAATTTTAACACCCTTATATGTATAGTACTATTTCCCATGAAATTTACTATTTTACCCTCTTCTCCCGTTGAATTTACTATCGACCCTCTTTTTCTCTAAACTTGACTTTGCCTCTATCTACATGTCTTTTTAAATTTAAATTGTTTGAATGACATTGATTGAATTATATTGAAATATAATTTAAAGAATATACTTAAAATGCTTAATGTTTTTGGAAAACTCTATGGCTATCAATACATTTTTTTTGTCACACATTTTCTTTTCTGATATTGCCCTTTTTTTTTACATATTTGTATTGTACGATGCTATCAAATAATTCCTTTGCCTTTTATTATTTTTTGTATTTATATATGAATTTACATTTGATGGCTATCAGTGTATAAATTCTATACACTGTTAGTGAATTAGATTATACTATCTTATTAATAAAGTGAATGAGATAATGACATTTTATTAACGAATAAATTTTAAAAAAGTAAATTTTTTTATATTTATTTTAAAAATTAATATTTAATATTAATGAGGTGTCATCAACCGATTCACTAATAGTGTATAAATTTATACAATAATGATATAGCAAATAGAAACTCTTTACAAATTTGCGTCATTTTTTCCTTTCTTCTATTGCTATCAAAATTGAGTCATCTTATAGTTTTTTAACATGTATTATTTTTTACACACAAGCTTAGTCAATTCTCAGAAGTTCAAATGTACCCATTTATTGTATTACTAAAACCTCTAACCCCAAAATTGCTTCACTCTTTTACCTTTTATGTTTGAAAGATTTAATTTTTTTATTAAATGTTTAATTTAGGACAAACATTTGGGGTGTTACTTATTTCAAGACTAAATATATTATTTTATTCAGAACAAATATTATCCGTTTGAAACAATTTGATACTTTTTTAAATGGAAAAAAGTAGGTGAAGGGAGAGACTAAGATTTTTAGCCGAAATCATACTCTAAAATCATTTCACTTTAAATCTCTGTCGATGAAGGTCCCACAAGCAATGTTGTTAATTTCTTTTCGATATCAATCACCATGCTCCAATTATATAAAAATACAATATGTCTAAGGATAATTTTTCGTATTAAATTTTGTATCGGATAATATCGATTATTTTTATTAGTTTTAATTGATTTCGATAAATTTTGATGAATTAACTTATTTGATCAATACGTGAATATAAAATATATTTTTGTAAATTTTAACTTATTTTTTGTTGTTTGATTATTTTTAATTAAATAAAAATAAAATTAATTGATAAAATAATTCTTAAAAGTTAGGTTTCCTTACTTTTTACTATATTTTTTTTCTATATTTTATTTTTTCAAATTAAAATTCATAAGTATTTTAATTATTTTTTAAAAAAGTAATTATGTTACCTTTTAAAGTTCAATAACTGAATTGGCATATATCATTTTAAAAAATCAAAATATTATTTAATATGATAAATATTTAATCTCTTTCAAAAAATAATTATATTTTTTAAAAATTTAATAACTAATATCAATATATATCATTTAAAAAAATTAAAATATTATTTGATACGACCTTTCTCAGAGAGAGGCTTTATAATGTTTGTGAGGCGACTGGGAAATCGCGGCCGTAATAAATCAATGTAACTTTTTCAGCGGTGCCACAAGTCTCAAGCCAGACCCTTGTCGACTTTTAGGGTCTAGATCTCAGCCTCCGCTCTTCGCCATGGCCTTTGTCGAACCCTACGGTATACTTCACACCGTTGGACAAACATTACTATCGTGGTTCTTTGATCTGATATATACACTATTGCTCTTACTATTTGTTTGCTTTTTTTACTGGCTGGACAAAATTAAATCTGGAACAATCTTCGATCTTGATTTAGCATTTAGCAAAATGAGGGGTTTGATCTGATATTTTTCCTAAAACAACAACAAATAAATAAATAAAAGTACAAAATTGCATTAGGGTAATTTTAGTTTGAGAACTTTTTCTGACATTTTTTAGTTCAAGTACAAAGAGGAAAAAAAAACTCTTGGTTCACATTTATAAGAAAAAATTGTAGGAAAAAAAGCAAAACAAATTAAAACATTTTTTAAATTGGATAAATGTCTAGTAATTTTCATTGTCACCTTTGGCCAAGTTAACGTTACGTGCTTTTAGCGTCATTTTATTTTATTTTATATTATTATAAATTGATAAAGTTTAATTTTTATTTCTATAAAATAACATGTTTATAATTAAATTATAAACTCAGGGACACCCCAAATATTTAATATTAAATTAAAAATTTACTCAATTTTTTTTAATCTTCAAAATTCATTAAGATGGTCTTACTCTTACAAGATCTACAATGACCATAACAAGGGTTTTTCATATGGTTGAAAAAAAAAAAAAGCAAAGCAATAGACAATGACGTAAAACGATGTGACAATTGTGTCTTTGAATTAATTAGTATAGTTGCCTTGATTATACTATAACACTTACGACTCTTCTCTTTTGCTATCAAGAGCCAACCCCCGCCTCCTTTTTTTGCCCATAGAATTAACCCCGTTCAGCCCATTTATTCTTTTGTGATAAAAGAGCATTATAGGTCACTATTGAATTTTGTTAGTGTACATTAGTTTTATTGAATTTTACCACGATATTTTCTATTTTGTTAATTATTAAATAAAAAAAGGAAATCAGAATATTTTAGGAAATATTTAATAGAAATGGAAGATTTTGCAGTTGTACTTACAAATTTTCTTCGATTTTTGGACAAAAAGCAGTAAATTAGCATATTTCCTAAAATACATTGTTCATTAAAGTGGTTAATCCATCATTTTCATTATTTTATGTTAAAAAATCAACAAAATTAAAAATTATAAGGATAAAATTTAACAAGAATAAGAGTAGAACGGCGAATTATAAAGTGACAAAATCCATTATGACCCATAATATAATAAAAAATTTTCATTATTGACCCATAATAGAGTGATAAAATTCACATTTATCCTTTTTATTTTACGAATTCGTTGAGTATTTATGTGCTATTTTAAACTATGTACTCTTTCGTACTCAATATTATGTTTGGAGCTCCAACTAATGAAAAATAAAACATCAGCATTTAAGAACAGAATAGATGTCAAGCATCATTAGCAGCGTTAGGAGGACAATACACCACCAAGAAACATTACATAATGGCATAACGGCTATCACAATTAAAAGACTTCCAAGTTTAGAAGTTCAAAACATACCCTAACGAAACAAAATCGATAACAACAATCCTACAGAAGCTAACCTGCTATAAGACATCCGTTGGCTATTTGCTAGTAATAGCCACTGCCCTGCTCGGTAAAATTCAACTGAGCTATGAATTCTACAAATTATTAATGTTCCGAAGGTTTCTAAAGCATCAAAAGCTGAGGTATTTTATAAATTAAAGAGTAAAAGAGAGAAATCTATTCCTCTTGGCTAACTTGAAGATTTTTCATTTTAGTTTCCAATTCATCCTCATTAGCTTCACCGTCTCCAGAGTCTTCATCATCATCTCCTCCTTCAGGATCATTCTCATCCAAGGAACCAAGCATGTCAGGAGACTTCTTGAATATTTCCTTCAACTCATCAATACCATCATCAGACATGATATTTCCATTGATGTTTAACAAAGTAAACCCAGGTTTCTGAACAACTACTTGAGCCAAATGTCGAGCCCCAGCCCTTCTAATAAAATTGGTGCTCATATCAACTTCCTTTAAAAGGGTGTGCCCTTCTTCCAAAGCCTTACTTATTTGGATAGTACCTTCATCCTTGAGTTCGTTCTCAGCCAAGTTCAACTTTGTTAGATGCTGCTTTGCTGCTATACAAACAGCTATACTAGGAGCAGCATCAGCCGTTAAGTCATTTCCAGCCATTTCCAGAACTTCAAGAGAAGGGGCCGATTCCTTTAGAGCATTGGCTATAGCAATAGCACCCTCATTTTCCAAGTTGAGACAACTCAAGTAAATCTCAACCAGATCCAAATGTTTTGAGAGAGCTTTACTCAGAGCAACTCCAGCTTCTACACCAAACATGTTGTCCCGCAGGTCAAGCTTCTTTAAATGGGTGCAAGACTTGAGGGATTCTGATAAGGCAACTCCTCCTTCAGAACCAACCCTTGTAGAGGAGCATCGAAAATCCTCCAAAACAAGAGAGTGCTTCACAACATCAGAAATTGCAAGTGCACCCTCATCTCCTGTCATATTATTATGAAAGTGAAGGACCTTCAACTTCTCAGTAGAGGGAATCAATTCACTGATGGCTCTGGCAGCTTCCTCCGAAATACCATCGTTCATTAAGTAAAGCTCCTCTAAGCATCTCTGTGATTTCAGAAGAGCACCAAAAGCCCTAACACCCTTCTCACCTAAGGCATTGTCTGAGAGGTTAAGAGACTTCAAAACACTACCCTCCAAGGCAGCTGAGAATATTTTCATAACTTCAAGGGCCTCTGCCTCTGGTCTTCCGGCAATAAAGTCTGACAAATCAGCTTCTTTCAAATGATTCTTGAGGGAAACCAAAATGGGCTCGGCAACACGAGCTGCTCCTAAACCAAAGCTTCTATTACTAAAGCATATCTTGGTGTAACAATTTCTTGGTTCTTTTAATGGCCTTAGAAGACTCTCAGCCTCTTCTGCCTCAATAAAAGCCCGTTGGCCTTTAGATATATCAAAGAAGGTTTCAGAGGAAGCATCTTTCTCAGATGCCAACTCCTTCTCCTCCTTTGCTGCAGGCCCTCTTTTAAGAACTTCCAACAAAAGTTTACTACATTCCTTGGCATAAAGCTGCACTGCAGCACCACCATCACCATCAGGCTCCCGATCATACTGTTCATTAGCTATGTTAAAAGCTACGTCCTCAATTTTCTTAGCATTCTCCTCAGCTTCTTCTTTGTTAAGAGCCCCATACTTCTGGGTAAAGATAGAATTACAGGTGAGATTGTTTGTCAAGCGTTGCACGAGTACCTGCCGAGTGCTTTCACTAGGGGGCCATAGTTTAATCAAGAATGGCCTGCGTTGTGAATTTGTACTGGAATCCATTACAGAACCTAAAGAATTGCGACACAAATACTTAATAGCCTCAGTAGATATTAAAATAAAGACATGAGAATAGAGTAATGCAAAGACATTACAACAAGAAAACATGTGTGCAATATTAACTTTCACATAGTTCAACTGATTCCCTAAAAGAAAAGTGCAATATTGATCGGAAACTTCCTGCAAATTTGGAAAAGCAAGTCATATACATGCATCCATGTGTATATTTTCACATACAAATGAACAATTAGGAAATAAGAAATTCATAGCAAACCAAACTCTAAATCCGTTTCTTTCAACAATAATAATATATTATAAGTAATAGAATAAAAAAGAATAAATGTCCCAAAAAGACCAAAAAAAAAAAATCAAAATCCCATTGAATTTAAATTTCAACGATTGATTGTCATTTATTTACCCAAAAAAAAAAAGCTTAAAACTTCCCTTTGGGGGAATTTTAAGTTTAAAATTTGAATCCTTGCAACAAATTCATTAACATTGCAAAACCAAAATATTAAAAGAAAAAACCCAATGGTATTTCTCTTCCAACAATTTACCTAAAAAAAGACACTAAAAAGAAAGAAAATCTGAAAAATAGCAGCGGCCATTTGTTATTTGGTACAGTGGTTTTTCAGAGAATTGAATCAAAATAAATGATGCAATAAATAGAAAATACTAATCATAATGAAAAACCAAGATCTAAAGTAGTAAAGAAGTGTTTTATTTTTAATATTTTAAACATAAAAATAGGATAAAAGGAAGACAAATTTTTAGCATCAAAATCAACATAACAGTTTAGATATTCCCTTAAATATAGCAGATCCGAAGGAAAAATAAATAAATATATAAAACATAAAAGAAAACCCGAAAAAGAGAGCAGAGATTGGATTGGAAGCCGCCAAAAGATTTTTGAAACCAGAAAAGTTAGAACAAGTATTTTAACAGTAACGGAAACCTAGAAATAACAAACGGAAGAAATTAGCAGCTATAATTGCAAAAGAAATATAATTTTGTGAAAAAAAAAAAACAAGAAAGGGAGAGTTACCCGGTTTAATTATTTTGGGTTTGATTTAGTTATTTGAGTCTGAGAGAAGAAGGCTGGAGGGGCGGAGGGTGGGAGTGCAGAGTGGGAGTGTGGAGGGAAAAGAGAATTGATGAAAATGAAAACCCCGGAAAGGTGAAAGAAACTTCGTAGGTCTTTTCCGGAATTAACTTGGGATTATTTATAATATTAATAACATATTAAATTAATTTGTTGTCACGAGTTAATATTGATATTATTTTAATTTATAAATGTAAATTTATAATAATAAAATGAAGTTAGGGATATAAATATTTTTTTCGCTTTAAAAAATTTACCCACACATATTGACATTAAATTTTTTTATTTTTTAATTCATTTTTTTCATTTTTATCTACGTCATGAATGGATAATATTTATTAAGTATTAGTTATATGAGATTTCACATTTGTTAAATAAATGATGTGTTTTGTTTTGAAAAAATTAATAATAGTAGTAGTAATAACTTAAAAGTGGTTACTAATAAATTTTTCAATTTGGAATATTTTATTTGTATAAACGAGGAAAAAAATGACTTTGTACTAACCAATGTTTTAAATTGAGTATCGTATTTTTATTTCATGAGTGTTTGAAAACTTATTTAAATTAGTTTCTTTCAAGGATTGTATCCGTTCGATGAAACTTTTTGTGCATTTTTTACTTTTGGACCAAATTTAAGTATCAAGCCAACCTGAATTAATGATGCTACATTAGCTCGATCATCTCACTAGCCTACCTAGTAAGTCCCCCTAAATGCTGACTTATCATCTCCAGAGTGAACGATCAACATCCAATCAGCTTGGTCTACCAAAACATCCCAAGTCATAGGACTAACCTTTGTTAACCGAAACTGCCCATGTCGCTTCTCTTTACAAGTATAAAATTGGACCATTTAGGTACCATTTTCCCATCTTACTTTATCTTGCTTTCTTCTACTTTCTTTGCATTTTCCTTCCTTGTTTCTTTTTTTGTCGATCTCTGACTTAAATGTCGAAGTACAAATACTGAAACCATTCATAGCCTTTTTCTTTAACCACTATATTTTTCTTTTTTCTTAATTTCAAGGTTTTACCCCTCAAAGATAGCTCAGCACCAATATCTGACATGCCAGGTAGGCAAATTGTCTCAATTAGGACAAAAACCCATACTAGCCAACCCATAGATTGACCAACACCAGCAGGACTCACAATAGAGTAATTCTTAGCTTTAAACCAACAATGACAATCCTTCAAAGAGATGATCCAAAAACATACTTCACCACAAATGTCTAAAGCACCCAATCCAATCACCTTAAAAAACCCACACCAAGAAAAGCTACCAAGTTATAATGACATTGAAGCTTTTTCAATTTTAGGAGAAGAAGAACACACCTCCCAACCAATCATTACCATACCTACACCTCAACATAAACCACCATTAGAAAGTCCAGATAAATCATCCCCAACCCTCAACCGAACCAAGATTTAGAACCTCAAAGGTAAGCCATGAAGAAAGAATTGAAAGGAAAAGCCATTGTATTCGAGGACAAGCTGAAATTTTTAGAGACCTTACCCTTCACTAAGGAAATAGATCAGACCATGCTCCTAAAAAGGTTTAAAATGCAGACTTTTAAGACATATGATGGTACTACTAACCTTTTTCATCATTTAAAGCTTTATTAGACTACTATGATGATGTAAAGAGTCGATGAAGCATTAATGTGTAAAGGATTAGCTACTACAGTCAAAGAGATACCCAGTCCTAGTTTTGTAGTTTATAACCAAAATATATAACCACATTTAAATATCTCCACCACTTTTTCCTATCTCGATTTGTCAATAACCGATGAACAAAGGAAACTACACTCAGTCCGATGTTGATCTACCAAGGCAAAAATGAATCTTTGAAAGACAACATCATGCATTTTAACATGAAAGCCCTTCAAGTGAAAGACCTGGAACAAGCAAACGTTGTTATTACTCTAATCAGTGGGCTTAGTGATAGAAAGTAGTATTTCAAACTTACCATTTTCATAGAGCTACCAAAAACATTGGCAAACATGTTACTCATTTTGGAAAAATACATCAATGTTGAAGTTACAATAAAAGATAACCAAAGTAAAAGAGGTTCATCCTCATCTTCAGCCTAAGAAAAGAAAAAAAAAAGATACAATCCCCCAATAGGGAAAAGATCAGGGTACCTAAGGGCCAAAAGCCCAAGCCAACAAAGAAACTACATTACATTGAATATCTTTGAAAAGAGGATTTTAATGCACATTGAAAAAGACCCTAAGCTCAGATGGTCAAAGCCACTTAAGCATAACATCAAAAAAAGACCCTATAGAAAGTGTGCTTTCTACAGAGACATCAGTCACAACATTAAAAATTGCATCAATTTGAAAAATAAAATAGAAAATCTAATTAAAAGAGGTCAATTGGGCAGGTTTATTGATCGAACAAGACAAGGTCAAGGCAGAGCAGACTTTAGAGAAATGAATCAAATAAAAAGGATAATAAGGCATCAAAAAGACAAAGAAAAATGAACGAGAATGTTGAAAACTTAAGGAATTAATAAGAAAAAAAAGGCTATAGATAACAGGCCCATCATAAGCATTATTAATTAATAATTGGGGCAGCTCTACCTCAGCCAAAAAGAAGTATGATTAAGGAATAGTAATGGTAATAAGATCCTCGACCAAGAAATAAAAGAACCATAAAGACAAGTCATCTCTTTGACCTAATGAGATATAGAAGGGATTTAATTCCCATATAATGATACCATTGTAATTACTATTGTTGAGTATAATCATGTGATGGGAAGTATTTTATTTGATAGAGAAAGCTCAATAGATGTCTTATATTATGCCATGATGCTAAAAATAGGCATAAAAGAAAATTGTTAAAATTGTACACCACCATGTTGATTGGCTATAGAAATGAAAAGGTACTCGTGAAGGGTACTAAGCCAAAAAGCATCACCTTGATATTGAGTTCATGACGGTGGATGACCCTCTATTTACAACATGATTTTAGGCTGACCTCGTAAGTCTGTTATAAGAATGATTGGCTCAGCTCTTTATTTCACTATCAAATAAAATCCTTCTCATCACATGATTATACTCAACAATAGTAATTACAATGGTATCATTATGTGGGAATTAAATAAAAAGTTGTGCCAACGTCATAATGGTAAAAAGGTAAAATGGAAAATGAAGAATATACGTGAAGTTTACCAACCTTAACAAAGCCTGTCCAAAAGATAATTTTCCTTTACCTAGCATATATATACTAGTAGATGGTAATGCCAAGCACGACCTATTCATATTCATGAATGCTTATTTTGGCTATAATTAGATTAAAATTTTTGAAGATGAGAAAAAAATAGCTTTTATAACTAAAAAAGGTCTGTATTATTACAAAGTAATGCCTTTTAGCCTAAAAAATACTGGGATAACCTACGAAAGGCTAGTCAATAAAGTCTTTAAAGATCAAATTAGTCAAAATGTCAAGATGTATGTAGACAACATGATTGTGAAGAGTAAAAGCTCAATTGAATGCTTGAAAAATCTGAAGAAGACT
This sequence comes from Durio zibethinus, assembly GCF_047325235.1. Taxonomy (NCBI): domain Eukaryota; kingdom Viridiplantae; phylum Streptophyta; class Magnoliopsida; order Malvales; family Malvaceae; genus Durio; species Durio zibethinus. The sequence goes on along the minus strand of NC_143188.1, from coordinate 6,552,642 downwards.
TTCAATACTTTGAAGAGATATAATATGAGGCTCAATCCGAATAAATGTGCTTTTGGGATAACGTAGGGAAAATTTCTCAATTACATGATCAATGAAAAGGGGATAGAAGCAAACCTAAAAAAAGTTCAAGCCATCTTTATCATGAAAGCACTGATCTCAATAAAGAAGGTGTAGAGGTTACTTGAGAGAATTGCTACTCTAAGTGTATTCATGTATAGATTAACAGATCAATGCCTATCTTTCTTCAAAATGTTTAAAAATTTATTAAATTTCATATGGACAGCTCAGTGTCAGAAAACATTTAAAAAGTTTAAAGAGTTCTTATCCTCTCTATATATTCTTTCTAAATCAAGCACTAGCAAGGTACTATATGTATATTGCTACAACCAACTAGGCTATCAGCAGCTCAATATTGGTTAGAGAAAAAGAAGAAAAAAGATAGAAATCGATATATTTTGTAAGCAAAGTACTAATAGGGTCCAAGATGAACTACTCCAAAATAGAAAAGTTAGATTATGTCATCATCACATCGATTAGAAAGCTCATCTTATATTTTCAAGCTCACATGATCAATGTGCTAGTCGATTAGCCACTTAGGTAGTTTCTACAAAAGCCCAAACTGTCAAAAAGACTAATCAAGAGGTGCTAGCAGATTTTGTTGCTAAATGCACCTTGGCTCAGATTAATGAACAACCCAAAGAGATTGATGAAATAAAAGAAAAAAAATATGAAAACTTTTTTATGGATGGATCAGCTATTAATCAGAGAAGTGAGGTTGGCATAACTTATCAATTTAGAGAACATGTAATTTAATATGCCTTAAAGTTTGGGTTAAAAGCTTTAAATAGTGAAGCTGAATGTAAAGCAACAATTATTGGTATAAGATTAACTATCGAGCTAAATGTGAAGAACATCATTGTGTATAGTGACTCTTAACTAGTTATCGATCAAATAAATGAAGAATTTAGAGTCTAAGAAGAAGGAATCAAAAAGTATGTGAACATAGCATTGGCACACTTGGCCATATTTTTTAAGGTTAAGATTAGAAAAATATTGAGGTCAGATAATACCCTGGCTAACTTATTATCTAAGTTGGCATAAAAAATAACAACCAATAGCTCAGCTCATGTTTTGGTGGAAAAGCTTATAAAGAAAAACATTTATGAAAATTGGTCAACCAAATTGAAGAAAAAGAGTCATAGATGACCCTAATCAGAGCTTACTTAATTTCTAGTGAATTACCCAAAGATAAGGCCTGAGTTAAGGTTTTAGTGAAAAAAGCTTATTGGTACACTATGAAAGAAGGCAAATGTGACATCAACCAAAAAGAAGGCAAACTACATACTTAAGGAAATCCATGAGAAAATATGGGGTAATCACCTTGAATTTCAGCTATTCACCTATAAAGTACTTAAACAAAGTTACTACTGGCCAACCATTAAAAAAGATATGATTGACTAGATGAAGAAATGTGTGTCTAAGGTTCATATATGTACAACACCTTCTATCAATAATGCTAACTCTTTTTATTAGCCCTTAGCTTTTTATGTAATGGGGAATGGATGTCTTCAGTCATTTCACCTCGACCATAAGGTAAAGGAGATTCATGTTATTAATAGTTAACTATTTCACTAAATGCCTCGAAGTCCAGGCATTAACTACCACAATTGAATCTTAAGTTGAAAAGTTTTGTTTGAAAGAATATAGTTTGTCGATTTGGTTTACCTCGAGCCATAATAAAAAACAATGGAAAATAGTTCAACAATCCAAAGTTTTACGGAGTGGTGTTCCAACTTTAGCATTGACCTAAGTTTCACCTTAATTGCACATTCTTAGTCTAATGGTCAAGCCGATATGACTAATAAAACCATATTAAAAGCCCTTAAAAAGAGGTTAGATTAAGCTAAAGGTAAGTGGGCCAATGAGCTATTTTGAGTGCTATGGGCTCTTAAAATAACCATAAAAATTCTTACAAAAGAAATTCCCTTCAACTTAGCCTTTAGAATGGGTGCCATGGTACTTGTGAAGATTGGCCTCCCTAGCCTTTAAGTTAAGCTCCAAACTGATAAGAAGAATGAAGAAGCCCTTAGGGCTAATCTGGATTTAACAGAAGAGCAAAGAGACATTGTTTTGATTGAAATAACAGCCTATTAGCACAGAGTGTCCAATTTTTATAATAAAAGGGTCCAACGAAAGAACATAAAGAAAGACAACCTGGTGTGTAAGAAAATAAAAGCCTTAAGAGTTGATAATCGAGGTGAAAAACTACCTCTAAATTGGAAGGGCCTCTGCATTGTTAAAGAGGTCATCCAAATGTGACCTACAAGTTGTAAGACATGAATGGTAATCCCATTTTGGGGACATGAAATGCGAATGACCTAAAAGTTTATCACCAATAACGGCCCTAAGGTCGAGCTACCACTTGTAACTCTGAAGAATTATTTGCTTATTCCCTGAGCTGAATAAAAGCTTCAATACTGTTTATAACATACAATATTAGATTTAATGTTGTGTATAAAGTCTAAAGCTTAAGGATGAACCAAGCTAACTCTTAAAGTCAATAATAAAGTTCAAATTAACAATCACATTTGAAGTCCATTGTTTGAAGTTTATTGATCAGGTTAACAAAATAAACTAATCGATCTGACACTAAAAGAATAATCAATTAAAAAACCATTACATAAAATCTATTAATAATGAAAAATTGATCTTAAAAAGTAAGTTTATAATTCAAGTGGGAACCTCGGTGATAATCTTATATCGAGTTGGCACTTATGCAATTTAGATTTTCAAGTTAATTTAATTTATCTGATTATCATGTGAAATACCGAACTAAGACTTGTTATTTAGTATTAAAAAAAGATGAGCTATGAAATAAAAGAGAATAAATTCAAAGCTAAAACTTGTGCAAAAAATGTATATTTCCATTTCATCAAAAATTATTTACATCATCTAGTTAATTTGAACAAAAATTACAAAAGTTATCAAAAGAGAAAAAGAAAATCTATCCTAAGTATCCTCATTAACAGGCTCCCATTTTTGTTTCTTAGGAGTTAGCATTACAGGCTCATCAGCTCTGACCTCAACCTCAAGTTCCTTAACCTCAACTCTGAGGGTATCATTAATAGCAACTTCCATTTCTGTATTTTTTTCATCTTCAACGGCATTAGCAGGCATAAGAGCTTGGTTGGACTTTAGATTATTAAAGTTGATCTCAAACAACTCTAGGTCAACATGAAAGAACTTCATTTCTTTCAACACAAAGTTGAGAGAGCCAAAGACTTGCTTATAAGCAAACTCCATTTGCCTATTGTAGAACTCATTGGATGTCAAGAAATCTTCCACTGCTTGCTGCCTGGCTTTTTTTTCAGCTTCAAGCTCTGACCCTAGCCTTTCCACCTTAGCCAAGGCCTCATTGAGCCTGAGATTGGCCTATTATTGTAGAGACTTAACTGTGGCTTTTTGAACTGACATGTCTTCAAGCCTAACAATTATGTCTATAAGCTTTTTGTTGAGTTCTTTATTAGATTTTTTTCATCTTGATATAGTGGGCTATAAGCTTCTTGTTCACTTTCATGGTAGCATTAAGGTTCCCAGTATAGGCATTGAGGTTTTGCTTGATCTTATGGTAATGCACAAAAGTTTAATAGCCACTTAGTAAACCCTACCCTGCAATTTGAAAGATTGAGGTTGGGAGCTATTTAAAGACTACAAAAGATAAAAGTTGAGCGTAGATTTGGTAAATAAAACAAATCAAGCTAAAAGACTTATTGACCTTTTTTGGAAAGGGTAACTCATGTGATCTTCCTAACCACTTCAAGGTTTTCGAATGCATTTTTTGTGAAATCGAACTCCACGTTTATTGTCACCCGTTCTGAAATGGGTTGTAGTCTCATGATTGATTTAGAAAAAGAGGTCTTAGTCTTTTACTTTTTCTAAAACTTTTGCATTGTGCTTTTTTACCTCTTTTAGGGTGGCGTAAAGCTGGATGAGGGTTGAAGAGGTGATGGATCAATTATTTTGATGCCCCTCAAAAGAGCACCAAACTGGATGGGGCCTTGACCCTTACCTTTTACCTTTGGAGCATGTACAAAGCAAGTCCAATAAAAAGGTCCATCTTGAGTTAACATCTCTGAAAGGAAAATATAACTAAATGTTAGAACAAAAATTTGATAAAATGAACACCTTATAAAGTTACTTCACGCCTACCCCAATACTTAACCTTCTTGATAACATTAAAGGAGGTTAGCTTATATACATCAACAATAGCTCTCATCTCTTAAGGAAATCAATTATTTTATCCTGAGCTTCAAGTTTGCTACTGGTGAAAGGGTCGACTTAAACATCTTAAAAATTCTAGGCCTATTATTTACCTCTCATACCTTATTGTTTTTTTTTTTTTTAATCAAAAGAAAAGTAATTTCCAACTCTTTATTGAGCTTGGGTAATTTGTAAAAATCTTCTTAATAGGTTGAGCTATTATATTGAACCAGCTCTTATCATGTGAATACTTTTTAACTATAATAAATTCCCTACACAAAAAGATGGTAGGAACTAATCTTAACTTTTTACAAAGAATAATAAAACCTATAATGTACGAAAAAGAATTTGAGACGAGCTAAGTGATAGTTAAATCATAACAAAAAATAAGATCTATAATTAAAAATTGTAAAAAAAAACCTTAGATTGACCACTACTAACTCTTAATACACCCAAAATTTATCCGTGTCTAAAAAAATAGTAACTCAATCATCTATGGTCAGTGCTATTATATTATACCTTTTCTTTAAAAACTTAAATATGACTTTCAAAGCATTAGAATGTGCATCAAACACATGTTAGGGTAGTTCTTGAGATTGGCCCTTCCATTTAAGCTCTGTATCACCTTATTCGAGGTTATACCTAAGTTACAGAGGGTGTTGAATTGGGTGAAGTCTTCTACATCATTGCCTTAGGTGATTTTTTCCTCTCTTTCACCCTCATCCTTTTCTTTAACTTGGTTGGACCTTTTTACCTGCTCCTTGCTCAAAGCCTGCTTATTTTCAAAAGCTTCATCGTCGGGTGACTCAGCTTTTAAAAAAAAAGTAAAGCCTTATACTTGAGTAAAATTTGGGACCTCTACTATGTCAAATAAAGAAAAAGGTGAAAACAAGCCAAAAAAATCCCTCAAGCTTAGACCATGAGTCAGAGTTAGAACCTCAGCTCGACCTAAAAGGTTGTTTGGAAAAAGTAGAAAAGTAAGAAATGTGAAGATGAGAAAGAGAAAAGTCTAAAAAAAAAAAACCAAGATGATAAGGAAAAAGGTCTAAAAAAGAAGAGAAAAAACCAGCTGAAAAAGTCAAACTAATTTCTAGCCTTAGAGTTAAAAGATTTTGGATTTTGAAATCTAATGTAGTAAGAAGCTCATCCATCCCATGATAAACTTGCTCTCATATAGCATGAGCATTGACTTCAATTTGTTTTTGGCCCTCAACAAACATAAAATTTAACTAAAAAATAGCTTGACTATAGTCCATTCCTATAATAACAGAAAGAACTTCACTATCTAAGGAAAAATCTTGGTAGTCTTGCTGACCTCCCATTACTTTTATGCTAAAATTCCCAAACATTCTAGAATCAAAAGACATAAGAAAAAATGATAAGAGACATTGAAAAATTGAAAAAAAAAAGAGGTCAATTAAAAGAATGTTATAAGTATTTGAGGTCAATTAAATCAGCTCAGATCAAGACTAGAAAGCTGTAACGTGATAAATTAAGGTCTTGGAGGACCATTTATATAGCAAACACAAAAATCAAATAAAGAATCCAGATTGTGCCACGTAGCCAAAATAATATTGAGGACGACCTTTTACATTCTTAGCTTTGATTTATTTTATTGCCTAATTTTCTCTATCCTAATTAAATGCAAAAAGGACACACTGATCATTTTAGCAAAGACCATTCACATCGGGCAAACACCTACAACATGTTAGATCAGCCATGTACTAACATAAAAAAAAAATTCAAAATCAACAAAAATTCATAAGTCCCATGTCAATCATCATAATAATGGGTTAGCAAATCACCAACAAGTGTGACATTGGACATATAAAACACATCAGCAGTCGCCCATAAACCTACCTAATCTGATCCTCATTCACACTAGCACTTTTCATCATTCACTTTAATGACTTCAGATTGAACCAACTGAATAAAGCCCTAAAAACCCATGCTCAAGAATTTAAGCTCAACACCGCCGAGCACATATAAGATCTACTTAACCAACACTTGTCAGTCTAATATTCAGATTGCTCGATGAAGGGATAGAATTTTAGGAGCATTTTTACATCCAAAGGGCAAAATAATTTTTTTCCCATTAAAGACTGTTAATAGATAACTAGGTGCACTTTATAACTTTTGGACTGAACTGATGTGTCAGGCCTACCTAATTTCACTGGGCTATATCAACTCGGCAACCTCACTAGTCTACCTAGTAAGTCCTCTTAAATGCTGACTTATCATTCCCAGAGTGGATGGTCAACATTCAGGTCAACTGATTTGTCAGGTCATCTTGGGTCTTAAAGCTAACCTCAGGTAGCCTAGGCTAACCTAGACTGCCCATGTGCCCTCTTTTTAAAAGTATAAATTAGACCATCTAGGTATTATTTCACCATCTTACTTTATCTTTCTTTCTTCTACTTGAATTTTTCTTTCTATTATCCTCCTCTGCCATTCTCTGACTGAAGCATTAGAACACAAACATTAGGACCACTCCCAACCTTTGTCATTAACAGTTCTCTTTCTCTTTTTCTTGATTTCAGGATTTTACCCTTCGAAGATAGCTTGGCACCAACAACATTATATTTCAAATAATTTTAAGAAAAATCAAATTTATCTTAACATGTACATTAACTAATACGCTTCATTTAAATATTAAATCATATGATTCAATTATTTCTTACAATTTATATATCTATCATAAAATTATATATTTTCAAAAAAGCAATAATATTAAAATATCTTTTAAATAAATGTAAATGTAAATTTCGTTTGTGATGATATTTAATAATAGCAAAATTTCACATTCATTAGTATTTATGTTTGTAATAGTTATTAATTTAAATTAATATCCTTTTCTCTGATTTTTTTAATCAATTTCTTCTATATTTTATTTTCCTTATTTTGAATATTTATTATTATTTAAATGACTTATTAAATGTTTTTTTTTTACTAAATTTACTACTATGGTTGAATTGATTTTAAAAATATTTAAATAATAGATTTATTTTCCTTCTTCTATCTAAAAATGAAATAAATTAAAAAAAGGAAAATGTTATATTAAGTCAATTTACATTTTTTCATTTTTGTCTTTTAAATATTTATCTTAAAAAATTTAAAAAGAGAATATAAAAGTAAAAAAATTATCCTTTTAAAATTCAAATTAAAAATAAAATAAAATAAAATAATCTCATAGGGTTCTTAATTGACACTTTCTCAAGGAATCCTAAAGGATTTCCTTAATCTATACTACTAGATTTTTACCTCTTATGTCGAAGCAGGTAATTTTTTGTCAAATTTTATTTTTAATATATTTATTATTTTTATAGAAAATATATTTATTATTTTTAATATAAACAATAAATATATTTGTTATAATAATTTTTATGAGAGATTACTTTCAGTATTAATTGATAGTAATTCAATATGTAGTTAAATCTTATATAATTATTTTAATATGTAATTTAATAGGGGTATTATAATAATTTTCCTAAAATATCAAATGTCTAATTCTCATGAAGCAATCACGAGGGTATGTTAGTATTTTCACATCTAGTTAATTTTATATCTTGTTAAAATTTAATATGTAATTTAATAAGGATATTATAATAATTCTAGCCAATTATGATAAAAGGGGCATTACCTTAATTATGGTAGGAGGGGCATTATAATAAGTGTGGTTAATCATGGTAGGAAAGTATTTCTATAATTATGGTAGGAGGATATTATAGTAATTTTGATTAATTATTTTTGAAAGGTTATTTCTATAATTATAATAAAAAAGCATTATAGTAATTTCGATTAATTATGGTTGGTAGGGCATTATAGTAAATTTGGACACTTGTTAGCTACTAATCAATTAATTAATAGGGTATTATAGTAATTTTTCCAAGAGATTACTTTTAATATATATATTTATTTTATTATAATAATTTAATATGTAGTTAAGTTTTAAATAATTTCCATGAAGCAATTACAAGGGTATTTAGTAATTTAATATATAATTAATTTTATATTTTGGTAAAATTTAATATGTAATTTAATATATGTATTACAATAAATTTCAAATAAAATGTCACATGTCATTTCGTAATTATGATAGGTGGGCTATTATAATAATTTTGGTCAATTATGATAGGAAGAGCATTTTTATATTCATGGTAAGAGAAATATTATAGTAAGTTTGGTTAATTATAGTAGGAGAAATATTTTCATAATTATAGTATGAGGGTTATTATAGCAATTTTAGCTGATTATGGAAGCATGGGTATTATTGTACTTTTATACACGTGTCAAACAATTGTCAAATAATTGGTGGGGTAATATAATAATTTCCAATATGATTACTTTTAATTATAGTTGGCCAATTATGGTAGACGAGATATTTTCGTAATTATGGTAAGAGAAAAAAATATAATAATTTTAAGCAATTATGATAAGCATAGCATTTTCGTAATTATAATAGGAGGAGGAGAATAATAACAATTTTGGATAATTATGGTAATAGGGGTATTTTCGTAATTATGATACATAAGACATTATAATAAATTTAGTTGATTATGAAAGCATGGTATTATTGTACTCTTGGGCACATGTCAAACAGCTGTTAAATAATTTGAGGGATAATTTTAATTTTCAAGGGGATTGTTTTAATTATATTGGGTGGCATGCCTGACTTTGTCGATTTGTTTTAATTAAAATTAATATAGATGGTTTGAATAAATATCAAACCTAAAAGATAGTTTTGTTTGGGAATTATTTTTCAAAAAAAAAATTTGTTTGTTAAGTTTATAAAGTGAGAATTATTTTCTATAAAAAAACTATTTGTTTGGTCTACTTTTATTCTTGTCAATCCTGTTTGATCCAACCACAAGAGTTTATTGTTCTAGTATTATTCTCAAATTGAGTTTTTTTTTTTTTTTTGCAATAATATTATTGAAGTTTCATGAACATTTGATACATGCAACATTTATCTCAAATTGCAAAAACTCTATCACTTGAAAATAGAGATGTCAATGGATAGGGTATGGAAATGATAGAGCATTTCCCATCCCCATCCCCATCTTTAGATTTTTATATTATATCAATCTCCGTACTCAAACCCAATAGGTATAATAAATTCATCCCTATCCCTGCGAATATTAATAGATATGGGTAATCCCATACCCATAACTTAAAAAAAAAAAACTAAAATTTATTTTTTAAAACTTTTTTTATCTTGTATATTTAGGTAATTATATATATTAATATATATTTTTAATAAAAATTTATTAATTTTAATTAATCTAGAATAATAATTTATATTATTTAATAAAAAATCTATTTACTAAATATATAAAAATTATATATAGGGTATGGATATGGGATGAGTGTTATATTGCCCATCTCTATCCTCATACCCAATAAAAATTTAAAATCATACCCATCCCCTTCCATATTCCCACAATGTAATGTCCATTACCATCTTCATTCGAGTAAAAAATTACGTTTTCTATTAGATATGGGTAAGATTGATATCTCTACTTAAAAAAGGCTTATAAAAAAAGACTATTGAAATTTTAGTACTTAAAAAAATACTGGTTAAAAAAGCAACTTACATTTACAGCTATCTTTTAATGCCCAATAAACCTCGCATCAAAAAAAGAAAAAAAAAACAACTATCAATAGAAAAAGTATTAGGAATACTTTTAATATATAATATAGATAGTATAGATATACAAGTGTAGGTAGATTTTTTTTTCCGCGTTAATCTATAGGGTTAATAGCACTCGTAGTCCCTAATTTTGATCTAAATTTTAATTTGGTCCTTAAATTTTAAAAAGTTCTAATCAGATTCTTAATTACCCAAAATTATTTGATTTTAGTCCTTCTATTTATCTAACCATCTAAACTGACAATAAATTCAATTGGTATCACGTGATGACATTATTTAGCATCTCACATGACAAAAAAAAGATCAAAATAGAATTATCTTAAAGTTTAGAAATCAAAGATGAAATTATTTCAAAATTTTATGTATTTTATATGTGTTATAAAAATATTATATTTATATTTATATTTGCATTTTTTTGTTACAATATAACTTATTAGATAAATTTTTGTTTTAAATAAAAAACAGATATTCAAAACTTAAAATTAAGATAAATTTTTTATATTCTTTTTTGAAAAATTTCATATATTTTAGAAACAAAAAAATATATAAAAAAATATTATTTTACTCATTAACAATAACAAAATGTATTATTTTCTATCCAAAAAAATTATTTTCTAAAATAATAAATATCTTTTATTTATCCTTTTTAAATATATTTTATAAAATACGCTTTACAAAAAAGAAAAAATAAAAAATGTTTTAAATTGTATTTCTTATTTTGTATGAATATGAAGTTTTTATATTGTTGAATAGATTAATAAATCTATTTTTGAAAATGATCTAAAAAGTTTTAAATAAAATTTTGACATGATATAGAGTTTTTATTTAATTTCTTAAATTGATATAAAAAATTTTACTTAATTATTTAAAATGATTTGTAATTTTAACAAAACTATTTTGAAATTTTCAACTTAATTTTAATTTTTTTAGAATCTGTTTTCTACTATAAATATTGTTTTATTGATAAGTCATATCATAAAATCTATTTGAAATATATAAAAATCAATTTTATAATTTAAAGATATTATTTTATTGACAAAATTTATTTTAGATTATAATATTTTATAAAAATATATTTGAAATATATAAAAATCAATTTTTCCTTGAATTATTTTTATCTTTTCTTTTATTTATTTTTATAAAATATATTTGAAAAAAAAAAGAAAATAAAAGATATTTAATATTTTTAAAATATATTTTATGATTAGAAAATAATATTTTTATTATGATTTATGAGTAAAATAATATTTTTAAAAGAAAATAATTTTTTTGTTTCTAAAATGATATTGAATTTTTATAATTTTAAATTTAATATTTTATAAAATATATATGAAATTTATAAAATTTTTTAGATAGTTTTGTCTTTAGTCCTTCAACTTTAAGAGAATTTTATTCTAGTTCATCATTTGCCGCATGATATACTAACTAACCTCATCAGGTGGTGCTAATTGGTATTTGCCATCAATTTAGATAATTATATAAATGGAATGAGCAAAATATGACAATTTTAGATAATTAGAGATCTTATTAGAAATTTTTTAAAATTAAGGACTAAAGTAGAATTTGGATCAAAGTTTAGAAATTATGGGTGGTATTAACTGTAATCTACAAGTATATATATAGATTTCTTATTAAAAAATAATAAAAAAACAAACCACTAAAATTAATTACTGGATCAGCTAGATGATGTAATTAAAATAAAAAAATGAGATCAAATAAATATTTAATATTGGAATTCCGAATAAATTTAGGTTTCAAAAAGAATTTTAATAAGGTCAAAATTCTATATTAAGACTTTGAGTAGAGTTGAAACTATAAAAAAAAATAATAAAAATTACAGATTAAATATCCTTAATAGTCAATAGAAAAGGGTAAAATATAACAATTCATAGATCTTCCGTTTGTTAAACTTTAAGTAAGGATTATTTTTTGAAAGGGAAAATATTATTTTATTAAAAATCAAGCCATATTTTATGGGTCAATTGTTGAGACAGAAAATAATCCATAAATAGGGTTAGGAAATTTAGCCATAAAATATTGATTAGACCTAACCCAATTAAAATAATTAGTGAATAATCGGTTAGAAATCGATTAATTAATTATTAATTTGTCAATTAAACCATTAAAAGCCCAACAAAACTTAGGTTAATAGGTGATTATGTGAGAATGTCTCCATAACTACATGGATTGAATCCAATACAAGAGAGCCTCGAATATTATTCTATTGTAGGTGACTTTGCTAAAGAGCAAACTAGTGTTAGTGGGCATTTACCAACGATTGAACGATAGGTGCTAGGAAGAAATTCAGCACATTAAGGATCTGTTTGTTTTCTTTTAAATAAAATATTTATTAATATAATAATAATTGATATCAAATTAAATCAAATTTAAACTTAAAATATCATATTAAAATTTTACTTAAATAAAATTATAAATATATTTTAATATATTTTTTGTTAATATAATAATATCTTGAATTGGGTTAAATTAAGTCTAAATTTGAAAAAAATCATGTTCAAAGTTTGACTTAAGTAGAATTGTGGTCACAAGTTTGGTAAATAGTCTTATCCATGGATAGCTCTTTTCTAAAAATTGTCTTTTAAAAATTTTTTTAAAAAATATCTTCATTTTTCATTTACCTATAATTCGTATTTTGTTAACCAGCTAATTTTATACAAACAAATACCAGCTAATTTAGGAAAGGCTAAGATTAAGCAATCAAATATAAATAAAAAATAATAATAAAAGGGGAAAATGAAAAAAAAATAAAAGAAAAAGAAACAAATAAAAAAATGAAAACTTAATTATCAAATTTAGATATAAAAGCAAATTTTAGACATCTTAAACTTGACTTAATTAAAATGTGATTGTGGATCACAATAGTTGAATTTAATTGCAAATCCAAATTAAAATGAGCTTGATTAAATCCTAAAATGAATTGATTAATCCAAATTAATTTAAATTCTTAAAAAACATTTTAGATAAAATAAGATGTTTACACTACCAATAGGATAGCTAAATCATATTATATTTAAAATAGAATCCTTTAAGTCTCCAAACATCTCTCAAATCAATAATCTATCTTACCAGAAAAATCTTATTACTTTTAAAGGCATTAGTAAATAATGCAACTACCATTAAAAAAAAATTACCTTATTATTATTCCAATAAAATTACCAAAAAAAACTCCAAAACTTTTATGACTATTCTTACGACAAGCAAAATCTAATCAATACTATTAATCATATATATAATTTAAAAATATTCACATAATTATCAAACTAAAATTTAATTACGATAAAAAATATCCTATTTCCTAAAGCAAATATACAAAATTAAATCTAAAATAATAATTTAATCTCACATAAAATGAATATTCAAATAATAGGACAACATAATTAATTAAATGGAGTTATAATAATTAAATTAATTAATTATTAATAGAATGGATAAATTTAAATTCATAAAATTATCCAAATAAATGTCCAAATAATTCATTTAACACCCATTTTATTAAGCATAAATAATTTCATAAATAAAATTATAAATTTTAATCCATTACGTAAAAAGCTCAAAACTAATTCCACCATGAATGGCCTAAACCAAATATCTAAATTTAATTTAAACAAAAAAGTCCAATCCAAAATGGCATAAATGAAATAAGAAGCCCAAAAATTAAATTGAATTTAGGCCCAACATGAATAAAATTAGATGACCCAAGACATAATGGCCTATTTAAATATAAAATGGCTCCTAATAATTTGAAAAGGAAATGGACTAAAGTTAAAATTCCAAGCCAAATGGCCCAGTAAGGAAACTTAAAAAGAAACCTAAAATACAACTAAATTTTAATTTTAATTTTTCATTTTTATTTTATAAAAATTTTTTATGTATATTTCATGTGGCCATTATTCTCTTAGCGCAAAATTGGTTTATTTGGGTGTTTAATGCTAATACTCCTTTAGAACGCTTAACGTCACATTCTCCTTCACTTAATCTCATGATGTCCTCATCATGGTAGCCATTTTACTATTCTTTTTTGAAGTGCTTGGTGTGATCAAACTCTAGTATCATGCTTACTCGACACTTATTTAGTAGTCAGATTGGCCTTCCTTACCTACCTTTACTAAAACAATTAGTGTAGAGTTGAATGAGTCAAAAGTTGGCATAATATCACTTGTCACGTGACCATTACCCTCTTTTTGCAAAATCGATTTATTGGGGTATATAGCATCAATGCTTATATGGTCAATGATTCTTTTTTTCTTATTTGATATGGGATTGAAGTACTTTGCTTACTCTCTTAGAGCATTTGGTGTGACACATGCATTTAACGTGTGCATGTGGCAAAAGTGTTACACATACCAGAAACAGACAATACAAGCACATGTAACACACTCGCCATTAGGCTTAAGATTGGCGGGTGCAATGCACATGCTCACGCCCTTTAGTAGTTTGAACCTTTTGCTATAAAATGGATCAATTTGACTCGATCCAACTAGAAAACACACATTTTAAGATTTTTTTAGCTATAAAAAGTTGTATCTTAATCTATTTTAAACTCCACAACAACAAAACAACAATATGAAGCCAAAAGCCACTTGAAATCTTGATGGGTTTCATTTAACCTGAAAATGAAAAAAAAAAAAAAAGAAAACATTCAAGCTTCATGCATGGCTTCCATTGGATATTTAGAGATAGGTTAATGACTTTAGGGTGAATTGGCTCTAATACCAATTATTAAATTTTGTCATGAGCTCTCCAAGTGACTAACATGCATTTAAACCAAAGTAAATGCTAACTAGGATGCAAGTAAGAGTTCAAACTTGGTTATCCAGGTACCAGAATTAGCATTGTTATTTCAAGCTCTACAATGGAATCTTCAAGTACCTTTATGCTCACCAATAAGGAAATATACAAAAGGGAACTATTCTCTAACCTTTCTATCAAATTGAAGTTATGAAACCTAATGAAATACCCACATATTTACAAGGTAAGAGTAGAGATCTCATTAACATATTAGTTAACATTAACCTTTCTATTAAGGGTCTAATACATAGAATTAAGATTAAGATCACATTTAAACAAAATCATAATAGAACATCTCCTTGAATGATAGCAAACCAAGTATAATAATAATAATAATAATAATAATAATAATAATAATAATAATAATAATAAATATTTTAAGTTTGTTTGACATTAAATGTATGGTTGAACCATTGAGAGTTCATCTTTATTTTCAAAAGATAGGAAGTCTTATCAAATTTGATGGCCTATGATTTTGTAACCAAAGTATAATTTGCCATGTCTTTTTAAGGCCTTTGCTTTTTTTATTGTGTGTGTAAACCTAATATGTTCTTAGAAATTTCAATATACAAAAATTAAGTCTAAAATAATAATTTAATCTCATATAAAATGAATATTCAATTAATAGGACAACATAATTAATTAAATGGGGCTATAATAATTAAATTAATTAATTATTAATAGAATTGATAAATTTAAATTCACAAAATTAACCAAATAAATGTCCAAATAATTCATTTAACACCCATTTTATTAAGCACAAATAATTTCATAAATAAAATTATAAATTTTTTACCTCCAAAATAAATTTTAATTCGTAACATAAAAAGCTCAAAACTAATTTCACCAATAATGGCCTAAACCAAATATCTAAATTTAATTTAAACAAAAAAGTTTAATCCAAAATGGCATAAACGAAATAAGATGCCCAAAAGTTAAATTGAATTTAGGCCTAACATGAATAAAATTAAATGACCTAAGACATAATGGCCTATTTAAAAACAAAGTGGCTCATAATAATTTGAAAGGGAAATGGCCCAAAGTTGAAAGTCCAAGCCAAATGGCCTAACAAATAAGAAACTTAAAAGAGGCCCAAAATAAAACTAAATTTTACTTTAATTTTTCCATTTTTATTTTATAAAATTTTTTTACATATATTTCATGTGGCCATTACTAAGGGTGTAATTAATTAAGTTCGAACTAATATAGTATTAAGTTTGAGCTCGAGCTCGATTCAAAATTCGAGACTCGAAATTTGGTTCGAACTCGATTGAGTTTTATTTTTTTTGCTCGAGATCGCTCAATTAGGCTCAATTAATATGTAAAAATAAACTTGATTCTTATATTTGACAAAAACTCGATCATTTGTGCTCGAGCTCGAGTTCGAGATATTTATTAATTAAAATAATACAAATATATTTAAATATAAAAATTTAATTAGGCTCGTAAGCTACTCGAGTTAAGTATAAGAATGCTCGAACTCAACTCGATTGATGAGTCAAGCTACTCAAACATAAGCTCAACTTGATAATAATCGAGCCGAATTTGAGTTTTATTCAAATCGAATACGAGTAGCTTACGAGTACTAATGTATCATTTACACCCCTAGCCATTACTCTCTTGGTGTAAAATTGGTTTATTATGGTGTTTAATGCTAATACCCCTTTAGAGCGTTTGATGTTACATTTTCCCTCACTTAGTCTCATGATGTCCTCATCATGGTTGCCATTTTACTACTCTTTTTTTAAGTGCTTGGTGTGATCAAACTCTAGCATCATGCTTACTCGACACGTATTTAGTAGTCAGGTTGGCCTTCCCTATCTACCCCCACTAAAACACTAAGTGTAGAGTCAAATGAGTCAAAAGTTGGCAAGATACCACTTATCACATGACAATTATCCTTTCTTTGCAAAATCAGCTTATTAAGGTATGTTGCATCAATGCTGATATGGTCAATGACCTTTCTTTTCTTATTTGATATGGGATTGAAGTACTTTGCTTACTTCCTTAAAATGTTTAGTGTGACACATGCATTTAATGCGTGCATGTGGCACAAATGTTACATGTACTAAAAACAAACAATATAGGCACATGTAACATACTTGCCATTAGGCTTAAGATTGGCGAGTGCATCTCATATGTCCACGCCCTTTAGTAGTTTGGGTCTTTTGCTATAAAATGGATTAGTATGACTTGATCCAACTAGAAAACACATATTTCAAGAGTTTTTAAGCTATAAAAAGTTGTATTTCAATATATTTTAAGCTCTACAACAAAAAAATAGCAATATGAAGCCAAAAGCCACTTGAAATCTTGATGAGTTTCATTTAACCTAAAAATGAAAAATTCAAAAAAAAAAAAGAAAACATTCAAGCTTCATGCATGGCTTCCAAAGGATATTTAGAGATAGGTTAATGACTTTAGGGTGAATTGGCTCTAATACCAACTATTAAATTTTGTCATGAGCTCACCAAGTGAATAACACACATTTAAACCAAAGTAAATGCTAACCAGGATGCAAGTAAGAGTTCAAACTTGGTTTTCGAGGTATCAACATTAACATTGTTGTCTCAAGCTCTACCATGGAATCCTTGAGTATTCTCATGCTCATTAACAAGAAAATATACAAAAGGGAACTACTCTCTAACCTTTCTATCAAATTGAAGCTATGAAACCTAATGAAATACCCTCATATTTACAAGGTAACAGTAGAGATCTTTTTAACATGTAATTAACATTAACCTTTCTATTAGAGGTCTAATACACAAAATAAAGATTAAGATCACATTTAAACAAAATTATACTAGAACATCTCCTTGAATGATAGTAAACCAAGTATAATAATAATAATAATAAATATTTTAAGTTTGTTTGACATAAAATGTATGTCTGAACCATTGAGAGTTCCTCTTTATTTTTAGAAGGTAGGAAGTTTTATCAAATTTGATGGCCTATGATTATGTAATCAAAGTATACTTTGCCATGTCTTTTTAAGGCCTTTGCTTTTTTTATTGTGCATGTAAACCTAATATGTTTTTAGAAATTTCAATATTACTTGCAATATTGTTAGCAAAGGTAATCTTCTTAGATTCCATGTATTGAAGATTTGATACATGTTAAAGATATATGCTTCAAATCCGAAACTTAATTCAATTGGTTCATACAATCATGTTTAAATGATGGTGTCCAACAAATTTCATATTCAAATCTCAACACTTGTAACCTCTTTTTATGTCCTCAAGTTGTATCCTTTTTTGTAGGAAAAAAAAGTGCTTTGTTATGTTTGTTAGGTCAAATGGTAAGTGGAGGTGTTTATTTCAATGTACTGCAAGGGCTTAATAATGTTAATTGTTAGATAGTAACTCAAATTTTAATTGAATATTAGTTTGGATTTCAATAAAATTCTATTGGTTAGAGAATTACTTGGTGATTAAGTTTATTTAGGAATAAATATACTTAATGGGTAAAAGTTTTGAGTAAATGAAGTTCTTGTCTCCAGGTGATGCCATTTGTTTTATGAACCATAAGTCAAAGAAAGCTAGTGAGAGAAAATGAAAGGGAAAAATAAGAAAGAAAAAGAAAAAAGCTTTTATTTTGGTAATTTCTCAAGTTCTTCTTTCTTAGACTTGTTTTGGAATTTGTTGTGTATCAATAGTGAGTGTGTAATTTCTTTTATGTGATTTCAACAATTTTCACTTTGTGGATTTTGTCTTTAGTGGATTGTGATTTTTCTCTAGTTTTGAAGCTTGCCACGTAAAATTCTCATGTTATGTTATTATTCATCTTCTCTACTGTTGTTTGATATTTTCTATAAAGTAAATCCTAATAATATGGAATTCAGCACTAAATACTATCAAATTCCCTACATAAATCTATCTCTAACAAAGTATTGTATACAACTAAACAATTTGGGTATTTTACTAGTAATTAAATTTGATGAACTTTGCTTTGAGTGTGATGATGAAATTTGCAAGCACACAACGTGAAATCTTAGCCTATGCTTGGTTGGTGATGTTGAGAAAAAAGCAATTTGTCCAAACTATCATGCTACAGCGTCATATGTAAAGATAGTAATGAGTTGAGTAAAGGCAAGCAAAAATCTTTAAAATCTAATGCATTGTACTTCTCTCTTCTAACACTTTTGTAATTTAACTAAAGAATAACTTGGTTGCACTCGTTATTTGAGAAATTGAAACTCAAGCTGGGTTCGATAAATAAATGACTTAAAATTGAATATTCATTGAATCGAGTTCAAATAATTCATGAATAACTTGATTTATTTTTTTCTCCCTACTCTTTCTTCTCACTCCTTCACCACTCTTTCCTCTATTTTCTCTCTATTTTTTTAATTTTTCTTTTTGTTATAATTTTAAATGTAAAAGAAAATAAATTTTATGTTTTAAAAAAGTTTTCAATATTTTGAAATTTTTTATAAAATTTCCATAGTATTAGTTTATTTTTATAAAATAAATTTTTAATAAAATTTTTTCATATTTAATTTTGATTTTGTTTAAAAATTTCCACATTGTTAAATTTTTTTTTTAGTTTTTTTGTAATTTTTATTTGATTTTTTTCTTTCTACATTTTAGATTTTTGAAACTTTTTAAAATTTTTTTAATTTTTATAAAAAATATTTTTTTTTTTATTTTCTTTTCTTGCTGATTTGGCAATGGCTTCACTGATAACATGTCATCTTTAATGTTTTACCACAAGTTACAATTTTATTTAATATTAATGTTATATCAGTAAATTGATTAAAATATTATTCTAAAATAACAAAATATTTAATGGAATAAAAATTTGAATAACTAATTACAAATTTTGATTTGTCAAATATTAAACTGATAAAAGTTATATGGTGTAAGAATCAAATCAGTATTTAACCATTTTAAAACGATTCAATTTTTGCATTAACATAGAATTTGGACTTCGAAATTCAATCTAAGACAAATTTACATCTTATCTAAGCTTGATTACGAATTTTACGAATTACAAATTCAAAATTTTTTTATATTTAAAATTAATAAGATATGAATCATAATTAATGAAATTAAAAATTTAATACTTTATCAATAAACCACGAAATAATTTATTCAAACTTTGATTTTTATTCTTGAAAACTTTGCTAAAAACTGACTCCTACGAGTGAATTATATTGCAAGAGTCCAATGGTACAAAAAGATCATTAGTTAGATTTTATTATAAATATCCAATATTTATATTTCCCTTACTTATTTTATATTAAAATTTTTATTTTTATGTAAAGTTTATTAATTATATTATAATTAATAATATAATTGAAAATATATTATATCTAGAAAATATAAATTGATATATTCAAATAATATAATTGAATTGATAATTATTATGTCTCTCCATTCTTTTTTTTTTTTTTTAACTCTTCGTATTTCGTTTGCAAGTTACATCTTTAATCATTAATAGTTATGATAATTTTTTTGTGTGATTCAAAATCACGCTTTTATCAAAAATAAAAAAGCTATTGATTTTTACGGAATCAATAATCTTCGAAAATGTTAAAGTCCTTAATAAAGTTTTTGTATACAAAACAGTTTTAAATTATAAACCATTATATGAGTTTTTTTTTCAATAGAGTTTTGCTCTTTTGCGATTGAAAAACAACTTATTAAGTTATAAACAAAGAAAGGACTAAATTGAATTCCGAACTACTTTGAACATAATAATCGGACATAATTGAGTCAAATTGATGCATCTAGCCTGTATGTATTTGGATAGTTATTGGAGAAGCAACCCTCTAACGATCAACGGGACTATTTTTTTATTTTTATTTTTTTCAATTTATCTATAAGGGCAGTCGAATGCCTTCCATAGCCAGTCGACTGTACTGTTTAGAAATTACATGTACAATTAAAAATAATTTTAAAAAATTTGACCACCATTTACTAAGCATTAACAATGAGATTCGATTGCTTTAAAAAACTCAAAATATCTTTATTGAATATTATTAAATTTAAAGTATATATATTCATAAAAGTATAATTTAATATATTTGAATAATTTGAATAATTTATTAATTTTATAAACATTAAATATATATTATATATAAATTTTAATCGAACATTAATCATTTTATTTAATTATATTTCATCTTGCCATTATTACTATATTTACATTTAAATGTATACATTATTATTAATTTTAATTTTATCATTGTAATAATTAATTTTATTATCATCATTATTTTAATCACACTGAAATTAATGTCACTACTCATGTAAATGATCCTAATGGAATAAAACTAAGATGGCCAGCAAAAAGTTGGTCAGCAGTGTTAGAATCTAAATAATCACAATCCCATGCCCCAACCGAACGGGAACTCAGCTTGACTTTTACCAAAATAATAATTTGTTTTGAAATTCTAAGTTAGGATGTCTCACAAAAATTACACCCGTCAATTATCCATCTTTATTTGGTCTCACTTAACATTTTCTGTATAAATTATTCAAAAAAATATATTTAATTTGCCTTTAATTGAGCACCAACGTGAATCATAATCCAGCAAGTCATAAAAGACCTTTTATTGCATTTGAGATTATACTATCAACATGTCTGTCCATTATTGTGGGTCTAAATTTTTTTATTTATAATTAATAATATTTATGATAAATTTAATAAATTGAAAAATATCATTTAACATATTATTAAAATTTACAATTAAAAATTACGAATAAAAAAGAGTTTAAAAACGTAATATACTTTTCAATTAAATATGTAGTAAAATAAAAGAGGTTTAAGGGTAAATTAGGCACTTAAAAAATAGTAAATATAATTTTATCTGTAATTTTTTAGAAAAAGTAATGTTGAGTGAAATTTTATCAAATAATTTTTGGATAATATATCCATTTCATTCTCATAACTTATATAATAAACCAAATTCATATCTATTCTTTTAAATTTATCTTTACAAATATAGTTAAAAAAATATAAAATAGATAATTAAAAACACAAAAAAAGTTCAAACTGAAAAAAAGAAAAAGCTTAAGAAAAAAAAAAGAGAAAGTCAAATAAAAGTACCACGTTAGCACCTTTACTTAAGAATGACAAGAAGTCGAGTAAATATAATTTTATGCTTATCTCGACTTTGATTTAGCATCGAACTATTATTTATTTAAAAAAATCATCTATGTTGGTTCAACGACTGAAACCTATTGGATGGATATTAGTTATTTTGCCATCATACCTTTTATTGATTAATTTCTTGCAAAATAAAGAGAAGGGCTAAAAGAAAAAAAAAGCTAAGTGAAGGTGTCAAGCTATTTCAATTTATTTCATTAAAAAAGAAAAAAAAAAGTAAAGGGCAGGGCTAAAAGGAAAAAAAAAAAAGAAAAAAAAAGCTAAATGAAGGTGTCAAGTTATTTCAATTATTCATTTATCTTTTTAAACATAAATAAAAAAAAATATCAAAATAAATAATTAAAAGAAAAAAAAAAAAAACAACAACAAAAGAAAGCCAAAACAAAAAAAATCCGTACAAAAATAAATAAATAAATAAATGAATGTCACGTGAATACCTTTGTTTAAGTGTGACCAAGAATTAAATCCGGATAAATTTATGCTCCTCACGAGTCACGATTCAGACGCATTGTTGTGGCAATTTTGAGACATATTTTGGTCCAATCATGCCGTTGGATTCGTTTGGATCCAAAAAGTCACCTGCCATGCTCTGATTGGTTAGAGGAGGGGCAACCGTCTAGGGACCAACTGGAGTGTTTGTTTGTTTACTTTTTTTTTTTTTTTTTTTCAATTTACCCATGAGGCAGTCAGCTTGTCCTCTTAAGTAATGACGTGTATAATTAAAAATATGTCTAGAAAATTCAAATGCCGTCTACCAATTATTCACAATGACATTTGACTAGCCTCACCTAGAAATTTAAAAATATATTATATATGTAAAAAAACTCAAAATTATCCTTATTTAATATTATTAAATTTATAATATTTATTTATAAAAATTATTATTTAATCTATAAAAATAATTTTAATAATTTTATAATTTTATAAATATTAAATGTGTATTTTAAATTACATATTATATAAATTAAAATCTAATATTGATCTTTTTTTAATTATACTTTATCTAACTCTTAATATTATATTTACATTTATATATATATATTTTATCAATAATTTTAATCTTATTATTATAATAATTCATCTCACCACTCTTTTAACTAGTCGGTTAGTCTAGGTCACTGAGACGGCCAGCAAAAAGTTGGTCAGCAGTGTTAGAATCTAAATAATCACAATCCCATGCCGCAACCCAACTGAAACTCAGCTTGACTTCTACCAAAATAATAATTTGTTTTGAAATTCTACATTAGGGTGGTGGGCGGCTTTCTCACAATAATTCCTCCCGTCAATTATTCATTTCTATTTGGTCCCACTTAACATCTTTTACATATATTATTCTAAAAATATATAATTTGCCTTTAATTGAGCAACAACGTGAATCATAATCAAGCAACTCATAAATTTTTAGATTATATTAACAGCATTTTTGTGCATTGTTATAGGTATAATTTTTTATTTATATTTAATAATATTATTGATAAATCAATAAATAAAATTTCGTTTGTAATTTTTAATAAAAGCAATATTTAGTGAAAATTTATCAACTAATTTTTTTGATAATATATGTATTTCATTATCATAACTTATATCACATATTAAATTTATATCCATTCTTTCAAAATTAGTTTTACAAACATAGTTAAAAATATTAAAATATATAATTATAAAAAAATTTAGAAGGAAAGGTCTAAGAAAAAGATAAAAAGGAAAGAGAGACAAATAAAGGTGCCATATGAGCACTTGTACTTGGAAGGGCAATGGGTTGGATGTAGGCTGGTTTATATTCATACTAACTCTGATCCGATATTGGTTTATTATTTTTGCACCTAACTCTAACCTAACATATATATATATATATATAATTTGCATTCGACTCAATGTGACAAAAAAAATAAATTTAATGATATAACATTCATAAAAATATTATTTTTAGTATAAATTACATCTTAATTAGATATACATATAGTATTTTATTAAACTAATGTATTAAATAATAATTTTAATATAATACATACATAAAATTAAAAAAATAATAAAATATATTTTTTTATATATACTCATCGATAGGGCAAGGCAGAGTACCCTAATTATCTTCGATCCGACCCTAATTTTCAAAATTAGAATATCTCTTTGCACCAACTCAGTTTTGATTTTAAAAGAATAATCCATGTTGGATCGATGAGTCGAAGCCTGTTAGATACTAGTTATTTTACCATCAAAGTTTTCATTGACTTTATTTCTTACAAAATTTATCTTATTAAAAAAATAAAAAAATAAAAAACAAAGAGAAAGGATGGGAAAGGAAGGGAAAGAAAAGGCTAAAAAGGAAAAAAAAAAGTCAAATAAAAGTGCCATGTTACACTTCAAGTGTCCATTTATCTTACCAAACATAAATAAGAAATATTAAATTAAAAGAACAAAAAAATACTAAAAAAAAAAAAAGAAAGAAAGGATCCAAGCAAACAAGAGAAAAGAATCAAATGGGGATATCACATGGACACTATTGTTTAAGGATGGCAATGGGTAGGGTTCAACAAGTTTATACTTGTCTTGACTCTAACCTCTTTTCTTAATAATTCAACCTAACTCTAATTCCAACACAACATCAAGTCATTATTTTTTATAGTGAATCCCAACTCAACACATAAATTTATAAATCGTATCCAACTCGCATTAATCCAAAATTAATTAAATGATTTAAATTTAGTTTAATATTCATAAATTTTTTTAATATAAATTACATTCTAATTTTGTATAAATATAGTATTCTTATTAAATTAAGGTATTAGATAATAATTTTATTAATATAATACATATATATAATTAAAATAAATAATAAAAAAATATTTTCTATATATTTGGGGTGGGGCGGAACACCCTAAATCAACCTACAACCCAACCTTTATTTTAAAAAGAAAAAATCAGTCTTATCTTGAATTAAAAAAACAAAAAATCCATCATTGTATTGAGGCGAAATTGAACCTATTGAATTCAAATTATTTTGTTATCCCAACTTCTATTGATTTATTTCTTATAAATTTATCTAGTTAAAAATGTCAAAAAACAAAAAAAAAAATGGCAACATCCATTACAAAAGCATATTTTAAGATCTTCTAATTGGAAATTAATAAGCAGCTTCATTTTCCTAATTTCTTTCTCCAATTTCTTATATGTTTTTGCTTTAAAAATGCATATATATATTTTATTTTTTGGGGACTTTGGATTGTATTGGATGTGTAGAATAACAAGTGTAAACAGAGAGTGAAGTTACGGTGTTTAATTCTCTTTTTAATTTCTTATGTTTCTTTTATAAGTATATTTTGAAAAAGAGAAAAAAAAAAAAGATAATAGGGGATAGTTAGATTGAGCTACTACTTTGTTGAATATGAACAAGGGATTTGTTCTACTAGCGAAGGGCAGGATATAAACAGTTATTTTGTAGAATTCCCAACTGAGGAAGAAAACAATAAAGTTGAAGAAAATCATGATTGTGGAGCTCTTTGTATAGAATTCAAAAAATTGAAGTTGAAAAAGAAAATGTCTATACAAGGGAAGATGTTTGAAAAACAGATTCTGAAAAAAGTAAACGTAATTGGGTAATGAGTTAGATGATGGATTACTACTAACAATTCATTACATAAAATATTGATATGATTGATGTGGCATTGACATGTCATTTGAGTACCTTTTTAAGGAAATAAGATTAAAACTATCCTTGTTAAGGAATAAAAATTTTAAAGTATCATACTATTGGAAAAAACTCAAAGAAAGTCAATTGCCCAATAGTTGACATTAAAGTATTTTTTTGGGAAAAAAAAAGAACAATATGTTTAATTCTTAGAACTTAGAGGTTAATTTGTTTATGTAATCATTTTTAAAAATGTGGTTTAAAATAGATTGAATATTCAAATTGTAGACTCATTTATGTCCAGGTAAATCGAGGTCAATTTTCTTTATTATTGTCATTTTTTTTACTATAGTATAATATGCTGTAATATAATATTATTAGTATTATTATAGTATAGTACCTTAAATTATATATTATTGTAGTATGTTAGTATCATTATACTTATTATTACTAAATTGTATTATTATTATTATTATTATTATTATTATATTTTCCTGCTTTCCTCTTTTGTTCAATTTGTGAGAATGATTATGGAAACTGAAATTGATTCGATTGATCATGATCAAAAAAGGTTTATGGTATAGATCATGGAGTCTTTAATTTGGATTCGAGACCTTAGCAAAAATTCAACCTTGAGATCACATTTGGATAGAATCCAATCCCAAGATTCAAGCTTGGAATTGATTATGTCTGTTTCCTAAAATCTATTATAAGGGGCCCTATAAATTGAACAAGAAATCAAAGGAATGACAGAGAGAAAAAAAAAAGGGAGTGAAAAGTAGGGGTTATTATTTTGGGCAATAAGGTTTTTTGGAAATTTTGGCTTTCTAGGATTATGATTCATGGGAGTTTTTAGTTTGATCTAGAGTTTCTAGGTTTAAATTTGGGATTCTAAGATTAGGTTTAGATTTCTAGAAGGTTTTGGAGAAAAGCAAAAAATGTTGGGGAATTTATGGTTTTTTTTTTCTAAGAAATTATGGAATTTTGGAAGAACACATAAATTTTTCAAGGAAGTTTTCGATGAGAGTTTGAAGTTTCCAACGAGATTTCAATGAAATTTTTAGAATTCGACATAGTTTTCAGATTTTGGTTAAGTTTTTAGGTGGGATTTTAGAGAGAGGGGAGAGAGTTTTTAGGTTAGAGAGAGAGTAGGTAGAAGGTTTCTGAGGCTAACCGTTGAAACTTAGCTTTTATACTAGTCCCTAAATGACAGCGTTTTGAACACCTTAGACCCGCGCGTCTACCCGACAACCCACGTGAAAATTCGTGTGCAAACTCGACCCATTTTGCAAGGTTTCTTTTTCCATTTTCATTATATTTTTCGATTTTCATTTATTTTCATGTTTTAAGTTTTATTTTATTTTCATTTTTAATTTTATTTTACTAATTTTTTATTTCATCTAGCAATTTACTTTTTTTTTAAAAAAAAGATTTTCTCTTTTTAAAAAATAGAAGAAGTAGAGGAAAACTCTTTTCCAATAAGATTAAAAAAAAACAAAGAAATAAGTCTAAAAATCTTTTTCGAATAGGTTTATGAAATCCACCAAATTATTAGAGAATTTCATAAATCATTTTTTTAAAAAATAAAAAATAAAAAATAAAAAATTTTATCCTCTAAACTATTGGAAGATTGCTTCAAATTAAGTTCTACCAAACTATTGAGAGACTTAATGAAATTCTCAAAAATTTTCACAAATCTTTTTGCAATGAAATCTCACCAAACTATTAGGAGATCTGCCTCAAAGTAAGTCCTACCAAATTATTGGGAGACTTGCTAATTTTTTTGAATAAAATACATTAATAAATTTGACGACGGAGCCTCTTCAAAATGGGACATTAGTCTCTATGAATACTCTTAAGGTGAGAAAATTACCTTAAATTGCTACCAAACTATTGGAATAATTTTAAGATTAATTTTTAATATTAAATTATTTTGTAAATTATAAAATGATCAAGGCTTGAATAATTTGAAATCAAACTAGTACCATCCTCCGAATGGACATTGTGGGGGTGCTATAACCGTTTCCATGTGTAATCATACTCCCAAACCTAACATTTAGTTTCGTGGATCAGATTATGCTTCAGGTGGCTAATCACACCTAAACAAAAAAAGATTGGTGGTGACTTTTCTAATCCATGTCTAGCAATAGGCCCACGAATCTATACGTTATAATAGTTTGGCGACTCTGCTAGAGATATTGAGAGTCAAACTAGTAAATAATTTCTTATTATCCAAGCCTTGCTTAATAAATATGAAATTATTTTATTCCTATTCATTGCTTATACTTGCTTTATTATTTATTTTCCTTTTTATTGTGTATATTTGCTTAATTATTCATTTATCTTTCTTTTTATTCATTGCTTATATTTGTTTAATTATTTATTTATTATATATATACTTGTCATTCATTTGCATATATATAACATAAGTTCTCCACCTGACCTCTACCTTTAGGAAGGAGTGAAGTACCTATACCTTCGTGAGATTTCATGTCTCCACATGGGCCTGCGAAACATTTCTACTCATATTGAACCCTTTCTGCTTATACCCTATGATGGATGAGGATCGGGGTGTCTTACTAGTCTGAGGGATGTGATGTAAGGAACAATTTAAGAACCTTTTAGAATTAACCCATACCGATATAGTTTACCTTAAGAGCCCAACCATAGATAGAGCCTTATCTTTTCACCCTTTGTAGTCAATCCAAATTTCAAGGTCATGCTATTATTTTACTTGCTATATGGTAATTCTTCTATGTTTTTTATTAAAATGACTAACTAATCTTTTTGTTTTCTTTTATTTGTTTTCCTCTTATGCATATTCATAAATGTACTAGCAATTGCATAGTATTTTTGCCCTAAAGGTCATTTCAACAAAAGCTTTCATGGACTCCATAGAATGTCAAGTTTGCACCTCATCTACACTGTTTAAATATGACTTTCCCATAAATGTAAAGATAGAATCAAAGAAGATGCAATAAGAAAAAAAAATTGTTTGACACCTGGTCATATCTCTACATTACCAAAAAATGTTTGTTTACTCCTTAAACAAATTATTTGAAAAGCCTATAAGATATATGAAACCGTATGACTCCTTCAAGGCATAAAGTTTTTTGTTAGAAGTTTGGGCATATCGCATATTTCTTGTCAGTAAAAGTTGATAACTTACTTTTCAAGGTGTTTGTACAGTTTTAAGATCCTTTCTACCATTGCTTTATCTTCAATGAGGTTGATTTAGTGCCAATGATAGAAGAATGTTTAACTTTAGTAGGTATTCATCTACTATATTCAGACAGAATATACGTGAAGAAACATAAATAAAAAAATCATAGGAAACTAGGCCAGATTTTAAGAGTGGGAAAGGAGATCATAAATTCATACATTCGAGAAAAAAAAAAGCATAAGTGTATCCCATAAGAGATTCTCCAAGATTTCATTGTCATATATTTAGATGATGATCAAGAAATGAACGTGTTTGCTTTAGCCATATATGGGTTAGTCATTTTTTCCAAGGTTTTAGGCCACATTGAGATAGAAATGTTTGATCTTTTTGACAAATTGAAAAAGGGTATAATCTTTCCCCAGCTATCTTAGCAAAAACCATCATATCTTTGAACTTTTATAGGCAAAATGACAAAGCACGATTCATGCGTTGCATACCATTACTATATCTGTGGATAAAAAGCCATTTTGAATGTAAAAAAAATGCTTTCTCCAAGCTTTACTTTCACAGTCGAATCTCAATTAAAGAGTTCTGTCAAGGAATTTGGCAAGAAGCAAAGTCTTAGAATGGGTGGAAATATCTATTATAGAAACTCATAACTGGTCAAGTAAAATGGTTAACTCTATGGATGAACCGAGAACTTATGTTGTATCAATGTGGAGATGAGACATGGGTTTCACTTGTAAGTTTATGAGGGTCAACGAGTTATGCACCACTAATGGTAAGGAGACAACATAAAGCCAAATAATTTACTCTTATGACGTGTAAGCTCAGCATTTTGACTATTCATATAGGGAATCTGAAACTTTTTAGAAGATTGATAGTATAATCAAGTCCTGGAAAAAAGCCAAGAGGGTAAGCCCTAGACCATTTACTGATAAAGCCGCTTAGAAGTTTCTAATTTGGAAAACCAAAAAAAGGCTAAATGTGGCACCTACGCCTAAAGACCAGTGCCAATCAATGGACCATGAGTTAAATGATGTGCCTCTAGAACCAGAGTTTGCAAGGAGAGAACATGAAGTAGAGAGGGAGAAACTAAAACAAGAAATTTTGAAGCTTTAGGAAGAAAAGGGCCAATGGCAGAATAAAGCAGAAAAACTAGAAATCCAAGTTCATAAGATTTCTAAGGAATACAGCAAGGCCCAAAAGGTTGTTCGAGAATGGGATGATGCCCTTATGGAATTGAGAGAGTTGTAATAAGAGCATAAGAGATTACGCATATAGGTACAGGCTAAAAAAATAAATAACATAGATCTAGCTCATAAGAATAAATAGTTGAAAAAAAATGTGCACAAATAAAAGATGATAATATTGAAGTTCAGTAAGAAAATGAAATGCTCTCAAATTATATTTTGACCCTGAAATTGAAGTTGGATGACCAAAGAAACCATGTTAGAACACTCATAGAAAAGCACAAAGAATTATCCTATCAGGTGTGGTGTGACAAAAAAGAAGGGTTGGGAAGATAAAGGTACATAGAGCATCTCATAGCACAAATACGCAAAGCAATAGTCAAGGCAGATAAAATGGCAAAAGATGCTGAGGCATTGAGAGCTTCAGTCACACTAGTAGAAGAGCATGGACAAAGATTGCTAAACTTCATTAAGAAGGCTAAAGACCAGTATGAGCAAGTTAGACATTTTTATAGAGGGATAATATTAGGTTTGATGTAAAACAGACTCTTGTGGAATAAATGAAAGTTCACTTTAATTGAAATTTTTAAAGGGTAAATATTTTCTTTTCTTTTCTTTTTTTTTTTCATGCATTACATCACATTCATTCATTATCGTAGCATTATCATCGATTTTTAATTAAGGTACCAAGGTGCAAGAATAGCTACACATTCATCCAATACTTGGGCTAAAGCCAAGAAAATGGAACAAGATAATGCAAATCATCTTGAAAGGATAAAAAAGGCTTATGTGGTAAAGGAAAATTGAACAAAATTTTGGAAGCCATGAAAAGGCAAACAGAGGAAAAGTAGTAAAAAAAGATACCTCACATGAAGCTACTGAATCAACATATCCTCCAGGTTTCGATCCACATCAGACTCAAATTGTCCCAATCTTTCTACCACAATAGGCAACCTTTCCAAATTACAACTACTTAGGAATGACTTATGCACCCGATCATAAGAACATCCAAAGTTATAATAATCTTGTTTTCATCGAAAAGATAGCTGAGCCCATTCAATTCCCTACTCTAGAAAAAAACAAAAGAAAAAGAAAAACTACAGGCAGCTGCGCCTTTAAAAAATTCTAAGACTGATTAAGCCATGAACAAGTTCGAAGAAAGATTGCAGGCTATGAAAAAAATTAATTTTTATGGATCCATCGATGCACTAGGGCTTTGTTTAGTGCTAGATGTGGTGATGCCACCTAAATTTAAAGTACCAAAATTTGAAAAGTATGACAATACTAAGTGCCCTATCACACATATCACAATGTACTATCGTAAGATGGCAGCACATGTTAGCAATGAGAAGCTACTCATGCATGTCTTTCAAGATAGCTTAACTAGGTCTACAACAAGGTAGAATGTTTAGTTAGATGGGACCCGCATAAAGACATAGAAAGATCTAACTTGATCTTTTATTAATTAGTATTGCCATATCATTGATATGGCCCTTGACCATCTTTTTTTGCAAGGAATGAAAAAAAAAAGCATTTAAATCATTCAAGCAGTATGCCTAAAGGTGGCAGGACGTAGCTCCTTAAGTACAACCTTTTTTGATAAAAAAAAAACTATAGTGCTATTTGTGAGTACTTTAAAGTTGCCATACTATGAAAGAATGATAAGAAATACGACTAAGAACTTTATTGATATGGTGATTTAGGGAGAGATCATCGAAAATGCCATAAAAAATGGTAAACTTGAAAGAGAGGAGTCTTCTAAAAGAGCACCTAAGAAAAATGAGAGTAAGATTTAAGCTATGAGTCTTAAAGGGCAATAATTAAAAAGCTACTTTTGACCCACCTATCCTACATACCATCACATTATAAACCATACTTCCACTTACCAACTAACTACACAACCTTCTTATTCATCTTCACCAAGATCACCTGCTCACCTAATCGATACAATAGATAGTGTTCAAGAACTACGGATAAGGGAAAAACCCACATTTGATCCTATACCTATAAGCTACATGGAGCTATATCAAGAGCTTTACAAAAACTACCTTATTGCCCTTATTCTTACGAAACAACCTAAACCTCCCTATCCCAAATGGTATGATGCCATCATCCATTGTGACTACCATTATGGAGTAACAGGCCATTCTACTAAAAATTACCTTTTTTTAAAGCAAAAAGAGCAATATCTTATTAAAGAAAGGCTAATAAGTTTTAATATTAGCGGGAGCTCAGCACCCAATGTTAGTGGGAATCCTTTACCTAATCATATAGTCAATGCCCTGAACAAGGATAAAAGGCATATTAAAATAAGGGTGGAAGAGATTAAAATGTCATTTAACCAGTTGTATGATGCTCAGTGTGAGGTTGCATTAATACAACTAGTAGCCCTACACATCTATATGGAAAGATGCGTCCCCAACCAAAATGTAAGTATCATGATGGATCTTTAAAACACTCCATTGATGTTTGTAAACAATTTCGTAAAGAGGTATAGAAACTAATGGACTCTTACCATTTCAAGTTATATGAGGTATCAGAAGGCTCAAAAAATATTAGAGTGGTTATGACAGATAGATGGGTGCCCAAACTTATCACCATCCATTGTAATGAGAAACCAAAACCAGTCAAGAATAAATTCATTCCCAAGGTAATAGCTTTTAAAGTCTCACACCCCTTCCCTTACAAAAATGATAAAGTTGTACCATGGAGGTATGATTACAAGGTAACAACTTAGAGGTAATAGAAAGTTATGCCAAAGTCTAAATTTGCCAACATAACAAAAGTAGGAAACATAATTAGAAATGGAAGATGTTATACTCTAAAAGTCATGAAAAAAACAAGAAGAGGAAAGGAGAAGTAGGCTAAAATAAAAAAAGATTTCAGAGAAAGACGCTCTAAAGTTTGTGCCAAAAAAAGAGGCTTGCAAGTTTTTAAAGCTAGTAAAGCATAGTGAATACTTTGTGGTGGAGTAATTGAATAAAAAGCTAGCCAAAATCTCTTTGTTGTCACTTCTTCTAAACTCAAAACCACATCGTAATGCCCTACTAAAAGTATTGAATTAGGCTTATATGACCTATAATGTGTTCGTAGAGTCAGTGAATCACTTGGCAGGAAATCTTGTGGTGCCGCATCATATCTTTTTTAGTTATGATGAGATTTTGCCTAAAGATAAAGGGATCATTAAGGCTTTGCATAGCACCATTAAATGTAAAGGCCATTTAGTAGTTACAATCCTTATTGATAATGGGTTAAATTTAATGTCATGCTTATGTCTACTTTAGCTAAACTGCCCCTTTGATATGTCCCATACCCAAAGCAGTCATATAGTGGTCCAAACATTTGATGGGACCAGATAAGAAGTCTTGAAAGATGTTAAGTTACCTATGTAAATTAGGCCATGTATCTTCAGCATAAAATTTTAGGTCATGGATATTTTTTCATCATATAGTTTCCTATTAGGAAGACCATGGATCCATAAGGTAGGCTTTGTCCCTTCTTCACTGCACCAAAAGATCAAATTCAATGTGGAAAAATAATTGGTGATTGTGGTTGGGGAAAAAGACTTACTGGTG
Organism: Durio zibethinus; assembly: GCF_047325235.1. Lineage (NCBI taxonomy): Eukaryota > Viridiplantae > Streptophyta > Magnoliopsida > Malvales > Malvaceae > Durio > Durio zibethinus. The sequence goes on along the minus strand of NC_143188.1, from coordinate 6,519,254 downwards.
ACCCAACCTATAAATGTCCCATATATAAAAGCGATAGAAGAGTCATGGGAATGCTCCTATCGATCATTTGAACCGATCAATACAGTGGGTGAAAGGCTTAAATTCAGTCAGATTGTGATCAATTAGATGATTAATAAGGTATTGAGTATTGGGTTTGGCTTAGGCCAAAGTCTTCAATGGATAAGAAGGTTGCCAAAATTGAAGACAACAGTGGCAAAGTAGGATTGGGCTATAAGATGGAAAAAATGCAAAACAATGACAGAAGGGTAAAGAATGAACCGATGGTTGATCCTCATTTAAATGAAACTTTCATTCCTAGAGGATACATGTACTCGAAACTGAAAAAGTCATAAGAGAAGAACCAAGATGAGAGGAAGCCCTTGCTAAGTTATCTATTCATATGGTGGATAATAAAAGTCAAAATGAGGAAGCTTTGGTTTACTCATGCCCACAAGGCTACAAACTGAAGAATTTGAAGGTTATCTAGATTCTTGCTATTTTTTATTTTTTTTTAATGTAATCACATCTCTTAATTACTTATGCCCAAAGGCATTAGGATGAACTCTTATGGTTAGGCCTTTTATTTTTTATTATTTCAATAAAAGTAAGAGCATGATTTTTGTCCATTTCTTCTATTCAATCCATCAAAGCATTTTGCCAATACTTTCTATTTCATCAATTTTTAAGTCCCCAAATGAATATGAAGGTAATCATGACAATGATCCAGGGTTTAATTTTAAAAATTTGATTAATACTGATGAACTTGATACTGAAGAGAGCTTTGAAGAATACACTTGGTCTCTAAATTTAATGAGATTACTAGAGCATGAGGATAAATCCATCGAGCCTCATCAATAAGTTGTTGAAATGATCAATTTAGGTGATGCAAAAAATAAAAAAGAAGTTAAAATTGGCATTTTACTTTTGACAGTTGACCGACAACGATTAGAAGATTTACTTTAAGAATTTATAGATGTGTTTATTTGGTCTACCAAGATATGCCTAGGCTTAGCATTAAAATATTAGAATATAGGCTACCTTTATAGCCAAAATGCAAGCCAGTACAACAAAAGCTTAGGAGAATAAAGCCAGAGATGTTATTGAAAATAAAAAAAAAGTAAAAAAATAATTTGATGCAGGCTTTTTGTAAGTGACCAAATATCTTGAATGGGTGGCTAATATAGTACCTATCCCTAAGAATGATGAAAAAGTATGAATGTGTGTAGATTATCGAGATCTAAACAGAGCCAGGATGAAGGATAACTTTCCCTTACCTCACTTAGATACTTTGGTGGACAATATAGCCTGACATTTAGTGTTTTCTTTCATGGATGGATTCTTTGGCTAGAATCAAATAAAAATGGCTCTAGATGACATGGAAAAGACCATATTTATAACTATGTGGGGAACTTTTTGTTACAAGGTCATGCCCTTCGAATTGAAAAACACTGGGGTAACTTATCAAAGGGCCATGGTAACACTTTTCTACGATATAATGCATAAAGAAATTGAGGTATATATGGATGACATGATCACAAAATCTTGAAAAGAAGAAGACCATGTAGCTAATCTCAAAAAATTATTTAAAAGGCTAAGAAAGTTTTAGCTCAAGCTGAATCCAGTCAAATGTACATTCAGAGCCAGGTCAGGGAAACTATTAAGATTTATAATTAGTGAAAGGGGGATAAAAGTTGATTCAGATAAAATCTAGGTCATTCAAAACTTATTCCCACCAAGCATTTAAAAGGAGGTCTGAGGTTTCATAGGTAGATTGAACTACATCTCTCGATTCATTTCTCAACTTACTTTTAAATGTTATCTCATCTTCAAACTCATTCGAAAGAATAATCCCGGTGATTAGAAGAAAGAATGTCAAGAAGCTTTTGATAAGGTTAAGCAATACCTATCAAATTCTCTAATATTAACACTATTTGTCCCAGGAAAACCATTAATTCTATACATAGTGGTTCATGAGAAGTCGATTGGATGTGTACTAGGTTAACAAGATAAATTTGGAAAGAAAAAGAGGACCATTTATTACTTAAGTAAGAAGTTCATAGAGTACGAGTCCAAGTATTTATCACTAGAAAAAACGTGTTGTATTTTAGCTTGGATAGCTAAAAGGCTCAGATAGTACATGCTCTACCATATAATTTGGCTTATAGCTAAACTGGATCCAATCAAATATATTTTTGAGAAGCCATCATTATCAAGAAGAATTGCAAGATGACAGGTGATACTTTCAGAATATAACGTAGTTTATATGAGCTAAAAGTTAATTAAAACAAATGTCATCACTAAATTTCTTGCAGATAGAGTCACTGATGATTATGAACCTATGAAGCTTGATTTTCTAGATGAAGAATTAATAGCCATCATAGGGTTAGAAAAAGATAATGGTGAGGATGAAACATGGAAGATGTATTTCGATGGGGCTACCAACACCTTAGGGCAAGGGATTAGAGCAGTATGAATATCTCTAACAGAACATTACTATCCTATAATAGTAAGATAAACTTTAATTGTACCAATTATTTGGCTGAATATGAATATTGTGTTATAAGGTTACATGTTACTTTGGATTAAAAAATCGAGACATTAAAGTTGTTCGAAGATTTAGCCTTGGTTATTTATCAACTAAAAGGCGAATGAGAGACAAAGGATTTAAAACTCATCTCTTACTACAAATACATCTTAGAGTTGTGTAAGTAATTCAAAATCATCTAGTTTGAACATTTACCTCGTGAAGATAATCAAATAGTAGATGCTTTAGCAACTTTAGCTACTTTAGCTACAATGATACAAATTGACGATACCACTAAAATTCAACCCATCAAATTAGATGTGAGAAATACGCTTGTGCATTATGCCAACCTAGAGGAGGAATGAGATGGTAATCCTTGGTATCATGACATTATGTGATATCTGAGGAATTGACAGTACTCAGATCAAGTAATAAAAAATGATAAGAGAGTCCTAAGAAGATTGGCTATAGGATTTTTTTTAGATGAAGAAGTTTTGTACAAGAAAAGTAGAGATTAAGTGTTATTGCGTTGTGTAAGTGCCTCTAAGGCCAGAAAGATTATTAAACAAGTCCATGATGGTGTATATGGTGTACATACAAATGGGCACATAATGGTTAGGTAAATTATACGAACCGGATATTATTGGTTAATAATGGAAAAAGATTACATTGATTATGCTCGAAAATTCCACCCAGTGCTCTATATGCTATGGTACCACCTTGTTCATTTTTTATGTGAGAAATGGATGTCATTGGCCCTATTACCCTAAAAGCCTCAAATGATAATTGATTCATTTTTGTGATGATTGATTACTATACTAAATGGGTCAAAGCTACTTCTTTTACAACTATGACTAGATCAGTGGTTTACAAGTTCATAAAAAAAAAGATAATCTGTAGATATGAGCTCCCAGAAAGAATCATCTTAAATAATGTAAAAAGCTTAAATAGTAAGATGATGCAAGAAGTATGTACTTAGTTCAAGATTAAATACCCCAATTCAACCCTATATCGTCAAAAATTGAATAGGGCAGTGGAAGTTGCAAATAAGAACATCAAAAGGATTCTAAAAAAGATAATTAAAATATATAAGGATTGGCACGAGAAATTGTTGTTTACTTTACATGCTTATTGAACATTTGTGCCTACTTTTACCAGGGTAACTCCGTTTTCCTTGGTTTATAGAATGAAAGTTGTATTGCCAGTAGAAGTAAAAATCTCATCTCTAAGAGTCCTAAGGGAAGTGGGATTAGAAGAGGTTAAATAGGTCTAAGAACGCTAAGAACAATTAAATTTCATTGAAGAAAAGAGACTAGCAGTGCTTTGTCATGGTCAGTTATACCAAAAAGGAATGTTGATAGCTCATGACAAAAAGGTCTAACCTCGTCAATTTAAAAAAAAAAAGAAGTTGGTATTGAAAAGAATTATTTCAAGTTAACAGGATGATAGGGGAAATGGACTCCAAATTGGAAAAAACCATATGTGGTTAAAAAATTTTTTTTAGGAAAAGCCTTAATTTTCTCAAAAATGGATGGAGATAAGCTTCCTAATCCTATTAATTCTAACGCTGTGAAAAAGTACTTTGCTTGAAAAAAAAAAAGGAAAAGAGCTTAAGTTGAAAACCCGGAAGGGTGGCATGAACAACAAAAAAAAAGGAAAAAATTTCAAGTTAAAAACCTAGAATGGCAGTTAAATTGAAGAAGAACAAATCGAATAAGTAGAATATGGCATCACTTGAGAAGCATACAAGAGACAATGAATTTCAAAGAGCTCTGAGGTGTTGAGACATCACATTTTGGTTGAATTTTTGAAAAAATCCAAGATTTGTTGTCATAATTATCTGATTGTTTGTTTTGAGGCATCGCTATCCCAAATAGCCCTCCTTATACACCTTCATCTTATTTCTGACCATCATTTGTAATTTATTGTTTATCCAAATAAATAATATTTGTCCTATTTTTCACTTTCTCTTTATGCCTTGCCATAAATAGAAAAAGTTCATAATTTGCATCTTATATTTTAAAATTGAGATAATGATTGATAATTGGACAAAGTCATAAGAAATTGTGTGTTACTTTGAGAAAATTGAAAGAGACAAGGACTAAGATGAACTCTTCCCATTAAGAGAAAATCAATCATTTCAAAAGCTCCCCTTGGGATGAAGATAAATACTTATTTAGGATAATGAAGGATAGTTTCCTTCTAGAGGTGTACAAAAATGAAAATGCAAATAAAAACTGTGGAAGCCTTAGTACTACATTTAATGCTTCATTTGCATCCTAGATAGGGCATACATTCATATCATTGTATGACCATTCATCATAGGTTTTGATCTCAATTCAAACCAGATCATTTTTAGACTCACGACATCATCCCAGTCATTCGATATCGACTCAAGTTAGATTATTTTCAGACTCATGGCATCGTCTCAGTCATTCATTTACCACCTCGACTTGGTCTTGGTTGCTTTTAGGCTTGCGATATTGTCCCAATCATTCAATCTTGGCTCAGGTCAGATCATTTTTAGACTTGCGACATTGTCTTGATCATTCATTTACGACCTCGACTTGGTCTTGGTCACTTTTAGACTCGCAGCATCATCCTAGTCATTCGATCTTGACTCAGGTCAGATCATTTTTAGACTCGCAACATCAAGCCACTCATTGCGGTTCACTCCTGGTCAGTTTTACTCATTAATTTAACTCGAGTAGAGTAGGTGTTTATGTCTTTACATCATCCCTATCTAACAATGATGTGCAAAGAAGGATAGCTGTAGACACCTATTTGTGTCTAAGTAAATGAGAGTCAATTTTCTTCATTATTTTCATTTTTTTTACTATAGTATAGTATGCTGTAATATAATATTATTAGTATTATTATAATATAGTACTTTAAATTATATATTATTATAGTATGGTAGTATCATTATAGTTATTATTACTATATTGTATTACTATTACTACTACTGCTACTACTACTACTACTACTACTACTATTGTTATTATTCTTGTTGTTGTTGTTGTTGTTATTTTATTTTCTTACTTTTCTTTTTCAATTTGTGAGGACGATTGTGATGAGGGTGCTATAGCCTTCCTCATGTGTAACCGTACTCTCGAACCTAACATTTGGTTTTGTGGATCAGATCATGCTTCAGGTGGCCAATCACAACTAAACAAAAAAGATTGGTGGCGACTTCTCTAATCCATGTCTAGCGACAGGTTTATGAATCTATACATTACGACACAAATATTAGTATCTACTATCATTTTATTTATTCTCAAATTATGAATTCCTTTCTATTGATATTTCCTAGACAAGATGTTTGGCATTTGATTAGTTTTTTAGCATTCTCAGAATCATAAACCAAAATCTAAAATGCATGATCTTCAACTTTAGCTTTGACTAACCCACTTTTGATTCACTACATTATGTTATGGTATAAAATCATGTAGAATTTCTGTGTAAATTCTTTCTTTTTTTATTTACAAGAAAGCTATATAATGTATCGACAAAAGAAAAACAAAGCTCTAATTACAAGAAAGTATCTATCTAAGGAATAACAAATAAAGGAAAAAAGGAAAATAAAAGACAATCAAATCAGCTCTCTAATTTCTAGCTATTTACAATGGGAAACTTAGTAATAATTTCAAGAATCTTAACACTCCCTTCAAGCTAGTAAGTGAATATCTTCTATTCCTAACTTGTTTGTAATCTTTTAAAATTTTGAGATAGATAACCCTTTAGTTAGAACATCTGCTAGTTTATTTCCTGATGGCACATAAGAATTATGATAAGTCCATTATCTAACTTTTTTTTATTAAAATGCCTATCAACCTCAATGTGCTTGGTGCAATTATGTTGAATAAGGTTATGAACTATTCTAATAGCTGACTTGTTATCACAAAACAATCTCATCGATCTATCTACTTCTACTTTTAGGTCCTTTAGAATAATCTTAGGCCATAAATGTCTACAAATTACATTTACCATGCCCTGAAATTCTATTTCAGTACTTAATCTTACTAAAACAGTTTGTTTTTGCTACTCTAAGTAACTAAATTCCTGCTATAAAAATGCAATAGCCAGATGTTGATATTCTATCTATTAGAGATCCTCTATAATCTGCATCAGCATATACCTTAACTTGCAGCTTATTCTTTTTCTAAAATAAAATTTCCTTTTCAAGGGTAATCTTCAAATATTGTAGAATTTTGTAAACCACTTGTATATGTTCCTCTTTTAAATCATGCATATATTGACTGACCATATTCATTGATAGGCTATGTCAAGATGAGTATGTGAAAGGTAGATTAATCTTTAAAACAACCTTTGGTTGTGTCCTTTATCAACTACTCACTATTTATTTTCTCATCCTAACCTATGATTTGGATGGATTTGTAGGAATACAAGAAGTTTTACTCCTTAGAGTGCTTGTTTCTATAAGCAAGTCTACTACATACTTCCATTGAGATAAGAATATCCCTTTTTTGGAATATACCATTTCAATCCCAAGAAAGTACTTTAGTTTGCCCAATTTTTTTATTTTGAATTCTCAAACTAGTTGGGTTTTTCAATCTCTTCTCCTTATCATCATCCTCAGTAACAATGATGTTATCAACATACACTAGCAACACATTAATTTTCAATCCTTCAAGTGTTTGATGAATAAAATGTGATCATCTTAACTCATCTATAGCCAATTCTCACCAATGCTTTAGTAAACCTTTTCAAACCATGCCTTTGGTGATTGTTTTAACTTGTACAAAGCCTTTTTTTAACTTACAGACTTTATTAGGACCAAACTCTTCATCAAATCCTAGTAGAGGTTCCATATACACTTATTTTCCCAAATCTCCAAGTAGAAATGTATATTTCACATCAAATTGTTGGAGTTCCCATTCAAAATAAACTACAGGGGATAATAGAATTCTCACTGTATTCATATTTGCTACTAGAGTAAAGGTTTCTTGGTAGTCTACTTTATATCTTTGCTATTAGAGTAAAGGTCTCTTGGTATTATGAGATCATTGTTAAGAGATCCTCCTCTAGAAAAATAAGATTCCATTTTGAAACATAGATTATTGGTTACACTAAAAGAATATAGTGTAAAAAAGCAAGATTCAGGTCAGTTTACCTGTTGATTTCCTAGATTTATTTGTATAATTTATGGTTCATTTAACTTAATTTCCTCCATGGCCATGATGATTTGATTAGAAGTTACCCCACCTTTAACAAAGCACTAGGTAGATTGGCAAGATGTCATTCAATATGCAATATATCATAATTAGAATAGAAAATTTTAACTAATTAAAAGTTTATCCCAAGATAAAAGCCTTTTAAGCATTTTGACTATCATACATTTGCTTTTAGTACTTCTCTCTTCACTTTTCTTATGGCCTTATTTGAGGGCATCTTTTTCAAAATATAAAGAGGGCAGAAAATTAGTCACAAGCCACTTTCCCTTTTATTATTAGTTGGTTTAAGGTTTAGGGTTTTAGGAATATATCACACTACTATATATCACCCATGATTAAGAAAAATAAGTTAAACTCCAAAAGTTACAATAGGAAAACTAGTGTTATTAATTTGGTTATGCCTCACTTAGATTTTACTAGAGCTTATGTGATATTTATAAGTATAAATTAAAATTAAACTCATAAACATGGACTATGTATTTTAGAAATTGCTACCATCAAGTTTACTTCAATTTTTGAGTTTTTGTAAGAAATGATACATTGAGTTATTTACATTCAAATTTTTAGTTGTTTATACAATACCATATTAAGTCATGTTATTATTTTGGTTCCTTTTTCTATATGTATGTAAAATGTGAGGTAATTAAATATATTCTTATTATAACGGTAATCATCCCACATTTTATGGATAAGATGTGGATAAATCTCATGTCAAGAGCCAGTGAAGAATACATAAAAATGGTCACTAGTTTTTTAGACTTTGCTTTTGCAAGATCATCTACAAATGAAAAATTTTGGTGTCATTATGTTAAACGTGTCAACACATATGAAGTGTGTAGGAGAGATGCATTTGATCATAGAATATGTAATGGTTTTCTAAAAGGATGTGTTCGATAGGTATTTCATAGAGAGGTCTTAGATGCATGTTTATCATCTAGTATTACTAATGAGGAAGATAAAGAGTTTGGTACTAATAATCATGATTTATTACATGATATGATGGTTGAAAGAGCTATGAATGTTGATGTGGGTAACATATAAACATGAGATACAAGTGGAGAGCAACATCATGGTCATAGAATTGATAGAGACAAGTTTTATGGTTTACTGATACGAAAGAGAAACTATATCCAATTTGTAAAACTTTACAAAATTCTCATTTGTAATCTATTTGTTCTAAGTAAGTGTTTTAATGGCTAAACAAATAAATCTTTTAATACATTATCAAAGGTGTTGAAACTCACTTTACTAGAGGGTAATTGTAATCTATTGGTTCCAATTAAATGCTTTAATGGCTGGGCAAATAAATCTTTCAATACATTATTAAAGGTGTTAAAACTCACTCTACTAGAAGGTAATACATTGCTAGGATCTTATCAAGAATTGAAAAAGATGATTTCTGCTTTAAGTTTGGGATATGAAAAAATTCATACTTATCCTAATGATTGCATGTTGTTTTGGAAAGATAAGGCAAATGAAGAAATATGTTCAAAATATATCTTTTTTAGGTGAAAAGATAGCTTGAATGATGTAGAAAGTGATCATGAAGATATAAAGCTTAGAAAAAAAAAGTGCCAAGATTTTGCATTTTTTCCTTTAATTTCAAGACTACAAAGGTGATTCATGTCTTCAAAAATGTCTCATTTGATGACTTAGCATAAATATAAGTACAATAAAGACGCACATCTAAAACATCTTAAAGATTCTCCAACTTATGAAGAATTAGGTTATCGATATCTTGAGTTTTCTTTTAACCTTCATAGTCTTCACTTAGGATTGGCTTCTAATGGTTTTAACCCTTTCAAAACTACGAGTGTGACACATAAAACTTGGCTTGTTATATTGATACCTTATAGCTTGCTTTTATATATGTGTATGAAACAACCAAACTTAATACTTTCCTTACTTCCTGGTTTAAAAGGTCTTAGGAACAATCTAGATATTACTTGCAACCTTTGGTAAAAGAGTTGTAAAAACTTTGGGAAGTTGGTGTTGAAACTTTTAATGCCTAAAAAAAAATTAAAACTTTTAACTACATGCAACATTAATTGGATCATTAATGACTTCCATGCATATGCTAATTTGTTTGGGTGGAGTATTAGGAAAGAGTATACATGTCCTTATTGTGGATTTGGTACTACATCTAAATGGTTACAACATGGTAAAAAATATTGTTAGATGTGCCATCATAGGTGGTTACAACCTAATCATAGGTTTTAGAATGATAAAAACTCATTTGATAGGACTTAAGAATTTCAAAGTGCTTATTCACCACCATCCAAGAGTGTAGTGTTGAGATAGTTGGAACAATGGAATGGTAATAAAGATAGGCCATGGAATGAAAAAAGTATTTTGCTTAAATTACCTTATCGGGAACATTTTCTATTGGGTCACAATTTTGATATGATGAATATAGAAAAAAAATATTTGTGATAACATTCTTGGTACATTGATTGGGCAAGAAAAGAAGTCAAAAGATAACTACAAAGCACAACTTGACCATGTAGAAATGGATATAAGAAATGTTCTTCATCCAAAGACTTTTAAAGTTATGAACACCTAATACTTGCATTAAGCTTCATCTAAGGAGCTTGATTGAAAAAAAAAATTTAAGATTCTTAAGGAAATAAGAACCCTGAATGAATACTCTTCCAATATCTCATGTTGTGTACAACTTAAAAAATGAAAGCTAATAGCACTCAAAAGTTATGATTGTCATATCTTAATGCAAGAATTTTTTTCCTATAGCAATACTATGGTTTTTACCTAATAAGGTGTGCTCAGTTCTTATTAAATTATGTACTTTTTTAAGGATATTTATGCTAAAATTCTCCAAGAACATAAACTTGAATCACTTCAATCTCCAGCTATATTAATTCTATGTGGAATGGGGAAGATTTTTTGTCAAATTATTTCAGAAGTCCTTATACTCTACAAAAAATTAGAATTTAGTCCTTGTACCGTAATTCATATAAATTTAGTTCTCGTACTATTTTTATTTGGTAATCTTAATCCAATCACAAATTTTGTCAATTTTTTGCCTTTAAGAAGGCTGATTTAGGTGTTAACTTTATTGATGTGGCAACTTTAATGTATGAAATTAGTTGTCAAATTATATAAATGGTCCTTATACTCAAATTTATTCTTTGTACTGGCATTAAATTTGAATTTAATCCCTTTAATATAAAAAATATTTTGAATATTTTAAATTTTTCTATTTTTTTAAATATTAAATTTACTTTTTTTCAAAGTTTAATTTTTTTAATTTTATTTTTTGAAATTTTTTATTTTTTATTTTTTAATATTTAGAAATTTTCTAGAAATTTTAATATTTTGAATTTTTTTTAGAAATTTTCGAGTCTTTTAAAATATTAAATTTACTTTTTTCAATATTTTAATTGTTTAAATAAAAATCATTTTTTGAATTATGTTTTCAAATTTTAACATTTTATTTAATCAAAATATTTAATTTTTTGTTTTTGACCTTTTAGAATTTTATAAAATTTTCTATATTTTCTAATTTTTTATTTTTATATTTAAATAAAAATAAATAAATAAATAAACTAGAATGAACAAGTAAATCTTTAGAATTTGTTTTATTTGGTATATTTGAGATGAAAGAGTATAAAGAACAAGGTAAAATAGAAAATTAGTGAAACACAAAGAGCTTTTGATTTTAATTTATTCTTCACTTGAATAAAATAAAAAGAAAAACATGGAAAAAAAATTTAAAACATATAAACTCTTTTTCAAAACATAAAATATTATAAAAATTTTCTAAAAACATAAAAATTAAAAAATATGAAAAATTTTATAAAACCTCCAAAAAACTTTAAAACTATAAAATTAAATTTTTGTTTAAATAAAAATGTTAAATTTTTAAAAAAATACAAAAACTTTCAAAATATGAAATTATAAAAATCAAATATGGATAAATAAATTTAATATTTTTTAAAAAACTAAAAAATTATATTCAAAATATTTTCTATATTAATTGGACTAAATTTCAAATTTTTAGCAAGTACAAGGATTAAATTTCAAATTTTGTGAGTACAAGGATCATTTAAATAATTTAACAATTGATTTCATCAATCGAAGCTATCACGTCAACAAGTCAACAACTACATCAACATTTTGAACAGTTAAAAATTGACGGAGTTAGTGATTGAATTAAAATTACAAATTAAAATAGTACAAGGATTAAATTTATATGAATTATAGTATAGGGACTAAATTTCAAATTTTTGTAAAGTATAAGGACCTTTGGCACAATTTGACCAAAATTTTTCCTCCATCTCTTTTTATAGTAATGGTACATTTAGTTATCCATTTGGCAAATGAAGCAAAAATTGCTAGTCCAGTCATATATCGGTGGATGTATCCTAATGAGAGGTATATATTAAAATGTTATAGTTTTTTTTATCTAAATTTCAACTAGTATGTTTACTAATGATATTTACTATTGAACTTCCATTTAAATAGGTTTATTCTTACTCTTAAATCATATGTACAAAATAGTGCTTGTCCTGAAGATTCAATTTTAGAAGGCTACTTAGCAAATGAATGCATAACTTTTTATTCAAGATACTTTGATGGGATGAAGGCTACTTTTAATAGACCCATCCAAAATGAAAACAAAAATCATTTTGTAGATGAAGAAGAATCCATTTTTCTACTATAGGAAGACCATTGCGAAGGAAAAAACATAAAAGATTTAATGTTAACAAGTGTTAAAAGGTCTTATGCATTATACTTGATAAGCAAACTTTGGTTCAAGCTCATTGATATGTGCTATTTAATTCCGAGGAGGTTACTTCTTTTATAAAGTAAGAACACATATCTACATACATATTATACATGATAATTTTCTTTCATACTAAATTGTATAGTTACCTAAGAATTTTTTTCATGTAGGAAACATGAACAACTTATTAAGATGTGTAATCTCCCTTCTCGTCATACGCCATATGAGATACAAAAGTTATAAAGTGAAACTTTTAATGATTGATTTTATGATCATGTAAGTCGTACATCATAGTTTGGAATATGTGATTATAGTTTTTATAGTTAGATAATTATTTTAACCAACTATGAAATTGCCTAAGTTGCCAATTTGAATCAACAAAGAAATGCAAATATAAAGATCAACTTAGATGGCTTCTTTATGGTCTAATAAATACTGTTAGAAAATACATTGGTTATATTGTTAATGGTTTAGATTTCATACCAAAGCATACAAGAGATACTTGAAAACTCAAAATAGTAAGGTTGTTATAACAACCAAGATGATGAGTTATGCAAGAACTTGATTGCAAAATTTCTTGCAAGCACATAGATCGTTCCAGTAATAATAATGATCAAAGATTAAGATATCGTCCCACAAGGATTATCTAAAGAAGCTTAGTCTAACTACCTATTATTCCCACACTCAATCTAAAGTTGATTCAATCAAAAGAGGTATACAATAGTAAGCTAGTATGAACAAGTAAAGCAAACCAAAGGCAAACAATGCATATAACCGAAAGTACATCAACGAAAAAACAAAAAGAACATACTTGGAAAATTTATTAAAACAATAGCTAACATGCTTTGACTTGAACCTAACATGTTTTGAATATAAATCTAATCTAAGAAACCAAAAATAACGAGCTCAATTAACAACTAAATAGTAGCTAACAAACAATAACCAAAAATAACTACCTTAACTACCTCTTAACTTTTAATAATAGAAAAATTTAGAAACTTACTAAAACTTGATCCAAACAACTTTTAAGTTGAAAAAATAGTAAGTAAACAAAGATCAAAACACAATTAAGGTTCAATTGAATAAACAAAATCACAAAAATCAACAAAAACAAGTAAAACCAAAATTGATTTTCGAATCTAGAAAAATTGATTTTCGAATCTAGAAAAATCGAAACTTGAGAAAAAAAATTAGATCTAGATTTCTATAGATCAAATGAATTGGAGCTGAACTAAAATAAACTGCATCTATAAGATTACTATATAAATCAACAAAAAAATTGCAAGAAACAATCAAAAAGCAAGCTCAATGAACTTGATCTAAAACCCCATGTAATGAAAAGTAAAACCAAAACATATATTGAAAAATCATCCAAACAAAAATTGAAATTCATGAAATTAAAGGCAAGTAAATGAATCTAAACAAGAAAGCACATGAATTAAGAAGTGCAAAGTAGGAAAAGAGTGGAACAATTGCCTAGCTAAAAGAGAAGAGTCTTCAAATGCTGTCACTCACTTAAGCTTCAACTTTGTTGTTAGATCTAACCAAAACTTTTTGAAATTTTGTAAAAATTCCATATTTTATTTAATTCTATATTTACATATGTATTTTATTTAAAATATTACTTAATATTTTAATTTAATAAATTTATGTGTCACCCCATTTGACTTCCTTTTTAGTCTTTTTTCTTTACTTTTTTATTAGATATATTTTATAAAGAAAAAGCCAATTGATGTTGAGATGACAAGATAACTTATATCTGATGGGTTTCAATTTGTTATGATCCAATCGATATAGTTTTTTTTTTTTTAAATAATGATTAAGTTAAGTTTTATCTATTTGAAAATTTTAGGTCAAGTCAGAATCAAGTTTAAAGTGTTTTGCCTCAACCCTGTTTTGGATATATTAAAATATATTTTTATCATTGATTTAATTTATATTTTCTTATATGTATTATCTTAATAAAGATATTATTTAATATTTTAATTTAATAAAAATAATATTTTTATATAACTAAGTTATAACTTAAATTAAAAAATAAATACTGTTAACCATGAATTGATAAAACATTTTGAAATAACAAAACAAAAATTTGCTAAACTTGAATTAAATGCTTCAAACTTAATTTGAATTTTTTTTAGCTTTTAATCCAGTTAGAAATTTATTCAAATTCATCTGGCATGGTTTAAAAATAGAATTGGGCAATTTAACGTAAAAGAGATCGATCTCCCCTTATAAGGATCAATTGATTTTTTGGCTAAAATGTTTTTTCGTGCCAATTTTATGAAAACCAGTTGATCCTCTCCTTATATGGATCGATAGGTTCAAGGGTTTTAAAGATAGGATTGATCCTTTCATGAAATGATCGATTGATTTTTCACACAATATGAAAATATTGTTATAAGATTTGATAAGGGATCAATCACCCAGACTAGGGGACCGATCACCTAAAAAATGGATTGATTGGTTCTTGATATGGATCGATTAGTTGTGCATTTTCATGCGTAAAATTACTTGACTTTTAACTGACCCAATTGATCCCCCCTAAGAGGGGATTGATCCCTTCCTACCTAAAATGCTTGCAATGGCTATTTTTGTCTGAAATTTTACAGAGGCTCTAAACAATAAATGCAACCAACGACTATCTTCCACTCTCAACATATAAATAAAGGTCTTCCAACATATTTAAAGTAACTAAGAGCTAAGAAAACTTATTGCATCTATATATCATCTTCTCCAAGCATTTAAGAGCATTTTAGTGTGAGAAAAGGGAAAAAATTCTTATTATATTTTATTTTCTCTTGATATTTTTCTCAATCTTGATTTGTACTTCAAGTTAGCAAACACCCAACCTTAGAGAGGTTTTTTAAGTTTACAAAACACTTTAAAAATTTGTATTGTGAAGTTGTAAGCTTAAGGGGGAGGATAACCCTTAAGAGATTGCATTATTGATTGTACATAGCTTTGAAGAGCTAGGTTGTAACTTTTAACACATAGTGGATTAAACTTCTTGGCAAGTGAGGCTAAGGAAGAGGACATAGGTCCTAAAGGAAGGGCCGAACTCTATAAAATTCAGTGTTTGATTTTTTATCTCAATCTCTTGCTTTTAAGATTATTAGTATTCATATTCATTGTTGATTAGAAAAATTGATTTGTGAATTTTGTACTTGTTGGATATTAATTTTTAAAAATTATATTATCAACCAATTCACCCCTCTCTTGGTTTAATTCAAGCCTTTGAGCTAATAATTGGTATCAAAGCTAGTACTATATTTTATAGGTCTAACAACCTAAGGATGATCTTAAAAATGGCTTAAAAAGTATGGTGATCAATGTAAAGCAATCATCTTCAAGCTACAACAAATATAGTGGGTAACAAGAAATGCGTCTTATTACAAATGAAATGGTTACTACATCTCTTGGAGCGGAAGGTCATTCAATTGTAAAACCTCTTCTTTTTGTTGGTGATAACTACTCATATTGGAATACTAGGATGAAATTGTTTATTTAAGCCAATGACTACAAAGTTTGGAGGTTATTGTAAATGGTCTTCAAATTCCAATAAAGATAATGGATGGTAGAGAGGTGATCAAGCAAGAAAGTGAATGGGATATCAAAGATACGAAGATGGCTTAACTAAATGCCAAAGCAATGCATACACTCTTTTATGCATTGGAGCTTAGTGAGTACAATAAAGTTTCTTTGTGTGAAAATATAAAAAAAATTTAAGATAAGTTGGCCATCACTCATGAAGGTACTAATCAAGTGAAAGAGACCAAAATTGACATGCTCACTCATGATTATAACTTATTCAAGATGAAATCAAGAGAATCTATTAGTGAAATGTCAAACCACTTCACCGAAATCATTAATGGTTTGAAGGCTCTTAGGAAGGCTTACTTAAATATGGAGATGGTGAAGAAAATTCTAAATAGTCTACCAAATAGTTGGAAAGCTAAAATGACAGCCATTGAAGAGTCTAAAGATCCTTACATAGTCTTTTGAGATAAACTCATAGGCTTTCTCCTTACCTATGAGATGAAGATTAAAATGGGATAAGAATCAATCAAGAAAGGTGGCATTGCTCTCAAATCAACCTTTCAAGAAAATGAAGAAAAATTAAAACAAGATAAGGTTGATAAAGATGAAAAAATGGCCATGTTTGCAAACAGGTTTAAAAAGTTCATGAAAATGAACAAATTTTCAAATAGAAGAAGACCACAAAGGGAAATGATTAAAGGAGAATTAAGTAGAAGAGAAAAAAATCAAATTGTTTGCTATGAATGCAATAAACCAGGTCATATCAAATTCAATTATCCTTTTGTGGAAAAAAAAAACATAATGAAGCCAAAGAAGAAAGTAATGATTGCAACGTAAAGTGATAGTGATTTCTTCAATGATGAATCAAACAAGAAGTAAGTAGCCAATCTATGTCTCATAGCTCTTGATAAGCCTAAGGTAGTTTCTAATCCTAATGATTTAAATTCATACACATTTGATGAATTGTAAGATACTTTTGATGAATTAGCTATAGAATTTGAAAACATGAACATGAAGTATAGAAAAGTAGAGAATGAGCTCTTAACTAAAGCAAAAAATGACTTAGAAAAGGAAATTGAGCTTTTAAATTTGAACGTTGATGATTTGACTAAGAAAAATGAGAATTTGTATAACTTATTTTCTAGATTTTATATGGGACATAAAAAACTCAATGACTTGCTTAAAACACAAAGAGTATTCTTTGATAAAAATGAAAGCTATAATAGTGGTGACAAAAAGACTCATTTGAAAATTTTTCTTGTTAAGCCAAATGATTCATCTAGCACATCTACATGTTGTCATAAATTGGGTTATTCTATATAATATTATTCCTTGAAGAAAGTCACTCATAGAGGTAAACTTATTAGGAGTGTGTGGATTTCAAAAGAAGTTAGCACATCTCAAGATAAGATTACTAGGATGAAGTGGATTCTAAAAGTTATAAAAATTATGAGTACTAACATTCAAGAACCCAAGAAAGTTTGGGTACCCAAAACAAAATTTTGATTATGTTCTTAGAGGTGGATAAGCATTGCTACAAGGTAAATTCAAGCAAGAACAATCCATGGTATCTTGATAATGGATGCTTAAACCATGTGACCAGAGAGAAGGCTCAATTCAAGGACTTAAAGGCTAAAAGTGTAGAAGATGTTACATTTGGAAACAACTCCAAAAGCCAAATTGAAGGGATTGGCTCCATTGGTAACAATTTTTCTACTACTATTAAAAATGTTTTACTTGTGAATGGACTCAAGCATAACTTACTTAGTATTAGTCAATTGTATGACAAAGGACTTAGAGTTGTATTTGAATTTATGTGCTGTCAAGTAATGGATATCAAGACTAACAAGCTTATTTTTATTGAACGTCGTCAAGGAAATATTAATATGGTGCATTTGGATGATTTATCTTCTAAAAATGTTTGTTTTATAGCTAAAAAAATGAAAGTTGAATTTGGCATAGAAGACTTGGACATGCAAGCATACATGTAATTTTAAAACTTTTTCAAAATGATTTGGTTGTTAGTTTCCCAAAATTGAAATATGAAATGACAAGGTTTGTGATGCATGCACTCAAGGAAAACATAAAAAAATCTCTTTCAAATTTAAGAATTGTGTTTTAACTACTAAACCTCTTCAACTACTTCATGTTAATCTTTTTGGTCTTACTAGGACAATGAGCCTTGGTGGAAAACAATATGGGTTTGTCAATGTTAATGATTTTACTAGATATACATGGGTTCTTTTTTTGCATTCTAAGAATGAAGCTTTGAAAAAAATCCATTACTTTTAGCAAGCAAATACAAAATGAGAAAGGCTATTCAATTTCTAATATTAGAAGTGATCATGGAAAAGAATTTAAAAACCTTGACTTTAATGTATTTTGTAGTGAAGATGGTATTAGCCATAATTTTTCTACTCCTAGAACTCCTCGATAAAATGGGATAGTAGAAAGGAGAAATAAAACTTTAGAAGAAATGGCTAGAACTATGCTTTGTGAAAATAATTTACCTAGATATTTTTGGATGAAAGCCATAAATACATCTTGTTATATTATAAATAAAGCTATGATTAGGTCAATCTTGAAGAAAACTTCTTATGAACTTTTTAAAAGAAAAAAGCCTAACATAAGTTATTTTCATCTTTTTGGTTGTAAATACTTTGTTTTCAACAATGGAAAAGACAATATTGAAAATTTTGATGTAACAAGTGATAAAGGCATTTTCCTAGGATATTATTTGAATTCAAAAGCCTATAGAGTCTTTAGAACATTAGTTGTTAAAAAGTTTATAAATTTTATCTTTGATAAATCTAATCCACCTCCGAGAAAGGTGTCTCATGATGATGATGATGATGATGTAGGTATACTTCAAGAATATATAAATAATGTATCACATGACATTGAGGAGAACATTCAGAATGATGAGTTTATAAAAAACCCATAACAAATAGAGTAAGAACCAAATCACCATAAAGAAAGAAGGTATATCAAAGATAGTAAGATCATTGATGATCCAACACAAGGGGTAAAAATTAGATCTTCTTACAATGTGCGTAATTATGTTGCTTTTCTCTCTTATATTGAACCCAAAAACATAGATAAAAACCTAAGAAAATGATCATTGGTTATTAGCTATGCAAGAGGAATTGAACCAATTTGAAAGAAACCAAATTTAGAATCTTGTACCTAGGCTTAGTGATCATCTTGCTATAGGTACCAAATGGGTTTTTAGAAAAAAAATGGATGAGCATGGCAATGTTGTTAGAAACAAAGCTAGGTTAGTGGCTTAAGGGTATAGTCAAGGAGAATGAATTGATTATGATGAAACCTATGTCCAGGTTGCAAGGTTAAAAGCCATTAGAATGTTACTTGCATTTACATGTTTCAAAGATTTCAAGCTTTTTCAAATGGATGTCAAGAGTGCATTTCTAAATGGTTTTATAAATGAAGAGGTGTAGGTAAAGCAATCTTTCAGTTTTGAAAATCTTAAATTTCCAAATCATGTTTATAAATTGACAAAAATTTTATATGGTTTAAAACAAGCTTCTAGAGCTTGGTATGAAAGATTGTCAAAATTTTTAATTAAAAATTGTTTTAATAGAGGAAAGGTTGATACTATATTTTTTATTAAAATAAAAAGAAAAGACATTCTCATTGTGCAAATTTATGTTGATGATATTATATTTTATGCTATTAATGAAGTTCTTTGTCAAAAATTTTCTAAGACTATTTAAGATAAATTTGAAATAAGCATGATATGAGAGCTTTTATTCTTCTTGGGATTGCAAGTAAAGCAAACAAAAGATGGTACCTTCATTAATCAAGCTAAATACATTAAGGACTTGCTTATAAGGTTTGAACTAGTAGAATCAAAGCCTTACTCAACACGTATGAGCACTTCAACAAAACTTAACAAGCATGAAGAAAGTAAATGTATTGATTCCAAATTATATAGGTTTATGATCTATTCATCATTATATCTTACTACAAGTAGACCAAATATAATCTTTAGTGTGTGCTTTTGTACTAGATTTTAATCATCACCTAGAGAATCACATTTACTTCCTGTTGAAAGAATTTTTAGATACCTTAAGGACACTCTTAACTTAGGATTATGGTATCCAAAAGATTCATCTTTTGCTTTAAATGTCTATTCTAATACAAATTTTGGGTTATAAAATCAATAGAAAAAGCAATTTCGGTACTTGACAATTGTTTGAGAATATACTCATATCATGGTTTTCCAAGAAATAAAATAGTGTTGCTTAATCCATAACTAAAATTGATTATACAGTGGCCAGTAGTTGTTGTACTTAAGTTTTGTAGATTAAACAACAATTGGAGAATTTTGGAATTGCCATAGATCACATTCCCATTAAATACAATAATATAAGCGCCATCAATCTCACCAAAAATCTAGTTCAACATTCAATAACTAGACATATTGAAATTAGACATTATTTCATTAGAGATCATATTCAAAAAGGTGATATTGTGCTTGAATATATTGATACCTTGCATCAATTAACTAATATTTTTACAAAACCTCTTGATAGAGATAGATTTTATACAATTAGAGGTGAACTTGGTATGATGAATGCTCCTTGAATAAAATTATTAATTGTATGATGAATGTTGATACCTTGTTTGACCAAATGTGTGTTTATTTTAACATATTTTTGAAATCTTGTCTGTAATTATATTTATAATTATATGATGCATATTTGAATAGTTATGTTGCATGGTTTTAATTTTTTTTTTTTTTAATTTGCTATAAGTGAATTAATCGATCCCTTTTTGACCGGATCAATTGGTTTTCTATCCAGTAGCTAAATTAAAATTGAAAATGTTGGAACCCGATTGATCCCCCTTGACCTGATCGATCAGTCCATGGCTTGCCCGGGTTTGTCAAGTCCTTACCTAATCAATCCCCTTTGCCACCCAATCGATCAGGTCATGAACAACTCCCTTATACGCACTATTTTGACCACTTAAAATTTGGACTCTTCTCTTTCCTTGGCTAACCATAGTCCTTTCTTCTTCTTTTCTTCTTCTTCCTAAAACACTTTCTTCTAAATTTCTAGGTATTCATGCTCCATTTTATCTCAAAATTGATGACTCTCACCTAAAATCTTTTACAAATTGCTTCATATCTATTTAATTTCTTGCAAAATCTTTTTTAAAAATCTTTCAAGTCACAAAAATCTCCACCCATGCTTCTCACTCTAAGAAATTGATCCATTTTTGTGTCTCCATTGAAACTACCTTATTCATTCAATTTTCTTGCTTCTCTCAAATATATTCTACTACTTGTCACCTATATTTACAAATTTCTTCATTAATTTCACATAAGCCTACTTATTTCCATTTTCCAAGACACCTAAAACAAGACCTCCTTTTGCCACAAGAAAAATCCACTAAGGGAAGCCTCTAGTTCTTCAATCAAGCCTTCTTTTAACCAAAATTTTGAAAATCCTATAGCAAAGCAAAAATATGAGACTCATTTTGCTCATAGAAAAGTCAAGCAAGGAAGGGTAATCAATTTTAATTTCCTTCAATCTATTGGATTTCCATACTTATATAGTTTTGAGAATTTTGGTTGGATGAACTATTTAGTTTAGATAGCATTGTCTTTGAGAATCTAGTAAGGGAATAAGTATAACGAAGTTGATAGACATGGGAATAAGTATTATACTGATAAATTTAGGATGTTTGTGATGGGTAAAGAAATAGTTATGGGCAATAACTTGTTGGCTAAAAGTTTCATATTAAAAGATAATGAAGACACAAACACTAGATAAAATATGCTTGGATTAGCTCAAGATATTTTTTAGAATGATGATTTAAGTGTTACTCCAACTCAAGCTTCTAGGTTGAACATGCATGATAGATTGCTTAATCTTATAGTCACACATATGTTAACACCATTTGGAACCTAATGTTCTATCATTAGGAAACAATATTATTGGTGTATATATAAGATCAAACATGAAGAGAAACCTAATCTTGTGCACTTCATTTTTAATGATATGATGAGGGTTGTTCAAAATAGGGACTACACCTTGGTATATGGGATAGCCATTAGTAATCTATTTAGGAAGGTGGGTATTAATACTAGAAGTGATAGAGAGATTCTGTTCGATCCTATTAGTGTTATTGAAGTTTATACATTTCATAGTATGGGATACACTCAAAATATTGATGAGGTATTAAGAAAAATAAACTTGGACTTGAGCATGAAAAGAGCATGAGATTCAAGATATTCCCCAATAAGGTTCTTCTAGTCCACCATTTGATACCCAAAAAGCTTTACAAATTCTTATGACTCAAATGAATCGTTTACACTCATTGGTTAGGGATATGAACTCTAGATTGGAAAACATGGAACAAACCCAAAATGAGATGATTTCACAAGTTCAATAAATTAAGATTGATATTGGACATATCCAAACTGCATAAGAGCAAATGGAGCAACGTTTTCATCATTTTTCTCCTTATCCTCCTATACCTTGACCTATCCTTGGAGCCAAGCCTGAATGTGTTTCCTACGTGTCTTTCTTTTATGTTTTTAAGTTTTTATCTTACTTCAAAACATTTTAATTGTAGTATCAACTTTGGTACTTTACATATTATGGCATGAACTTTAAGTTTATTGTACTTAATTGTGTTGCTATGCTAATGTCATTGTGGTCATTCTCATTCTTGATATTATGAAGCTATGTTGAGCTATAGTATTGAGTTTCAATAATATTGGCCTTATATTGATTATCATATTATTGTCTTAAATTGATTGAGCAAATTGATCTTACATTGGCTATAGTATCGGTGCCTTGCTCTTTAATATTTTTTGCTATGACAAAAAGGGAGAGAAGTTAGTATTGTGAAAATTTGCTTGTTGCTAAATTATTATGTTGCTAGTTGATAAATTTTTAATTGCTTGGGAGACTTCTACCTTATATTTTTTATATGTTCATAATGAAAAATTGGCCATCTAATTTTGTTAATCTTGTTTAAATTCAAAGGAAGCCTTCTTAAAAGAGGAAAATGTTTTCAAAGCATATTTTTTACTATTGGTTTTGTCATATCAAAAAGGGAGAGACTATTAGCTTTGAATTGATGAAACATTTTGAAATGATAAAACAAAAATTTGCTAAACTTAAATTAAAATGATTTGAACTTAATTTGAATGCTTTTTCAACTTTTAATCCAGTTAGAAATTTGTTCAAATTCATCTGGCATGGTTTAAAAATAGAATTAGGCAATTTAATATAAAAGGGATTGATCACCCTTAAGGGGGTCGACTGCTTTTTTGGCCATAAAGTTTTCTCGTGCAAATTTCATGAAAACTAATCAATCCCCTCCTTGTATAGATCGATTGGTTTATGGGTTTTAAAGATAGTATCGATCCTTCATGAAGGGATCAATTGGTTTTTTACACAGTATGAAAAGATTGTTCCTAGATTTGAGAAGGGATCGATCACTCAAACTAGGTGATCGATCACTTAAAAAAGGGATCGATTGGTTCTTGATATGGATTGATTGGTTGTGCATTTTCATGCATAAAATTGCTTGATTTTTTATCGACCCAATTGATCCTTCCTAAAAAGGGATCGATCCCCTTTTGCCAAAAATCCTTGCAATGGTTATTTTTGTCTAAAATTTTATAGAGGCTCCAAACAATAAATGCAACCAACGGCTATCTTTCACTCTCAACATATAAATAAAGGTCTCCCACCATATTTGAAGTAACTAAAAGCCAAGAAAACTTATTACATCTATCTATCATCTTCATCAAGTATTAAATAGCATCCTAGTGTGAGAAAAGTGCAGAAATTCTTATTGTATCTTATTTTCTCTTGATATTCTTCTCAATCTTGATTTGTACTTCAAATTAACAAACACCTAACCTTAAAGGGATTCTTTGAGTTTACAAACACTTCAAAATTTTGTATTATAAGATTGTGAGCTTAAGAGGGAGGATAACCCTTAAAAGATTGTGTTGTTAATTGTATAGAACTTTAAAGAGCTAGGTTATAACTTTTGACACATAGTGGATTGAACTCCTTGGCAAGTGAGGCTAAGGGAAAGGATGTACGTACCTAAAGGAAGGGCCAAACCTCTATAAATTTTAGTGTTTGATTTTCTATCTTAATCTCTTACTCTTAAGATTATTAGTACTTATATTCGTTGTGTTTGTTGGATTAGATAAACTAATTTGTGAATTTTGTGATTGCTGGATATTGATTTTTGTCAAACAATTCACCACCATCTTGGTTTAATTTAAGTCTTTGAGCTAACAAATACACTTACATTTATTTATACGTTGTCATTCATTAAAACTTGATATAAGAGTTTTACTTGTTTTATATTTAAAACATAATTTTAAAAAATGAAAGAAAAAATCTCACAGCAAAGCAAGGTCTAATTCTAGTTAATATTAATATTAATAATTCGAAATATAATTCAAAATGAAGTTTTTATGGATGCCTTTACATCTATACCAACTCATTTTAATGTTAGAATATTTAAAGCTATACTAACGTCCATCTATTGTCAATAAAATATAGCGTTAGATTGACCATCGCTATAAATAAAAACACATAAAATGATGCTGACAGGCATTGATCATCATAAAAAAAAATAACGTTGGATATACCATCAGTATAGGTGAAACACACAAAACTATACTGGCCGACACCAACCGTCAATAATAGATATAATGTCGAATAATTTGTCCTATAGGTAAAAAAAATCGAAACATATAAGTTTATACCAACGAGAGATAACCATTGATAAAAGGTTAATAGTGAAACACATAACAAATACTATACCAACAGTAGCACATATGTTGACGGTCCAAATCATTGGTATTACCTATTCGTATACCTTAAAAACTATCAATATAGGTCCATACTGATAAAAGATATACTGACAACGAAAAATTCGTTAAAATATATATATTTTGACCATCAGTATAGAGTTTATAATATTATATCGATGAATTTTTTATTTTTATCAATAATTTTTTAAATATCATATATATGATAGTTTTCTTGTAGTATTCAATAAATTTTTATATAAATGCAATGCTTGATTTTAATTGTATTTTTTATACTTGTGATTTCATAAAAAATAACAATAATTTTTTATATGTTTTTCGTTTAACCTTTTTAAAATTATAAAATTATTTATTATTTCACCCACGTAATAAGGGTATACGTGACTAGTTTTTTTTTTTTTTAATTAATATAATTCGAGGAGGACAACGTGAATTAATTATCATCTTGTTGTTTTTCTTCAATTAACAACTTTCTATATTAAAAAAGGGGTGGTGGGATTAGTTCCTCAAAAGACTACACAATTTAGTCGTTGAATTGATCATTAGGAAATTTCTTCTAACAATTTGATGTCAACATGTATATCATAGACTGCTTGCTTTGCTTTGCCAGCAAAATAAAATTGAGGCGGCCAGCAAAAAGTTGCTGATATAGTTATCGCTATCAATCATTCATGGCCCAATACAAACGCAGCTTGACTTTTAGCAAAATAATTTGAAATTCTGAGTTTTTTTTTTTTGTATGTACAAAAAGAAATTCTATGTTCGGGTGATGGCTGCACAACTCTCTTCAAAAAGAATGTGCAATAGTTGAGGGATAACGGATATAATATTTTCACTTGTTTATTGAAGAAAATAGCCAATTCCACCTTTCTGTTGGAAGTTTGGTGTCCATTAATCTTAATTTTTTTTGTTTGGTAATACTTTATACCCTGATCGTCTGTTAATATTTTGGCCATTATGTTAACGATCACCTCAATTAATTGGCCACGTCAACAAAAATTCAGTATAATTAATAAGATAAGGCCACAAGTAGTCCATTATTAATCTTACATTCTCTTTTAAACTTTTTCTCACCTACTCCTTCCTCTTCCTCTCCTATTCCCTTGTGCATACTGCTGACTTCTAGCTTTAAAACACACCCAGGAATAATATCTCTGATGCCCCCCAAATGTTCTGACAAGTCATAGTCATCATCCATGTCAATCCCTTCAACCTCACAGCAAGTATCCAATCACCCAACCGGAAAAAAATCAACAGGTCACACTTGATAGTTTTAGGATAAATTATTCTAAATATAATTGCCTTGAATTAAGCACCTATGGGAATCATAATCATTTTAGATGTGCTGTTCACATTGAGATTGAGGTAGGAGTATCTGATTCGATTAACGGTTGTTCAATAATTGACATGAAAGTCAAGTACTTACTATTGTTACAAATTAAGCATCTTTTCCGGGAAAATATCTCTAAAAAAAACAAAAAAGAAAAAAGAAGGCACATCAATATGCTTAATTTTCAGCATACCATGACATATAGCACAATTGAATTGTATTCATTTTGTCCTAGACAAGGAAAGAAGCTAGGCGTTTGATCAGTTTCTTAGCATTCTCAGACTCATAAACCAAAATCTGGAACGCATGATCTTCCCCTTCAACTTCGATCAACTCCAATTCTCCATTCCACCCACTCCCTTTAACTGCATTATAGTATAGAATCCCTCTATCCCTCAGCATATCCTTTTCAGCAACACTAACAAGTAACCTAGAACATCCTAGTCCTGCCAAGCTTGGAGCCCCTGGAATCACTGGATTCACCATTGGATTATCAATTCCTCCAGGCGCCTCTGGATTCACTAAGTGCCAGATCGTGTATGTAGGGAGCTTCCCTCGTTCTTCCACATTCTTAGTCTCAGAACCAACTGGCTCTGAACCCCAGAAATAAGGGTGTGTTAGAAAAGCTCCTGTAATTTTAACACCACCATTCAGGGCCTCTGAGCCAGCTCTCATCAGTATATTGTGAGCAAGGTTAGCCCCAGCGCTGTCACCAGCAACATAAACTCGATCAAAATCAACATAAGTGGATAACCAAGGTTCCTTGTTATCTATAACATAATCACCAGAATGAGAAACGACCCACTGGAGACCAGCCCAGCAGTCCTCATAGGCAATGGGGAGGGGATGTTCGGGAGCTAGCCTATACTCAATCGAAATAACAACAACTTTGGCATGGGAAGCCAAGCTGTTCATGTACTTGGTTTCAACAAATGAGAAAGCGGATTCAAAACAAAATCCTCCACCGTGGAAGTAGACTAAGAGGGGAACTTTTTGGTGTTGTCCAACCTGTTTTGGTAGGTAAATTCTAGCTGAGATTGGGGGATTTTCTGAAAATGCAATGTCTTTCGATGAGACTTTTGTTTCATGGTCTTCAGCTGATGGAGGGACGTTGGGAGAGCCAGCCAGTCGTTCAACCGAACCATCCATGTAAACCCGGATGAAAGGGAGAATCTCGGTGGCTACTTCCTTGCCAAGGGAACCCATATTAAAACTGATCTTTGAAAGTGTTTAGATGTGGGAACTTGGTTAATAAAAGGGCAAAAATTTGCAAATTTTGTGAATGTTTTGTTATGGAATGAATAAACCCTCATCCAAAGTCAATTTATAAAGCGTGTGGAAAATAGCTTAAGCAATCCAAAGTTGACGTTGCGTCAACCTTCGAACAAATATTGCTTTTTTGGTTCAATAAACCATATCCATTGACGTCATATGAAGATTTGTCTTAGTAATTATAAAGTCATCATGAAAAGGACAATGCTGAATGAAAAACGTGGCTCGACCGTATTTGTACAGTATAAAATATTAATAATTTATATTTTTATATCATATTTTATATAAAATTATATTATAATTTATAATGATATAAAAAAAATATTAAATACATTATTTAACTTTTTTATTAAATTTTAAATTATATTATTTTTATGTATTTTTAAAAATTCCTCATGTCTAAATTCATTACATCATATTTTGAATGGTCAACTATCATGTCATACCGCTAGTTATCCAATCTATTCGCAAATGATGCACGATTGAACGATTGAAGCCCCTGGATTTTTGGTAGTTTAGTTGACATTGATCAACTTGTTTGATCAAAATTTTACCTTTTGCTTTTTGTTATTTATTTTTTATCTTTTGTTCATTTTTCACTTAAAAACAAAAAGCAAATTAAAAAAAAAAAAAAAAACATAACATAAAGAGAAGCACTGCAGACACAAGTGGCCCTACTTGCATAGAGAGACGCACTGCAAGATTCATTGGCTTGGTTACATTCATGATCCTTTTCAAGCAACCTCAACTTTTACACCGAAAATCAAGCGAGGTGAACATCAAGAATCTTGTTACTTCTCAAAAATAACTAGAATTTTCAAAGAATGCCAACTCAGAACATAGTTTGAATACATTTAAATTTAACAACCAACAAGAGTCCATGAAAATGAAAAGTGGAAACCATATTCTCAAAACATCTAGGACAACGAATTAAAGAGGAAACTTAAATACCTTTTTCTACGTGAAACATAAACTCTGGCATCAGTAATGAATATGAACCACGCTACAAAGAACCAATTAGAACCTTCAAACGGCTCCACAACATCAACAAGATCTGCTACTTTGTGTACAATGTATCTAGTTAGAGATCAGGAGTTAAAAACCAGCCGTCTATAGCCGCAGGTTATGTGGGTTAAGTTTTGCAAGTGCTTTGGCAAAGTAATTGCGGATCTCCGGAATTGTTTGCTGGATTAGATGCAAGTGCCTGCAATTATTCAGCATGAGTAGAAATTTTCAGCAGTTGCGATAGGTTTTAATCCAGCAGCCAATATTGGAAAAAGAATAGGGAGCTATATCTGATCTCAGTACACACAAAACTATAAACCGGGCAGTAACATCAGTCTTGGTGAAACATGAGCATTTGACAAATGCTACTTTGAAGAGCCCAAAAACATTTTATCATTCCAAGATTATTTCCATTTTCCAGGCATTGTATGTAGGAAGATTCTATAAAGATACTCGTCACCAACATCAAAACTACAATAAATTATAAGGTCTCCACAAGGCATATAAAAATTTATTCAACACAGCCACCAAAAAGCATGAAATTCTTCTAATCCTTATAATACATCAATAAGATGCTACTCTCCAGCTTCAAAGTCCCATAACATTCCAGCCAACATCCTAATTATTTGACATCCCCCAGGCCCCAACACTACTACAGTCCCAAAGCATTTATCATGGAAATACCAAAGACAAAGGCTTCAGAAAATTGCAACCAGCAAACTGAGAGATCAAGGATCTCAAACAACTTTGTACTAGTTTGATAAAAGTATCACATAGACTACTAAAAAGAGTAGACAAAATAAAAATTGCAATGCTAAAGACCCTATGATGTTTCACACATAGTTAAATGCATAAAAAGGGCAGGGATGTGGCAAGTTAATTAAAGTACATACCCAGGTCTGGCGCTCAGTTTATCAAAATGCTCCAAGATAAACAAAATGCAAGTGTGCCTCAATGATATAGCATGAAAAGCTTCAGAGAGCTCATACATGCTAGAAACATTTTCCAGCGATATATCCTTCAATCAAAACATAGAAACAATCAGATACCAATTCCCAGTTTTAAAGCAGCAAAAGGATTCAAAATATCTAAAGACAACCTTTTTGGCTCACCTGTGCAATGGTATACTCACAGAGTCTCTTAAGTCCCTCCAAAAGATATTGATCAGCTGCTCTGAGCAGATCTTGTGCAATATCCAATGTAACATCTACTGATCCAGTATATATAAATCTGTACAAAGATTGAAATCAAGTAAATGAATGGTGTTCAAAAAGAACAAAATGAAGTAAATACATATAGATATGGATCAAAGAATTTGTAATACCTCATCATCAACTCAAAAACCTCCCATCTAATGTTCGGAATTTCAATATCCCTTGCATCCCTTTCCTGCAATAATTTGAAAATGAAAATCATGTACCTTGGCAACATTGTTTCTATAATGTAGTGAGTGCTATAGGTTTAAGTTTAAAGCTAAACTCAGAAGAAGAGTACTAGTAAAGAATAAATAAGGCCACCAATCACAAGTGAAAAAGCCCAAGTTTGATAAAATAGATGTGTTTAGAGCATTTCCACAACCATCAGAAATAAAGGACAATATCTCATATCAGCTGCAAGATAAAGCAATCAGTGTGGACTCTCCCAGTTGTTAGAAAGATACTTGAACAAAAACTCCGACACAAATATCAAGGTGAAGGAACCCTGGGCTCCTCTTAGGAAAAGGAGGGCTGAAGAACTGGCACATCAAAAGATGCAAAAGTGAACTCACCCGATAGCCACCATCAAACATAGCATGAAATGCATCTGAAGAAGCGAGCAGGCAGATTCTGTGAGCATAGAACCGTCTACCTGCAAGAGAGAAGAAAGAAAGGATCTTAATTACAACAAAACCAATATTTTGACCCGACATCAAATGTTTCTCCATAGCAAGTATCAGAACTTTAAGTAAGCAGATCATATAACAACCTTCAACTAAGAAGGTAACATCAGATAATGTAGCGTTGTTCACATATTGCTCCCCCAAATAGACCTGCAATTAAATTGTATGTTGTAACAGGAACTTAACATAGAATTTTTGAAAGTATAAACTATTCTCCTACTTCTGAACCAATTATGAGAATGTTGTCAATCTACTCTTGAAACTTGAAATGATTATAAGAACACACATCCACACACATATTAAGACTCTGAAGCAAAAATAAGAATCTGCAAATAAACTCTTAAAATGCAGATTACATTTGGAAATGTATAACAAAAACAAGAAAGAAAGTTGGCAATTCCTCATTTTCCTTGTTCTTTCCATCAATCGCTCCAAAACTAGGAAAATAATTGCTTTTTTTTTTCTTTTTTTTTTTTAGAAAATTGCCCTTAATTTCCAATTCAGTTTTAATTTCAAGGTCTTCAAATTAAACACATACTTCAATAAGATATATGACCAAAAACATCAATTTTCCTTCATTCTCGAATATTTGGTTGGGACACAATATCCACAGAGGAAACTCATAAGCCTAGTCCAATGCCACTCCTAACTTTGGATTATGATATAAAATCACAACCAGTCATAGATCTGGCCTTTCAACAATCATGGAACAGGATATGGCCATCCACAACAGTCAACATCATGCTACATGGAACAACAATAATTGGGACTAGACTAAACAACTTGTACAAACTCACCTGTGGTGTTGGAGAAGGGGGAGCTGCATCCATAGGAGAAAGAGTCATAGCTTTGTTGGCCAACTTGTACAGAGCTACAGCACCATCAAGTTGCTGCTTAGAGCTTGTAGAACCAAGAAGCCCAAGAAGCAGCTCAAGTCCTGAATGAAAATAGAGCACACTCAGCCTCTCAAAGCAGCAAAAACATGTAAGCTCCATCAATGCAATGTGCTAATTTAAATTGCAAGAATTAAGAATATGACTGATTTGGGGATAACTGAAGAAGGGGCAAAGAATATGACCATTGTTATCAATGAATATCGTTCCCTGATCATTGGGAGAACAAAGATGAGCTAGAGCCAAAGCCACTCTCCTTTGGACTGGCTTCTCTGCTACATGCATCAGATATAGCAAATGATTCAAGACCTACAAAAGATAATCAAAACCAAAATCTCAGAGATTACATACTCAGAGGTCTAAAAGATAGAAGAGCATCACAAAGCTAGGTCTGTCTGTATTCAAAACAGAAAATATGATAAATAAAGATGTAACGGTAAGCATCACAGAGATATGTCTGTCTGTAGTCCAAACAGAAAATATGATAAATAAAGATGTAACAGTGAGCATCACAGAGCTAGGTCTGTCTGTAGTCGAAACAGAAAATATGATAAAGATTTTAATGGTAAAGTGTAGTTAAAGGAATGAAAATGCTTACTCGCCCATGAATCTTCTCCTCTAGTCTTTTCAATGTCTTGGCCACACAGTCTTTTGTTGCCTGACAGTACCATTACCAATATTAAATCAGTTCGGGAAAATATAAAAACACAATAATGAGCAGGCAAAGTTTTGAGTTCTTATGCAAATCATGCAGCAATTAAAAATTAAAAGCATGAAAACTAAGAGGGGAGAAAGAGGTAATATCTAAAAGAATTGACATACTTGAACAATAAACTCTCCATCTTGCAGCCGTTGGACACCACCCGCCCTAATAAAATCCGATACATTATCCTACAGGAGAGATGAATATATTAACACAGTGTTACATGCCTCCAAAAAATAAATTCAAACACTTTCCCAGGTTCATGAGTATACATGCTACCATACCTCATTATCTGCAAGACCATAAAGAGCAAATGCAGCATTGTGTTGCAAAGAGCCATTCTTTGAATCTAGAAGCTTCAACAAAGGCACCAAACCACCAATATGTAAAATACCAGCTTGGTTGTGTGTGTCCTGAAATCAAAATTATTTTTATTGACATTGACCTATCTACTAGGTCCAGCTTATGAAGACAAGAAATTTAGTTGAGTATTAAGATTTTCAGCAGCATAGGACAAAAATTATTGGAAAATTTATAACTACATATCTATAAATGCAACTAGAAAAGGCCTCATTAAGAAAGTAATACAAACCCCCTTAACAAGAAAAATCAAACAGAAAAACAAAAAGAATGAGTAAACATACAATCATGAGAAGCAAAGTTTCTTAAGATATCCAGCAGAAAATTTGATATGCAAACATAAATGCTGAAAAGTTTGACAGGTAGGATACTTGATAGAGTGGAAAACAAGGGATACAGATTGGCTATATTCTGACAAAACCATGATAATCACATGAGTTACAACAACAGCAAAACAAAGAGAACAATAAGCAATTAGATTGATGGAAAATATTGTGTAAGCCAGTTCCAAAACTGGCAGAAATTCATAAACTAAAATTAACTTCAAATTATATTTTAAAATGTATATATTTAAAGTAGATATAAGTAAACTCATTATTATATCAGAAAAAAAAAGAAAAAAAAAAAAAGAGAGCCATCTGTAAGAAATGAAGACAAAAGAAATTATGCATCTTTCACAGCATTAATAAAAGCTTGAATTGTACAACAAAGAAAATAACAATAATAAGTAATAACCTGTGCCAACCTCCCCAAAGCAAAGGCTGACATCTCTTTCAGTTGTACATCAGGAGAATTAAGCATTTCAATCAAGGGTCTGAGAGCACCCCTTTGTACGATATTAACCTGCAATCCAAAGCAGCATGTATTAAAAAGAAGAAATGATGAAAAATTAAGGTCAAGGGAAATGATAAGTAAAGGATAGAGATCAGTGCTCCTCTTAATCCAGTACAAGGACGAAGGAAATGATATGAAAAGCTAAATTCATTCAAATATTAGGACAGCAATTTCAGATACAATAATGGGTTTTTCTTCCTGTGTCCCTAAATAGACAAATAGAGCCAGGAAGAAGTATCTTAAGCCTAGTAACGTATAAAGAGAAAAGACAGTCTTTACCTTGCAATCAGAATCAGTTGCAGCAAACTGTCCAAGTAATAAAGCTGCTTCCCTTTGGCTCTCTGAGCAGCAGGAGCTGTTGTCCGATAAAACAAATTAATTAATAAAAAGGGAGAACCCTGGAAAAACTGCAGTTCAAAAAAACAGCTAAAAAGTAACAAAGAAGAACTCATGCTAGAACAAGTAAAAGAAACATAAAAAAAAAAATTGAAGCCTACGTAAGCAAACCAATGACAGGTTGCAAAGCCCCAGCAGAGAGAACTTCTTTTTTTATGTTTGGTGATGAATGCACCAGATTGCCAATCACACCAACCTACAAGCCATTGGGAAAAAACTTTGATGCTACAGCTGGTAAAAAAAACACACTAAAACCCAGTAGAATTTGCCAAAAATTATCTTGTGCTACAATAAAATCCTACCGCTTCATAGTGTATAGCAGCATCCTCTGATCTTAGCATTAAAATAAGACTAGAAAGAGCATTGCATTCAACAATCTGCAAGCCATAGTATTCACTCCATTAATTAGCATCAAAGGCAATTTTAGCCAATCCAACTTCCAAAGGAAGGTCTGTTACCTGATTCTTGTTTTCATCATTTTTGAATGCTAGGGTTCGCAATGCCCCAGCAGCTGCTCTTTGCACCTTTGTATCAGTACATTCAAGCAACTCAACAAGAGGTGGAATCCCACCTTCCATCCTGTCAAATCAATCAAGATAATTATTAGAATAAACATGGAGATAAACAACTACCTTGAGTTAAAAGCTCTACAATTTTAGCAAACCTGACACAGGTTTTAATGCTACTATTCTCATGAGCAAGGTTAGTGATAGCATCAGCTGCTCTTCTAATAACACTGATCACAGTATGAGAAGTAGAACCATCCTTTTGCCGCCTCAACAAATTCACAAGATGTGGCAAGGCCCCAGAATCAACTATAAGTTGCTGATGTTCTGGCTGTTTCCAGCAAAGTTAATAAAGAATTTACCAGATTCAGTGACTAGAAATAGTGAAAACGAAACATATTTGTATTAATAGTGGGAACATAAATATTGCAAGAATAAAGGAAATTACCAGACTCAATACATAGCCAAGTGTTAGCAGCAGAACCAATGAAATCAATCACCTAATTCTATATAGTTTTTTCAGCTTCAATGATAATATAAACGGAGGCCATCTCTATGCACCACAATTTTTTTTTTCTTTTCTTTTCTAACAGCCTATATCAACACTTAACAGGTTACACTCCTCAAATTTTCTCGAAGTTCAACTTCTGCTATCTATAGCAAAACTGATATTAAATAATCATCTTATGTAACATACTTTTTAAGGAACAAAATATTTCCATAGAAAAAGTTAAATATTTACCTATACTACTAACAAGAAATTCAAAAAGAAAATACATATGTATATCAACTATCAAGGAACAAGTGAACTTCCAATAAATAATTCAAAATTGAACTACAATAAATACTAACAAAGCTATATAAAATAAAAGCATGACAGTAACAACCAATTAGAAAATAGAAATGTTCAATAAAATCACCTTTACAGCGAGAAGTCCCAGAGCGAAAGCACTTCTTTTTTCAACCTCGTGCTCGAAAGGCTTCGGGCTTCGGTCGCCGTCCTCACATGGAGGCGCCTGGAGATGCTTCACCAGAGCCGGAACCGCACCACCTTCAACGATCACACTAACAACTTCCTCTGCCAAAACAACACAAAAAAAAAATCCTGGAACTAAAAAACAGTATAAACACAACATAAATAATGGGAAGAGGTGTAAATAAGAATGTGATAAGAGGTTGGAGATTTTAAAATGTTACCGTTCTTGGCGAGCTCGGCCAGCACCTGAGTGGCACGCTTGGCAGCGGTGCGATCAGGTTCGCGCCAAGAGAAGGCAGAGCTGAGGACGTTAACCTGAGCGGTGACTTCGGCCAAGAGAGCACGGCGGCCGTCGCCAGCAGGAAGAGAGAATTCGGGTTCCTCTTGGATTTCTTCCTCCAGTTTTCGTTTTTGCCCCTTTCGCTCTGGGAGGCCCTGGTCCTCGCGTCTCTGTAGCTCCATCAACAAGGAACAAAGAAGGAAATAGAGAAACAGAGAGCAGATTTTGTAGGAAATGAGAATCGTTATTTGAAAGAGCGAGAGATTGGATGAGGGGTATTTTGGAGATTTAGTGAAAGAGAGAAGCTATTTCTTTCTTTTTCTTTTTTTTTTTTTTTCCTCGAAGAAAAGGAAATGTTAGTGTCGGGTTTTCACCGGCCGACCACGGTATTTCCCGATCTCTGGCCGCCATTTGCTTTAGTCACTTTTAGATTTGACAATTAAAATTTAAAGATTTAAAAAGTTTAATTGAACTTTCTTTTAATTTTTATTTATATTCTTTTATGTTAAAAAAATCTCTAAAATATTATAAAAAATCCCTAAAGAAATAAAGAATTGACAACTGTCATACTTTATTAAATTTAGTGACCTTTGAGGTAAATAAGAGGTATTGTTTGAGATTATTTAGATAATTAGGCTACGTTGATTATGGGTCAAATTTTGCTGCCTCCCTTCTACTTTGGTGATAAAATTATTTTTTATTTTAATATATTTAAATTAAATTTTTATATATTAATTAATTACTATATTTAATCAAATTTTTAACAATTTAAATTTTTTTATTAAAATTAATAACATGGCATTTGATTTTTACAACATGATATTTTTTTATGTAATCATTAATTTTATTAATGTGTTAATATCTTTATGATGACGTGATAAATTTTTGTTATATCATTATTTTTTTAAGCTAATCTTTTTTTAAATTGTATAGTTTACCCTTTTTTTTTTAAATATGGAATTAATTATTTTATTTTAATGCATTCAAATTGAATTACTATATAATAATTAATTATCAAATTTAAGATTTGACATAAAATAAACACACAAAAAAATTTTAAAAAGAATCTTTTTAATGCAAATGGATCATGTTGTAACCATATCAACACA
Organism: Durio zibethinus; assembly: GCF_047325235.1. Taxonomy (NCBI): domain Eukaryota; kingdom Viridiplantae; phylum Streptophyta; class Magnoliopsida; order Malvales; family Malvaceae; genus Durio; species Durio zibethinus. Next base: position 6,482,869 of record NC_143188.1, on the reverse strand, counting down.
GTTTGCACTAAGCCTACCTTTTAAAATGACACTTGTTTCAACATGTTATAAATACAAAAAATCAATTATGTTTTATTTTTCAATCTTTTCTTCGCCATTTTCTCTCTTCTCTCCCTTTACAAGTCTTATAGAAAAATTCAACAAACACAAATTCCTTTGCAATTTTCAAAATCCGACAATGGAAAAATTCGACCACTGAAAAATTTATCTCAAAAACTCAAAAGCCACCAATATCTAGAAATTAATCATCAACACTGCTATGTTTTTCTTTCTTTTTTTTTTTTTTTGTTGATTGCTTCTATTATTGATTGTATATATGGTTTACTTGGTTTATTGATTAAGGATTTTTTATTTAGTTTACATGTTTCTATAATTTTATTTAGTTTTTTTATTTTTTATTTTTTATATGTTCTTATATTTTGAAAATAATGAAAATAAAAATTAATAACAAATAAACTTTACATCTCATAACTACTAAAAATAAAAATTAAAAACTTAAAATGAAAATAAAAATAAATAAATAAAGAAAAGAAACTGAATAATCCAATTAATGTTGGACTTAAAATCCTATTTGAGATTAAAACCTAATTTACCAAATTAAAATCCAATTAACAATTCATATGTCCAAAAAAATTTATCTAAATGTAAAAAAAAAATTATTACGATTAAGGTCAAAATTTATCCGATCGAGTTACATCCAACCCATTTTTATTAAATAGGATTTTTGTGTTTATCTTAGATCAAACCCTAAATTTGATAACTAATTAATATATAGAGATCTAATTTGAACACATTAAGATAGAATTATTAATTCTACATTTTAATAAAAGTATAAGGATGGACCATACAATTTGAAAAAAGCTTTATTGGAAAAAATTTACTAATATGACAAAAATTTTATCACATCATCAAAAATTTTGACACATTAGCAAAGTCAATAACCATATCAACAAAAATACAATGGTAGAAAATTCAAATATCATGTCATCAATTTTAATAAAAAAAATTAAACCATTAACAATTTAACTAAATTTGATAATTAATTAATGTATAAAGATTTAATTTGAACATATTAAAAAAGAGGGATTAGTTTCATCATTTGACCAAAGCAGAGAGATAAGCAATACAATTTGAATTTAATTATGATTGAGGGATTTTTTTAATTTATTTTTATAAAACCTTTATTTTTAGTTTTTTTAAATAAGAAGTAATATTGATTGAACAATGTCGATAAAACTCATTAATATTGAAAAAAAAATAATGTCAAAGCTCATGCAGTGAATATTATTCTTACTTTTATTTTGTTAATTTCTAAAAATAAATTGTAACAATTAATTAATTCAATCATTTTTTTTTTTTATGTTTGGCACTAGTGTAACATAGACCACATGTTTTTTAGTATAAAGGAAATCACTTTTTTTTTTTAAAATTACGACTTCGAATTTGTGGTAAGTATAATTGTATATTACTTTCTTTTATTTTTTTTGAAGAATTGTATGGTACTTCGTAAACATTCATAGTTTAAGATGCATATAAAACAAAAAGTATTTTATAAAATTATAAGTTTGAAATCATTGAATTTGTTATTTTCCTTATTTGCCCCTTTTATTCATTGAGAATTTCTTTATCATAGTTTGAAATTAAATATGACAATGAAGTTTATGAAAAATTATTTCCTTAAATAAATAATTAGTAAAATAGAAAAGTTGTAGAACCAATTGAATGAAAATTTTTACATTTTTCAAAAAATGAAATTTCATGCAAATAAAATTAAATGATAACTTCTAATAAAGGGGCCAATAGCCGAAATGGATGAGGCTGCTTCCTTGTCCCCTTCTAATAATGGGGCATCCTCATTCTGGGTGAGGAAAATCAGAATAATGAGATTTATGCTGAAAGGGTTAAAAATTCCAAAGTCAAGGGTGGACCTCTTACTAGATCTAAATCTAGATCGATACAGCAAGATGCAGCTCATCTCCCCTTTTGAGTGTCCTTTTTGCCCTCTAAACTACAGTATAATGACAAAAATATACTCATCATCTAATAGCTTTAGTTTTTTCATTGTTTATCATCTTAAAAATATTTATAATTTTTATAAGTATTATTTCTTTAACTATTAAATACTTTTAAAATTTTTAATACTTAAAATATTAATTATTATTTTCATATAATTTGATATGTGCCGATATTTTGATTGAATAATTTTTCAAGAATTTAAATGTTTAATAAAATTAAAATATACATAAAAATAATTTGTTATTATAATTTTAGATTAATATCCTTAAGGATCATTTTTTATTCTTATTACAATTTACCCCATTATTATCATTATTTTTGCATCTAAATATATATGTCATCAATAATTTTAATCTCACTGTTATAATAATTAATTTAACCTTCATCACTATTTTTATCTCATTGAAGCTAATTTCATCCCCATAAAAATGGAGCCTCAATAATTTTATGATCAAAGCTCTCATCTTGAATATTCCCAGTATAGCAGATGGCTCTTCCTATTTCCGCTACACTTGTCAAGGTTATTTTCTGATTAAATGTTGAAGTTTTCATTTGAGGTTGGCAGAAGTTTTAATGTTAATGATTATGAAAATGATATTAGGTAGGGTTGGGAATTTGGAATCTGATTTATTTAATTTAATTTATGCTTTCGAAAATGATGCAATAAATTAATTTAAATATATATTTTTAATTTTGCTAACGAATAATTTTGCAAAGAGGAATTTGTGCGCGTATATCCTATGTAGGTAGAGCACTGGTAGGAAGTTTACATTGTACATATGTGGCTCATAGGAAGTTCAAATGGGGCAATTTCTAGGCAAGAAATAAGCACCATTTTGCTTATATTAATCAAATTTGAAAATTTTTAAATATAATTTAAAATTAATCGAGCAAGTTCAAATTTTATTAGAAATTGAATTCAAGTTTGAAAATTTTAATTCAATTAAGCTTAAATCAAGCTTCAAACTTTAATTTTTGAATTCAACTCAAATTTGAATTTTGTAGTATATTAATTTGACTTGAGTTAATTACACCTTTAGATGAAACTTTTGGTTACTCAACCATGTTAGGCTCCACTTTGTTGCACTTAGCTTTTTTTTTTTTTTTTTTTGCATTGTGTTTGTTTAATATATGCGAAATATATCATTTAAGTGGTCTTCGCCTTTTTTATTTCATGATCTTGTCTAGAATGATTTAAAAATTAACTCAATTGATTTAATGCAGTCACCCTTAAAAGGTGACATCAAGTAAGTTCAGAGTTTTAATTGTAACACCTATAACTCCTTTTCTATTTTCAAGTAGATCTAGTAATTTAAAACACGATAAGTTGACATAATACCAAAATGATCTGAATAAAAAGTCATGAGGATGATTTGATTTAAAATTTTAGCAAAAATCATAAATAAGTTTAATAAAACCAAAAAAATATATTTAATGGTTTCATATTGATACAAACTATAACATGCAATTTTTGTATAAAAACATAGTATAAATACATGAATTATCAACATTTTATATGATACGAATATATGTATTGACAAGTCTATTTTCAGGTTAAAATCTTTTAAAAAAAATAGGCTTTGGCTTATTCTATTGTAAGGTTAAAAAATTCACAAATTTGTTCCTTTCATTTGTTCTTTTTAATATTTACAGAGCTATTACTACCATAAAATAAAGTATTTTCGATGAAAATTTTTGTCGATAATAATATTATAAACAAATTTATTGATGAAAATTTTTCATCAGCATAACTTATGTTGGTAATGCTATTCCATCGATAAAAATATTATACCTTCGATATATTATTTTAATAATTTTTTTAAAAATTAATTACAATTTTTTCAAAAAAATCCACCGATAATAATTAAAATTTCATTGATAATAATTACTATTTTCATCGGTAATATTTATTTTTAATCATATTTAATTATTATTTTATAATTTTTATCATTTTGTTATATTTTTAAATTTCATTTTAAAATAATTATATGAATATTAAAATATAAATAAATAAAATATTTTATTTCATTTATAAAAATATAATAATATTTTATAAAACTATTTATAAATTTTAATTATATTAAAATAAAAAATATATATATATTTCAAAATTTGATAATACACAAATTAATATACCCCTTTTTTATCAAAACTTGTATCTAAGAAACCATCTTTCTTTGAACGAAACTCTGTCTGTAACAAGAGTGAACCTTAGTACATATGTGTACCAATCTTTTCCCAAACATGAGAATGTTAATTGTTGAGCAATTCGATATCTTGAACAGAGAGCAAATATAAGTCAACCGAATTTGTCTGCGTCTCCATATACAAACATGATTAAAAATATATTCTCTAACTGGATTTATGTTAACGTTAACTGTATTCATTAATCCAACATCCCGGCTAAAGATTGAAAATATGCACATTTCCAGAATAAAGTACATGATGTTAATTTTATAAATAATCTTTTTAATAATGTATGTGAAAGAACTAAGTACTGCGTATATTCATGTTATTAGCAGGATATCATTCTTCGAAGCCCAAATGCCGTACACTTGTAAGTGAACATTTCAACTTATCTGTTAATAACCTAAAAAAGACAAGATCATAAACTTATTTGTGTCATTAATAACAAAACAAGCCAGTGCTTGGTTCATTAACACTTTCTCTTGAGGGCACCATGAAACAACAAGACCTTTGTCTTGGTCTCTTCAAAGATTCTGCCTGGAAATTCGTCTTTTCTCGCCTCTAATGCTTTAACAACCCAAAGAAATAGCCTGTTGATGGATATTCTTCAATGTTGTGGCAATGCTTTTACTGCTTTGATGTCACAATGATGCTGCCAAATGAAATGTAAATGACTGAGAAAGGCGGTTGCTTGTTAAACCATTCAATGCAAGAATCTTCGGCACTCCACGTATTAACACTTCCTTCAACTATTTCTTCCTTTCCTAGAAGAAGAGTGGACGCCAATAAATCGGTTTAACTGACGCCAATGAGTTCGCAATCTCCTCTTCAAGCTCATGAACAGAGTTTCCTAAAACCCATTTTATCTTATCCAATACTGAAAAGAATACTGCAACCCATAGCCGAAAGTGAGCAGGACTAAAAAGAAGCATAAAAATTGGAAGATCTTCCACCTTAAACCTTGGTATTCCAGAAACTCTAAAATATTTAAGTTGTCCCTTCAAATAAAAGAGAAAGAGGACTACAACTGCAGCAGGAGCCAACGCCGAGAAGACAAAGAAGGATAAAATAACTGTTAATAGTTTAGAATGTAATACATTTCACATTTGATAGAAAGATTTAATTATTAATAAATAGAATTAATTTTTTGAATTAATTTTGTTTATATTTTAAATAATTATGTTTGAACAAAAATAATTATCATATGATAAATAGTTATAACTATTTGAATATAAATAGATTATTATTTATAAAGGTCATGAATATACAAAAGATCATAACTATTTGAATAAAAGTTTATGTTTGTTCATTCATTATGAAAAGATCTTTCAGTATAACTGTTTTCACTATTTTTAATTAGAGAGTTTGAGACTTTATTGTATTCTAAAAGCATAATTACCTTTAAAAAAAGTATTCTTCATACTTTAAAGCCAAAATTCTTTTCTATTTTTTCTCTTTCCTTATATATTTTTTCTAACAATTTAAAGGTAATTATGAGAATTTTATATTTCGCATGAAGAAGATACAAGGAAAAGAAATTGGCATGATTTGGATATCAATATTAGAAGAGGTTTAAGGTGTCAAAGGATTAATGTTTCTATGGATCAAAATGTTAATTTTCATAAAGATGTTCATAAGAAGTATGTATTTTATTTTTTTTATAATTGCTGATAAAAAGATTGAGTGAATGAGATAAACATGTTAGCAATTAATTTAATTAGTGTGTCAACTCAAAACATAATATGTAAAATATTGATTACATTGCATAAGTTTATGCATATATTCGAATTGGATCCACAATTGGGTTTAATGAATTGTATTATATTTATTTGAAAAATCGATACTTATAAAGACTAAGATGGGAAATAGCCTAAAAACATAAAAGAGAAAGATATGAATCGATTTTAGACCAAAAGAATTATTACTTCTAATCAAGTAACGAATTAAAGTGAGTTCTAATGAAATGGCTGATTGTTTAATTGTCATGTCTAGGTTATATAAAGAACAAGCAAATTGTCCCATGGTTTCTATGAAAACAATCGAAATGAGTAAAGGTATTTACCATGAAAAATTAGATGTAAGTAGAGAATATATGCAAAAAATAAGATTTGACTACAAGATTAGGTTTATTTTTATATCATGGCACCAAAATTAAAAGAATAAGTTAAGTCAAGCTATTTGTATGATTCTATCTTTTTTGGTCGTTTATAAATCAAAGGTTGATTTTTTTTTAATTTATTATTGGTTCAAATTTTGATTAGTGTCAATTTTCATGAAAACCAATGAAAATTAAATTGATGTGTATGAATAATTATTATTAAGATATAGTGTTTCATGGATTAATTGGTGGATAATAAACCAAATAATTGTTATTATAAAAAACATGAGCATTGTGACATGTATTTTACTTGCTGGGTGTATTACACGAGAAGTGATTTTACAAAATAAAATTTTATTGTGAATAATCATAAAGTGAAGATCATAAATAGTCATCAAAGAGTTAATCAATGATTACACAAAAGCATTGTTGTTTTTTACATATAAAGATATTTTTACTTCTCGTACCCCAAAAAATGACTTTTTACAGGCTGTTAAAATAAAAAGTGCACAAGTTTTCAAGGTTTTCAATAGTTTAATGACAATGATAAGGATGTGGCTAATTATACACTATATTAAAATATAGGCTTAGATAATAATATTGGTTTGTGAAAGCCGTAAATCTTGGAGTTAGCCAATCAATGATTTAACCAATACAAATTCATCACGAGTTTTTTGCATGAATTATGAGTGAAATTTATATTATAATTATTGTTTATGCTATTTTATGAAAATGATATTTGGATTCATGTTTCATGACTTGTATTGATATGGTGATCTAGATATGAACATATTGATCATATAATGATTGTGAAAGTATTTGAAATTGAAGTTAAATATACTACGAACTCTTATTATACATAGGCAGAAAGTTTGAATTTATTATATATCCAAACATGTTATAACCAATTAAAAGTGGTAAATAACTAAGATATATAAACTGCAAAATGGTGGAGAAATAAAGTTCTCATAAAATTTTAAATCAACTTTAGAGGTTTCAGTAGTCATGAACTTGGAATTGGTCATTGGGCAATTAATATATGCATTGGAAACTCATGATAACATTTGAGATAGTTGGTTTTCACTAAAAGCCATCATTACAAATGAGATAACTTCAATAGCCAAATCTATATTATTTGTAGGTATAATATGGATTATTATGGTTGACTTGGAATAGACATAAGCCAAAATTGATGCTATAATTTTGATCACGTTGTCGTAATTTTTGGTTATTTATATGATCTAATTCATGGATTATACAAATGATTTATCATTTATGGTTTTATTAAAATTTTTGAAATATAGTGAAAATTTTAAAGTATATTTACTTTGGATGCCATGAGTGATTCAAAAAATTTGGGAATATGAAAACTTTTATAATAGCAAAAGAAATGCTACTTGATCCATTTATATAATGGAAATAGTTTTATACATAGTAAAAAAAAATTTATTAGTAGTGCCTATGATGAAATAGATTCATAGAAGTATTTATAAATTGATATAAAAAGTCTTAAAAGGAGACTATAGAAGTATGATTATAATTGAAATCTGCTTCTTGATATAAACTCTTATATTGAATTAAAATATAAAAGTTTTGAAACTTTTATGAAAAAGAAATATTAAGATATAAAATATTTGCTAATTATCTTTCACTAATGGTGGATTTGGAGGCCTTCTACTTAAAAAAAAAAATCAAACAGTGAAAAGATAAATGAAATAGTAACTTGAATAAGTATATATGATATATTGATGATTGAATAAGACATTATTTAATAAAAGAATGCATACTTGTACATGGTGAGGGTGATAAAAATCAAAAGAAATAAAACTTGTCACTAGAGTGTTGTAAGATTTTAGTATAATTTTATGAGCAAATTATACAAGCTAATAAGTTTAGACACTTATTAAAGTAAAGTCATAACAAGGTCTTTAAAAATCTTAAAAGAACTAAAATTATTTGGTTTATTCATTGAGTTTATCCTATTGTGCTAGAAGCATAATTGTATTAAAGACATATAAAAGTATGGAAACAGAATGGTTGAAATTTATGAATATAGAGTTGTGGCCACAATCAAAACCAATTATTCCTTAAAATAATAAGAATGAAGCAACAATGTCTACATCATATAAATGGCATGCAAAATAAAAAGCTTGGATATGTTAGCCTAAAGTGATTATATTAGAAATTCAATCTCAAATAGGGGTAATTACCATAAAAAAATTGAATTTCAAGATATTTGATTAGTAGTACTACAAGTAGAATGGATTTAAACCCTTACTATTAGACACCAATAATGGGAACCCAACTTTAAATTAATAACATATAATTACAAAGTTTAATAGGTAGAAATAAGTTATTGTTATGTGTCTGTTAAGCACTAGTAAAATCTATTCAAATTTTAAAAACTAGTGTGATCCATTACCTGGGAAGGATGAGTTTTTATACTCTTAATAGAGTTTTAAATGTTTAAAGCAATGGAGACATAATGAAAATTCTACCTATATAAACATAAAAAGTGATGCTGCTTCAACAAGAAGAATTGTGATTTCTTTTGTAAATATTTATGAGTAGGATAAGCACATGGTCATAATAGTGTTAAGGCGGTTATAAATCTTTGACAAAAAATAAATAAGTATTTTGTACATTATATCTTCAATTATAAAACTAGAAGTTGAGGTTTAATCTGCGGACACCATCAACTTCATTAAAATTTTATGATATATATGCTAATTGAAGGTTTAAATCGAGAGATACCTTTTTGTATTCATAATATTTATTTGTGTAAAAGATTAAATATTAAGCACCAACATTCTAAACTAATGAAAGATTATTGGTAGTTTAGAATGTAATACATTTCACATTGGATAAAAAGATTTAATTATTGATGAATAGAATTAATTTTTTGCATTAATATTATTTATATTTTAAATAATTATGTTTGAATAAAAATAATTATCATATCACAAATTGTTATAATTGTTTAAATATAATACTTTTATTATTCATAAAGATCAAAATTATATAAATGATCATAACCATTTGAATAAAAATTTATGTCTGTTCATTTATTACAAATAAATCTTTTAGTATAATTATTTTTACTACTTTTAATTAGAGAGTTTGAGATTTTATTATATCTTAAAGGTATAATTATATTTAAGAATGTATTCTTCATACTTAAAAGTCAAAATTATTTTTTTTTCTCTTTCCTTATTTATTTTTTCTAACAAGTACCCACTGGACAACTGTCGACAACACCAAGAGCAGACGAGGCGCAATGGAGATAAGAGGAAAGGGGTGGAGATAAGGCTTGGGGAGAGAAAAATGGTTTAGGGATTTTATATGCAGGGGAGAATATAAGAAAGGGACTTAGAGATTTCATTTTTATCATGCTTACCAATGAATTACTAATAAAAATTCGATTGATAAATTATTTTTTAAAATTTAATTTAATTTTTTATTTGTTTCATTTAATTTTTTTTACCAAAATTATTTATTGATGAAATAATTCGTTGGTAATCATTCGAAAAAGATATTACAGATAAATTAAAAATAAATTATTTCGTTCGTATTTTTCACATTAAATTATTTTTCATTAAATATTTATTTATAGAATGTCGATGAAATAGATTTCATCAATATATTCTGTTAATATTTTTTCAATAATTATTGAATTAATTTATAATAATATTCTATCGGTAATTCATCTAAAATCTATTAACGAAAAATTTTTAATAATTAAGCATTTTCAGCAGTTCTATATACATATATATATATATATATATATATATATATAGAATTTGATAGGTTTTTGCCAATTTTAATGATGAAAGCTAGTTCTAGCTAGGATTGAGAAATCACTAAAGCCAAATTCCCTGCCATGAACAGTTCTTCATGCCAGAGAAGGGTGTTTTCGTGTTTAGGTTTGACCAGAACAGGGAGTGTATCTATTTGAAATTTTGTTTTGTCAACCATTTAAGGACATGATAGAATATAGGTAGTTGAGGAAGATGAGTAGATTTGGGAAACAAGTTTTGGAGTTTCTTCTTGTTGAAACAGACAAGGAATTTTAATCATCGTGTGGCTGTGAGGAATGCCAAAAAGCATTCCAAAATGTGGAGAAGATGAAACAAACGGGCTGAATTTGTTGGAGTCTGGGTTAGCCCTCAGACGCCTTTTTTTTTTTTTTCATTAAATGCAAAATTTGGTTTTTTTTATACAACTCATTTTCTTCATAAAAAATTTAATAAGCATAGGAAGCGGAAAATAATTTTTATAAAGCTCAAATATTTTGTAATAAATATTAAATATTAAATATTTTTTATATAAATTATAAATTTATACATCTTAATTTTATTACATAAGACACAATAACTTTTAATTGTTTAATATTTATTTGAATTATTGACTTTTGTTTTTTTTTTTTTTTTTAAAACTATTATTTTTAAAATGTATTAATCAACTCTTTAATTTTGTAGCATTTATATTTTTTACTTTTGATTTTCATTAAAATGAAATTACAAAAATAAAATAAATTAAGAGTATTTTTTACATTTTTAATAAAATTTTTTTAAAAATTATCCATTTTAAAAAAATATATATATTTTTACTCTTGTAACTTCTTCCCTTTAAAAGAACACAAAATTGTTCAAATACCCACGTAATGAATGGCCTAATTCTAATATATATTGGGCAAATTATGCATTAAGATTAATCATTTAATTTTATGATTAACATTTATGGATATTAGTTAAGCATGATGGTTTGTAATTAATAGTATATAGTAGAAATAGTAAATAAAACCCAAATCCAAAAACTCAATAAAAAAATTCAAATTTAAAATTAATTGAATTTGATTTGATTAAGAAATCAAATATCAAAATTTTAAAAAATTCAAACTTGAACTTAATTAAAAAAATGCTAAAATAATTATATTTTTTCATAAAATCGAAAAAAGTGTCATGATTAATTTGAATCAAAATCTGGTCAAATCTAAAAGAATTTATCTCGGAGTAGCTTGAATGCGAAAAATCCAAAACACTAAATAATTTAAGTCCAAAACAATCCAAATTAGGACATGTCCTAAACCCTAACCATCGTTTGCTGCCTTTAGTATACAATGGATCAAAAATAAAAACACACAAAAAAAGCACCAAAGCAGGATTAACAAATTAATCATAAAAAGTTAATAAAAAAGTTTCATATGGCTAGCACTGTCGCACCTCACTTTTTGCATGTGCTTGATTGAATAAATAAATAAATAAATATATATATATATAGTACAAACATAATTTAGAAGTATAACTAACCGTTAATTGACAAAACTGTCCCTATATGAAAAAAAATCAACATCCATCGTTTTTTTCAACATTAGTCGTGACTTTCACACCATGTTGTTGAATAAATAGTGTCAACCATGGAAATGCTTTGATCATTTGATGTAAAGTTTAATTTATTTAACTGCCCCCCAAGTTGACGATGCAATACAAGCAACTCCTAAAACATGTACTTCTTCTACAGGCCATCATCGAGGACTGGACTGCCTCTAAATCTGATCCCATATGGCTGCTACCTATCATATGATATTACAGCTTTGAAAATCATACAAATGTTCCTTCCTAGCTACTTCGCTCAAAGTTCGCACTAGGCAAATTCTCAATAGGTGAATAACCCCTCCGGCCGATTTGTCTCCTCTCTTTAAAATTTGGATAATTTCATTTTTAAATTATACATTTTAAGGAATATTTGTTATTCTGTTAGTTCTGATAATAAATTTTAAAAAATTTTATTATCTATAAATTTAATAATTTCTCTTATTTATTCATATATGGGGCAGGAATTTGAATAGATATAGAATGGTAGGACATGCAACAAGACTTCGAGATTGACTTTTCATAGAAAAAAAAAATAAGGTTCAATATTCCTTGCACATACTTCATCAAATGATTATAATTCTTTTTTATGAGAATTTTTCTTATTTTTATAAAAAATATATTTCAAATATATGATAAAATATATAAGTAATTATTATTCTAAATTAATAAATTGATTGTTTTAGAAGAATAAGAATAAGTATAAATTCAAATATAATATATTTTGAATTTACTTAAAAAGAATTTAAGATTTTAATTTTAAGGCATATTAAATTTAAATCTTTTAAATATGTAATATCTTTGATCTTACGTAAAGGATTTTTTATAATATATATATATATATATATATTTGAATTTATATTTATGAAATATTTTTTATGAGATAAAATCTCTGAAACCTTTAATATGAATTCATAAGAATTGCATTTCACAAATTTAGTGTAAGTCTCTACAATAAATATCATAACGCAATTAGGAATTAAGTGTGATAGTTAAATACTTCATAATGAGAGTCAAGTCTACAATTTTGATTCTGTGTATAATTTATTTGATTTTACAAGAACATTCAGGGATTGTAATACCTCCAATTTTATATTAGGAGTTTGTAAAAAATCGTTATAATATATAAATATAAAAATTTGAATCCATATTTATGAGATGTCTTTTAAAAAATAAAATCGTAAAATTTTCGAATCAAAACATACTATATCTTATGTGGTGATATATCCTCGTTTGTTATATGTAGTTTAAAAGAGATTACTTATGTTATTCAAGTAATTGAGCTTAGTGTTGGAGTGAATCAAGTCATTTGGACTTGCTAAGAATTTTCCTAGTGGGTCAGACAATTTTAAAAGTCAAAGATAGGCACTTGGGCTTATTTAGTAAATAGATTTAATTTTAAAGTTTTTTATTATTATTATTTTTATTTCAGAATATTAGTAATTTTGAACAAACATATTTGAAAAAAAAAAATGATGGTCTGAATAGTCTGAATAAACATATCTTAATAAGAGAACATCACTGTTTAAATAAAGTTTATTTAAACAAGAAAACAAGACTATACAAAATATCATGACTTTTTGAATTAGCTTGATTGGTAACTGTTTATTTATTATAAATAAATTTTTTTGCCTAACCAATTTCACTACTTCTTATTTAGAGGATTTTTTAAGGCTTTGCTATATCTATAGGCATAATTGCTTTTAAGATAGTGTTCTTCATACCTCAAAACCATATTTCTTCTTTCTTATTATTTTTGTTTTCTTAAATTTTTTAACAGAGAAACATCAAATAATTGAGCATGAGCGTCTTCTTTTTTATTGAAATAACATCTTTACTACTCTAACATTGTGTTTGGTAATTTAGATTTGATTAAAAGAATTCAATTTTCAAATTTAGTATGAATTATGTGATAGAATACATGATTATTTTTCAAATTCATAGATTTGTTAATAGAGCAAATGAATTTCAAATCTACTTTCTTAATTCCATCTTTCCAAACATAAAATAAAGAAGTTTGAAAAGGAATTTTACCTTGGCATTGTATTTTTGCTGGAGGCAGTTTTGGTTTGATGGCCAAGTGACAACATAAAAAGCATATAGATTATCAGAAACTGAAAACTACTACAAGCTTAACTTACTAGTTCTTGATCAAAGTTTTTTTTTGGTCAGAGTTGTTAATCAAAGTTCAAAAGGCCAAAAATGAATTCCATCTAGTATGGACTAATCTTTTTCTTCATGTGTGTCATTTGGTCATTCACTCATTACTTAAGCTATAAGTTGTGATTTTTGTAGCAAAGTATTTTTTCTACAAACACATATACCTACTTTAATGACCATTAATCAAAAGCCAAAGTGGGTAGGAAATGGTTATCATATTGTTCCACATCATTTATGTATAAAACAAGGAAAGCATAAGGAAATGGTGACACTTTGCACTAATTGATTTGTTTTTAGATTAGGAGTTTAACATAGATAGTTGTCAACAATATTCAACAATATCTCTAAAGTAATTAAACAGCTCTATACATTTAAAATAATAATAATAATAATAAACCTCCAACTCTCAACAATCCCATGTGTCCAAAAAGGTTAAACAAAATATGCTTTAAAGAAAGACAAATGGTAACTAATTCTCATCCCACCTCGAGACTTCAATGGCCCAATTAATTGACCGCGGAGAATGTTTTAATTTTTTTCTTACAAGAAGGCTGAAGCTTTACAGATTAAAGAAGGGGAATTATAAGTACCAAAAATCGATCCCAACTTTACATGAATATATTGTCAAAAAATATATCATTCATGTTAAACCGTGCTCATGTTTTTTTTATCTTATTATGATGTTATAAAATGTTAAATTCATTTTAGGCTTTTAACTAAATCATAGCTTGACCATAATTCAATATAGAAAAAATAATATAAGTATAAAAATGTTTCTGAACTAAAATTAAATAATCATCCAAATTTTTATCGATTCATTGCAATTAATTAAACCCCCAAACATTTATTTTCATCAATTAAGTTCTTATTAAACAAAAATTAATTAACCACTAACACTCATTTTTGTCCAATCAAGGGTTCAATTGAATGAAAAATAGATGTTTAATGACTTAATTGAATGAAAATAAATATTTAAAGGCTAAATTAATTGTAACAAATTGATAAAGACTTGGATAACGATTATTACTTGTATTTAATTTATTTAAAACCATTATTTGTTAAAATTTATTAATCAAACCTTTGATTTTGTAACTTTTTTTTCACTTTTTGATTTTTTTGTGATTTATGATTTTCTATCACTTGTAAGAATGAGTTATATGAGTTTCTTTCACGTTTCTTCTATACTTTTTCTCCCAATTCTTATTTTTCATATTACTTGAATTATTGACTTTTGATTTTTTTTGTATTCATTTTCATTAAATTTACTATCTGTTAAAATTTATTGATCAAATCTTTGGTTTTGTAACATTTATATTTTTTACTTGTGATTCTCTTATAACTTATGGTTTTTCATCTCTTTTAAGGATGAGAGGTTATATAAGTGTCGTTTATGCCTCTATTACACTTTCTTCTCTCAATTCTTGTTTGTCAAATTAGTAATTATGAGGGTTTTTTTTTTTATTGTGTTTTCATTTTGATAATTTTATAATTTTTAATCATGATTTATATGTATATATATTTTTACATTTCATGTTTGTTTATTAGTCAATTGATGTTTTTTTTTAGTATTTTTATTTTTCTTATAATCTTTTACTTTTTTACCCTGATTTTTTTTTGGCAATTTAAGCTTATCTATTAACCATTACTAATCATAAGGTTTATTATTATGTTTTCATTTTTATAATTTTTTAATTTTTTAATAATGATTTATATATATATATATTTTACATTTCAACTTTGTTTCTTAGCCAATTAGTGTATTTTTTATTGTTTGCCTTTTTATAATTTTTTTATCGTGTTATTTTTTTGTAGTTTAAATTTGTTTATCATGTTATTTTTTTGTAGTTTAAATTTGATTATTAACAAATTAGAATATACTACAATTGTGATTATCTCTTAAAAAGATGATTAGATAATCAAAATTTATGTCTATTGATTGTGAAATATTTATAATTTTAAGACTAAACAATATGTTAGTACAAAAATGATATTGATTGATGAAAAAATATATATGCTTTTTTCTTAGTTTTTGCCATGTTCTTTTCTTATCTTTAATTTATTTTCTTATTTTTTAGTTAAATCGTAGATATGAATATTGTTTTTTATATTGTTTATTCATAACTTTTGATTTTTTTTTTTGGGATTATATAAATTCTTTCAATCTTTTATATATATATTTTTAGAATTTTGGTATATAGCATATTATTGATCATGAGATTTGTAAGCATCTTCTTTTTGTCTGCATATTTATAATTTTTATTTTTTATATGACCTATGATCGATGTTTTTATTGTTTAAATATATCTATTTGATATTTGAGACACATTTAGATCCCATTTTTACTTACAACTTTTGAATTTATTTTTTAAGCGATAAATAAATTGTTGCAATGAGGATTGAAAGATATGATTTATCAACTATACCATAATTATTGATTTTATTTTGAAAGTACAAATTGATATTTTATTTGCATTTTTTTTTTTAGGAAATCAAGTTAACATAAAAATTACTTTTTTTCTATTTTTTAATTATGTTTGATTTTTTATTTTTTTACAAAAATTTTAAATTTTTGGTAATTTGCAAGCTCATTAACAAATTTAAGGTGATACTCAAGTTTCAATATTTCAATAAGATTTTAATTTCTTTTGTTATCTCATGTTTTTCTCTCTTTTTTTTTCCTCTTAATTTATTTATTGGTTTTTTCTCCATTTCTTTCTTTCTATAATTTTCATGTGATAATTAAGCCATAAAATATAGACATTTTGTGTTGTTATATTCATTTATATTTTTAACAAATTTACCTTTTTTTTAGAAGATTTCTTTTGACTTTTAATAATTTCTCCATATGATTATAGTTTAATTTTTTATACTAAAGGTAGCAGCGTAGATTCTTAAAAAACTCGAGATCAATGTATTTTTTTTTTCAATAAAAAGCGTTATTTGTCTTTCAAGTAAGTCATTTTCTTCTTTATTTTTAAACTTTTTAGATTAATTAAAATGATAGATATAAATGTTACAAGGATAAAACTAATTAAACTAATTATAATATGATTAAAATAATTATATAATTCTTATAATTTTATAATACACATGTATAACATATTTATAAAATTGATAATTTTTGCGAAATAAATTTATTTTAAAATGAAAAATTTTTTTGTTAACTTTTAGTATTTAAAAATGAAATGTTACATTTGCAATTGCATTAATGGTATAAATTTATGTAGTTTATGGATAATTATTTTCGGTATATTTAACATTTTAACTTTTTAATATTAAATTTAAAGTTATAATTTCTTTTTTATTGATATTTTTTTTATCTTCCAAAAAACTCTATCAACAATTAAATTCTTTTTATGAACGAAATGGCAAAAAAGATTAAAAAGATTATATTTATTTTATTTGTGGTGAGTAAATAAATCTTTTTGTACTTATTTGATTATTTGTCGTACTATAATTTCAAGACATCCAAAAAATTAGCTTTTTTTTCTTGTAATTTGAGATTATGATATTTAAAAATCTATGTTACTTTCAAATTTTTTTCTATTTCTTGAGAATTTTTTTACATTAAATTATTACTAATAAAAAAGTTAAATATTTTTTTACTATCAACAATAGATTTAATAATAATAAATAAATAAATATAAAAAATCAACTAATTTCAAGTAAAATAAAATACTCAATTGAAGTTTCCTAAAAATATTTTAAAAGTTACAACTTTTTTCTTTTTTTCTAATTAACAATTAGATCTTAACATTTTTATTTTATAGGTCTCAAGTTGAGCGGAATCAAAGAAATGAGCTTTATTAGTTAGAAGAAAACTATATCAAATATTTAGTTAAAATATTTATGATTTTTTTATTTCATTTCATTATAGTTTTTTGTTAAACATGGGTATAGAGTGGTAATAATTTAGTTATAATGATATCATTTTTTTATAGACTTTTTTTCCTTTTGAAAGGTACAAATATTCACAAATGGAAAGTAAAAATGTTAATATTAAATATATATAGGGATTATAAATCTTATGATTGAATTTATTTACTTTAGTATTTTTAAATTTAATATTTTTTATTAAAATAATAACTTAACTTGATTAATAAAAATGGATATATTTGTTTTTTTGTGCAATAATTGCTAAAATATGGGCTTTAATTGAAGATATAATAATAGAATTTTTGTATAGTTTTTTCTTCTAACAAGATCAAATACACATAAAAATTATTTAGAAAAATATTGCATAAATTTGAAAGGAAGCTAAGAGTTTAATATAATGTTGATAAATGCCATACAAATTGTAATAAATTTTATTTATTTTTTAAGTATTTTTTGCAATTTACTATTTTATAAAACAACATTTTAACTTGTTTATTAAATATTTTTATTTCTCTTCTTATGCACCTATTGTTTAATTAAAATATAGGTTAGAGTGATAATTCATATAATAAAAACTTTTACAGTAAAATAGAAGGTGAATAATTTTTATATTAGATATATATATTTATATATAAATTCGCTTGAATTCTAACGGTTTAATTTCAATTTAAAAAATCTTATAATTAATTAAATTTATTTATTTATTTTTATATTTTATTTGTAAATTATTTCTTCTTAAAACAACACCTTAAGTACTTCTTTTATTTTTTTCATTTGCATTCACACTTAAAAACACGAATTAAAATGATAACTTATAATAATAAAACTTTAATTTGAATTCCTACTTTAACAATATGAAGAAAAGACATAAAAAAAAAATTAGTACTATAAATATGTGTGAATTTGGATAAATTTTTTGAATTTAATGCTAATTCATAAAACCTACAATTGAAACATGAATACATTTATTAACTTTTTTATTTTTTTTCTCAATTTAATTTTTATTAAAAGAATGTCTTGAATTTGTCAATGATAATAATTTTTTTTTTTTCAACTGCGGCATTGATAAGTGGCTCTAAGATCAAGTCAAATGTTTTACATTCTTAGACAATTTATGTTTTTATTAATTAACAAAAAGATAATTATCTTTTTGCATTTTTTCTCCACATCCATGACTTAAAGCTTAAGTTTGAACTACAAATTTTCATTTATAAAAGGCACAAGCATAGCTAAAAGGAAAAGTTGAAATTTTGTCTATTAAATAAATTTGAGGTCAAATAAACACTAGAAATTTAATACTAAATTAACAAATTTCATCATTTAAATATGATAGTTCTATTTAGAGTAAAATAAAACATTGAGTGAAAAGTACTGAAAGTAACCTTTTTACCTCTTAGAGGCTGACCTCTTCTTTCTTATGAGATTGATACATTTATTAAAGGGATTGCTTCTTTTTTTGAAAGATAAATAAATTTAATAATCAATATTGAATAATTAATTTCTTACCTCTTTACATTATTTATGAATAATTAATTTATTAAAATCTCTTACATTTTTCTTTTAAATTTGTTTGTACGTCATTTTTTTAGAAATTGATCAATTTTTTCAGCTAAATTGCAATATTGGAAATTTTCAACATCCACTAAAATTTCCTAAACAAAATTTGGTTTATAGCAAAAAAAAATATATACCATTTAAAAGAATATTTTTAATAATATTCTAACATTATAAATGTTTTTTCATTACTTAAATAGGTTATTTTAACCCATGTGTTACAAGATTATTTTTTAATATATTATTTAAAATTTAAAATTAAATATATCTCTACAAAATTTTAAATATCATATATTAAATAGATTATTATAATGCAATTTATTTGTAAGACTACTATTGTAAATATATCTCTTTACCTATTAGTAAGTTTATACATTTTTTATTCCTATTATGGAATTTATTAAATACATATTAATATAAATTATTTCAAAATCTTAGTAAACAAATACAAAGTATATATATATATATATATATATATATATATGACTCTTATGCCTATTGAAAGCCAAAAGGCAAAAAAAAAAAAAAAAAGCAATACACAATTAATATAATATGTATCTCTCTTTAAAATGATGAAAAATCAAAATATAAGAAAAACAACAAAATATAATAAATTATAACAATTAATAAATAGATATTATTTTTATTAAAATTAAAAAAAAATCAAAAGGCAAATAAAATCCAAAAAAACACATTCAATAATCACAGTTAATCCAATAATGAAAGGATAAAACCAAAAGGAAAAGAAAGTAATATATAATTAATTTAATATATCTCTTTAAAATTGTGAAAATCAAAAGATAAAAAACAAAAAAAAAATCAATTATCACAATTAATAAATATATATTATTTTTATTAAAATAAAAAATCAAAAGGCAAACAAAATCCAAAAAACACGAACAATGATCACAATTAATCTAATTTTAAATAAGAGAATATTATCTTCAATATCATAAAAAACAAAAAAAAGAAAAAACTCGAAAGACACAACCAATGATCACACTTAATAGATAAATAATATTTTTAAAATTGAAAAAAATCAAAAAGATAATAAAAACCAAAGATAAACAATTAATTAATAAATATTGTTTTTAAAATCGAAGAAAACAAAAGGTTAAAGAAAGCCAAGAAAATATAATTAATTGATAAATATTACTTTTAAATTGAAGAAAACAAAACGGTAAAGAAAGCTCAAAAAATCAATTATCACAATTAATTATTAAAATTTATTATATATTATATATTTAATTTTATGATCATTAACAAATATATTTATTGACAAATTCATTAATTAAAAGACATTGTTTTCAAAAGTGTACGTAATTTATTTGTTACTCAAAATTTTAAAAATTTTATTTTGTGGAGCAAGCTCACTTGAATTTTTATACAAAGTTCAAATATTAAAAAAGTTCTAATGTTTGGTAACAAAGTTTTAATTAAAATTTTTATATATTCTAAATTTATCATCTAATAATTCATAAAATGATAAGAAGAATTATATTGTTTTACATTTATTTATTTTTTTAATTGGATAATCAAAGTTAATAATTTTTATTTAATTCTTTTATTTACAAATAATGATAAATACTCTTTGTACTATTTATTTTTTCACTTTGAAACTTTTTATTAGATTTAATATAGTTGAGTCTCATACTATTTTAATTAAAAATAAAAAATATTTTATCTTAAGTTTTTTAATTAATTATTTAGTAACATGTCTATTTTTAAAATTAGAATTACAAATTCATCAATGTGATTCACAAGATCAATTTTTATGTAAGGGGTAGTGAATTTTTTTTTAATGCAATTATATTAAAACTTAAGAATATGTTATTTTCTTTATTTCTCTATATTTTTGTTTTTATGTATAAGACGTAATTTGATTAAAAGCTTCACAAATAATATTTAGATTAAATTTTAATAAAGCAAAACCACTTAAATATAGTTCATATAAACCAATTTTAAAGAATATTAGTCCTAACAATAATTTTATAATGAATTCAAATGCAATATAATTGGCACGGGTGAATTTTCTTGGATTCAACTTTTTAAAAGTAAGTCTCTTAAGAAATATAGAGTTTAGAGCAATTATAAATTATAAGAATTCATGATGCATCTTATTACTTAGATTAACATTACAATGCGTGATCACATAAGATTTTCACTAATATTTCTACACTTAATTTTGTACTTGTATTCATCAATATATAGTTTTTGCAGTTTATAATAGTAACAAGATATTCTCCTTTTTTCAGATAAATAAAACACATCAATTATCAAAAAATAAAATTTAAATAGAATAAATTCATGATACAAACAATATTTTTTAATCATCAAACAATTAAAAGAACAATAAAACTAGCATTTATGTTCAAATAGTTAGAGTAAAGGGAACAATTTAATCCATCTTTACTATTGGGATTTTCATATTTATATTTAAAATTTAAGTACAGTATTGAAAAAGAAAAATAAATATGATATTGATGATATAATATAAAATCATATAATTATCAAAATTTTATAAATTTTAATACTAACTAATTATGAAATTAACAATACAAAGCACGAGTGTAAAAAACCTAGTTTAATTAAAAATTGTAAGGAGATCAGGAAAAGTCATAAAAACGTTGTTATTAATTAATTAAATTGCTATATCATTTTGTGATTACTTATTGCTTTATTGGTGATGATTTCTTATCTTTCTCATTTTATTTATATATAAGTTTGTTGGAGTGGAATGCAGATTTAGGCTACTAATATTTCATTTTTCTTATATCGTAGGTTTCATGGTATTTGGTATAGTTAATATGAGTTGTCTTTCCTTTCTTTTTGTTGTTCAATATATAAATGATTTTTTTATTTTTTAATTTCTACGTTTTCCTAAAATTTTGTTTGCTTTTCTGTTTTTAATTTTCATTCCTATGAAAAAGTTTCAGGATAAAAAGTTATATATATATATATATATATATACATACATACACTAATATATACTTTTGTATAGATATTATTGAAATATTGTTTTAAAAAATAAAATTAATCGCACAAAGCACAAACAATTAATTAATTACAAAAATATTTATATATACTTATATATCACCATATATAAGCACCAATTAACATATTTCAAAAATTAAAAAATAAACAACCTAGTATGTATTGATTGCAAATAAGGGGTTTACATAATGAAGATAAAACAGTGATTGAGATCACAGAGGTTAAAGGTAGAAAGATTCAAGTTTAAGCAATGCATTGTTCAAGTGGGATGGAGTATGGACAATATTTATGTGCTGGGTTGGTTTTTCAAGTTTTAATGGTCATTTTTATTTTCATTTATAAGTATAGTTCTTTTTACATCCAAACATATATTTTATTATTGATTTTAATTTTATTATTATAATAATTAATTTCACTTTCATAATTAATTTCAATCTCATCAAAACTAATTTTATCGGATCTTAAAATAAAATAATTTTACACCAACTGCTCGCCACGGTCCCCCTCGACGTTAACATGTGTTCCCAGGGAAATGGGTCAAATTCATGCCATCAGACCCACAAATTTTGGGTCCTACGAAGGGCGGGATTAGGATAAAACCGAAAGAAAAGGGAAGAGGAGATCTTTCATCCTCGTATATACATACACTAGCAAATATTACCACTAAGTAATTGTATAGATAACGAACGTACTCAAAATATATTTATCTAATATTTAAAGATAAGTATTAGAAAGTAACATTACAGTTAAGTTAGTAGCAGAAATTTCAAAAGTAATAGTAGGTAGGTTACAAATAAAGGATTTAAACTTTTTGAATTCTTAATTTATCCATTAATTCTTGAATCAATTTTTTCAATCTTCATTTATGTAGATATGGATGCACAATTTATATATCTTAGAAAAAATGACCGTGCCTCATTTCTGGTAAAATTTTTTTGTTTTGTCATCTTCATTCATTGTATTTTTTTTGTAAAATTTATTTAATTAAAAGACAAAAAAAAGGATGAAAGATAAAAAATAATGACAATGACGTAGGATACTTTATTTGATCTCATTTTTTATAAATTTATCCAATAAAGAAATTAATATAAAAAACAAAAAGATTGAAAAAATGAAAAAAAAAATAAAAATGAGAAAAAAAGTTCATGGAGGATGTCATATTGACATCCATATTAAGTTTAAAATATTAATTTATTAAATTAAAGAGAAAAATAAATTTATTGACATAATATATATGTATAAAATTAAATAAATAATAAAATATATATTTTTATATATACCTCAAAATAGTTGAAGATAAAATACGCTAAATATGCTTTCAACCCGAGCTCACTTTTTTTTTAAAAAATGTGATCCGTCTCAAGCCTTATTATTTGAAAACAAAATGATTAAAATTCCAACTTGACTTGTCTTAGATTAAAATTATAAAAATGTACAAATATTTAAAAAGAAAAAAGAAAGGAAAAGTAAATGAAAAAAGTGATAAAAAAAGAAAATAATAAAAGGAAGAAAATAATTTAACACATGGCAAACACTTGGTATCAGTGAGACAAAAAAATTTAAAATCTTAAAAAATATTTATTAAATATATAAAAATAATAAATAATAAAAAAGTAAACATGCAACGTACCTTAAAAATTAAATGGATCTCATAAAGAATAAATTTAAAATATTAAAAAAAATAAAAAATAAAAAAAATCTAATGTAAAGTGGGTTGCACTTTAAAAATAAAATCAATAAAAAGTATTTATTAAATATAAAAAATAGAAAAAAAGTTAAAAAAAAAAAAGAAAAATACAAAAAATGACATTTGACTTAAATTTTGACATGTACTATTCATCCACACATTACTAAAATTTAAGTATAAGATTGTATTAAGGAGATTACAAATTCCAAATACAAATGAAATAACACCAATATTCCAAGTACTCACTATGTTTTTTTATGTACATGTGCATGCATAATCGCTCAAGTATGACCAAAAAGCAAAAATAGAAGAAAGTATATGTGATTTGGCATTTATTTGTGGTATAAGTTACTTGTGGCAATCAAGCTCTGCTGTTATAGTAAGTTCAAGTTCTAAGGCTCTTGATTTAAAGGGGGAGGCTGCCCATTAGTTTACTAAGGAAAAAATTGCTTTGTAAAGAGAAAAAACTTAATAAACACATTATATGGTGCTATCAAAACCATAAGATCACTCCCTCTATGTCATGGTCATGTTTTATGTGCCTTGGTCCTATCATGACTACTCTGATGTAGGCAGTAGACGAAGCCTTATGCATGGGACGGTGATCCCTGACTGAGTGTGTGGGTAAGTGTGGGCTTTGGAATAGGCTAGTGTGTGGGCACTCTAAAGCCTGTTAGCCAGTCGGGTGCTCTCGATTGAAGTTGGGAGCACTTTCGAGTGGGTTGGTGAAGTAATGAGTGGAATCCCAGCAAGAAGAAGATCATTGGGCCTTGAGTTAGTTAATGATGGCCTTAAGTTGGCTGAGGAGAAAAGTGTGCCCATTTAAGATATTGTTACGGTTCTTGAAAGCATAGTTGAAAAAGCTCTAACGCTCTTTATAGAGGGATGTCTGGTGTTAATTCTCCACCACCCTTTGGCTAGCATGCACGTGAAGGCTTGGCTTGAAGTGAGTTACTCCTATGCACATATAGTATCTAGGTAGGTGGGCATCATCAGATCATGAGAGTGGTATAGTGTCTTATCAGGTCATGGTAAACCTGAGGACAATTACGGCCAATATGCCTCATAACGCGCCTTTACATTAAATCATGGGGTTAGATGGTAACTTTCGCTATGCCCATCAGTTTCTCCTCCTAGAGCTAGATCATGAGTAACTAAGGACTATACATGGGTGCTTATGTAAGAAGGGCACTCATGAGCTAAAAGGATGAGTGGGCTAGTAACTAGGCAAGCTACTAGACCTTTGTGACTTTTTAATAAAACATGTGGTAGTGTGCCGTAGCTGGGGAACCCACTTGAATAACCTGATAGGGCACAAGCATAATATTAGATATCCATCATACGTGCGAGTAGCCTGAAGGAAGGTTAAGGGTTAAAGACTTAAGATATAAGATTCATAGGAATAAGATGAGCCTAGTGTGGTTTTAAGCTAGCTTATAACTGGCATTTGTGTTGTGCCTTAATGTTCCACACACTAGAGTTTTGGATGGTGCGTGCGGGCATGGTGTTGGATTATCACCATGCAAAAAGGCTTTTACCTTGTATGACTTAGGGCTATATGCCTCTATGTGAAATCTTAAAGGGTCAGTGTTCGAGACCATGGTCCTGTGCGTATTAGAATGGTGTTTGAGGCCTTCTTGAAACTTATAGGATGATTATGTAATGGTAGTTGTGTTCCTTCCTTAATGACTTTAGGAATGCTATGAGTGACCAAATAGGTCCAAGCCAAGTAAGGCTATTATGTAAGAGATCTTTGAACTATAGTGGGTTGTTTGTGAGAAAATAAATTGACAAAAGGTTGACCTCAATTATGAGTAATCTTGGTACCATGTGGTTGTGTGGTTTTAATGTAAAAAATGCACGATCTATGACATATGGTATCAGAGCCAAAGTATGCTCAGTCATGGGACTAAGGCTACCTCAGATATGGGTATTCTAGCAATATATTAAGATGATGTTAAGCTTAAAAAGAGCTATTGAGAGAAAAATGTGATATTATGGCTATATGGGCTCGAGAATGAGCTAGCAATATATTTTATGAGAAAATTAACCTTAGTGCAAGGCCTTCGGATAGGCTTTTGAATGCTAAGCAAAAAGGTATGAGAGTCTAGCCTCACTTAGCAAATAGTGTTGGCTCATACAAGTATGCGATGCCCTTTGGATGGTGGACAAATAATGAGAACAAATTGTGATATGAGGCACACCATGATA
Source organism: Durio zibethinus (assembly GCF_047325235.1). Classification (NCBI taxonomy): domain Eukaryota; kingdom Viridiplantae; phylum Streptophyta; class Magnoliopsida; order Malvales; family Malvaceae; genus Durio; species Durio zibethinus. The sequence continues at coordinate 6,456,714 of NC_143188.1, read as the reverse complement.
ATGGTGTCTAGTGAGGCCATAAAAGCCAATCGACTCTTATCTTGAGGGACATGAATTGTGTTTCACTTAAATGATATTACTAATGTGTGAACTTTTATATGCAACAAGAGCCCTCGTGGGGGCACAAGATGGGTAAATTAAGCTCCAAGCAAAGAGTTTTTCTACGAAGATAAATGCGTTTAAGATGTTTAAAAGAGCAAATAGGTGTGAGTTGGCTAATGAGTATGGTCATACAAGTTGTGTTGGTTAGTGAATCATGAGCAGTGGTGGTTAACGTACCATAAAATTATACATTCAGAGAACCATATTTATATTGGCTAAGAGAGATGGCCTTATATGTTATGTTAGATCTGGTTAGTCGACCATCTAAGTTAGAACAGGGCCACAGATGTGCCTATCTTAAATGTATGGTCAATAAGCCTTAAGTCAAGTAATCGATGGACTTGATCTTTTATGTTGGATTTGTTCAATGGATTGGTAGAGTTAAGCAAGGCAAGTGCTAAGCCATCTGTGATTGAGCCACATATAAAATAGTTTGAATAGATGCTAGTCATTGGTAATGGTTAAGAGTCCAAGTGCATTGGTGGACTCTGAGTATCGAATGGGTTGATGAACACTATGATTGAGTTGGTTAAAAGACTTTTATATTGGGAGTGGATTAATGGGTCCTTCGGTATTGAGTGGGTTTTAAGTTATTTTTTAGTTATGTTAGAGTCAAGCAAAATTTGAGTTTCTTGAAATTAGAAGCAAATGCTGGCTTGAGTAAAAAAAACCATATTGAAACATGATTGTGTGCAGAGTCAAGTAAAAAGAAATGGAGAATCATGATTCCTTATGAAATTGAGCTAAGGCAATGAAGCCTATGAGACATTTAAGCATGTGATTAAGTTTAAGATAATGATGTTTGGGTGCCACTATGAGGGGTGGTAGGCCGTAAGGCCAAGCCTAGAGAAGTTGAGGGTCAAAAGGACCTAAGTTAAGAGATAATTGAAGTGTTTGAATGCCACTAAGCTAGGGTCTATTGTGGGTGATACTGCATGAGTGTGATTGACCTAAGCACCATGTCCAAAGGAACACATTGAAGAGTCAGTGCTGTAAATGTGCGATTGGTGTGATGGGTCACTTGGTATCAGTGAGACAAAAAAATTAAAAAATCTTAAAAAATATTTATTAAATTTATAAAAATAATAAATAATAAATAATAAAAAAAGTAAACATGAGACGTACCCTTAGAATCAAATGGATCTCATAAAGAATAAATTTAAAATATTGAAAAAAATAAAAAATAAAAAAAAATTTGATGTAAAGTGGGTTGCACTTTAAAAATAAAATCTATAAAAATTATTTATTAAATATAAACAATAAAGAAAAAGTTAAAAAAATAAAAAATGACATTTGACTTAAATTTTGATCATGTACTATTCATCCACATATTACTAAAATTTAAGTATAACATTGTATTGAGGAGATTACAAATTCCAAATACAAATGAAATAACACCAATATTCCAAGTGCTCACCATGTTTTTTTATGTACATATACATGCATAATCACTCAAGTATGACCAAAGAGCAAAAACAGAAGAAAGTACATGTGATTTGGCATTTATTTGTGGTATAAGTTACTTGTGGCAATCAAGCTATATTGTTATAGTAAGTTCAAGTTCTAAGGCTCTTGATTTAAAGGAAGAGGCTGGCCACTAGTTTATTAAGGAAAAAATTACTTTGTAAAAAGAAAAAACTTAATAAACACACTATATAGTGCAATCAAAACTATAAGATCATCTTTTTATATCATGGTCATGTTTTGTGTGCCTTGGTCCTATCATGACTACTCTAATGCAGGCAGCAGACGAGGCCTTGTGCATGGGATAGTGATCTTTGACTGAGTGTGTGGGCAAGTGTGGGCTTTGGAATAGGCTAGTGTGTAGGCACCCTAAAGCTTGTTAGCCAGTCGTGTGCTCTCGATTGAAGTTGGGCGTGAGCACTTTCGAGCAGGTTGGTGAAGTAATGAGTGGAATCCAAGTAAGAAGAAAATTTATGGGCCTTGAGTTGGTTGATGATGGCCTTAAGTTGGTTGGGGAGAAAAGTGTGCCCATATAAGATATTGTTACGGTTTCTGAAAACATAATTGGGAAAATTTTAACGCTTTTTATAAGGGGATGTTTAGTGTCAATTCTTCACCACCCCTTGGCTAGCATGCACGTGAAGGCCTAGCTTGAAGTAAGTTACTTCTATGCACATATGGTATCTAGGTAAGTGGGCATCATCAGGTTATGAGAGTGGTATAGTATCTTATTAGGTTATGGTAAACCTGAGGATAATTGGGGCCAATGGGCCTCATATCGCGCCTTTATGTTAAATCATTGGGTTATACGGTAACTTTCGCTATGCCCATCAATTTCTCCTCCTAGAGCCAGATCATGAGTAACTAAGAACTATACGTGGGTGCTTATGTAGAAAGGGCACCCATGAGCTGAAGGGATAAGTGGGCTAGTAGTTAGGCAAGCTACTAGATCTTTGTAACTTCTTAATAAAACATGTGGTAGTGTGCTATAGCTGGGGCAACCCACTTGAATAACCTGATAAAGCATAAGCATAATATTGGATATCCATCATATGTGTGAGTAGGCTAAAGAAAGGTTAAGGGTTGAGGCCATAAGATATAAGATTCGTAGGAATAAGAAAAGCCTAGTGTGGTTTTAGGCTAGCTTGTAACCAGTATTTGTGTTGTGCCTTAATGTTTCATACACTAGAGCTTCAGATGGTGTGTACAGGTATGATGTTAGATTATCACCATGCTAAAAGGCTTCTGCCTTGTATGACTTAGGGTTATATGCTTTTATGTGAAATCTTAAAGGGTTAGTGTTCGAGACCATGGTCCTGTGCACATTGGAATAATGTTTGAGGCCTTTGTGAAACTTGTAGGATGATTATGTGATGGTAATTGGGTCTTCTCTTGATGCTTTAAGAATGTTACGAGTGACTTTACAAGGCCAAGCCAAGTAAGGCTATCATGCAAGAGATCTTTGAACCATAATGGGTTGTCTATAAGAAAATAAACTCGTGAAAGATTGACCTCAATTATGAGTAATCTTGATGCCATGCGATTGTGTGGTTTCAAAGTAAAAAATGCACGTCTATGACATGTGGTATAAGAGCCAAAGTAGGTTCAGTCGTGGGACTAAAGCTACCCTAAATATGAGTATTCTGGTAATGTATTTAGATGTGCTAAGCTTAAAAAGAGCTATTAAGAGAATAATGTGATATTTTGGCTATGTGGGCTTGAGAATGAGCTAGCAATATGTTTTATGGAAAAATTAGCCTTAGTACATGGCCTTCAAGTAGGCTTTTGAATGCTAAGCAAAAAGGTATGAGAGTCTAACCTCACATAGCAAATAGTGTTGGCTTATACAGGCATGCAATGCCTTTTGGATGGTGGACAATTAATGAGAACAAATTGTGATATGAGGCATACCATGGTAATGGTATCTAGTGAGGCCATAAGGGCCAACTAACTCTTATCCTGAAAGACATGAGTTGTGCTTCACTTAAGATGATATTACTAATGTGTGAACTTGTTATGTGCTACAAGAGCCCTAACTGGGGCACAAGATGGGTAAATTAAGCTTCAAGCAAAGAGTTTTTCTATGAAGGCAAATACGTTTAAGATGGTTAGAGGAGCAACTGGATGTGAGTTGGCCAAGGAGTATGGCCATACAAGTTGTGTTGGTCAGTGGATCATGAGTAGTGGTGGTTAATGTACCATAAAGTTATACATTTAGAGGACCATATTTATATTGGCTAAGAGAGATGGCCTTATATGCTATGTTGATCTGGTTAGTCGACCATCTGAGTTAGAACAAGGCCACATATATACCCCTCTTAAATGTATGTTAGTAAGCCTTAAGTCAAATAATCGATGGACTTGATTTTTTGTGTTGGATCTGTTCAATGGATTGGTAGAGTTAAGCAAGGCAAGTGCTAAGCCATCTATGATTGAGCCACGTATAAAATAGTTTGAATAGATGCTAGTCATTGGTAGCAGCTAAGAGTCCAATTGCATTGGTGGACTTTAAGTATCGAATGGGTTGATGAACCCTATGATTGAGCTGGTTAGAGGACTTTTGTGTTAGGAATAGATTAATGGGTCCTTCAGTATTGAGTGAGTTTTAAGTTATTTTTTTAGTTATGTTAGAGTCAAGCAAAATTTGAGGTTTTTTAGATCAGAAGCAAATGCTGGCTTGAGTAAAAAAAAAACCATATTGAAACATGATTATGTGCAGAGTCGAGTAAAAAAAAAAAGAGAATCATGATTCCTTATGAAATTGAGCTAAGGCAATGAAGCTTATGAGACATTTAAGCATGTGATTAAGTTTAAGATAATGATGCTTGGGTGCCACTATAACCTAAGTTAGGAGATGATTGAAGTGTTTGAATGCCACCAGGCTAGGGTCTATTATAGGTGATACTGCATGAGTGTGATTGACCTGAGCACCACGTCTAGAGGAGCACATTGAAGAGTCAGTGTTGCCAATGTGCAATTGGTGTGATGGGTCACCTCCAGTGGTGTGCATCATTATGGGATAAAGTAGGTGGTCATTCATTCGACTGAGGTCATGATTAATAAATGTACTTTGAGGTTACAATTTTGGGTTTATGAGTGAAATAGTGTAGCTGTACATACGAGTAACATAATTGAGTATGATGATTATATGTGGAAAAAAGCACAAGAGGTGTAGTGGAGTTAGGATGATACCCCTTTACATCAGTGATGGGTGAGTATTATGGCCAGTAACTCACATGATGAGATCACAACCAAATCTTTAAAGGCATAAGTAAGGGACATATGAAAAAATGTCAATTGTGTATAGTAAGAAAGCTGGGTGTGGTCTTAATTTTAATAAGGGCATCGACATAGTAAGTAGTGTCATGGTCAGGCCTTGTATGCATTGGTCCTAACATGACTACCTGCATACAAGTGTGACACCTTGAGGTGCAAACATCAATAAAATCGACATTATAGGATGTATGCAATTATTATACTTATGGATGAAAAGCCATTTTGAATGGGAAAAAGGTGCTTTCTCGAAGCTTTATATCCGTAATCGAGCTCCAATCAAGGAATTATGTGAAAGTGGGTGGTCAAAACGAAAGTCTAAAAAGGAATGGATAACTTTCTTACAAAAGTTGACCAGTGTCGATGTAAGATGGTTGGTCCCATGGATGAATCGTGAACCTATGTTATATTAGTGTGGAGATAACATAGTGGTCCCATTTTTGGGTTTATAAGGAGTGACAAATTATGCACCACTCCTAGTGAGAAGGTAGTTTGGGGTAGAACAGTTCATTCCTATGACTTATGAGCTTCATCAGTTAGATTTCTCTTACAATGAGCCAAAAACATTTCAGAGGATGAATGAGATGATTAAAGCATAAAAAAATCTTCGAAGAATGAGTCCTAGATCGTTTACTAATAAAGTCACTCTAGGGTATTTGGTTTGGAAAGTAAAATGAAGACAAGAAATGGTATTCATTTATAAAAGCTTTCAACCACCAATAGGAGAAAAACTTGAAGAGACACCATCAGAATTAGAGCTTGCAATAAAAGAATTTAAGTTTGAAAAGGGTAAGTTAAGCAAGAAATCTAAAAGCTTCAATAAGAAAAAAACCAGTGGAAAAATAGAGCTGAAGTCATGAACCTAGAATTCACAAGATTGCTAGAGAGCGTGATATAGCTGTTGAAGACTTAGCAGAGTTACACCAAGAGCATAAAAGGTTATGTGTGAGAGAAAGGGCTAAAGAGATAACCATTGTTGAGTTGACTGAGGAGAATGCAAGATTGAAGCAAGAATATGCTGAATTAGAAGAAGAAAGTACCCAAGTACAGATAAAAAATAATATGTTAAACAGTTATCTGAGCAGGTTAAGATAAAAGTTGAATGAATAAGAAGACCACATTGCTGCATTGGTTAGGGAGCATAGAGAGTTATCATACCAAGTTTGATGTGGTAAAAGAGAGAACTTAAGAAGATAGAAATACATTGAGCACCTAACGACCTAAATCTGTAAAAGGGTATGCAAGGAAAGAGAGATGGTAGAAGAGGCAGAGGCATTAAAACAAGTAGTGGCCCTAGTAGGAGAATATGGACAGCGTCTGTTGAACTTCATCGAGAAAGCTAAGGCCCAGTATGAACAGATCAAACAATTTTATGGTTATAACTCTATGATGATAAACTCAATGTAAATAAAAGTTTTTAAGAATAAATGAAATCTTTTAGTTAAATACCGTCTTTAAGGCAAATGTTTTTTGCATACATGCATTTTTCATTCATTGCATTATCATTCATTACACTTAACAAAGTAACCATGAGATAGTCATGCAAATTTACTAATTTTAAGATATGGTACTCAAAGTTCAAGGATAGTTCCATCTAGTGATGACCCTATCCACTGATACAACATAAGATCCAAAACTAAACAAATGGAGCAGAAAAACTCTCATAGATTTAAAAAGCTAAAAAAAGCATAGAAAAAGATTGAAAATGAGTTAAGCAAGGTTCTAGATGCTCTCAATAAGTTGAATAAGAGAAAAGGAGTTGAAGAAAATACAAGCCAATAAGTTTCCCCATTACAAGAAGTGGCTGACCTTTTGTACCCTCTAAGTTTTAGTCCACCTCAAGCCCAGTTTGCACAAGAGGTTCCACCATAATATTTCGCATATCCTACATATCCTGGAATGCCATCAGCCTCCAACCCAGGACATAGCTATGTAAATTTTATCTTTACTGAAAAGGTAATAGAACCGATTCCTGATCTAGATGATTTGAAAGAGAAGGAGAAAGAAAAAGCAAAAGTGGTGGAGTCTCAGGGAGATCTAAAGATTAGTATACTAGAACAAAGGCTATGGGCTGTGGAAGGAATTGGTTTCTTTGGTTTAGTTGATGCTGCTGGGTTTTACTTAGTCCCTGATGTGGTCATTCCTCCTAAGTTCAATGTACCAAAATTTGAAAAATATGATGGCACAAAATGCCCAAAAACTCATATCACCATGTATTGTCGGAAGATGGCAGCCCATGCTCATGATGAAAAACTCTTGATGCATGTTTTTCAAGATAACCTTACAAGCTTTACTGCCAGGTGGTATGTTTAGTTGGACAGAACCTACATCCGTTCTTAGAGCAATATGGCTCATGACTTTATCAGTCAATATCGACATATTATCGATTTGGCTCCTGATCGTTTGTCTTTACAGAACTTGGAAAAAAAGGTAAACGAGTCTTTTAAAGAATACGTCCAGAGATGAAAGGATATAGCTTCTCAGGTACAACCTTCTTTGACTGAGAAAGAGATTACAGTGCTATTTGTTAGCACTTTAAAACCTCCTTATTATGAAAAGATGATAAGAAATACAATAAAAAATTTTACTGATATGATAATTTTAGGAGAAATTATCGAGAGTGCCATCAAGAATGGCAAGTTAGAAGGAAGTAAAGCATCTAGCAAAAGAGTCCCAAAAAAGAAAGAGACTAAAGCTCAGGTTGTAAGCTTTGATAGACAGCAATTTGGGGGTTATCAACCCTATTCACCACAAGGATACCTTCCATATTACCCTACTATAAATAACACTTTCCCTTACCCATACCAACCATTTGTACAGTCATCTTATCCCCAAACATATCAACCCTTCTTAGGCCTCAGAATACCCCATATAGTCCTAACACTCTGCCTACCCCAAGACCCCAAACTCATCCAGCTAACCCAATGGTTGGTTCGCGAGAGCAACGAAATACTCATGAAAAACTTGTATTTGACCCAATCTCAATGACTTATATAGAATTATATCGGGAGCTTTACAACAGTCATTTGATTACTCCTAGTAAGTTAGAACCCCTCAAGCCACCTTACTCCAAGTGGTACGATCCCACAGCCCATTGTGACTATCACTATGGGATTACTGATCACTCCATCAAAAATTACACTGCTCTGAAACATAAAGTGCAACGATTAATCAAGGATGAAATGATTAGCTTTGATATAGGAAGGGTGACTGTACCAAATGTTAGTGGTAATCTTTTACCTAATCATACTATGAATGCTCTAAGTGAAGAACAGCAACACCATTTGAAGAAAAAAGTGGCAGAGATTAAGACACCTTTTAGTAAGCTATTTGATATCTTGTGAAAAGCTGACATGATATAACTAGTGAGTCCACACAGTTATCATGGAGTATTTATAGCCGACACTAGTTGTAAATATCATAGTGGAGCAATGGGTCGCTCTATCAAAACTTGTGAACAGTTTCACTAAGAGGTGTAAAAACTCTTGGATTCATACTAAATGGAGGTCTATGAAAGAGGAAAAGACTTAGAAAGTATTGAGATGTCCATGAATGATAAGCCTGCAAAGCTGTTTCCAAAGCCAGTGACAATTCATTGTGGGAACAAGCCAAAGTCAATCATCGACAAACTCATTCTCAGATCGATAACTTTTAAAGTTCTGATTTTTTTCCATACAAGGATGATAAAGTTGTACCCTGAAGATATAGCTGTGATACAGTAATTCAGGGGAAAGAAGGAGATGTCTCTAAAACTGACTCTTCCAATATAATCGGTGTAGGAGGTATTACCCGAAGTGAAAGGTGCTACACTTAAAAAATGTTGGAGAAAGCTAGAAGAGAGAAGGCCAAAAAAGAAGAAGGACAGAATAACCCTGAAGTAAAACCTAAAGAAGATCGCTCGAAGTTGGTATAAAAAAAGAGGTTTGTGAATTCTTGAAGCTGGTAAAACATAGTGAGTATTTGGTTGTTGAACAGTTGAATAAAATGCCAGCTCGAATCTCATTACTATCACTACTGTTAAACTCAGAGCCATACTGAAATGCCTTACTGAAAGTGTTGAATCAAGCATACGTGGCACATAATGTATCTGTTGAATATGTGAACCACCTGGCTGGAAATCTAGTTATGCTGAATCATATTTCATTCAGCGATGATGAGATTCCCTTGAAGGGAAAGGAAAATACCAAAGCTTTGCATATCACGGTCAAGTGTAAAAGCCATATCATAGTCAAGGTCCTTATTGATAATGGTTCTGCTATCAATGTCATGTCTATGTCAACTTTGACGAGGCTACCTATTGACTGCTCTCATATGAAAGATAGTCAGATGATCGTGAGAGCTTTTGATGGGACCAAAAGAGAAGTTCTAGGGGATATCGAGATGTCTTTGCAAGTTGAGCCATGCACTTTTAATGTGAAATTTCAAGTGATGGATATCTCCCTATCCTACAACTGTCTATTGGAAAGGCCATGGATTCACATGGCAGGAGCTATGCCCTCTACCTTGCACTAAAAGATCAAGTTTATTGTAAAAGATCAATTAGTAGTGGTAGTTGTTAAAGAAGATATACTAGTGGCCCAACCATTTAATACTCCGTATGTAGAGGCTGCCAAAGAAGTATTAGAATGCTCCTATCGATCTTTTGAGCTAGTTAATTTTGTAGGTGAAAGACTTAAAAATCAATTTTTTTTAAGGATAGTGATGAGCCAAGTCATTAATAAGGGCTGGTATCTAGGACTAGGACTGGGCAAGAACTTGGAGGGAATAAAAGAACCCCCAACAGTGATAGACAATAGTGAAATGTTAGGCTTGGGTTATGAGGTAACAAAATGAGAGATCAAAAGAAGGTCAACAGAAAAAATGACAAGACTAATGATTATCCCACACCTGTATGAGACTTTCAAACCTAGAGGATTCATGTACCCAGATACAGAAAAAAGTGTTGAAAGGGCTTTTACCCAGTTAACCATTGATGCTATTGAAGATGAATGAGAGATTAATCAAAAAGGGTGGGTCCGTCTTTGTCTGTCAGATTATGAGCTGAGCAATTGAAGTGCCATTGAAGTGCCTGTGACTTTTAAAACTAAAACAATGTACTTGTAACATCCCAATAGCTATTGCCCAAAGCATTAGGGTGATCTTTCTTGTTTGGACCATTTATCTTTTATTATTGTTAATAAAAATTAGAAAGAATGCATTTTCATTCATTTTTTCTTATGTCTTCATTATTTTCATCTTTCCAAACACATCTTGCCAACATATCCCATTTCATTCAATTTCAGGTCCTTAAATGAACATGAAGATAATTATGAAAACAATCAAGAGGTTAGTTTTGAGAATTCAATTAACACTGATGAACTTGACAATGAAGAGAATTCTGAGAAATATATTATGCTTGTGGACCTAATGAAATTGATTGAACAAGAAAATAAGCCAATTGAGCATCATCAAGAGATAATTGACTTAGTGAATCTGAGAGATGAAGACAATAAGAAAGATGTCAGAATTGGCACTTCACTTTCATCAGGAGATAGACAACGTTTGGTAAACTTACTTCAAGAATTTATAGATGTATTCGCTTGGTCTTACCAGGATATACCAAGACTGAGCACGGAGATAACAGAGCATAGATTACCCATAAAGCTAGAATGTAAGCCGGTTCAACAAAAATTGAGATGAATGAAACCTGAAATGCTACTAAAGATAAAAAAAGGTAAAAAAACAGTTTGATGCAGGTTTTCTACAAATAGCCAAGTATCCAGAGTGGGTAGCCAATATAGTACCCATTCTTAAAAAAGATGAAAATGTACGAATGTGTGTAGACTATCATGATTTGAATAAGACTAATCTAAAGGATAACTTTTTTTTACCTCATATTGACACACTGGTAGATAACATAGCTAGGCATTCAATTTTCTCCTTTATGGATGGTTTTTCAGGGTATAATCAAATAAAAATGATTGTAGATGATATGAAAAAGACCACTTTCATGACTATATGGGGAGCTTTTTGTTACAAGGTCATGCCTTTTGGGTTAAAGAATGCTGGGGCAACATATCAAAGGGCCATGGTAACACTCTTCCATGATATAATGCACAAAGTGATCGAGGTGTATATAGATGATATGATTACAAAATCTTGTGAAGATAAAGATTATGTCACTAGTCTTAGAAAGTTATTTGAGAGATTAAAAAAGTTTCAGCTCAAGTTAAATCCAGCTAAGTGCACCTTCGGGGTAAAGTCAAGAAAGTTACTAGGCTTTGTGATCAGTGAAAGAGGAATTAAAAATTGATCCAGATAAGATACGGGCCATTCAAAATTTATCACCTTCGAGTACACCAAAAGAAGTTCGAGGTTTTCTGAGAAGATTAAACTATATTTCTCAGTTTATCTCTCAACTTACCTTCAAATGTGTCCCATATTTAAGCTTTTTCGTAAGAATAATCCTGGAAAATGGAATGAGAAATGTCAAGTGGCTTTTGATCAAATTAAGTAATACTTGTCAAACCCTTCAGTGTTGGTGCCACCTATTTCAGGGAAACCTTTAATTTGTACTTAACAGTATGTGAAAATTTAATGAGATGTGTGCTGGGGCAACAAGATGAGTCTAGCCGAAAGGAGAAAGTTATTTACTATCTGAATAAAAAGTTCACAGAATATGAATCCAAGTATTCTTCATTGGAGAAAATATGTTGTGCATTAGCGTGGACTGCCAAAAGACTCAGATAATATATGCTTTATCATACCACATGGCTCATGGCTCATACCACACGGCTCATAGCAAAACTCCTCCTATGGCATGAGAAGTTACCATTTGCACTGCATGCATATTGAACATCAGTGCGTACCTCTACTGAGGCAACCCCGTTTTCTTTGGTTTATGGGATGGAAGCTGTACTACCAGTGAAAGTGGAGATCCATCCTTGAAAGTTCTAAAAAAAGTTGAGTTGGAAGAAGTTGAATGGATTCGAAAATGCTATGAACAGTTAAATTTCATAGAGGAAAAGAGATTGACTGCACTGTGCCATAGTCAGCTATATCAAAGAAGAATGATAAGGGCTCATGACAAAAAGATTCAACCTCGCTACTTTCGAGAAGGAGAGTTGGTCTTGAAAAGAATCCTTTCAATCTAGCACGATAATAGAGGAACATAGACTCCAAATTGAGAAAGACCGTATGTGGTAAAATGGGCTTTCTCAGGTGAAGCGCTGATACTGACTGAGATGGATGGAAATGATTTATCCCATCCTATAAATTCTGAAGAAATACTATGCTTGAAAAAAATGAAAAAATGTAAAAAAAAATAATAAAATGAATGAAAAAGGAGGACTCAAGACGAAAACCCTAAAATGGTGGTTTAAGTCATAGGAGGTTTATCTAAGTTGAAAACCTGAAAAGGTAACTTAGATAAGGAGAATACAGCATCAAATTTATCCATTGGCATATAGGCTAGCAAATTCGGAGGAGCTCTAAGTTGTTAAGTACATCGGATGGTTGAGTTTTTAAAAAACCTTGAGATGTGTATCATGATTGTCCGATTGTTCATTTTTTTGGGTTTTGTCCCTCATACTTATTCTTGTAATTCTTCTTTGGCCAAAGTTTGCCAATATTTTGCTAATAAAAAACTTTTTATTTCACTCTTTGTGTGCCTCTTCTGTTGATAGTTTCTCAACCATTCATATTCTTTTCTTCTTAATACTCTACAATGAAAGAAATATGCAAATACATTCTTACTTTTTGAGTTTGAAATAATGATTGATAAATTAATAATGGCATGAAAGATTTTTACATTACATTGAAGAAGTCAAGAGTGATAAAGGTAGAATTGAGATGTTCAGTTCTTGATAAAGACAATGAATTTGAAAAGAGATTTTTTTACAGGAAGAATGTGAGTGGAAGAGATGATTGGAAGCTACACTGGCTCGATCTTGAAAGAATAGCGTAACTTGATCTTTGAAGAATTAAAGGGTTCGATGCCCAAGAAAAGAGCTTGAGAAACTTGAGTATCACAATTGAATAGGAGTTAATTAGCGAATTTCACATACATTGCATAGCATATACTACATTTAAGAAAGTATAGTGCATAAATTCAAGAGGCAGGGGTATTCCAACATCCCACATAGAGAAGACAGATGTGAAGACATTTTCAAATATGAGAAAAAGTTTATCAGGTAAGTTTTTAATACTTGAAATAGGATGTCTCTCAGTATTAGGGTTGATTTGTAAGACCTTTGGGCATAACCCCCTGAAATTCTTTCAAACACGATTTTTAACTCCTTTGGACATGATTGTCAAGGAGCAATTTACTTTCCAAAATTGTGATGCCTCTGTTTAGAGGAGCCATTCACTTTTCAAAAATCGTTTAGCCTCTGCTTAGAGGAGCTTTAGTTATTTTCAAAGTTGTTGAGCCTTTTATTTAAGGAGCCATTTACTTTTCAAAGGTTGTTGAACCTTTGATTAGAGAAGCCATTTACTTTTCAAAAGTCATTGAGCCTCTGATTAGAGGAGCTTTATTTATTTTTAAAGTCGTTGAGCCTCTGATTAGAGGAGCATTGTTTATGTTTTTCAAAGTCGTTGAGCCTCTGATTAGAGGAGCCTTATTTATTTTCAAAGTTGTTGAACCTTTGATTAGAAGAGCATTGTTTATGTTTTTCAAAATCGTTGAGCCTCTGCTTAGAAGAGTTTTGATCAAATCTTTAACACAAAAAAATGAAAAAAAAGATCGAGTTTAGTCTTGAATGTGTGTCTATATCTTTGCGTAATTTCTGTTTAACAGAAAATGTGCAAAGAGGGCCAGTTGTAGACACCCAATTTGGTCCAGGCTCAGATCAATTGGGCCTGGTCCAAATGGGTAAGCCCATTTTATTTTTTATTTTGTATTTTATATTTTATTATTTTTATTTTTATTTTTATTTTATTTTGTATCTTATGTATTTATTATGTATTTATTTATTATTACTATTTATTAATATATATTTATTATTTTTTTTATCTGTTAATATTTATATATATTTATTATTTATCTATTTATATATTATATATATGTATTTATTATTATTTATCTATTTATATATTATAATTTATCTATTATTTATTTTTATTTATCTGTTAATATTTTGATTTATCTGATTATTTTTTTAATTATCTATTAATATTTTTATTTGATTTATATTTTTTTTTCAACTGAGATTGGAATATTTTTGGGGAATCCTCCCGTGAATAGGGATTCAATCAGAGTCTATATTGGATTCAATGATTGAATCCCAATCCAAAGAGGAGTTGAAATTGATCAGAAACTCTTCTGATCAATTCCTATAAATAGATCCATGAATCAAAGGCCCAATACACAGAAAACAAGGGAGACACTAGCTGAGAAAGAGTACATAGAGAAGAAATAGAAGCTAAAAAAAGTTTTGGTGTGTTAGAACAGCTCTGGGAATTGGTGGGAATTTTTGAAGGATTTTTTTATGAATTTTTCTGAAAATTTTTGGAAAATTTACAGATTTCGGTTGAATTTTTTGACAAAGTTTAAATTTTTCGGCCATGTTTGAATTTTTCAGCCAACTTTTCAGTTTTCGACGACTATTTTCAAAAATCGATCAGTTTTTCGACGAACTTCTGACAAAAAACCCAGATTTCAATGAAAATTTTTAGAATCCGATGAGAATTCAACTAGAGTTCTTTGTGGTTTAAAGAGAAGACAGAGAAAAATAAGAGAAGAGAGAGAAAATAAAAGCTCGGTCTGTTAAAAAATAAAGGGATTAACCTTTTATACCAGTGAAAACGACGTCGTTTTAGCGTTAATAAACCTACAGGATCCGCGCATTTTGCCAAGATCCGACCTGACCCAAGCGTCAACCCGCTTTCTACCCACATGCGACCCGCGTCTCTGAGTCATTTCTCGAGCCGAGCCGATGCCCCGAGCCATTTTTCTTCCTCAAGCCTAGCCGAGCCGCTAAGTCGAGCCGTTTCCAGGTTATTTATTTATTTATTTATTATTATTATTATTTATTGATTAGATTAAAATTGTTTAATACTTTTTATTTTATTTTATTTCTTTATTTTTATTTTTATTTTATTTATTTATTTTCTTTAAATAAAATTAAAAAAAAATATTTTTGAGGAAAAGTTGAAAGTATCAATTTTTCTTGAAAATAAGCTTTCTAAAAATATATATTTTTGGAAAAAAATTGAAAGTATTAATTTTTCTTAAAAATAAGTTTCCAAAAAAAGATTTTTGAGGAAAAGTTGAAAGTATCAATTTTCCTCGAAATTAAAATTTCTAAAAAATATTTTGAGAAAAAGTTGAAAGTATCAATTTTTTCTGTACAAAAGCAATCATTTTTTTATTTTTTTGAATTTTTTTAATGTTAAATAATCCGACGATGGAGTCTCTGTAAGTGAAACAGTAGTTTTCTTGCATACTCTTGAGGTGAGGAAATTTTTTCAATTTTTTGTTAAAAGTATTAGAGTCAATTGAGAATAATTTCTAATAATTAATTACTTGGTAAATTTTTAAGGCTTATTGGATAACATAAAATTAAGCTGGTACCATCTTTTGATGGGTGTTGTGAGGGTGCTATAACCTTCCTCACATGTAACCGAACCCTGTTCTAGTTAGTAGACTCTGACCTATTCTTTTAGGGACCTTTAAACTTAGGTGTTCCTTGAAAGGATAGATTCTTTAGGTGGCCAATCGCACCTAGATAAAAAAGATTGGTGACTACTTCTTAAGTCAATGTCTAGCGATAGATCCTCGGATCTAAACGTTATGACAATGGTAAACCCGAGGACGGTTGGGGCTGACAAGCCTCATATTACCCCTTTGTGTTAAACTATGGTGTTAGATGATAGCTTTTGCTATGCCCCTTAGTTTCCCTTTCTCAAGCTGGATCATGAGTAACCAAGGATTATACGTGGGTGTTTGTGTAGGAAGGGCACCCATAAACCTAAATGATGAGTGGGCTAGAAGCTAGGCAAGCTATTAGACCCCTGTAGCTTTTTAATAACACATGTGGTAGTGAGTTTTAGTTGGGACAACCCACTTGAATAACCTGATGAGGTATGAATATGATGTTGGGTGTCCATCATGTGTGTGGGGAGCCTAAACTAAGGCTAAGGGTTGAGGCCTTAAGATATAAGATTCGTGGGAATGAAAGAAGCTTGATATGGTTTCGAGTTGGCTTGTAACTAGCATTTGTGTTGTGCTATAGGGTTTTAGACACTAGAGCTTTGAATGGTACATGTGAGCATGGTGTTGGATTCTCACCATGCTAGAGGGTTTTTACCTTATGGGACTTGGGGTTATATGTCCTTATGCAAAATTTTGAAAGATCGGTGCTTGAGAACATGGTGCCTGTGGGTACTGAAATAGTGCTCAATGATTTCTTGAAACTTATAGGATGATTTTGTGATGGGAGTTGGGTCCCTCCCTTGATGAGTTTAGGAATGCTATGACTAATCGTATGAGGTCAAGCCGAATAAGGCTATCATGTGGGAGATTTTTGAACTACAGTGGGTTATCCATGAGAGAATGTACTTATGAAAGGTTGTCCTCGACTATAAGTAGTCTTGATATTGCATGATCGCATGGTTTTAGTGTAAGAAACGTGCAATTTGTGACACCTTACCTGTCTTTGGTTCTTTTGCTCCAAGATCACTGACTCTCCCCTACCCCAACTATCATTTCATCCAATAGCATATCTATGTTTAAACCTCTCAATCTCATTTTAATTCTAACAATCATGATTAATCTTTGCTTCATCGAGTTATGGTCCACCTTCAACAAGAAAATCCATAATCCTTCTATTATCCATATTACCATGAACTTAGACACCACTTAAGTTGTTCACATTGCATATCTTCAAAACTAATTACCCACATAGTCTACACACCACCTGTTCAAGGAAATTTCCCACATACCAAACCATCACCAATTTTCACTACCTTCACCTCATTTACGTTTAATTTGTTTTTATGCCAACCTACAAACCAAACCCCTCATACAGACTATCATTCTTTAGCTGTCCTTGTCCAAAACCATTTTACCAGTCTAGCACCCACCATCTGTTAGACAAAATTCCTCACTCTCCCTATTTTAGTCACTACCATACACTTGTACACCAACTGTTTGCTGAAACACCTCACTTTCCACCATATTGTTGGTTCAATCATAGACTAGCCTAAACCAAACCCCTATTAGCACTTCACCATAACTTTCTCTTTGCATACACCAACCTTTGGCCCATGTCAATCTCTTGTGCACAGCAGCCCATGTACGCACCACCCTATATATACACCAATCTCCTACACATACCAAGCTTTAACAGCCTTATTAGAATTTTGTTTTCAGCTTGTTCTAGTAGCTCATTTTCTCTCAATTTGAATCTAAAAAGCTCACAAATTTAAAAATACAATAGGTGTCCATGCCTTATCCTTTAAAAACACTCACTCTAAACGAAAAAAAAAACTATTTAAAACTTATATTCCACCGGTACCCCCTTATTAAACGCACATTTGTTCGACTGGTATTTTAAAGATTCAATCAATTGCAAGTGTTTCGATGACAATTTTGCAAGTGATCATGTAAAGTATGGTAGAATCATCAACCTTCCATTCTTTTGAAAGATTAATTACCAATATTTATCATTTTTTAAGAACTTGGTTGGGTTCAATTTTTAAGTCTTAGGTTATTGATCCATGGGAGCTTAGTTAAGGCATTATATAGCAATGCTACATGCGTAGAGGATGATCAATATGGAAATGGATTATATGTTGACAAATTAAGACTTTCTTGATCGGTTGAGAATTAAAAGTCATTCAAAATTGGCTCAGGCAAGTTCTAGGCCTCATAAAAAAAGGTGAAACAAATGAGGAAGTATATGTCTTTCCTAATGAAAAAGTGTATAATAATCAAGCTGTTTATTAAGCTTGCATGATAGGTTACTCCACATCATCGTTACCTATGTCTTTTGCCCTTTTGGCACAAAATACTCCACAATATACACCCTTGACAATTGATGGTTACATATAATCAAGAACCATAAAGGCCCACCTTATTCATTTCATTTTCAATGATATGATTTAAATAATTCAAGAGAAAGAGAACACTTTAGTTTTCAAGATGGTTTTTAGCTTTTTCTTTAAACAAATTAAAATTAACACTAGCTGTGATCCCGTAGTTACTCACCCCCAAAGATTTATCATTGTTTTTAAAATGATTCATAAGATGGGTTATATTTCAAATGATGATGGCACTTGGATTAGAAAATAAAAGATGGCACCTCCTCGATCAGGCCAAGAAAAAGTTCAAAATGAGGAAAATGAAGCCGAACATGAAGGTTTTATTCCCAATGAGGGATATATTGCTCTATTGGATATTGGAGCCTTATCTTCATAACTGTTTAACACTAAAAGTGCATTAAAGTTGCTCTTGAAATAGATGATAGCCTTCGATTTATGTTAAGACTTCTTTTGACAAGTTCAAGAAATGCTTTGACTCTCTCGATGCATGAAGTGAAGCTGTGTTTGATGAAATCCAAATTATCCATCAAACTTAAGATTCTTTCAAGGAGTGCTTTCCATCTTACCTACACTGTCCACCTTGTCTTCTTTCATCATGATCCAAGTTCCTTTCAACTTCCTTAAGTTTCATACATTTGAGATTCCATGGTTTATCATGTATTTGACACTACTTTAATGCTTTTATAATCCTTATTATTAGTTTGAACATCCGTTATGTTATGAAATACTTTATTTTTATCTTATGTATGACATGAATTAGTATTGACTTATATGCTTGAACATCGAGGCTATTATGATATTATGTTCTTATTTTATGTCTTTGAACTTCTTTGTCTCTATTGTGCTTCATTGCTAATAAGCTTGATATTTGGAATGTTTATTGGATACTTTGTGTTCTATGTGTTTCATGTATGTTTTGGTATGTTTTTGCTGCACTTATAGTTTGTGCCAATTGCCATAAGACTTGTAAAATCATAAGGAAACACTCTTGTTTATTGTGCTTGAATATATGTTTTTAATTGGATTACTTTTGCTTGGGCATAATTATAATAAAGAAACTACACTTATAGTTTAACTTAAAAAATTTGCTTATATTTAGGGGGAGTGCTTTCAAAATAATTTTCAAAATCTTCAAATAATTAAATGGAGTTCTTCAAAGCAAATTTTTTCATATAAAAAATGGAGAGATTGTTAGCTTCGAATTGATATAAGTTTTGATATACCAAAACATTAAGTTAAATTTAATGATTTTTCAAATTATATCATTTAGTAATTTTTCCTTAAAATTACTTTTGATTAAATTTCTTTAAAATTACAAATATTATTGGATTTCCAGTTTCCTAAAAAATTCATACCCTTAAATTAATATTATTGGTAAAAATATTTTTTTAGAAAAATCAACTCTTTTCTTGTCAAAAAAGTTAAAATATTCAAATTTGGGAAAAAGGGATCGATCCCTCATGATGAGGATCAATCTCTAAACTTCTAGAATTTTCTTCCTTTATTTTCAAGCATGAGAATCGATCTTCTATAAAAAGATATCGATCTTTAAAATAGCAGGATCGATCCCTTCAATTACAGAATGCTCTTCTTTTTTTTTTTTAATCATAAGGATCGATCTTTCAACTAGCAAGATCAATTCAAAGCTCGATTTCGATCCTCTTCTTTTTAATGGTTATATTTTTTAATTTAAAAGATTTGAATTGATCTTTTAGAATAGTGGATTGATCCTTTCATGTAGGAAATTCGAGTAAAGATAAAAATTAAAGGAAATAACAATTATTTTTCAATTTCAATATGCTACAATGGTTAAAAATCAAAATCCCACTTAAAAGGAAACCTTAAACACGTTAAAAAATAAGAGATTACACTTCAAAATCATCAAAAGTTAAGATTATTCATTTTTAGAGCATTCAAAGTATTAAACTCATTCTTGTATTATTCACACTCAAATTCCTATTGTATCATCTTTTCATATTTGTACTTAAACCTAACAAACATCCTTCTATTAAAGGTTTCATTTGGTTTATAAAATCCTTTGTCATTTAAGGAGGATTAATGAGTAAAATGTGAGGTATCTTATTGAGAGCTTTGTAGTAAAGATCGAGGTAAGATCATATAAAGGGTAGAGGTTGCTATCTTGACTTTGATAAGATAGAGATTGTAATTTGTATAAGAAATTTTTTTACAATGGATTTGAAGTTTGGGTAAGAAAGCTAAAGAAAGACATAGACACCTTATTAAAGAAGAGCTGAACCTCTATATATGTTGTGTTCGATTTTGTTCCCCTACACTTTTATTGCTTATTTTAATTATCTTACATGCACATACAGTTTCAATATACTTAGGTTTGCATTAATTTTAAAATTTTTAGTAATTCAATTCACCCTTCTTGGATTGTCTTACACATTTGAGCTAACAATGTAAAAGTTCAATATCATAATTTTGTGTTATATATAAAATTAAGGGATAATGTCCTAAATGGCCCTTGAACTATAGTGGTTTGTTAGATTTGGTACCTAAACTAAAAAAATTGCTAAATAGGTACCTAAACTATGAAATCATGTGTCAATTTGATCCAAGAGTTAACTCCATTAGTCTTGATGTTGAAATGGATATTTTAGCCAATAACCATGTTCCATGTAGACACAAAATGACATGTAAGCATACTTATGTGGCTTGTGTGGCTTATGTGGTTAGAAAATATTTAACTCTAAACCTAAGTAAAATAACGCTAAATCGATACAAAAAAAAGCCAAAACTCAAAACTATAAAAAAAACCCCAATTCGACCCCCCAAATTGTTTTTCTATTTGTATGACAATTTGAATTGTTCTTTAGAGAATCAAATAAGAAAGTGATGGAAAAGACGTTAAATTGAAATGTTTTAGGTTAGATTCGATTACATTATCTAATCAAAGTATTGGGTTTCTTCACTGGAATAAGACAAGTCAAGGGCATCAGCTGGTACGAGGAGATTCAATTGGTAGAAGGAGATATATAAAGTATTTGAATTCGATTTTGTGGAGAAAAGTGAGAATTGATTAGGGGTTAAAATTTTTTTTAAAGTATGTTGATTTTTTTATTCTCTAGTTTTGGTTTATAGTAGTGTTGGAAATGGTGAATTTTTTTTTATTTCAAATACTTTTTTATTCATTAGGAGTTTATGTAGGCACAGCACTTCACTTTCGTATATCTTTTTTATTTGGGTACAACATTTCCTTTTGGTCAATCTTTACATGCATGTTGGACTGTGTGTTTGGATTTTGTGATGTGGTCCTAGTTTAGGGTTTTAGTCTTTTTTTTTTTTGGATTTAGGGGAAATTAAATGTTTCATGTTAATTTTTTTTATTGATTAAATTTTTTTCAAATTTTCTAGCCACATAAGCCACATAAGCATACTTACATATCATTTTGTGTCCATATGGTGCATTGTTTTTTTGGTGTAACTCCTTTATTCTTTCTTCCTTTATTATTTTTAGTTCTTGATACTATAATAATAATTGATTATGTTATCTTTAGTTTCTCAAACTTATCATTGATGTTTGAATTTACAAGTGCATAAGCTTTTGCTAAAGCAAATTATCAATGTCAAAAGTGAGTTACAATTTTATCAGTTATTTTAACTATTATCTGTGATAGATAGTGTTCTATAACTAGCTAGGTACATCGGTTTTAAGATTAGTGAGGTGTACAATTTCTTAATTGTTTGCTTCTCGATTCAACTTAGTATCCTAATATGTTTTTGCTTTTTCTTTCATAGGTACAGGTATTTGTTTGCCATTACTTCAAATTCTGATAAGTGAGCTTGCAAAGTTAATTGCTTTTCTATTTATCTTTTAAATACATTAGTCTAAATATTTTTTATACAATGATTGTTTTTTGAAAGTACTGAAATAATTAAATGCATATATTTTGATTTACATTTACTTATATGGTAAGCATTACATCATTTGTCAATAAGAATTTTTATTTGAAGTTTACTTTAATTTAAGGTAAGATTCAAAATCTTATAATTTATTTTAACTTTTGACTGGTTTCAAATAACAATAGATTCTTCATGCATCTTTATGTAACTTGTAAGTATATAGGATTTATTAAAGGATAGTTTTAATTTACTTTGAGTCAATAATTTTGAATAACCTTAATTAATTTATTGATGCTTATGTGTCAATGTTGATATTATTTTGTATATTTATTATAATCAGATTATTATTTTACATATACATATATGTACATATTTATCTGATTTATATTTTATTTTATATTATTTTGTATTTATTGATATAATGTTTTTGAAATAAAAAGAATGTAACATTTTTCTTCTCGCTGCAAAACACGGGCATGCATCTAATTTTTAACTAAAAGAGGTATGCATTTAAAAACTTTTATGCTTTGGAAAATTCCATTCATGTGATTGAATCAAAAGTTACCGTTAAGTAATGGTTTAAAAGATTGTAAGTGCAGCGTTTTGAAATTTTCAAGGCAATTTTTTTTTATATTATTATATACTATTCAACCATTAATATTACACGTGATTCGATTTGAATTTATACGATTTTTTACATTGAAATTCGATATCAAAATTGCATACTTCAAGTATTTATTTTACAACATGAAATTAAATTTATTTATATAAAAAAATCAGACCCAATTAGTCCAAATGCATTGGATTTGATTTGATTTTCGATTTTTTCAATTTATTTGCTTAGCCTTAATGACTCGTGACACCAAAAAATGTGTCAATATATCTTATCTAGCAATACATTTATTTTGGTCTACATTGCCTATATTATTAACACGTGGCATATTTATAAAACAAAAGACGCATGAAAAGCGGTCTCTTCCGACTCCTCTTCTCTTACTCTTAGTCATTACGGTTTAAAAGATTTTTTTAAATGCTGCTAAGACAAAAACACTTACAACCTATCAATGCATCAAAGTCTTCAGGTCGAGTGAAGCATTTCCAAACAACCATGTCAACTACTTGAAGGAGAAGGCTCGCCACCTATCAAGGGAAGAACTCCCCTGAGGTCCCATCAATAACTTGTCAAGACAGTAAAGTGAAATTGACTAATAGATCACTAATTTGTTCGATATCATTAAATACAATCTTAAAATTATTAAATATAATTTATACATATTTAAAATTATTAAATATAATTTTTTTTTATAAATTTTTAAATTTTTATTGAATTTCACACTAACATTCTTTCAATTATTAATTATTTTAATTAAATCATGATATTCTGTTTCACACAAAAGATAAAAGGAGAACAGAACCAGAGACACAAGGTAACATTAAAAGAACAGAACCAAGATCTCACTTCCTTGGTTCTCTCATTATTGAAACTTCCGCCACAAACTTCACCATTTTCATCTACCTTGCTTCTTACTCTTACCTTAGGTACCACATAGACTAAAGCGTCAAAGTGTGTCCCGAAAAAACAACTCTATGCCCCTTGATCATGCTTTCTGACTGCAGATTACAACTGTCATTCCCCCTTATCATACCTTTTTTCTTCCAGCTAAGACCACCAAAAACACCTTCAACACAAGGATAGTGAGCAAGGTTTTATGCGGCTTGCGAAAAGATTGAAACATACGCCTGCAATTATAGCCATATATTAAACAAATCTTTCAATTTATTTGATAACTATTCGTCAAATTTTACATGAAAGCAATTTCTGTTTAAAGTTTACCAATTCTTTTTTTAATCTTAGGATTTAAAAGAATTCTATGCGCTTTCTTTGCCAATGGACTGAAACATTCATCTTCAATTACAGATATATATGCAACAACTTTTTCTACTTATTTGTTGTTCACTTGTTGAATTTATTATGCAAGCAACTTGGTTTTAAGTTTAACAAGCAATTTTAAAAATTGTTTATACAATCGTTTCCTTTCAACTTGAAAGGAAAAAGCAGGAAATTTCTTATGAATATAACTTTCAAATTAAAAACTTTGTGGATATCGTTCAGAATGATTACATTCTATACTTAAATTGAGTTTAATTTTCGATACGGTGTTGTTTTTTAAAAGAATTTCATTGTTGAAATAGTGTAATTCGGTTTAAGCAATTAATTTAGAAAGCTGTTTTTATATAAGTTTTTACCTTCACTTCCCTTTTTTTTATAAATAAATTGTCCTACTGCCTTCCTTTATTACACAAAAGCTGCTTTGTTCATGGTTTTAAATTTGTTTGAATTTTGATTCCCGGAGCTCCCACCTTAATGAATCAAGCATTACACATTTTTAATTAAATATCTCCATTGAATAGCTGAATATGAACTTAATGCTTTCTTTGGTTTATGTTTTGTTAGTATGTAGACAAATTTACTTCCAAATTACATGATCTTACAAGATTCTTTATCAGAGTGAAGTATATTTTAAAAGGGATATTAAACTATTGTTTGGTATAGTTTCATTGTAATTAGATAGCTAAAAAACATTATCCTTTTAATGATTTTTTAACTGTTACACAACTTAGAAAAGTGTTCCTTTACATTTTTGATTTAGCTACTTAAATATTTTCAGACACTGTTTGTTCTATTGAATGCATATATTGAAATGTGAAAGCACGAATCTCTGATTTTTTTTTTTTTTTGGTTTGGCTGATTGAATGTTTTGCCAGTCTCTACAAGGGCCAAAAACGTATAACCACATTATAAATTACAGCTTTATTTCGTTGAATAAGTGTTTGTTTGTATTGTAAGTTTTGAATTAATTTTTATTTTGAAATGATAAATATTCAATTAAATAAATTTATTAAGATTTTGAACATGAATTTTTTTAGTATATATTTTTAAATTTTATTATTTTTGGTATTAAATAAATAATATATTTTTTAAAGTGATATGTGATTTGAAAAATATTTTAAAAAATTTGTTTTAAAAATTTGATCTTAATGTTTATATAAAAAATACAAAATTTCAACATTAACAATTTTTTTATAAAATTAAAAAAATATAAACAACAATTTTTTTTATATTTATATATTTCTCAAATTAAAACTATCTTTAAAATTATTTATTTAAATTTAAATAAAAATTTAATTATTATTTTTAAAGTGAATTTTTAATTTTGGACTCAATATAAATTTAATAATATTAATTTTTAGAAATTAATTAGTTCGAAAAAGATATTTTGTTAAAAAAAATTTTTTTAACGTTGAATTTATTTTATTTTTCAGTATTAATTTATAAAGTTTTAATTTATTAAAATATAATAAAATTTATTCAAATATATAAATCATAATAAAATAATAGAAATAAAACAATAAAAATTTGATTAAAAAAAAACCGAATTGGATTGTTGGATTTTTAAAAGAATAGTTATTAAAAATTTATAATAAAATATATTAATAGAAACAAACCGTTGTGACATCTCTGACATGTTCGCTAAGTATTCCCACCTAAAATAATAATGAATTTCCGATCTTCAAACTCCACTCCACCTCATTACCTTCCCCCACCCCACTCACTCCTATTTCTTTCTTACACGACTCAATCAACTGCCATCAATTCAAAACCCGAACAACAGTAGAAAAACATCTTCAGTCCTTCTGGGGCAAATCCTTCACTCTTTAATGTCAGTAATCCCCCCTCCTCGTATTCCTTTCCTCCCTTTGCCTCTCCCAACAATCCCCCAAAGGTATTCTAACCCTCTTCCATTTCTAATGGAAACTTCTTCTTTTTATTTTTTTATAGGATATTTAATTGATTGCAGTGCAACCGGCAAACCCGTGATCGACGGACGAGAATGGCTTCCCGACCACGATTTCATCCCCACTGGAACATTCAAAAACCTAACGGTACCCGGCGTCGTCCCAACTCTCTCCACCGTCCGATCGTTCCCTCTCCAAAACAATCTCGCCGCTAGTTCTGCTACGTGGCACGTTTCTACGGCGGCGGAAGATACCTAATCAGGACAACTTACTATTATTACGGCGGAGTCAACGGCTTGAATTTCCCTTCGCCTCCCGTTCTCGATCAGATAGTGGACGGCACTTTTTGGAACGTGGTGAATACGATGGAGGGTTATCAAAAGGGCTTGTCGTCGTATTGCGAAGGAGTTTTTGTATTGCTCGGAATGCGTATACGGTCTACGACCTGTTTATTTCGAGTTTGGGAATGCTGATTTTGGGGGATTCGCTTTATAATACTACGAACTTTGGTTCTCATGCCTTGAGTTTGGTTGCTAGGCACAGTTTTGGACACAATGGATCCATTTATAAGGTAAGTGGAAGTTTTATGAAGTTATTTTTTTTTTCTATTTTTAGCTTTTTTTTTTTTGTCGTTTATTGGGAATTTTTGCAGGAAATTGTGAATTATGCAATTCTACTGTTATATGCTTGTTAATGGTTTTGCACTCTATAAAACAAAAGCATAGTTGTTATAATTGAATAAGAATGAATAAATATTTAACATGTAATATCAATTCTAACATACTTGTTATATATATAATGAAATCATTGATTTATTATTTGAAACAATTTTATTCTGTTTTAAAATTTAAAAGTAAATATGTGCTTTTGCCTTTTATTTTTCATAAGAAAAAGCAAGTAGCAGAAGCAGTTAAACCATAACCAAATGGCTCAGATTTTTTTTTTCGGATTAGAAACTCAGATGTTACATTCCAATCTTTACTATTTTTGTGAAAGAAAGTGAGTCATATTTTGAAGTTGAAGTTCTCACTTTGAAATTTTTTTTAATTTTGAAGCTGAAGTTGTTTGTTGCAGATGCTTTCTCTGATTTTGCTGAATATGAATGTTTTTTGTACGACCCTGATGACCAAATCCATCGATGTTGTGAGCCATATGAAGAAAATGTTTCTGTTGTAGCTAGCAATAAGACACCACCTCTTTCTGGGTTCTGGAATATACCCCCTTCAAAAGTATTTGAAAGAGCACTTTCAACAGTCTAACTGGGACCCCTGAAGTTGAGTTGGCTCCCTTTGTCATTCCAATCTTTACTATTTTTGTGAAAGAAAGTGAGTCATATTTTGAAGTTGAAGTTCTCACTTTGAAATTTTTTTTAATTTTGAAGCTGAAGTTGTTTGTTGCAGATGCTTTCTCTGATTTTGCTGAATATGAATGTTTTTTGTACGACCCTGATGACCAAATCCATCGATGTTGTGAGCCATATGAAGAAAATGTTTCTGTTGTAGCTAGCAATAAGACACCACCTCTTTCTGGGTTCTGGAATATACCCCCTTCAAAAGTATTTGAAAGAGCACTTTCAACAGTCTAACTGGGACCCCTGAAGTTGAGTTGGCTCCCTTTGTCATTTCCAAACTCGACTTATTACGTTGCTCTATATTTTGCAGAAAATAGTTACTAAATGCTATCAAGCTCAAGGGTGCTTGACATACACATAAATGACGTAAGGTATTATGGCAATTTGAATGTGACTTCAGAAGAAGCTACCATCTTTGCAACCAGGTGGCCTCTTGATGGTCCTACAAGGATAACTTTGAGAACTAGTGCCAATTCAAATATTAGTCCTTTGACCAATGCAGGGGAGAGTTTTGATGTGCATCACCTCGGAGGAAGAACTCATACAAGGGAAGGTATGGTTGCTAATGATTTCTACCTCCTGTAAATCAAATTGAATCTGTTTCTATGGAGAACACTCAAACTGATTTTCCATGATTGTTTGTTGCTGGTTTTACTGCATCCTTCTTGATTGAGAATGAATATTCAGGTCAAAATGGAGGTAGATACTTGCATTATTATCTTATGTACCTTTACATCCATGTACTATAAACTAATAATAGTTATTACTGTTTAATTATTCATTCTTCTTAGTGTTTATTTAAACAGTTTGCGGAGCCTTCCACATTAATGGAATGGTGATCCTTGCCTGCCCCTTAATTACTCATGGACTGGAGTTACATGCTCTGAGGTGGTTGCTTTGTGAGTTGGTTAAGATGCAGTTATTTGCCGTCTATGTATCATTTACTGTTGCTCAAACAGCTTAACTTTATTTTCGTTTGTTTACAGGAGGAACCTGACTAGTATGGACCTTGTGCTTTTTGCTCTTTGATTCATTTGGCAGCCTAAATGGTTTGTACAAAGGTACATGGGCATTGACATAGAATTGTCTTATAGCTTTTTATGAAAACTAAATCTAATATGCTTTTCTTTTTGTTAAAGGCATTTGCAAGACATTCATCTCATTGGAGATATTCCCTCATCACTTGGAGACATTGGAAGCATGTGCGAACTGTAAGTCATTCTCTCAGTATCCAGCATTTTCATCCTTATTACTTTCTGTAACCCATTATGTCTATGCCAACTTCTGCACATCTTTATACTTCTTGGCATTTGTCATCAAGTTGCAGGCAGTATATCACCTCCACCATGCCCAAAAGTCTGTTCTTGATGGTTCTTACCTCTAAAATACAGTTTTCCTGTAATGAATTTGTTTTGATCAAGTTTTAATTATTTAAAACCAAGTGTGACTAACTCATTAATAATTATTTGTAATTAGGATAGATGGTAAATTAATTCACATTCTATTTATATTTTACAATTTTTTACTTGAAAAACTTAATGGGTTAATGTTATGATTGGCCCCTGAACTATAATGAAATGTTCAATAAGGTATTTGAACTTTAAAAATTCTAACGTGGTATTTAAACTATAAATATGTTAACTAATATGGTACTCACCTCTAATGTGGTTAACTCCAAATGATGACAAGTGGTGGATAAACAACTCCCAAATGATGACACGTAGTGGATAAACAACCCCAAATACCACATTAGTTAATAAATTCATATTTCAAGTACCACATTAGAGATTTTTTAAGTTCAGGTATCACATTAACATTTCACTATAGTTCAGGGGTCATTCGTCTCATTATCCCAAACTTAACATTATATTTTAGCACTTGTATGTTTTAGATGTGTTGTAATCATCTAGTTCTAGTTTTTAATAGACTGATATCCTCTATCTCCTTAAGATTCTGTATGTTTGTGTCACTCATAACCATTCGCTTTTATATCATTCAGCCATGAGGTTTTTGACACCCTTTTAGTTGTTGTTATAATTTTGAAGAAGAATAATAAGCAGAAAAAGAAGTACTTGAGAATTTTAGGAGGTCATGTTTATCAATTTATCGAGGCCTTTGTTGTCTTTCAAAAGGTCTTGGACTATAGAGGCCCTCCTTATCAACTGATTGTGTTTCAGGAATTCTGGTCATCTTCCTTATTAATAATGAAGAAGTTATGTCCCCATCATGAACTATTACATAGTGGATAACCATTGCTATTTACATAATCTCTTGTATAGTCGTGTACATATTTCGGCCTTGCCCTCATTTAGATGCATACATGTCATTCTCTCTAGGTATAAGGCATAACAAACATTACCAGCAATGGAGTGCTATAGCAGATGAAGAACAATATTCCATATACATGAGTTGACTTAATCAACAGAATAAGATCAGAATTTCCTTAAAATGAGGAGAGTTAGATCAAAATCTGTGTGCCACTCTTGGAAAAAAGAAAGAAAAGAATCACAACTAGTTTGTTATTCTTATTTAAGTTTGACTTTCTAGTCCAGGTCCAGGCTAGTACATAAATAATCAAGTGGAAAAGTAATTGATTAAGTTTAATGTCAATTTGGTTCATATATGACTTATTTTGATATATAGATGCTAAGAGAACAAGAAGTGATAAAATTACAGCACGAAACTTCCTACTTATCAAGCATTGCCACTGGTACTTGGTGCTTCTGCGAAGCTAATCATGTAAATAGCATATTGATAATCATATGTGTGCCACGTGTTTGGTGCCGCACATTTTTTAAAGCATCTATCTTATGAAGCAAACATGCCCCTGCTTTAGTCTGGTTATAGTAAGAATTGTAAAGATTGCATTTACCTTTGCTAAGAGCTAAAAGATCTGTAGATTTCTATTTTTTAGACATTGCGTCATTGCAAAAACTGTTTTAGAGTTGTTGCTATCCTTTAAGCCATTAGCCAATACCCAGTTAATTTTCTGTTTGGGTTCAAACCCTGTACAAGAAGATCATCCGTTTGAATTAAACTAAGCCACTATTGAAATCCGAGAAAACTTTTACATTCAAAGTCTTGGATTGAATTTTTTTGTTAAATGAATACCTCCCGATATTGAACAATCTTGATTCAATTGATTAATTAGGAACTTAACACGGGACCATTTTTGTTACTTTACTAACTTATTCTTGAAAAGTTGTAGGAAATGCTTTCTTTCTTTTTGCTCTTCCTTGGTCCAAAAAGTATGGTTGCCTGATTTAAGGCTTGCTAAGTGTAAGGAGAGTACAGAGAATGATGCTATTAAAAAAAATGATAGCATTGTAGCAGTAAAGGACTAGATGCAAGGGATTCTTGAGGCAATTATCTGTAGATTGCTTCTGGTCCCAGCAACTTATCATAGCTGGGTTGCCTGATTTAAGGCTTGCTAAGTGTAAGGAGAGTACAGAGAATGATGCTATTAAAAAAAATGATAGCATCGTAGCAGTAAAGGACTAGATGCAAGGGATTCTTAAGGCAATTATCTGTAGATTGCTTCTGGTCCCAGCGACTTATCATAGCTGGATGCTAATAGTAAAAAGTAATCAGTGGTGGAGACGACACTCCATTTGAGTGAAGAATGAAGATGATATTTGATCTTGGCCTATTTTTTAGGGATATCCATCTTATCCAAATCAATGTGTCCTTTTTTGTTGTTGTTAGCTTACTGATTTTTCATCATCTTCTCATTTAATTAGATTGAGTTTCATTTCTTTTTTTCTTCACAAACGTACAGATAATAAGGTGCTTTCAGTTTCCTGTAGCATTGAAACCTTGAGTTCCTTGAGCGCTAATTTTTACTGGAATGATTGGATTGAAGTTTCAGATCGTGATATCTTTGATTTTTAGCATTTAACAAACCTAAAAGCTGCTTACAAAGAATTGTGTTCCCACTTCAAATTAATTAATCATTTTTAGAATTTAGTTCAATATTTTGGGAAATGAAAAGAACTAGTCTTATTGTAAATATTGGCTAAAAATAATTGATTTTTATGTCTCATATGGAATGAAAAAAGAATGGTGTGTAAATTCATTTCCTGAAATTAGAGAGGTGAAATTAAGCTGATAATATTCGAATCTTGCCTGTGTACTTTATCATTATAACAAAACTTTATCCAGGAAAAATGAGTAATAAAACAATTAAATTCCTATCGAGAAATATAGTCTAAACTTTTACAGGCTCTTTTTATAAAGAGACTGTAGTTTAGAATAGAGGAAAATGTTATAAGTATTACTTAGAATTTGAATTTTAAATTTATGAGTGTTACATATTAAAAATAATTATATAAATCAATTAAATTAAAATTTGAATTTTTAATTATACTGTTAGATTCAACTAATATGAAATTTTTGGATTAAAAAAAATTTGTTTGTATATATATGTTTGAGACTAGATGTGTCAGTGGTGTAAATTTATCAAATTGACACTGCTCTTGCCCTGTGTAATTTTTAGATTGCATCATAAAATGTTAGAAGATGAAAGTGGTAGGAATTTTTGGACTTAATAGATTGTGTCTTATCATCCTTTCTGATGAACTTCTCCTGTAGCTGACCCCTGAGCTTATTGTTATTGGTCTACTTCACATGGTTTCTTACCTATATTGAATAGAGTATGACATGACCTGAGTGATATTCTTGTTCATAGAGCCATAACTTGCATGAGTTCTGTAGGATTGACACGTGATCCGTCCTATATATTGGAGGGAACAGCTATTATTATTTCATAAAGTTTGCCGTCCTTCATTTGTTTGCTTAACATTTGTGGTTGTATCCAGTACGAAGTTCAGATCTGCACTGTTTCTTTTTTTTTATTATTATTATTATTCACTCACGCTTCCTTTGTTAAATCACAATTGTTTCTTGTTAGTAGTGGTTCAAATTTACCCTACCTCTTTTCACTGAATTTGAGATTTTAAAACCATTTCAGTGGAACTATGGTAAACTTATTTGATGTTTTCTGATTCGAATACACTTGTCAATATCACTACGCAAAAACGAAAGCTGAAACATGTCTCTACTAGCTAGGTAAACTTATTTGATGTTTTCTGATTCTCTGTACCTCAGATCTTTTTAATAAAATAGGTTGAAATTCGTAAATAAAAAAATTATAAATATTAAAATATAAAATTATTAAATGTCACATATAATTAGGTGAATCAACTTAGATAAGTTTTGAATTTTTTAGTTTTTTGTGTTTTTTAGATACTTACAAAACAACGAACTGATTGGGTGCATATGTGATAGTCTTGTTGGAACATCAAGATTAGGGGTATAATCAAGCAAAGTTGAGTCAATATAACAAAAAATTTGAGTTCGAATTCGATTCAAAATTTACTGTTTGAAACTCGATTTAAACTCGATCGAATTTTAATTATTAAGCTTGAGTTTGATTCGAAATAAAAATTAAGTTATTCGAACTTGTTTAATTAGACTTGTTTATTAAATAAACAATAAGTTTGATTATCATATTGGACTCAAATTCGATTATTTATATTTGAATTTAACTTCAAATTGATATATATATATATATATATATATGTATATAAGGATAAATAATAGTTTTTTTAATTAAAATAATAAAAATATACATTAAAATATAAAAATTCGATTAAGCTTTTGAGTTATTTAAGTTGAGTATTAAGATAATTAAACTTAGTTCGCTCGATAAATCAAGTTGCTCTAATTTAAATTCATTTCACCAATATGAATTCGAATTTTATCTAAATTAAACACGAATAATTTGCCTTGTACATGATTTATGTTCTTAACTTGGATTTTAGGTAAGTATAAATATACACCAGTCATGTCATTCTTAAGTTACAAACTTCCGGCTTTCATTTTTTTGAAATTATAAACTGTCAACTTAAGCTAAACCTTCTATTTGTTTTAAGAGATTTGGAAGCCAGTTTTTGTCTCCACCACCTTCTTAAGTAGATTGTATATGCATCCAGATGTAACTACACACGACTGGAATGGTCAACATACTCAATTTCACTCAATTATGTGTCAATATTTATTGCAGATCAAATTGGTAACATGATGGTTTGAAAATTTTGTTGGGAGTTTCAGCATTGTTTTCTCTTTGATTTTAAAGTTTTAATACACAAGTTCCAAAGTGCTAGTTGGAACATCCAGTCTGTTGATTTCATTCCAATTTTTATGAATCTAGAATATGTATTCCAGACAAAAAAAAAAAAAAAAAAAAGATACAGAATATGTATTTGTTTACTTTACCTTGAATCCACTGTTTTTTTTTTTTTTTTTTTAATTCTTACAAAGAGGCTGGATCTTAAGAATTGAAGAATGGGTTACAGAAGATGTTGAGATATGAAATTCAAATCTATTGAATATTATCTCTTATTAATGTTTGTATAAACTAAACGAATTAAACTTCAGATTTACTTTGAATCAACCCAAGCTGTTTGTGGGGGTAATAAAAAACACCATTTTACTAATTCAAAAGATAAAATAGGGGAAAAAGGACTCAACTTCATTTACTCGAATTACCATCAAAGATCTATTTTTGTTGGCAAGAAGAGTCCTGTCTAGTGTTTTAAAATTTAAAAATGTTATCTACGTATCAGCATAGATAGTGAAGGTTCATTTGCTTTTACACCAAGATACTTAGATACTTCTGAAATCCATCAATTCTTCATTGCAGATGGCAGCAAAACAAATTAAAAGTTTTGAAATTGTGATGGATATCCTCAGATGCAGTGAAACAAAGCATCTTTCAAATTTATAAATCGGGAATCAGACGCATTTTACTTTTTCAGATCTTTCTTCTTTTCCAAAAGCAATTCAAGACTTCTTCGGTTGATCTTTCAGAGTGGGACCCTGAAAATTCATAAAACTCTGCATCTTTGCATGTGGTATGACTGCTCACTTTCTTGCTGCTAATCGATTATAGCCTGACCAAATGAAATTTCAAGCTGGTAAAAAAATAGTAGTAAATTATGAAGTTATTTGAACTTGGAGTTTTAGTTCATACACTCTTTACTTTTACCAGACGGTATCCAGTAAGGTTCAATTTTAAACGCAAGTATTTGCAATCTCTTTTCTCCTTTTTACCAAAAAAAAAAAAATTTACAAAGTTATTTTTGTTGATAATATAACCAATAAATACCAGTCGACATTTACATTGTAATACATCCGACTTCCATCATCATAATCAAGATTTATCTAAACATAAGAACAGAAAATTTTGAAAATGAAATTAAAAACAAATGAACATATTGAACAAGCCTAAATTTCAGATCAGTGTCAACTATGATTCTGTTTCCTTCACCACTCTAATCTTCCTTTCTTAAGGGGAAACAAAGGAGGCAATGCACTGCTTTTCACTTGTGTGCACATAGGCACATTTATCATTGGCCTTATTCTAATGCTTGCTGATCTTGTTCTTTCCAACCCTTTCTTTATCCTCTTCACATGCTTATTCCCAGACCCTTCTTTTCCAGTTTCTTCCGCTGTAACTATGTCAGCCAGTGAGCTTGAAGAAGATGATGTTGAAGAGGAAGAAGATGATGGTGATAAAGAAGAAGCGTGTTGGCGTTGCTTCTTCAGCCTCAGCAACTCTTTCCACAATACAGTACATTTTGGTGGCCTTGGAGATGGGTCATCATCGACAAAACAATTTACCCTACTCTCTTCCTTGTTTATAACTTCTTCTTCCTCTTCTTCTTCAGAATCTTTTGTTTTAAGGCTGATTTTGTTGAGCTTTTCAGAATGCTGCATTTGCCAAAAAGGTAGCAGCTTTCCTTCAAAGAAAAGCTCATCCGCGGTCAACATGGCATGGCTGCTCACATTGCTTGAACGGAACTCAAATTCTGCAACTCTTGCCTTATCTTTCTCCTTCTGATCCTTCTCTCGCTCTTTCCCTTCATTTTGAGACAGTGGGTTGATGGAAATGAAGTTGTTTTCATCAAGGAAATCAGCAGAGAAAGAAATCCTGGGACTTGAAATTGGCTCAATTGTAGTTCTAGAGGTTGCTTGAACAGCTTCCAGGGCCATTCTTTAGGATTCAGGGTACAATAAGTGCAAAATATTTTTGGAGTTTGGCCTGTAAGGTGTGTTTGTCCGATGAGATATACATGGGATTTGTGATTTATAAAGGGAGGGGATATTTTTTAAGAATTTCTTTGTAGGGATTCATATTTGATGCCACATTATATAATGTTGTATATTGTTAGTGAATTACACAATTAAAAAATTAATTTTAAATATATTTTTAACATTAAATGTGTTTCATCTTTAAGACTTTAAAATTTGTATAATTCATTAATAGTATATAGCATTTAAACACTTATAATACATTAAATATAATTTTTTTATTATAAACTTTTTATTTATTTACATTTTCTATCACCTATTTTTTTCCAATTATTCTGTCACTTGGTTTTGTTATTGTTACTTTGTTGGTAATTGGAGTGGACGGTGAGATTATAAAAACTAAGTGGTCGGTGAAGCCGAAACAAGTGAGCTAATGTGGTGTTTAGTATATTGAAAACGGCACATGGACGCTCTAGAAGAACTAAAGGACAAAATTGAATTTTTATTTTTATTTTTTTAAGGTTTTGCATGGAAAATTGCAAAATTTAAGGCATCATTTATTTCCTTTTTATTTTTTGTTCCTCGAGAAAAAGGAAGAATTAAGAAATTTCCTATAGCATTCCTGTCCAAAAGCTGGCATCTTACAATTGACGGTTGGAAAAAAATATTTATAGTTAGTTAGCATTTGGGCATGAAGATTTCTTGCTTCTCGTGCAAACTTTGAAATAAGTAATAAAAAAATTTTTGATTAACGGATTTTTACAGGCAATTATTAAAGTTAGTTAAGTTATATTCAAGAAAATATTTTTTATTTAATGCATTATTCTCACTAAATTTAACAACAAATAATAATTAATTACAAATTCTCTCTATAAATATGCCTACAAACACTTTTTAACCTTTCTTATTGTCAAAATTAAATAAAAAATTTAATATAAAAAACCAGTAACCATATTTATACCCTAATAGTTGTCGTACCTCAGAATTATTAAACAGGATTGAGGTCTAACATATTTGAATCCCTCTAATTTTAAAAAATAAAAAACTATTTGAATTCCTCACTTTTCTTATTTGGATTAATGTCATATTTAACTCTTTAGGTTTAAAAAAGTGTTTAAAGTGATTTGAATTTAAAGAAAAAAATGTAACATGGCCCAAACTTTTAATTTTAGGTATCAATCTACTTCAACAATTAACATTATTAGATAGTGTTTGATATCGTTTTTAAAATTATTAAGATGATCTTATCACCATCTAATCATCATGATGATAAGATCACTAGGTTGATTTAATTACCAATGATTTTAAATTATCATAGTTGGTGTAATATTATAAATCACTACTAATCGTATATTGCTGGGGTAATAAGATCACTACCCACATAGGTTTTCTAAATTGCTATCAAATAAATTGATGTTATCGGGTGCACAGATTACTATGACTTTTAGA
This sequence comes from Durio zibethinus, assembly GCF_047325235.1. Classification (NCBI taxonomy): domain Eukaryota; kingdom Viridiplantae; phylum Streptophyta; class Magnoliopsida; order Malvales; family Malvaceae; genus Durio; species Durio zibethinus. Next base: position 6,420,293 of record NC_143188.1, on the reverse strand, counting down.
CTACTCACCCCGTACCAAGCACTCTCTTAGTGTGTGGTTGGTATGGGGTGATAAGTTCAAAAATCACAGTGATCTACATTTAGCAATTGCATCATCTTGTTTGGTAGTAATTAAGAATCTTAGGTAACAGTAATGTTAAATCACTGGGGTGATAAGATCATTACTTTAGAGAGTAATTTAATTCTTATCTAAAAAGGTTGAGAAAGTTTAATCACTATGAGAAAGTAATCTTTACTATTTTTTTTATTTTACTAATTTACCTTGATTATAGCGAGAATAAAAATAGGACTCCTTTTAAATTTATTCTTTATAAGTAGAGGAGAAATCAACCATTCTCTCCGACTCTAGGTATGATTTGTGACTTTTCCCTCATTTTTTTTTCTAGTTGTTATTAAGTTTTTTCATTGTTTACATTAGTCATTTTTTAAAGTTTTTCATTCTTTTTCGACAGGTGTTTGTAGAGCTTGAAGTGTTGTTTTTGAAGTTTCTAGGTAAAATGAACCATCCCTTCATATACTATTAATCATCAATCTCGTTAAAATTAGTGGTTGATTTTTTTTTTTTTTTGTTTTAAGTTGGTGGTTGTTTTTGCTGTTATAACTTTATGAGTTTTTTATTTATTCAATTATCTAAAAATTGTTTCTTCTCAAGTTATACCAATGTTTTGGTTTTATGAATGTGGTTGTTTTGACTTATTTAATTTTATAACTTATGTGCATTCTTTTTGGAAATATTATATGCAAAACGACTTGATTTCCAAGGTTTACACATTTGCAAAATCTTGCTGTCTTTACTATGCAAATAAAGTTATTTGAAAAATTATATTCAATCGTATTATTTATAACAATACTTATACTTTAAAAGAAAGTGACCCATAATTCATCAGGATAGATTGGAGATGCTTGGTGTAGACATCATATTAGATCATTGAATATTGGTAAAATTGTATTTGATATTGATCTTGGGTGCTTAAGGAACACAAGGATGGATAATAAAGCATTTCAAAAGTTACCTATTAAGAACAATCGGTAAACTCAAACCAACTAAAAATATGGATGTAAAGGAAATGGTAATTATTTTCCTACATGTAATTGCACATGAAATTAAGAATAGAGTTATGAAAAGACAATTTTCTCCTTCTTGTTCAACCATTAGTTGACGGTTTCATGTTGTCCTCAACTTTGTGTTACGTCTCTATTCCATGTTGTTAAGGAAACCTGAACCAGTGATAGAGGATTGCAATAATAATAGGTGGAAGTGTTTCAAGGTATATGTCAATAGAGAAAAGGTTTTTATTTTGTTGTTACATCTTTTGTCTTAATATTATCTTAAATTAAGTTGAGTTTTTATGTAAAATTGTCTTGGTGGACTTGATGGGACATATATGAGAGTCCACATAAATGAGGTTAACAAACCTAGGTATTGAAATCATAAAAACGAGATTGCTACTAATGTCTTAGGTGTTTGCACCTGAGTTTGTCTATGTCTTGCCTGGTTTGGAGGGTTCAGCTAGTGATTCTAGAGTGCTTTGAAATGCCATTTCCAAAAAAAAAAAAAGGCTTAAAAGTACACCATAAGGTTTGCAAAAATTCATACACAGTAAAATTGAACTTTTCATATCATATAGAGACATAATTTAATTGTATCAAAACTAATTAAATTAATTATATTATATTATAGGATAATATTACTTATATGATACTACTTACACAAATGGAGAAAGGTTTTTTCACTCCTTCTAGAGGGCAAAGGTATCAATTGAATGAGTGAAGGCAAGGGCAGCAGCCTACTAGTGCTCATAAGTTCTTTAACATGAAGCATTCTTAAGTTAGAAATGTCATAAAGAGGTGTTTTGGATTGCACAAAACAAGATGGACAATTTTAAGAAATAAGTCCTTTTACCTTGTGAAAACTCAGTGCAGGATCATTAGTGCTTGTTGTCTTCTTCATAATTACATCAGACAAGAAATAGCCGTTGATCCTATAGAGTCCGATATTAGTGAAGATTTAGATAGCTCTTAACAAGCTAAGTTGGATGATAGGATTACTTATATTGAGAGTACTGATGCTTAGTTTGGTTTTAGAGAAAACTTAGCAAATGAGATGTTTAATCATTGGAGAAAGGCAACAAATGTGCGATTACTATTTATTTACTATTATAGCGTACAACATTTTTAAAGTAGTTATTTATCCTCACTATGAATAAACTTTTCAATAATAAATTGTAATTACAAACTAAGTGTTTGATTGTAGTTTTTGTTTAACAACAGCTCTTTTTAGGAGCTTTGTAACCTCCAAATATGCATCTAACATTTTTCATTTAGTTTTATAGTAACTTTTTTTTGCCAATTAATTTAGCAAACCTTTATTCACTTAACAATATTAACTTTATATTAATTGCACATATGTTTTAAATTCTAATTCAATCAAGTATTAATTTAATAAAATACTAAAAATTAATTTAATACACCGAGCAAAATTGGGGGACCAATACTAGTAAAAAATAAAAACTCTCACATCCAACATAGCTTCTTGGAAAGGGTTTATTCCCTTTGATCCTTTTTTTTTATTAGAAAGAAAAAAAAAAAAAACAACAACCAATTTGTTTACTTAGCAACACATTGTGATAAATTGATTAGAAAGAAAAAAAAAGGTTAAAATTTCAATCAATTGAAGATCTTGTTATGATGGCAGATTTAGCTTTAGAGGGAAAGTAATAGCAGTAAACACGAAAAATTTTAGAATAGGTTATGTGCTTATCTTTTAAGCTTTAGCGATAGTGGGATTTGATTAATTATTTGGATAAGTCAAGGGAGATAAAAGCTTTGTTTGTTTGACTCCATGGAAGGTGGTTCAAGCATGTGATCACATGAGACTAATTTCTAGCCATGTGACAACCGAATCAAATACATATATAACATTACCGTTTTATTGACCAATGTACCCCTTGAATAGCTTGACCCTTTTGGTATATCTTGTTATTTTTGTATAAGTGTAAGGGTATTTTTGTCATCGAAAAAATAATTCAAGTGGTAGGTATCATGTCCAGTTCCTGGAAAAGCTTTCTCCCAGATTTGCACATCTCTAATTAAATCCAGACAGCTAATGTAATAAAATTAACATAATGTTAAATATTCTTTCATTTGATTATTGGTTCCTTTAATCACATTATCCTGCCATTCTATGCTCTAGGCTGTTTTGTTCTGTTATGGAAGGAGACGATGTAATATTTAAAGCTTACCACCTTAAATCAAACGGCCTATATTTAACATGTGATTTACAAAAGTTAGATTAATTATTTCATTCTTGTTGTGACCTTCTTGGTCCAGGATAGTGGTTACTTAATTCAATCCATTCATTTTAAATTTCTTTCTTTTTTCTTTTCTTACTAATAGAATTAGCAAATTCGCTTATTTTTTTAACGCTGTAAACCTTTAAATCCATCTCTAATTTTATTAAATATTTAAGTTAAGAATGATTAATTCAATTATTCACATGTAAGAATCCTCTCCATTATTTAAAACATACTGAAAATGTCTATCATTAGGTAACAAAGAAGAGTCGGATTGCTTTATCCTAAGGTTTAAAATGCAAATTCTATAAATTGATGGCTAAAATTTAATGATTTAAATAAAATAGGAAATAAATAAAAATTAATTAAAAACGATTTATTCAAATATTGATTATAAATTCATTTAAATTTACATTTAAATCTGAAAATAAAATAGTAGGTATTTTTATTATTTTTTAAGTAATGAAAAGATTCCTTGGACAATAAATGTAGTCTTTTATGTTTTATTACAACTATATTAACAGTCATCCTTAAAAGCTTCTTCTGTAAAATTGAAGCAATGCAAAGAAAGCAAAGTGGGACATTAGGAGTACCAATTTTTTTATGACACCTTTAATTACAGCTGTTAGAGACAAGAATTTAGTATCTTCTTCTTCTTCAAAGGCCCATTTGATGTAGTTGGCTTTTGGTCATGGCGAGCATGAACTTTTCTGGAGAAATACAATCGATCCCGTATATACTCCAAGGCCAAAAGCATCCAGGCTTGTGGCTAATCTGTGCATAGAGTGGGGGACCATTTCTTATTTTCTTTTGAATTAATGATTAACCATAGTCTAGTTTCACGCAAAAGCTTAGCTGTTGGTGCATGAACCCTCTTGCTTTCAGCTGCTGCTATTATTATTCAACTCTGTCTTTTATAGCTGACTAACTGCTAGAGAGAGAGAGAGAGGACCTAAAGAGTTTTGATTCTGACCAAAGTTGATTAATTAACTCTGACATTGATGATTAATTATGCTTAATAATGCAAGCATGAAGACCTTGTCATTCAGGCAATGAAAGAGACTGGTTGAAATGTTACCAAAAGTTGCTTCAAAGCCTGATAAGGAAGCCGACTTGGGGTCAAATGTATCGAGTATTAATGAATTTTTGTTATGTTTTAATTTATTTGATTATTTAATAAATTTTGAAATATTTTAAGATAGTTTATTATATTTAATTAATTAATATAAATCAAATATGCTTATGAATTATTTGTCGAATAATTTATTTATTTTTAATCAATGAATCTTAAAATTTTATGATTGTTTATTAGATTTAATAAATAAATAAAAATTAAATTTACTAATAAATTATTCATCAAATATTTTATTCATTTATATTTTTATCAATAATCTTAAAATTTATTAATAAAATATTTAACTTTTAATTTTATTAGCGAAAATTTAATTTCCAATAAGTTCAAATATAAAATCAAAATCACAATAAAGTTTCCTTGTTAAGCTAAAATTATTTCTGTAGAGAGAATAGCGATTGACCCACTTCAAAGGATAGGAAGAATAGGCATGGGATACAACCTGCTGGCCGAGTGGCCAACAGCAACTTGAATTGGTCCACCTCAACTGAATCATTGGGTGTGTTGCCTCTTGGCCTTGCCTTTGAAGATTGAAGAATAAAATTACGGCTGCCTTGCAATTGTGAGCCTTCAACTTCAATTTTATACATCATGATTTTTCATTTTCCCCTGAATCGATTAAAGTGGTGTATAAATTCTCTGTCTCTGTCTCAAAAAAAAAAAAAAAATTTAATAACAACTGTAGACAAACCAAACCAGAAGATACAAAAAGTTGTAGGTAGCTAATTTCCACGCATTTAAGTTCTAGCAAAGGGAGTTACACTTTTTGGAGGCAACTGGTGGAACTTTGGTCGACCAAGGAAAATAATTCTCAGCATAATCATAGAGCCGTTGCTGCCCCATTTCCATCAACTCATATACTCTCTCTTATCTTTTTTTTTTTTTTTTTTTAATGATTTTCCATCCTCGTCTTTTTATATTTTATTAATAATGGATCACATTCATAAAAAGGAGACTCATATGATCAAAACTTGAAATTGGTGAAGATCTTATCATTTTTTATTATTTATTTATTTTTAAATCCAGTTCTTTTGGTCTGGGTCTAAATTATATGTCCTTCAAATTTCACTCATCAAAAACCTACAAATAAATAAAGGGAGAAGCATCTCAATTTGCAGCAAGAAAAAAAAAAACAATCTTACAATAATTGAGAAAATAAAAGGTAGGCAAGTCCTAAAGGTTGGAGTTGGATGAGTTCTACTTGAAAAAATTAAATTACTCGAATTGATTTTATTAAGTTCATTTATAAAATAAAAAAATGAGTTCAATTTTCATGTTTGACTTCAAATTCGATTATTTATATTTGAATTCGAGTTCGAATTAATATATATATATATATATAAAGTAAATTAATTATTTTTAATTAAAATAATTGTTATAACATTTAATTTTGAGAATTTACTCATTGACACAAAAATTATGGAGTCATCACAATTTTTTTTTATTTAGATGTAATTGACAACTTATCTAGATCTATCCTTTTTAAGGTTATTTTAAATTTGACTAAAAGTCACTAAAAAGAATAGGCTTTGAGCTATATCAATAGAATTAAGTTCGAGAGTTGATCACATGTAGAGAAGGTTTTAGTACCCCCACGATGTCTAAAATTGATACTAAATTAATCTTTTATTATCTTATTTAAGCCTTGATCAAAAATGAATTTTTTTTATTAATTTTGATTTTTAAATATTAGAAAAAAAGTCTTTAGGTTTGCATCAAAAAAGAAAATTTTCTCACGCCAATAATATTTAAGATAAAATCTTTGTTAATTTAAAGAGGTTCCATCATTGAATTCATTAAATATCTTATGAAGAATTTAATTTCAATTCCTTTTATTTATTTACAAAATAATGTCATACAAAACTCTATAAAAAATATCATTCATAAATATCATAAATAAATCATGCAAACATGCAAAATAAAAGTTCATGCAAAATATCATGCGAATAAATTAAATTTATGCAAAAATATCATAATGCAAAATCATACAAAAATATCATAATCCAAAATTATACAAAAATGTCATTATAAAAATCATAAAAAAATAATCTATAAAAGTTCATATTAAAGTTTTTTTCTTGGTTTTTTTCTCAATATTTTCAATTCAATCACAATTAATAAAAAATAGAATAAAAAATAAATAGAAAATAAAAAATCAAACAAAAAATGAAAATAAAAATTAAAATAAAATTAAAAAACTTGCGATTAGGTTGGGTCAAACAAGGGGTCGTTTTGCGTGTAAGTGTAGGTTAGAGGTTGCAAAACAATGTTGTTTGTTGTTTGTATAAAAGCCTAATAAAATCAATTTTTTTTCTTAGATATCTTTCCTTTCTTCTTTTTCTAACCCAAAAGCTTTGTCTTTTCTCTAGAATAATTGACCAAAAAAGTCAACCACTTTTCAAAAATCAAACAAAATCCTAGAATCTGACACTGAAAAATTCAAATAACGTTGAAAATTTTAAAATTTTCTCAAAAATTTTTTTGAAATTGAGAAACCGGTCACTGTGAAATCCTCCAACATTCATAAAACTTATCGAAAATTTCAATAACTTGTCAAAAAATTCAAACAAAACCCAAAAAACTTAGAATTCCCTAGAAAATCTCAAAAAAATTCAAAAAAACCAAAAACATTAAAAATTCCCAACAAATCCCAGAAACACTATAAAACCCAAATAGATTCCTAAACTTCTCTACCAAAATTCCAATAGACCAATTTCAAAAACACATAAAAAGTTGAATCAAATTTTGAGATCCCTCGTAATCGAAAACCCAAGAATTTTTTATATTTTTTGGAATCGCTATTTATTGTGTGTTAATTGCTCTTAATTGTTGGTGTCTTTTAATTACAAATTTAGGTTCTCTATATAGGGACTAAATCCTTTTCAATTTGGAATTCCCAAATTCTAATGAATCTAGGTAAAATCAAGATTTTAATTTTTTAAAAATTGCTTTTCCTTTTTTCAACGAATTGGAGTCCAAGTTCTTAGATCTTGAATTTTGATTTGCAAAGATTGAATTTGCCCAAACCTTTCCTTTTTCAATTTTTTTTGACCGCATGATAAAAACAAAAAATATATAAAAATAATAAAAAATGAAAACTAAAATAAAAACTAAAAAAAAATAAAAATAAAAAACAAGATAATGAAATAATACTAAAAATATACTTTTAAGCTTTTAATCTTAGGCTAGAAAATCACATGTTATAATTAAAGTCCAATTGCACAATTGCATAATCCATTATCAAAGCAAAATTGAAAGCCCATTGAATATAAAAAAAATCTCCAGACAAAATGGGATGTCTATATTTGCCCATCTTTTGTACACTTTTTATAAAGCAGAAATTACATAAAGACAAAAGATATCTATTTTATTTGGGTAAAGAAAATATTATTGAGGAAAAAAAAATGAAAAGGCTCTTTTTCAAAGAGGCTTTGAAACATTGAGAAATTTAAAAGACTCCCTTTCAATAGATACTTTTAAACTTTGGAAAATTAAAATAGCTTCCCCTCATTAAAAGCTTTGAAACTTTAGGAAATTGAAAAGGCTCCCCCTCAACATAGGCTTTGAAACTTTAAAAATTCATAACCAAAAGGCTTTTCCTCAACATAAGGATTAAAACTTTAAAAATTTGTAACCAAAAAACCTAAAAGCTCATCTTCAACAGAGTTATCAAAATTTTAAAAACTCTAAAAAAGTTGTCTAGAAGTTTTAGAGATCATGCCCTGAGGTCTTATTGATCACTCTCATATTTTGAAAAAGCTCTTCCTTAATAAAGGCATTGAAACTTTAAAAAAATCTTTGTAAAAAAGTTTTACCTTAAAATGATTCCTTTCATCTTAATAACTTCATTATCAACCATCTTCAAATGTCTCTTCTTTATAACTCTCAAAATCATTTCAACCTCAAAATCTAGTTTGTCAAACTTACTTTTCAAGCATATGAAATGAATGAATGCAATGGAATGAAAAATGCTTTCTTTAAACGTCTTAAATCCAAATTCAATTTTAAAATTCAAATTTAAATTTTTTTTCAAACATGTGAAATGTAATGAATGAATATGATGAATGCTATGTATTTAACACGATGCATGCAAAATGTGATGAATGCAATGAATGTAATGAATACAATACTTGCAATGTAATGCATAATGTAGTTCATTTATCTATTCAATTTTAGTAAATCAAAAAGTTCTCAAAGCTTTTTCCATATCTTATCATTTTCTTCAACTCTTCAACACTCATAATTTTCAGTTATGGGTTATCAAGCACTATCAAATAGTCCTATCCATTTTATCATTCAAATCAACAATTTCTTTCTATAGTTGAATCTTAAGAATTTTATCCTGAATTGGAGGGGTGACATTATTCTAGGCCTTCTTATCATTCTCTATTACTTTTACAATTCTAAATCCTCTTTTAAAAGCAATGTGGAGATCTTCTATGAATTTTTATTCATTTATTCATCATTATTACTATATTACAACTAACACAATGCAATATTGTATTTTCTTAATACAATGGAAAGAATGACAAGGTGAAATATCAAAAGGTATTTATTGAAAGAAATAAATTTGGTAAACAAAAAGACAATGATCAATCTTAATATTTGAATGGTTGTCAATTATCCAAGTAATGAATATTCCAACAATCTTGAACAATCTAATCCAAATTTTTTTGCTCAAAACCTATTCTATCAACGATCTTGACCATACTGAGCTTTTTCAAACTCACTTTGCCCTTGTGTAATAAGATCTTCAAATGATACTGTTCCATGCTTACATCTAAGTCTCCTTTTCAAGTTTTTAACTTAGATATCCTTTTTTTTACTTAAATTGTCCTTTTGGGTTTTCACCTTGAGTCATTATGTTTTTTTTTTCTTATTTTTATTTTTTAAATAAAATATTTCTTTTGTAACATTTGAATTAATTGGGTTTGACAATTCTCCACCATCAATCTCTGTCAAAATTAATGCACCATTAAAGAAAAGTTTTTTTCACTAAATATGGGCCTTTTCAAATCGGCATCCTTTCCTTTTGGCTATCATGTTAGTTTGGAAGAATGTTTTCAAAACCAATCCTCTTTCTTGATAACGTCAAGAGTAATCTTTCTTATCATGTGTTTTCATCATTCTCTTCTAATACAATTGACTATAACACAACACTGTCATTATTTTCTCTTTGATAAGATTTAGTTGTTCGTAATGATTTTTAAACTATTCAACTTGTTCTAATTTAGCTTATATCAAAACTTTCAAGGAAGAAATCTTTACTTCAATTGACAACACAGCTTACATATCATAAACTGGTGAAAATGGAATAGCTCTAGTGGATATTCGTATTGATATTTTGTAAGCATGTAAGGTAAAAGATAACTTGTCATGTCAATCTTTGTAAGTATCAATCATCTTCTCCAAAATCTTTTTTATGTTTTTATTAGCTGTCTATACTGCTCTATTCATCTTTGGTCGAAGGGTATAGAATTATGATGCTTAATGTTGAACTGAGCAGAAACTTCATTCATCATTTGTTGTTTAAATTTTTTGTATTATCAGAGATAATTCTTTTTAGAAGTCTATATTGACATATTATCTCTTTTTTTCAAGAATTTACACACCATTACCCTTGTGACACTAGCATATAAGGCTGTTTCCACCCACTTCATAAAATAGTCAATCATAAAAAATATGAATTGATGCCCATTTAAAGCATTTAGGGTAATAGGTCCAATCACATCCATGCCCTTCATTGAGAATGGCCATAGAGGTTCTAGAATGACCAAGATTGCCAATCAACTTCCTTTTCAACACTTGAATAATACGTTGGCAAGTTTTTTATTTCCAACTTGATGGGTTGGATCTTAAAATTTTCATTTACTTTTATCATAGTAGCTAGAGTAGCCAATGCATATTCAATATAATTTTCTTCTCTAGGCAAATACTTAAATTAAATCTTCTTAAATTGCTTGATCAATTCAAAAATGTATTTCTAATATCGAACCAGCTTGGTGTCTCTTGTTCTTAATGCAACTAATAAATTACCAAGGCTGAATCTCCATTCACTTATAATAGTTTGATTTTCTTTTCAATTGTAGCTTGCAAGCCCATAATACATGATTCATATTTAGCCATATTATTAGTGTAACTAAAATTCAATCTAGTTGTGATTGGGTAATAATTGTCATCTAGAGATATCAAGATTGCCCCAATTTCATGTCCAAAAGCATTTAAACCCATCAAAAAACATTTTTCATGATTTATCTATGGATTTCTCTTTTTCCATAGTCATTAAGTCTTTATCAAAAAAATCAAGCTTTATTGGTTCATAATCATTAGCAGCTTGATTTTCCAAGAATTCAACTATCGCACTTTTTTTTGTTACTTTTTGAATCACTTAGGCAATATCATACTCTGAAAATATGACCTGCCAACTAGTGAGCTTTTTTAATAGTAAAAGCTTCTTAAAAATATACTTGAAAGGATCTAATTTTGCAAAAAGCCAAGTTGTATAAAACAACATATACTACTTGAGTCTTCGAGTTGTCAAAGCTAGTGCATAACAAATTTTATCCAATGGCATATATCTTGACTCATAATCATTAAATTTCTTACTCAAATAATAGATTGCTTGTTCTTTTTTTACCTTATTCATCATATTACCCTAGCATAATTCCATGAAATTCTTATTCACTATTAATTACAATATCAAAGGTTTTCCAAGGATTGGCAATACCAACACTAGTGGGGTTGATAAGTATTCTTTAATCTTTTTGAAAGCCACTCGACATTCGTCATTTCATTCACTTAGATTATTTTTACGAAGCAATTTGAAAATAGGATCACATTTTAGAATAAGTTAGGAAATAAAATGAGCATATTAATTCAATCTTTTCAGAAAACCTTTCACTTCTTTTTATGTTCATGAGGAGATAGATTTTAAATAGCATACACCCTATATTGATCCATCTCTATTCTTTCCTCACTAACTATGAACACCAACAGTTTACCAGACTTTGCATCAAATGTGCATTTGGCAAGATTGAGCTTAAGTTGGAACTTTTTTAATCTTTTGAACAATTTTTTTAGATTAGTGACAATATTCTTTCTTTCATAAGATTTGGCAATCCTATCATCAACACATACCTTAGTTTCTTTACGCCTTATGTCATGGAAGAAAATTACCATTGCCTTTTAAAATATAGCTCTAGCATTCTTTAGTCTAAAAGGCATTACTTTGTAGCAAAAAGCTCCCTACACTGATACAAATGTGATTTTTTATATGTTTTTAGTAGCCATCTTAATCTAGTTGTAGCCTGAAAAATCATCCATAAATGAGAACATAGAGTGCTAGGTAGTGTTATCCATAAGTGTGTTAATATAAGATAATGGAAAGTTATCCTTTGGACTTACCTTATTTAGATCTCAATAATCTATGCACATTCTGACCTTGTCATCCTTTTTTGGGATTGGAGCTATATTAGCCACCCATCCAAGATACTTGGTTATTTTGAGAAAACCAATGTTATATTGTTTTTTTTATTTCTTCTTTGATTTAGTGTTATATTACTTTTTTTATTTCTTCTTTGATTTTTAACAACACTTGAAGCTTTATGTGTCTTAGCTTTTGTTGCATTGGCTACATTCGAGCTTTAGTGGCATCTTGTGCTCTATGATATCAATATTAAGTCTTGGTATATCTTCATAAAACCATGTAAATGCATCCATATACTCATGAAGCAATTCTATTAACCTTTTTCTACCATCTGGTGACAATGTTATGTTAATTTTAACCTCTTTTTTATTTTTTTTCATCTATCAAATTAACTAATTCTAGAGTTTCTTGGTATGGCTGAACTAGTTTTTTCTCTTATTCCATTAATCTCATTAACTTTAGAGGCAAAGTATAATCATCTGAAACTTTTTCATTATCAAATTCATCAATATAAATAAAATTTTTAAAATTGAATCTTGGATTATTATAATAATTGTTTTCACATTCATTATTTGGAAACTTGAAAATGAGTGTAATAAAAGGATCTAGACAAGTGCATATGCAAAACAATGAAAGAATGAAGATTGAAAGAGGAAATGTAATGATAATGCATTAAACAAATAGTTTTATTGAAATAATAATGGATAAATTATTCCATACATAAAAGATACCTCTAATGCTTGGGCTTAAGCAGCTAGGGTTTAACTCACTAAGTTACTTTTTTCAAAAGATTCAAGGTTAGGAGGTAACTTCATCATATTTTAGTTTTTCAACTTAATGCTCGATAGGGATAAATACACAAATGGCTTCTTTTCTTGTCGTTTGATTGCTTCATCATTCATCATTATAATAAAAAGACTAAAAAATATCTTTCCTAGATTTATGCAATCTATTAGCAGCCTAAGATAATATAGGATAAATGCATCCTCCAAAACGAAAGGTCTCATACAAATAAGAAATAACTAGTTTCTTATCTTCAAGTTCATAGCCGCTAAGATCAGTCATTTTTTTTGTTGGCATTTATCATTTTTATCTTGTATGCCCTTGTCAACTTGTATCATAGGCCACTTCTATCCTTGTTGTCTAGTATCATTAGTGATTTTTTTATTCCTTAAAGGCCTATTCCTGTCCCATCCTAGGTCGCTAGCTTTTTTCAATTACTTGTTTGATTATCATGCTAGTATTTGTAAACAAATGAGAAGTATAAAGTTTAGATCATTTCCCTACATATATTGCATTGATTAGTTTAAAAGATTTGTAAGAGCACTCTAATGTTTCATCGGTTGCTTCCATATATGGAGTGGATAACGGTTGTCACCAATAGATCTTTTTCTTCAAAAATACAAACAAGGTAGCTATCAATAATAAATTTGACTTTTTTGTGCAAACAGGAAGAACAACACCTACCATGTAAATTAATAGTCTTTCTAATAAGCAGCTATATGCTAGAGAGATGTCTATAATTTGGAATTTCACATTGAAAGTTAAAGGACCAATTAACAGTGATATTTCGATATCTCCCAACACTTTCTTTTAAGAACCATCGAAAGCTCTTACTATCATATGGTTAATTCTTATATAAAATGCATCAATAGGTAGTTTAACCAAAAAACTACTAGGTACAACATTGGTTGAAGAACCAATATCAATAAAGATCATGGCAATGGTTTGACTCTTGTACTTAGCAGTAATGTAAAGAGCTTTTATGCTTTTTTATGCTTCAAGTGGCATCTCATCATCACTGAAAGCTATGTAGTTTGTGACTAGTAGATTTTCAGCAATGTTACCAACATTTTTAACCAGTATGTTGTGAGATATATATGCTTGATTCAAATTTTCAACAAAAGCATTATTGTGTGATTTTGAAAAAAAAAGTAGTGAAATAAGTGAAATCTTTACAGGTATCTTATTTAACTACTCCACCATACTGTATTCATTATGTTTGATTAGCATTAGGAATTCACGTGCTTCTCTTTTAGTGATTGGCTTCTGGTATCCCACATCAGGAACTTTAACAAGATTACTCTTATCACCATCTTTTCTTTTTTTACCTTTTCTTTTTAGGCTTTTTCCTCCATCTTAAGTGAGTAGCATCACCCACTCCTAATCATCACCCATTTGATTGAAACTTTATGAGATTCCTTCGTTATTGTGTTTACCATAATTTATTTGAGTTCATCATAAAATTTGATTTGAGTGGCATCCATCATCTTTTTATAATTCTCAATGAAAGTATCATAGTTTTGAATTGAGTATCCTACAGCCTTTATATGATAGTTGTAGGACTAGTTCCAATCAGGCTTGTCATAGTAAACTTTATAACTTAAGGGTACTAGAAGGATCATGTCAGCTTTCATCAAAACATCAAAGACTTTGTTTAATGGAGTCTTGACATCTTCAACATTTTTTTGATGTGACAGGCTTTATCATCATTTATGGTATTGGTTGTTCCCCCAACATGATTTGATAATGGATTTTCGTTAATGTTGGGACCTTCTAAAGTATCGAAATTCAATAAACCAAGCTTGATCAAAATTTGAACTTTGTATTTTAAAGTAAGGCAATTCTCAATTTAATTACATGTATTCCTATAATGGTAGCCACATTTAGCATTAGTATCATAACATTAGGGGTAAGGTGACTTTAAGGATTCTAAATGGACAAGTGCTATGAGGTGACTTTTTATCAGTTGAGGGAATAATTCAATGTAGGTCATGTGAATAGGGTCAATATAGATCTTTTTTTAAGTATTTCGAGGTCTCTTGAATAGCTAGTTTATGCATTTGGTTGGCTAGGGAATATGTGCAAAACCATGCATAAGAGTTATCATTTGAGGTTGAAAACTAGGCTGGTAAATAAGTGGTGTTCAAGGGTAAGGGTAAGTGTTTAGTGAGACATTGTGTGTGGAATGGTAAGGGTTTTGATACATTGGATATTGAGGATATCCTTTGAATTGTTGCCCTACACAGAATATAGCCTAAGCGTCAACCTCTTTCTTTTTTGGTGTAGCTCTTTTCTTTGTATTGGATGTGTCACCCCCTTCAAGCTTCCTATTCTTAATATCATTTTCAATGATTTTCTTAGAAATTACCATATTAGCAAAGTTTTTGGTAGCATTATCAATCATCCTCTCATAATAGAGAGCCTTGAAGGTATTGAAAAATAAGATTGTGATATCTTTTTTAGTGAGTATGGTTTGAACTTTAAGCACCACATTCCTCCATTTATTGGCATGCTCTTTAAAACTTTCACTGAACTTCTTTTCCATGCTTTGCAAAAACATATAGTCTGGTGCTAGATCTATGACATGCTTGTATTATGGAATAAAGGCCCTCGTTAATTTCATCTAGTCATGGATATGAGACCTACCCAGTTGTATATACCATTTAGCAGCAAAACAAATGAGATTATTTTAGAAGACATGAATGAGTAGTTTCTTATTATGTGTATGTATAGCCATCTTATTGAGGACATTGTGAAATGCATTATAAGGCACTTAGTTTCATCATATTTCTCAAACTCAAGTACCTTAAATTTGGATGAAATTACTACATTAAGAACTAAGTACAGTTTAACAGCATCCATTGATCCATAGGAATATGTTTTTTCAATAACTCTAAGCCTTTTTTCTATGAAATCCATCATTTGTTATGATCTAGAACCTTTTTTTATTTTTATTGTGCTTATTTTCAGCTTGTCATATTCTTTTAGATTATCCAGATTAGGAGTTTGTATTGGATCAGATGCTTTGACATCAGGAAAATAAGTGATGTGTCTTTGGAAATGAGTAGAAGTAGTTGTTAAAGGCATATTAGTATGTATATAGGGATAACCTTTAGTAAATGGCACTTGATGTTGGGCCTTTTGAGATGTTTGTGTTGGGTATGGGCCAAAACTAGAGGATACAATATATCACTTTTATTTTAGACAACCATTTTTTTCACCACTTTCTTCCTTTTGTTCAGTTTTATTAGCAATTCAGTAATAGTTTCCAATTGTCCCTTCAACTCTTCTTATGCCTTTTTTAATTTTTAAAAATGAATAGTGTGTTTTTCTTCTAGAATCCTAGCTTGATACTGAATATTGTAACACCTCAGATTGTTCGAAGATTAAGTTATCCTTGAACCTTAATTTACCACAATTTTAAAATTAGAATGACATGTTATCTTACATATTTAAAAAAATATTTATAAAATCATCCCAATATGAATGAATGAATAAATGCAATAAGAAGGATTTACCACATAACAATTATTAACAAGAAAAATGTTTATTTATTTAAAAGTTATTTCTAACTGGATCCAAAATTGCATCCATAAAAAATTTAAAGTTTATTGTGAAAAAAAATCTTTAATTTGTCGTTATTGGCCTTGTACTTCGTTAAAAAATCTAGCAATCCTTGATCATGTGTTCCAATTGGTGGCACCATTGTTTTTCACTCTTTGACCTTCTCTACCATTTTTTTAGCTTTATGTGTAGCCTTAGTGATTCGGTCAAGCAGGCACTTCAACTGGTTATGTTTTCTCATATATGCTTCATTTGCTTGTTCACGTTCCTCATTTAAAGCTCCCATCTATGTTTCAATTTTGACAACAACTCCATTCAGCATTTGGATGTGCTTTTGTGCCTCAAAGAGTGTTTTTTTGCTTTCTTGCACTTTCGCTTGTAATTGTTTATTTTTTTAAGAGTTATGCCAACTCACAATTGGTGGATGGTTGTTTTATGTTAAAATCAATGAATAGACTCTTCCATTTATCCTTTTCTTGTCTGAGTGCTTGAACATTTTTATTCATTCTCCCTTCTAACTCCTTTTAAGCCTTTGGTTTTCAAGTTCCAATTTATCTTTTTCAACTTGAAACTTTCTTTTAGCAGTTTCAAGTGCTACTAGTGGATCAATAAGTGCTGGTTTGACTAGGCCATTTGAGATTGTTTCTTCAAGAAGTACAGTATCTTTGCCTTGCCTAATATGCCATACAAAGTATTAAAGGTAACCTCATTTAACCACCTTTTTTATCTTCTGTTCAAGTTAGCTTCCAAGCTTGCATGGCCAGTGTTATCTTTATTGAGGCATCAATTTCAACTTATAAGAACTCCATCTTGCTAAGTCCAAAAGTAACTTGGATAAATTATTCATATCCATACTATCTTTACACCATGATTGGAGAATAACTTATTGTGCTCTATAGGCCTAAAAGAGGAACCTAAAACATATCTTCATAACCATATAGTATTGGTCCATATGGCATCCAAAGTGCACTCTATATCACATCTTGGCTAGTAAGCTTGCACAATAATGAGATCCATGTTTCCTTAGATTTTTGTGCAGGCTATATTCATTTTCACAAAATTCTTTGATAAGAGTGCTTGAAGTAAAATATGGCTTGCAAAATTTACCTTCATTGTTTTTGATATGATTTTTCATCCAAATGGTTAACAATTTTGCAAATATAATAAAATGTTCTATTCCACTTCGTCAACAATGATTAAAAAATCTGATAGTTTTTACCAAGATTGTAAGGATAAGACTGATTTAATAATTAAGTTGATCGAAGAAATCCATCACTATTATATCAATATACCCTATTGCCTTTAGAAATATCATCATCCTATAAAAAGCCAATGCCATCACATCTATTCCTCTTTCATTACCCAAATGTTTGTTTATGAAGTCATTAACAACAAACCAAGGAAGGCCAACACCTATACCTTTCTCTTTTACCTAAGTAGTAACAGTTTGGACATCTACTACCATTAATTGAGCAAGGTTCTTTCGATAACCACTCTTCTTGTTTTTCCAATATATCTTGTCAAGATTGGGAAGATTCAAGCAAAGCAACGTTAAGCATTTTTCAATAGTTGGCACCATATCAACTTCATTAAACACAAAGTAGTAGTAAGAAGGATCCTAAAACTAAACCATGGCTTGAATAAATTGATCATCAATAGTGACTAAAAGAAATAGCCCCAGGTGTCCATACTTCTATTGAAAGGCTTCTTTCATAATGACATCCTATTGCTTCCAAATGTATGACAAAACACTGAAATCATTCCTCTTAAGATTGAAATGAACTTTAGTTGGGAGAGCAGACACATAATTGGCTACTAAGTAATCACCTTCTTTAAGTTGATCTTCCTCAAACTTCATTTTCAGACCAATAAAAGACTTTGATAGGCTTTCCATGGATGTAATCAAGATTTTTTTTGTTAAAATTATTTTGTAGCAATCAATCCTTCCGATTAATCTAATGATGTAAAGCATGAACATATAGTGAAACTAAAGTGCTAGCAAATACAATTTATATAGGGAATAAAATACAATTTTTACTTGTAAAATAATAAGAAATGTTCCTTCATGTGCCCTATGTGGGGTTTTTTATACAAAAGGACGATAGGGCTCTAATTTTGGTTTGGATCTTTAAGGTTTATTTACATGCTAAGTTCAAAAGTTTGAAAAATCTAAAGGCTCCCAATTTTTTTCTCACATAATTATTCATTATAGACTAGTATGACACTCTAATCCTCACCCCTTCCTATTATAGGCTTAAAGAAAAAAAGTTTAATTTGAGTGAGAGTTTTCGCTAGCACACACGAAGGTTATCACCTCATAATAGTGTAGGTATTAACTCCCTTTTAATAAAAAATAAAGCTTAAGTTTAGAGTTTATGCATGAATGCATGTGTAGTGTGTATGAAGGAACATGCCAACCTTTTTATTTGCAAATCCAACATCTCCAATCAAAACGAATAGATTAGTTCAAAAAATCAAAAGGTACAAAATAAACAAACAAATTAGTGTGCATAATAAATAAAAAAAAAAAATCAAAGTAAGGCTTAAGATAACACACAATTTACCAATGGCTTGACTCTCTAAACTCTTCAGTGGAGTCACTAAACTATTATAACATTTAAGTTCAAAAACCTATAGATTAGACAAAAAAAATTATGAAATCGTCATTTTTTTTTTTATCTAGGTATGATTGATCACTTATGTGGATCTATTCTTTTTAAAGTTTTCCCAAACTTGACAAAAGATTCCTAAAAAGAATATGTTTAGTTCTAAATCAACAGAACTAAGTTCGGGAGTCAGTTATGTATAGGAAACGTTTTAGCACCTTCACTATGTCCAAAATTGGTACCAAATTAGTCTTATGTTATCTTGTTTAAACCTTAATGAAAGATGATTTTTTTTTATTAATTTTGATATTTAAATATTAAAAAAAAGTCTTTAGCTTTGTATAAAAAAATTTTTTTTTCTCACCTCAAATGTATTTTAAATAAACTTGTTGATTACTGGAAGAGGTTCCATTGTTAGATTCATTAAATAACTTATGAAAAATTGAATTCCTTTTATTTATTTACAAAATAATGTCATATAAAATTCTATAAAAAATATCAATCATAAATACCATAAATACATCATGCAAACATGTAAAATAAAATAACATGCAAAAATATCAAGCAAATAAATAAAATTCACGCAAAAATATCATAATAAAAATCATGCAAAAATAAATTATAAAAATTCATATTAAAGCTTTCGTTTTCTTACTATTTTCATTTCATTCACAATTAATAAAAGAATAAAAGAATAAAAAAAATCAAAATCAAACAAAAAATTAAAATCAAAATAAAAAATAAAATCTTATAATAAAAATAAAAATAAACCTATGATTTGGTCGGGTTAAACAACAGGTTAACCTATGGATTGTATTGGGTTTAAGCACGAGTAAAAGGTTGCAAAATGAAGTCATTTGTTGTTTGCATAAAAACAAAAATATATATATATATATATATATATTTTTTTTTTCCTCATATTTCTTTCCTTCCTTCTCTTTCTAGCTCTAAAGCTCTCTTTCTCGCTAGAGTAACCTACAAAAAAATTCAACCACCTTTTAGAAATCAACCAAAATCCTAGAATCTGGCATTAAAACATTAAAATGGTGTCGCAAAATTTAAACTTTTCCCAAAAATTTTTTAGAAACCCAAAAAGCAACCTCAGCGAAATCTTTTGATCGCCCAAAGAAAATATCGAAATATTCGATAACTCGTCTAAAAATTCAAACAAAACTAATAAAACCCATAATTTCCCAAAAAATCTCATAAAAATTTTAAAAATCAAAAATCAAAAACTTCAAAATTTCCCAACAAATTCTAGAAATACCAAAAAACCCAAACAGAAACTCTACCAAAATTCCAACAAGCCAACCTCAACAACACCCAAGAATTTGAATCAAATTTTTAGAACCCCAAAACCAAAATCCGAAAATTTTTTTTATATTGGCTGGAATCAATGTTTATTGTATGCTAATTGCTCTTGATTGTTAGTGTCTTTTGATTGGAGATTTAGGTTCTTTATATAGGGACTAAATCCCTTTCAATTTGAAAATTCCCAAATTCTACCGAATCTTAACAAAATCAAGATTTTAATTCTTCAAAAAAATTGCTTTTCCTTTTTTTAATGAATTGGGGTCCAAGTTTTTTCAAAATTAAACTATATGAATGTTCTTGGATCTTGATTTGCAAAGAATGAATCTGCCCAAACCTTTCCTTTTTAATTTTCCATTTTTTACCACATGACAAAACCAAAGATATATAAAAATAATAACACAAATTGAAACTAAAATAAAAACTGAAAAATAAAATAAAAATAAATAACAAAAATAATGAAATAATAACAAAAACATACTTTTGGGCTTTGAATCTTATGCTAAAAAATCACATCTTATAATTAGAAGTTCAATTGCACAATTATACAATCAATTATCAAAACAAAATTCAAAACCCATTGAATGTGTAAAAAAAAAAAATTTAAAATAAAATGAGATATCTATAATAATAATATATATTAAAATATAAAAATTCCATTAAATTGATGAATTATTATATTACGCATTGAGACGCTCAAATTTAACTTATTTAATAAATTAAACAATTTGAACTCGATTTGATACTAACTAAACTAAATTTAAATTTTGATCAAATCAAACCAAAATAATTTATAGATAAGAATTTATCATTTACAGGTCCAGTTCTAGCTAGAGCACCGGTTCTTTGCTTTAATATCCATATGTGCTCGATACAATTACACCAGCTCTTAAGTTAGGTAACTCCAGGCCCACAAGCCTAGACCAATCTAAGGCTGATATCAGTTTAAACATGTGAAAATATTTTATTATTAAATAAATATTTTTTATATTATTTTAAAATATACTTTTAAATAACAAACATTAATATAATGATATTTTTAATATTATAATAATAAATTCAAATTAAAATGACTTAAATGAATTTTGTTGTGTTAATCAATCAAATCCAATTATGAGCAAACTTTTAAAAGTGTCAATTGAGCTTAACAGAGCAAATTCAGCTCCTAGACACCTTTAAACACAACTGAACAAATATTTTTTTCTTAATTTTTCATCAAATTAAAGGTTTTCGTCAAAACTATGAAAATAAATGTGCAAGATATTATTACAATAGTGATTAATGAATGTATATGATTTAGATTAAATATTATATAAACACAAATAAAGTGTCTCCGCCCCATTGAACTTAGCATCTGAGTAACTAATAAAACAACAATGGTTTATATAAGTTGAATCCCATGAACAAAAAATCCGAAGGGAAGCTATCTCTTCTCAGTTCTCAATTCTCATATCTATGCAAGTATGCTCACTTCCACAGGTGAAAGTTTCTTTTGTGAGTAAATACAAAATTTCATGGTTTTTTTTTTTTTTTTCCCTAATCTATGAACCCCCTACCCTAATACTTTGGCTGAAAAAGTGTTACATGCATAAACTTCTTCAAACCTACAATCTCCAAGTGCTAGCTCTAATGACATGCCAAATGATTCAAAGGTTAATCAGCAAAATTTCAGGTGTTAGATATGCATGTAGGCTAAATCATCACTTGTACTATTCCGATTCTATTACTACCATGGAGGTATACCAATCTCATATTTCAAGAAAATTCTGCCTACCAGTAATCCCCACAAGAGCACTTGCAATCTCTAAAATGGTGAAACCTTTTTGCATCTCTTACAACAATCTCTCTTCCCACCACTTTTGACATAAACTTGAATGCGTTATGGCAGTCTCCACAAATCCTAAGATTCTTGAAAACCCTTACTGTGGCTCCACGAGGAAGCCTCATGAGTGCAAAAGCTACAGCAAGCTTTTCGCTGTGAGCAGACAAGACACGTTCTTTCTGTTCAGACTCCATATCATGTAGCACAAACTTTGTGTCTGGAACATAGCCTAATCTTCTCATTTCTATCACCAATTGATTAAGATAATTGTAAACTGATTGCACCTCAGGATGCACTGTGTCATCAACCAAAAACACATGGACTTTGTTCTCAACTTCCACCCAACTACACCCAGGTTCCTTCCGTACTCCTCTGTCTCTCATTAGTTTTCGTGCATTTGCCACATCATCCCACCTTCCAGCAGTAGCATACATATTAGACAAAAGCACATAGCTTCCATCATGTTTTGGCATCAGCTCAATGAGTCGTTCTGCGGCTTGAATTCCCAAATCTATGTTTCCATGAGTTCGACAACCAGCCAAAAGAGCCTCCCAAACTGGTGCAGCCGGCTCAAAAGGCATTGATGTAATCACATCCTTGGCTTCTAACAACTTTCCAGCTCGACACAGCAAATCAACAAGACGTGTGTAATGATCTTCACCTGGGATTATCCCATAAAGCCTATGCATTGAATTGAAATAATACTGCCCTTCTCTAACTAGACCTGCATGGCTACAAGCAGATAGAATTGTGAGGAAAGTAATTCGATCAGGTAATATGCCTGCCTTCAGCATCTGCGTGAAAAGTTCTAATGCTTGAATACCATGTCCATGCTGGCCTAGAGCTGCAATCATGGCATTCCAAGACACTGAATCCACACAAGGCATAGTAAGGAACAGTGTATTGGAAGCCTCCATAACACCACATCTTGCATACATTGTAATCAGGGCATTTCCAGCTGAAAGGCTTGAATCAAAACCCAACCGGACAAGTTGAGCATGGAGTTGGCGTCCATTCTCTAGCGCTCCTAACATGGCACAAGAAGTGATTGCTCCTGTAAATGCATAATCACATGGCTCAAAACCCTCTGTTTTCATCTGGTTAAACAGCTTCAAACCCTCTTCTCCAAACCCACATTGTGCTAATCCTGATATCATTACAGTCCATGTTAAATGATTCCTCTCTGGCATCTCCATGAAAAATGACCTACCTTCATCAACGCGGCCTGCATTCACATAGCCAGATAAGATTGCATTCCATGAAACAAGGTCTCTAACCGGCATGTTATTAAAAATCTCACGAGCCCAATCCACTTTATCACATTTCCAATACAATGTAACTAATGCATTATTCACAGGCAATGAAAAATCAGGTGTAGGCTTACCCTCTGTCCTTAAAACATAACAATGCACTTGCTTCCCAAGCTGAAGCAATCCAGCATGAGCACAACCACTAATAATACTAGTATATGTAAATTCATCCATTTTAATTCCTATAAAATACATCTTCCTGAACATATCTAAAGCTTCTTTATAACGTCCGTGACGCAGGTACCCCGAAATCATTGCATTCCAAGCAACTCCCAGATTTTCACTCATCCCATCAACCAACTCCCTAGCTGCATCAAGTTCTTCATTCCTAACATAACCTGTAACCATCGTTGTCCACGACAACTCATCTTTCTCATTCATCTCATCAAACAACTTCCTCGCTTCAAACATCAATGCACAGTTAACATAAACATAAACAAGTGCATTCAAAACCGAAATAATAAACGCCGCCCCTGACTTCAAAACCATGCAATGCATTTGCTTACACTGCATTTCTCTATCAACGATAAGCGCCAATCCACCCAAAACACTGGTGAAAGTAAAATTATCAGGCCTGAATTCATCCCGTAACATCTGGCGAAAGAGTTTAATACAAGCATGGCCATCTTCGTTTCGCGAATACCCCGTGATCATTGCGTTGTAAAAAACATTGTCCCGGATACTCAAAGGCGTTTCATCAAACATTTCCCCCGCCTTTTTAATGTTGCCTGAAAAAGCATAAGCTGAAACCAAAGACGTTCTTGAAACTATATCTGGGTCTGGAATTCTATCGAACAGGTTCCGAGCGTAGATGATTCTTGATGATTTGCAGTAGATGTCTATCAGACGGTTGAGAATATGACCACGTGGGTGGAACCCAGAAGCTATCATGTGGGAATGGATGGCTTTGGCTAGGGAGAAAGAGGCGGGATTTTGGGGGTAACATAGTTGCAGTTGGGAAGCGTAACGGTTGGCTACTGTACGGATGAATTCTGGGCTATTCATGGCTTAGACAGTGGATTTTCATGGCTTTTGAAGTACGAAGAATATGGCAAATTTCAAAGAATGTGGCAATCTGCAGTCACAGACACTGGCTATTTCAAAGAATGTGGAACAATTCCACGCTTCTTTTTTCTTACATTTTTTCTTTTTCTTTTTTATACATATTTAATAAATTATTTTATTTTTAAAATAAACTAGCGTGGGTCTCTCAGTTTTTTTTTTTTTTTCGGTTTTTTTTGAACTTTTGAACTTTTAATATTTAATTAATTTTTCAAAAAATTAAAAAATAATGATTTTATTTTTTGTATGTAGGCAATATTTAAATCAAATTTTCTTTAGTTTTTATTTTTATTTTTTACCTTCTTATACTTTTTTCTTTTTTTAGAAAAAATTAATAATTCTTTTAGATTTTAAATTTTTTTTTACGGATTTAGTTGATATCGAAGTTATACCATATGTTTTTCTTTTTTTCTTTTATTATTTTTAATTTTTATATATTTAATAAATATTTTTTAGATTTAAATTTTTACATTTTTTTCTTTTTTTATTTAGTATCCTATATATTAACTTAGTTAAACTTCAATACTCTCCTTTTGCTTCTTTTTTTTTCCCTTTCCTTTGCTTTTTTTTTTCACTTTATTTTTTTCTAATTTATATTTAATTTTTTCTTTCTCTATATATTTAATAAATTATCTTAATTTTTTAAATAAATTTTTGTGTGGATTTCATTTGATATCATTGATTAAAAAAATAATTTTTTGTCTTTTCATTTTTTTACCTTTTTAAATGAGATAATTTTGTAAAAATACTACTGATAGAGGTTGGCAAGCACTCAAATTTTTTTTCCCTTTTTCAACTTTCTTTTTTGTTTTTTTAATTTATGCAATAAATTTTGTAAGAAAATTAGATCATTAGAAGTGTCCATATCTTTTTTTTTCGTCTTTTCCTTTATTTTGTTATTTTTTTAATAAAGTAGATAAATTTTGTATGACAAATGATCAATGGAGATAAGAATAACATAATAACCTATTTGGTTTCTTTTTCTTTTTTTTTTTTATACCATTTTGCATTTTTAGTTATTTCTTAATTTGATAAATTTTGTAAAAAAAATAATTGAGGTGAGAATGATAAAACAATCTATATTTGATGAGTTTCGATTATTTTTAATCCAATAGATGCATCTTTTAAAATTCGAGATCGAGTTGAGTTTTTTTTAGAAAGTCAAATTTAGGTTAGAGATAGATTTAAGATATTTCGTCCCGTTTTAAATAGATATAATATATATTTTATTATTTATTTAATTATATATTATATTAATAAAATTATTATTTAATATTTTGTTTAAAAAACTATATTTATGCATAATTAAGAAATAATTTATATTAAAAAATCATAAATTTATAAGCATTATATTATATTAAAATTATCGAATTAATTTTTTTTTTCAATTTGTATCAAATACAAGTTATATATATTTTAGACTATGAAAGTTGCTAAAGTTGTCCACGTGATACATAATTGAATTTTTTTTAATTTTATTTTTCTCTTTTCTTTTAATTCAAATCAATACCAAATATAATTAAAATGTAATTTATATTAAAAAAAATATTTTATGAATATTACATTAAATTAAAAATATTTAATTTAGAGGTATTTTTTGAAGTTGTAGAGTCTCTGCTTAGAGAATATTTTTAAAGTTGTTGGACTTTTACTTAGATAAGCTTTCATTATCAAGATTTGTAAGTCCTCCGAGCACAATATTTTAAATTTTAAAGTTATGTAGCCTCTACTTAGAAGAACTTTTTTAAAATTGTAGAGCATCTACTTAAAGGAGTTTTTTAAAGTTGTTAAGCCTTTGCTTCTAAAAACTTTTTAAATTTTTAAAAGTTATTGAGCCTCTACTTATAAAAGCTTTAAAATTTTCAAAATTATCAAGCTTTACTTAAAGAATTCTTTCAAATTTTCAATAAAAAAAAAACTTTGTGTTCAGTGTTTCATTTTTTGCATATGTTTGCTTGAACAAAATGGTTGTCTTTTTATCTTTATCTTATTCCTAATTCTCATAAATAAATAAAAAGGTACAGCTGTAAACACTTATTTTGTTCAACCCTATTTTAATAGTTTATTATTATTATTATTATTATTATTATTATTATTTATTTCTACTTTTTTTCCTTTTTTTCTTGTCATTTTTTTTGGCAAAGAAATTCTTTATGCATTAAATGCACATGCATTGCCCCATAGCCACCTGACACCCTTACCTAACTTGGTAGCACAAAATTCGACCAACAAAATCCATCAAACTGATTGAAAATTTGAGATTTGAATCTTAAAAAAATTCTATAAATAAAGCAAAAAAAAAACCAAAGAACACAGAGAGTACCCAAAAAAAAAAAGAAACTTAGAATACACAAAAAAATGGAAAACTTTGCCAAAAAAAAATTCTTCTAGTAGAAAAAAAAAACTAGAAAAAAATTTTTTTTAGTCTAATAGAAAACAAAAACAAAAAACACAAACAAAAAAATTAGAGTCCTTGAAATAGGAACCAATAGCGTGGAACAAAAACCACAAAGTTCAAAAAAAAAAAAATCTTTGGCCAAAACTTTTAACCTCGATCTAAGCCATTTGAAACTAGTTTTTGTAAAACGAAGGCTCAATTTGAAGTTAGGAAGCAAATGAGAATTTTTTTGAAAATTTTTTGATTATCGATGATGGCGATTGGCAACCAGTGATGATGGTCTACATGGTAGCACGAGGTAGAAACCTGGGCAAAGCAGCAGTGCTTGAGTTCTTTTTTGGAGAAAGAAATAAAAAAAATGAAATAAAAAAATTTTGACCTTTTATAGTGTTGTAAAAACAAAAAGCTATAAAATAACATCAATTAGGGGTTAAGATCTGCGTGTGACTTGTGACCCAACACAAGGTCCGCAGGTTGACGCTTGACCCACTTATTTGCAGATCGATCAATCTAAATCACCAAACTGCCTGTGAACTGCTTTTAAACCACTCTTGAACCATGTTGAACTAGTTGAAATGCCTTGAACCACCTGAAGACCAATTTGGACCGGTTAGACTGCACTTAGACCATTGATTGGTCGTTTTTGGTATTTTTTTCTAAATTTATTTATTTATTTAATTTTTGATTTTATTTTTATTTGTGGTTTGTACATTATTTAAATTATATGTATGTTTAAAATTTAAATTTGTTAAAATATAAAATATTTATAAAATAAAAATATTTAAATTAAAATTTATTTACATAATTTTACCATAATTTTACCTTAAAATTTAACAAACTTTATCAAAATCTAAGAAAATAATAAAAGGAATAAATAAAATAAATATAAATATAAAATTAATAATAAAATAATAACAATAAATTTTTGAACTGTCGCTAATATGCTACTTATAAAAGAAAATTTGTTAATTTTTACCATAATGATGATAAATTTAAAAGAAAATTCTAAAAATATTTAAAACAAAAATAAAAATTAATAATAAAACAGATAAAGAAGTAAATAAACATAAAAACTGTGAATAAGAAATTTTAGAAAATTATGAATGAGTAATTTTTTACAAAAGATTATTTTTAAATTTTACTAGAATGATGAAAAATTTTAAAAAATAAAAAATAAAATAAAACAAAAAAGATTACAAAATAATAAAATAAAAATTAAACTTGGAAATAATGAAAATCGTCTAAATCACGAAATTATAAAAAATCACAAAAGAGTGATTTTTGGAGTTCTTATGAGTGAAAATTTATCCAAATTTTACCATAATGTTAAAAAATTTGAAGAAAAATTTTACACCAATGATTTACATTTATTATTAAGAAAATATATATAATAAAAAATATATAAAATGTTATAAAATTTCACAAAATTAAAATAAATAAATAAATAATAGAATTTTAAATAAAATTATGAATGAGATTATTTCTAAAGTATTCCAGAATGATGGATGCTTTTATAAATTAAACTATTTTTAAAATAATAAAAAGTCTTCATGAAATTTTAAAGATTACGAACGAGTGATCTTTAGAAGAAAATTTTAAAAAAATATAAAATAAACATTTTTAAATTTTACTAGATTGATGAAAAATTTAGAATAAAATTTTTAATACAATTATAAAAAATCTTTAAATAAAATTATAAAATTTTTATCAATCCAACAACAAAGCCTATTCAAGGAAACAAATGGATTTCTTAATTACTTTTGATATGAGAAAATTTTTTTAAAGATTTTATCATAATAATAAAAAAATCTTACAAATTTTTTTGATATTTAAAGAATTAAATTTAAATAAAAAACAAAACAAAACAAAAGACTATATATTTAAAAATCAATTTAGTGCAATATAATATTTTTTTCGGATGAACATTGTGAGGGTGCTAATCCGACCTCACACGTAACCATATTCCATAATTTTAAAAATGTAACATAAATCAAAACTTATCATTTTTACAATGTCTTAATTAAAATTAAAATTTCCTTAAAAAAAAAGATAATTTTAACTTGGTGACCAATAATATTTCAACATAAAATATTTATAATAACTCACAATATTTAATGTCTAACGATGAGATGAGTCTTCGAGTCAATATGTTAAGACACCATTGATGGGTCAGTAAGTATACACGAATCCCTTACTCTTTCTTGCACCACGAACTACCTCATTTTTCGGGTTCCATTACCGCAAACAGATCGGATCCCCCTCAACGTTTCGTTGCTGATTGTGGAATTAAATTTTTGACCCCAAAATGAGGTATGAACTTCAATAATAATCATAGTAATAGTTGGGGGAGAATGGGGACTAATAGTGGTTAGAAAAAGGAGAAAGTATGTAATTATTGGGTGTAAGGGAACTATAATTACGGAGATACGTGTAAGCTTTTACATTCATGGAGTTTAGGGGAACTATAATTACGGAGATGTGTTTTTTTTTTTTTTTTTTTTAACTTTGCGATTTGTTAAGTTGATACTTTTAGTTTCATCTGTTTTTGACTTCTAATTTAAGTTCTATTTGTTTCTTCGTTTTGCAGATCAGTATGCAACATTAAGGAAAACGTATGTTTTTCCTATTTTAAAGGGAAACTAGGGTGTTTTTTTAAGCTTTGACTACTTGAGTTCAATTTTGACTTAGAATTGGTGGATTTGAACAATTTATAAGTTGTCTGTCATGCCTTTTTTTAATCATTAGCTATAAGCTATAAGAATTGTTTTTGTTTTATATTGTTGAATACAGAGAACAATGCAACTTTAAGTAGAAAGTGAAAGTGAATTTTTTTTCAAACCAGGTAATTGCATTAGAAGAATGGCTCTCAGGTTGGTGTCTAAGAATTTCAGTAATAGAATTTTGCCCAAGGTATCTTCTGCTTCTTTACTACCTTCACATGCCAAAAGTTTTGGTACCTGCGTCCTCTTTCTTTCCATAAAAAAAAAATTGTTTATTTAATAATTATTTATTTTTGTCTACAAATTTAAATTAACATTTTAGAATATCTTTATGCATGTTTCTTAGTCTGCATTGATGCCTTTGTGCTTCTTCTTAAGACATTATGCTATTTATTGTAAATTCTTTTATTTTCTTTTTGTTTGTGCCATTCTATGTGGAACTCTAAATTACTCAAGCAACTTTAACTTAGATGGAATCATGAAAATTTGGTGTTATGGAGTAGTAACGTTGTTGTCTTTATTCTGTTTTGCAGAAGCAAAGAGGTAAATACAAATCTATTTGCAATATTGCCTTAATTTTCTACTATTTATATGTGGTTTTGCATATTCTTTTATAATTTATATTATAGATACTTAATTTTATATGAGTATATTCCGGTTAATTTGAATATTTTAAAATTAAGATTAGGGTCTTTTTAAAAATGTTTTATGCTTTACAAGTATTTCAGGTTTTTGTTTAAGTTAGATTCTTAGGTTTGATGTAAGAAAAGTAGTAAGAGTGAAGGAAAAAGTTAAAAATCAACCTAAAAGTTAACTTAATAAACTTAATCATATTTGGTTAAATATGAGATTTTAGGGCAAAAAAACCGAAGGGAAAATTTGGGAATTATTTGAAATCGAGGTCAATTGATAGTATTTACAAAAAAAGGCTTAAAAAAAATGTTTGGTTAAAATTTTGGTCAATACTAAGCTGAAAAAGTTAAATTCGGGTCTAAAAAGTCAAATTCGATCAAAACAAAAGATTTTGAAGGATTTTAATTGGGAAACCTTTGGATTAGATTAAATCTTGAATTTTGGCCAAAATATCCTTTGATCCGGCCGAAAAAATCAAACTTTGGTCATTTTGGCTAAATCGAGTTAAGCCATAGGAGCTTTAATGAACTTAGCAACGCAGCAGAAAGTTCCTTTAGTGCATTAGACCTGGAAAACTCGACTGGGGGTGCTTTCATGGGTCTTTGGCAGTAGTTGTTGCTTGCACCTTCCAGTTGAAGGTTTCAAAATTCGCATTTTGATCGAAACCCCGCTAAGTCGGGCTTGGATCATGTTTTGATCAAAATTCATCAATTTCGATCAATACGAGTTAAAGTGGGTAAATCATTATAGATCAAAGAACTTTAAAAAAGAATTATAAGAAAATTGAATTTTGAGCAAAATTAGCATTTTGATCAAAATACTCTTTGATCACTTTCTGATCAATTTTAATCAAGCTCGGATCAATTCTTTGAAAATTGAGATTAATTAAGATTTAGGGTCAAAAAAATTATAATTTGAGAATTTTAAATATTAAATTTGACCTTAAAAATATTAGGGTACAAAAATGCTTTTAGAATTATCCTCATGAATTTGATCAAAATTAAATCGGATCTTGGGTGTGGGCATGAATTCAAGTTTAAAGACTCCATTATCATTTTTTGGAATAATAAAATTAAGGGATCGGCATTGAAACGGAAAAATCAAAAGAGAAACATAAAAAGGTTTAATTAACTTAGGAGAGGCAAAGTCGTAATTTTGCATACCTTGAGGTACAGCTCCACATAATTGAGAAGGAATGTACTGTAAATGAAGAGAACCTTTAGATATAGGTGGCTTCGGTCCGATGGCTAGCATTAGAGATAGGAGGACGCCTAAGTTGAATGAATTACCATACTTGGATGAGATTTAATTTAATGGCTATTAGAAGTGGTCTTCGTCCTTAAATCCCACGCACGCATGGGGAGCTGAAAGGGGCTTTTTTGAAAAGAAAAAACAGCAGCAATGTGGCGCCATTTTGAGGGAAAATTGAGGAGAAAAATTTTCTTTTGTGAAAGCTGAGAAGGCAGGTATTTTCTCACATTCCTTTCATTTTTATATTATCCAAATCTTCATCCATGTAGTTTTTTTTTGTTTTGATTTTCTTAGAGGAGAAATAGCTTTTCCCATGATTATTTTTCTGTGATTGATGTATGGTTTCCTGTGAGGTTTGTCTACAAAGTGAAAAGGCCTACAAATCAAAAAAGGAGTCTTAGGGAAGCCTCGGCAATGGCAAATCTTCATGGTTCTTACCGGTCACGGCCTCCCAAAAATTTTGAATTTTTTAATAGACATATTATTTTTCATTAATTTTAAAACTTTTTTACAAATAAATTAGTTGAATCCCTCGTATCTAAATTTATTATGTTAATACATATTATTCTTTATTGTATATATCTTTTGGATATGTGGTAACAAAAATTGTTTGCATCTAAACGTTACAACTTTTAACTGGGTTTATTCATTATAAATAATTTTCGATTTGAAATGAATAGTTTTGTTATTGTTATATTTTTATAAACATGTAGATTTAAGTTTAATATATATATATGAGTATTGTAATAATTAAAACAGAATTGACAAATTCCCGATTAGGATCTTTTTCTTTTTTTTTTTTTTTGTTTCCAACCAAATCTTATTTTACTATATCTGGTCTTTGAAAATTTTTACATATCAAAATAATTAACATGATTGGCATAAGTATCTAATTATTATTTTTTTATAATTTAAGAATACCATATAAAAAATTAAAAAGTTTCAACTTATCCTATTAGTCTCTATACTATTGTTCTAAAATCTAATTTTTTTATTTAAAAAATGTGACTTATGTTTTTTACTTTAATACCTAAAATATTAAATATGATAAGATAATAATAATGTAAAAATTATAATTAACTTTTTCATAAAGAATGCTGCCAATTACTGATGCAACATTTTGTTATACATATATTTAAATATTAGCTTACTTACAATTATAAGTTTTGTTGTCATATATTGCTTCTAAAAAAATATTTTTATTATTAGTAGATTTGATATATTTTGAGAAAAAAAAAGTTTATTATTGTCAAGTTAAATAAAAATTTATTATTAATAGATTTAATATATTACTTTGATCTTGCAAAATTAAATATCAAGATCTGTTACAGTCCGAACCATCCCTAGACTTTTCTGTGAGCTCTCTCATAGAGTCTATTTCTTTGGTTTTAACTCATTAGCACTCTTACTACCAAGAAGTAACATCAACCATCTTCAATTAGCATAAAAAACACTTGAACATTAAACAAAATAAAGGAAACCGAATAGCAAAATAGTAAAACAAATTCTTGAACCAGCTTCATTAACTCTCGGATCTAGCTCTCATTTCGTGGAATTTTGCTCTCAAATTTTATGTACAAGTAGCTAACTCATGGATGAACATGTATTCAAAATGTCAAAGCAATTTAAAATCAAATTGCCATTGAAAATCAACAAGAACAAAAGCTAAACAAAATCTGGAAATTCTTGGAACAGCATTGAAAAAATAGATAGTTGCATGCTCAAATCATGGGTTTGAATCTCCAAATTGCCTTTGAATCTCCAAATTGCCTGTGAACGTAGCTAACAAACAGATGAACGTGTAAACAAAAGCTTGAAGCAAAATTGAAAACAACTTGCGAATGGAATTTAATGAAATAGTACACAACGAAAAATTTGGAAAATAGAAAACACAATTAACTAAATTGAAATTACAAGCTTAAAAAGTAAAGGTTTTGCTTAAAGAAATTATAACTACAGCTAATTAACAACTAAAGGTATGAAAATAAAAGTTTGAAGGAAAGTTAATTGTAGAACAATTGAAAGAAAATGCAAGAAAAATGCAGCCAAATAGCCATTGCCTCATGAAGAAGAGACAGAGCTGCTTGGTAGCTGAGAAAATAACAAAAACTACTCTAATCCTGCTCCTAAGCTCCTTTCTTCAAATTCTTAGCAACTTGAGCTATTTATAGGCAATTTGTGATGTCATTTGAGCCAATAGAAGTGTTCCTTTTGTCCATGTAGGCAGCCAACCCATCTTGAATAATAGTAGTAAAAATCGCATAAACAGTATCTACTGCCCAGCCATAATTTCTCCTTTGCTTCATGAGATAAATGAGCAAAATTTTATAGTGATCCATGGCTCTCTAAGTTAGCCAATCACCTT
This sequence comes from Durio zibethinus, assembly GCF_047325235.1. NCBI lineage: Eukaryota > Viridiplantae > Streptophyta > Magnoliopsida > Malvales > Malvaceae > Durio > Durio zibethinus. Next base: position 6,386,618 of record NC_143188.1, on the reverse strand, counting down.
GAAGAATGAGGCTAGCTCAGCTACCATTTTGCAGCTCAAATTGGAAGTGGAAATCTATGCTGACACGGCTGACTAAAAACCGTCACCTTCCTTCAACTATTTTCCTCTTCCATGCATGAGGGAAATGAGCTACATTTAAACATGATCCTTGTGCTTTTAGTCCAGCCATTGGGAGTGCAAAATGCAACCAAATCAATAGCTGTATCTAGCGCCAAACTAGAAGCAAATTCAGCTAATAACTAGCAGCAAGAGCCGTTACTCCAGTTGGACAATTTTCCTTTTCTTTCTATGCAACCAATTTCTTCTCCTTCCTTTGCTTGCTTGGCTTCCTAGGCAACTGGCTTAAGTCATTTATTAAACTCAGCAGCTTCATGACCATCTTCAAGGCTCCTTAAGTGTCATAAAAATCAACTCACATTGTGCTTAATAGGAACAAACAGTAGCAGGTCCATTTAGCTCGGTCTAGCTTGCATTCTTTCTTTGTTTAGCTCATTTCAAGTGCATACGAGAAACTCCTTGTGTCCTCATTTAGCTTCCATTCAAGTGTGCATTTTGTAGAAACTTAAATCCCCAGCAATTAGTAGCAAATGAGAACAAAGTGAATCAACTTAAGCAACTTGACATTCATGCTTGATTAATTTTTCTAAATTGTGCTTCATTTTGAGTCCAATGCTACAAAATTAACACAGTTTCCTTTAATTGATCAAATTACCTACACATTAGAACATTATACAAATTAGGAGTATTTTGAATTAAATTGCTAAGAACTAAGCAAAATTAAACCATAAAACACTATGGTAATTTTATAAAATTAGAGAATTATCACACCTTCAAACTCGAGTTTTTCTTGTCTTCAAGCAAAATAAGAATGTGCTAAAGCCAAAACATACTTCCAATGGTAAATTCATCATAGCTTCCTCATAAGATTGCCGGATGAATATTACTTCGGGAAAATCTCAATCATTGGCTCAACAACAAAAATCATCCTCAAGCGGGCTTCTATCTAATTAGAGTTTCATTGTGTGCAATAACTATCTTCTTTCATTACATGAAATCCCAATGTGATTATGCAATCATGAAATTGGAACAAATAATATCATTAAAGAGTGATCATATTTCATAGTTTTGTTTTTCACATCTCTCTCTAATAATGTAAACAAATACATAACTAAAGATCAATTAGGACTTCATTAAGCTTGTAATGTAAAGTAGGGTTGGGATCAAGGTATGATAAAAGGAAACTTAGGCTTAAATACCTTAATCATGCCTTACTTTTCTAGTATCATTTTCATAAGAGCTTTCAAGTGAAATGTAGAGCTTTTCAAAATAATCACCACCAAACTTTTAACTTTGTTCATCTTTCTTTTTTCTTTATTTTCTTTTCATTATCAACAACAATCTTTCACTTTTGTTGTTTTCTTTTTTTTTTTTTTCTTTTCTTTTTTAACTTTTGAATTTACAAGCTACTTTTAGCTTTTTCTTTTCTTTTTTTCTCTCTTTTTTTTTTTTCATTCTTTTTCTAAGCTCCACCCTTCCTCTCAAATGAAGCATTGCTCTCAAATATGACATGAATGATCCATATGCACATAAAGTAAGGACAAAAGATAAGAAATATGAAAAGAAAGGCTAGGTTATTGATGTGGGTGCATAGCAAAAAAGGATACTATAAGGTTAAAAGGGGGTGACTATTGAAAATTGTACTTAAGGGTGGCTTGAAAGGTTTAAACGATCTAAAGATGACCTATATTATTTCTCTAGTTATGTGTCATCTAGGATTTGAACTCAAGAGATGATCAATCAGATTCTAGAACATGAGCACTACTTTAAAAATCAATGCAAAAAAATTTCATGATCACATAAGCATTCACTAAATAAACATGCAAATCAATGATCAAGACATAAACTCACAAATGGAAATCTCATAATAAAAAAGTAACCAACTTAAGAATTTATCTCATGCTTTACATAATATTCATTCTTTTCCCTAAGGTATATTCAAACTCAATCCTATTCCTATAATTAGATGATAAAAAAATCAACCAAAAGAAGCATCATAATAACTTAAAGCAAAAAATTTAAGCACAATTTCATGAAAAATTTTGAAAATTTTAGAAAAATTTGCACATAATTTTCTCTACCCCAAAATTTAAAATACATATGTTCCTTAATGTGTAAGTAAGAATTAAGTGCAAAAGTGTAGATGAAACTCCCTTATCTCCATGGTTTTCATCGTTAGAGCTCTTAGTTGTCGCCTTTTACTAAAAATCCATACTCGATGCCTTTTATTTCCTATAAAACAAGAAAAACAAACTAAACAATAAGAAAGCTAAGGATAAATACTAAAACATAATGACAAGAACATGAAACTTAAAATGCTTGGGTTGCTTCCCAAGAAGCGATTATTAAAGTTAATAGCTTAACTTTCAACAAATGTTAAGTAATTACCCAACACTTGATTCCAACATTTACCCACTTGATTCTCTTTCTCTTTACCAGCTTTCCATCAAAAGGAACTAAATAATGATGCTTGGTAGAAAATATAGATGATATGTGCCCCACCTCTAGCAATGTTTTAAGCATAACCCTAGATAAACTAACATAGGTAGGCATTACCAATGTAAAATGTACCACCATGGAAAATATAGCATTAGGCTTTGAAGTGAAAGGTTTATCCATTGATGGTATAAACTGAGAAAGCATGAAGGATGATGTGTTTACAACTTCAATATAAGGTTAAAAAATGAGAGCTTTTAGAAAATCAAGCAATTCTGTTATAATGAGTTCATCATCATCTTTAAACTTAATATTAGATTCAATAAAGAATGTCTATAAGGACTTAAATGAATTTTTTATTAAACTTACTTTATCAAAATACTTATCCATCACATTCATTTCCAAACAATCAGGAAATTGATCTATAAGGAATTAGGGAATGGCATAGGTTGACTATAACGCTTAAAATTACATTGACCAAGACTAATGCTATGCCCTTTTTGAAATTCAAGAACTTTAATCGATCCATCATCCATAAAATCTTTTTTTTTAAAACATTTTCCACTTTCACTCTCTCTTCTTCGACCATCTTAACAAGCATTAGCAAATGCATCACAATAGGCTCCTTCATATCATCATCATCATCACCATTATAAAAAGATTCAAAATGCACCACATTTCTTCTCAATTGCACATCATTTGACTTGATGGAAAAATTGCACTCCTACTCACTCAACTGACTTGGATTTGTCTTTATATTTCTAGGCAAGAATCTTAAGAGTGGTTACTTATAGCATTTGCAAGTTAACCTAATTAGAACTTAAGATATTTAATGGAAGAATCTTGGTTTGAGATGGCTTCAGAGAACTTCTCCTATAGGGATGGTTTCTTTACTTGTAAAGGTGGCAATGGTGATGGAGAAAATTATGGTAGAAGGTATTGAGGTGGAAAAGGATATTGTTGTGAAGGAAAATACTATAGAGATAGAGGTTATTGTGGTGATGGAGGCTCAATATGATAAGTAAAGGTATACATAGTTGTTGAACTAAATGGTAGCCTTTAACCACTCTTTGATGCTAGCCATACAAGAGCACAACAAATGTACAGGTCACACAAGTAATATGGATTGAAAGTATTCTGAGTTAGTGTCTTCTTAGGGATTGAGTTTCTAGCTTAAGGTGAATTATTGAATTAGACATCTAAGATATATTTGATTCAAGGAAAATCTGAGAATATTTAAACTAAAGATCTAAATTAACATTAAATTAGTCCTAAAACTAAATTATCAAGTAATTAAACCTAAGTTATTGACAAATTATGAAATTTCTAAGTTAACCCTAAAACTTACTAAAAATAAGAAAATGCCTAAAATAAAAAGTTACTATAAATGGAAAGTTTCTAAACCCTAAATAAGAAAGCTCTAATTTAAAACATAAAAATTATAAATTTAAAATACAATAATTAATCATGCATAATATGAAATTAAATTGAACAAAAAATAAATAAAAAAGCATTTAAATGACATTTAAATGCATGAACATAAATGTAAAGGGTATGGAAATAAAATCCTAAAGTGAACTAAATGGTATTTAGGCTATGGCATAAACATAAAGGTGGTACGAATGATCATGCTACCACAACCCTATTTCATGCATGTAACTTTCTGTCTTTGCACCCATTCCATTAAAACTTATTCCTTATTGATATGCTCATGTGCCCTCTGATTTTTGTAGCTAAAGCCTTTTCCAAAACCCTAAAAAGATCAAAAGCCAAAGTAGAAGAAATCTAGCAACATTGGGTATTAACTGGCAGTCCAAGGTTGGCTTTTTCTTTGCATGAAATCAATGGCTATTATTTAGTGATCCTTGTGCACTATTGCCATCAATATGAAAGGAGGAAAATTTCAAGTCATCTTTGTAAAATTGGCCCCAAAATTCCCTTCAAAACTTGACTTCTTAGACTTGGAAAAATTTACATTCCTATGTAGCTCATTCAAGCTTAATTCAGCTTAAACACTTTAGAAAAGTGGCTTTGCATTGACTTTTGGTCTTAGTGGCTTTTTCCACGTCTTTAAAGCTTTTTCAAGGTCAGGAATTCATTGTTTTCTTTTTCCCATGCATCTCTTGCACAACTATCTAGCTCAAACATAATCAGAATAGGCAATCTTGAAGCTAAATAGAATACACACTACCCAGTCCTATAAAACCATGATTGCCTTTGGTGCTTACTCTAATTTTTCTTCCATTTTCAACCTATAAAATAAGCATTTAAATATCATCAAATGTGAGTTAAGTTAAGCTTTAATTAAGCCCATTTAATAGCTTCAAATCTTGCAAGAATCGATCCTAAAAACAGTTTACAAGTGATGCCATTTGCCACCTTATTTTTTTCAAGTCTTAAGCTCGCTTTTTGCATCCAATTGGCTTCTAAATTAGCTTTTAAATTTAGCCACTTGACCCTGAGTTTAACCTTTCAAATGCATTTTCAATTGAATTCACCTCAATTCTCCATTTTCTTACAATTAGAACAACTAGCACATTTAGGTAGAAAATAGATTAAATCAAGTAAAAATCAAGTATAGATGAGTTGTAATTTAACATAGAAACCCTATGGTAATTTTATAAAAAAATATTATTATCACTCCTCATGGGTCATTAAGATAATCCTCTCAACCTTAAGTGTAAATGTTTGAGTAAAAGTTGGTTTGCTAACTGTATAAACATTTATCACTACAGTAATTTTTCCCACAAATATTACAAGTGAAAATTGGGCTTTGAAATGTACAAGCAGGATTAGGATCATAATTAACTCCAATGGCATCAATCTTTTGAGTTAAAGTGGTTACTTGTGAGGTTAAAGCTCTAATGGCAATGAACTCATACTCACTAGTAGTTCTTCTAGGCGTTGGAGTCTTAATTGACCATTGAGTTTGAGAATTATCTAAAAATGGCCTAACATAGTCTTTAAGGGTGAGAAAAAATCAATTGGATCCGACTTAACCTATCGAAAATGATGAATATGGTTAATTCAGTTTGGCCTAGTTGGTTTTAATTTTAGTAAATTTTTTGGGCTAGTTAAATTCGTTAAGTCAATCAATTTTCAATTCCTAAAATTGATAATCAAACCAACTGAATTAATCGAGCTGCTAATAAGTAAATTTAAATATGTTTATTCCTACCTAGAAACCCTAATCGAAGGTCACTCAACCCTTACTAAGTTTTATGCCCCTTCTTTACCTTTTTTAAAGATTGAGACCTCTCTTTTTACCTTATTTACCTATCTCATTCTTTTGCTTTTCTACCTTTAATTTGATGCTAATAGAAACGCCCCAAAATAACATAAGATTGAAGTTCAAAAAAATTGAAGAGTTGTAATAAGATCTTTTTTTGATGAGATCAATAACACCTACAATAATTGTAAATCCTTAAGCCTTGTTAACCTTCCTCTTTCCTTTATAAAAAAACTATGGTTTATTGATTAGTCCTCTTCGTAAAGTTTTTTAAAAAAAGAATAGCATTTTTAAACATAGCTAAACCTAACTATTATGAAAAAAATCAATGAGCTGTGAGTGCAAAGATTTCAATTTATTTAATGAAAATGATCTTTAGATTTGAACTTTTAATTTTTATTAATGGGCTAGTACCTAAATGAAAGACATTGTTAGAGTGGAGAAATGAAAATAGTTAGTATAGACTTTTTTAATGCTTGTCCAAGATTGAGCACAACCTATCTATTACAATTTATTTAGATTTATTTAATTTAAAATTATTATTAAAAATTAAAATTTTTATACTTTAAATTATTTTTTTGGAATATGTGTATATGAATTGTTGTTGTAGGTCTTTCTAATTGCTTATGTTTCTCTTAGTAGTTTTGGGGCTTTTGTGCAATTTTGTTTCTATGTTTGGGTGAATTGCTATTCTTAAATTGCCTCGGTGAATTTCTATTGAAACTTGGAATATTGATACTTTGTGTCTCTCTTTTGGGTTATTGTTGTTCTAAAATTGATTAGGTGAATTGTTGTACTAAAATGCCATAGTGAGCTATTTTTTATAGTTTACTTGTCTATTTCTCAGGTAGGCTCTTTTAGCTAGTGCTTGAATGTTATACATGTAAGTTCCTAGTTTAATGTATTTGTTTACTTGATTCATGTAAGTTCCTAGTTTAGTGTATTTGTTATCAAGATAATATGACTTCTTTGAACAACAATATGTATCTTAGTTCCTATATTTTAGTGTATTTTTTATCAAGATAATATGACTTCTTTGAACAACAATATGTATCCTAGTTCCTATATTTGCTTCAATTTTACCCTTATTTGATTGTAAAGTATGCTTCAAATGCAATTCATCTTAAACATCCCACTTTCAATTGATATGAATGATTGGGCAACTATTAGGAAGTTTTTTTTTATTTCTTGCAATAATTTTATGATCTCATCATAAAAGTTTGAAGTACTTCTTATGTATGATCTAACATTTTTTTTATGATATATGTGATATTTATTCCATTTTACGAGATTGGAATTTATGTTTATTCTACTTTACGGGATTGGTAGTTAAATCCTAATATTAAGTTGAATTCAATGGCAAAAAGAATGAAGGATAAATATGATAAGTATTGGGGAATATAAAGAAGATGAATATGTTGGTTTATACTACTTTTCTTTTTTATCTTTCAAAAAAGCTTTCTTTTGTGGAATATTGCTTTATGAAAATGTATGCTTTTGATGAAGCTTCATTGATGATTAAGAAAGTACAACAAGTAATAGATGACTTCTATAATGAATATAAAAAAATGTTAGAACCTCAATCTGAGTAAGTTGGTGAAAATAGTCAAGTGAGCCAAATGTCATAGCCCACCAATGATGAAAGTGGAAATGGAATTACAAAAAAGAAACAAAGATTTGAGTCTAAATATAAGGGGTATAAGGTTGTACATGGCAAAGATAAGCATAAGTCAAAATTAGCTAAATATTTGAATGAAGAGCCTGATGATGATGATAGTGATGACTTTGATGTTTTAACTTGGTAGAAACTCAATAACCATTGGTTTTCTACCCTTTCTTATCTAGCTTACGATGTATTAATAAATCTCATATCCACAATTACTTCTATTTTTAACACTAGTGGTCATGTGCTTGATGTATATAAGAGTTCTTAACTCTTAAGATGGTGCAAACCCTTATTTATGCTTAAGATTGGCTACTTGGATCTTTTAATCTTCATTTATTTCAACTTAAAGATGAATTAACTTGGTAGAAACTCAATAACCATAGGTTTTCTATCCTTTCTTATCTAGCTTATGATGTATTAATAAATCTCATATCCACAATTGCTTCTATTTTTAACAGTAGTGGTCATGTGCTTGATGTATATAGGAGTTCTTAACTCTTAAAATGGTGTAATCCCTTATTTATGCTCAAGATTGGCTACTTGGATCTTTCAATCTTGATTTATTTCAACTTGAAGATGATTGGCAGAGCTTGACAAAATGGATTTGGACAATACCATCATTTATTTTTTAAGTATTATTTTTTTATTTTTTTAATTATTTAAACCTTTGGTTATTTTTTGATCATATATTTTTAGATTTTTCAAAGATTGCCTTGGATCCTGTAATTGATTAAGACAAAAGATGTATGGACCATTTGAGATAATTTTATTATTAATTTTATGAATATTTGCATTTAGAAAATATTTAGTTTATTCTTTTACAACTAATTAAGGCATTGATTTGTTTACCATTTTAGGAAAAAAAGAAAAATTTGCACCAAAATTATAGGGTCCACATATGAAGAATGTTTTTACAACTTAGGATACCCCTCAATTAGCTCGTTTTATGTTTTCTACGAACTTTTATGTCCTTAGCTTATTTTATGTTTTTTTATGACCTTTTATGTGCATTTGCCAAATTGGAATGTCCTTTATGTTTTGCACTAAAGCTATGGAGGATCTATTTGTTTAATTTACTTTTTTAAAGTTGGCTTGTGACTATAGACACTTGAAAACTTAATTTTTTTTTTATCATTTTATGTGTTGAAATGACAATTATTATGTATAGTTGGCTTTGTTTGTTAATTCTTATATATGGGAGTAATACTTTTAAGAACTTATTGTTAAATTTTTTATTAAAAAAGTTGATAGGAATATTATTATTTGTTTTTTTCCTATAAAAGGTTATTGAAATTATTAAATTCTTTATTAATTTAATTTTAAAAATACTTGAGTTTAAGTTTTATTTGATTGAATTTGTGACTAAATAATTATTCGAAATAGGAGAAAAAATGATGAAAAGTTCAGTTATTTAACCAAACTGGCTGAATTCAACTAATTTTATAGGTTGGTTATGATTAGTTATTTGAAAATTTTTAGTCGGTTTGGTCACTTGTTGAATGAAAATCAATTAATTCAATTATTGATTTTTCATATCAAATTGATCAATTGCTCACCCCTAATAGTCCTTATGGTTTCCAGCCTCATATGAATAGAACCTCCACATGGAAGAAAAATAGAAAATTAACAAAAAGGAAACAAATATTTGTAAGCAAACAAAGAAATAAAAATGAACCAAACTATAATCAAGCATGCTTGGTGTCAATATTAGCTCTAGAATATGCCTACAGTCCTTGGCAACAGCACCAAAAACTTGATATGAGAAATTACAAGTATATGAATTGCTCAAGTAATAATGTGAAAGTAATCAATCCAAGTATCATTTCTCAAAAGGACTATGGTGGTATCTAGTACCAATTATCGAAATTAGACATCCTACCTATATTTTATTCTATTGATTAACATTAAAATTAAAAGTACAAAATTATAACATAAAGTATTCTAACATGAGATGAACTACTAGAAATTTAAAGAAGTTAAAGCATGAAAAGAATAATAACCAAAATTACTAATTCTACTAGTAATTACTACAAAACCGAAATGAAAACAAATTTAAATGTAACACAAAAGCAACAACTAAAAGTTAAAATGAAGGTACATGAACTTTAAAATTAAAATAAATGTAAATGAAGATGTAAAGTAAAGAACAATGCATTAATTTATAGGCACCAATATTATTATTATTATTATTATTATTATTATTATTATTATTAATTAATTAATTAATTAATTAATTAATCTTAGAAAAGGGAAGAAAAGTAAAAAAAAAAAGGTTTTAACTTTGGCAGCTGAAGTCAAGCTGTCAGAGTGGTTGTTTTTCTCCTTAACACTACCTAACTTGGTGGCATAAATTTTGGTGACCAAAAGTCACCGGACAGGATCCAAATTTTCTACATAAAGATCCCAAAAGATTTGGGATTTGAATCCTATAAGCTCTATAAATAGAGCAAATTTCTACAAAATAGGGGAATAAAGAGAAACAACAGTAGGAAAACCAATGGGTATTGTAAAATAGAAACAAAAAAAAAATGATTACAGTCCTCTTTGAGGAACCAATAATAAACAAAAAAAATTTCAAAAAAAAAAATCCCTGAGAATAAAGTTTTAAATTTAGAAGGTTTGAGATTTTTTTTTTGAAAAATCTGGGTTTCAAAGAGTGTTTAGAAAATAAAAGTGATCAGTTTGAGATTTTTTGAAATTTTTGAAAATTTTTTAGGGTCACTGGATTCGGGAAAACTTTGAATTTTCTAGCGATATTTGGAGTTTTCGGTGATCAGAATCTAGGTTCATTGTCGGAATCTAAGAATTTTTAAAATTTTTAACATCGATTGAAGATTTCGATTATCGGTGCATGGCAGTGATTGGCCAAAATTTGGGTTACCATAGCGGTCAATGAGAAGGGTTGGATTGTTAGAGAAATGCTCTAGGATAGAGAAACAGAAAAAAAAGAAAAAATAAAAAAAAAACAAAACTAAGCCTTTTATAGGCACTTCAAAACGATATCGTTTTAGGCATCTGACCTGCGCCCGACCCGCATAGGATCCACGCATCAACTCGCTCGTCGACCTAACCTGTTTGGTAAGTTTTCCCTTTTTTTTTCTTTTTTCTTTTATTTTATTTTAAGTTATTTTATGTTATTTGTTTATTTATTTTTTCTATTGTCTATTTATTTATTTTGTTGATATTATTATTATTATTATTATTATTATTATTATTATTATTATTATTATTATTATTATTATTTTAGAAATAAATAAATAAAATGAAAAACAAAACTAAAATAAAATATGGACTTAAGAAATATAATATACAAAAAAATTAATAATAATAATAATAACTATTTAAGAAAAATAAAATTTTATTGCAAGCAAAAAGGTTAGTTAAATTTCACCAAAGTATTGGGATAATTTAAAATATAATTTGTGCTAAAAATAATAATAATAAAATTGTAAAAAAAGATAAATAAAAAAATTTGATAAATTATTTAAATTAATCTTTTAAATTTAATTTTTAGAGAAAGTTAAAAGAGTTTAGCTTTATTTAATTATTACAAGAAAAAATAATTTTTTGGATTTCACCATAGAGTTGGAATAATCCAAAATTATTTTTACTAGAACAAAGGTTGATTTAAACAATGTAAAACAATAATAAAGAAATAAAAAAAAATAATAATAGTTGATATTTGGAATAAATTTTTACAAAAATATAAAAAATTGAAAAATTTCGATTTGCTTTAATACAAGTAAAAGATAACAATTTTTTAAATTTTGTCGGTGAGTCGAGATAATTTAAAATTTTTTAAATAATATAATAAAAAATAAAAAACAGTAAACAATAATAAAAAATAATCACAATAAAATTAATTAATTAATTAAATCCCTTAACTATCACAAAAAAATAATTTTATTTAAGATCTTGTCAAGTAGTTAGGATGACTCTAAAACTTGTTTAAAATTTTTAAGATTTCGTCGAAGAGTTATGATAATATTAAAATTTGTTTAATAAAATTTAAGAACCCATCAAAGGGTTGGGATGTTCCTAAAATTATTTTAAAAAATAAATAAAATATTTTATAATAAGATTTTGAGAATTATGTGAATGGTAAAGTTTTCTAAAATATTTTCTAAATAAAGATTTTCTATAAATTTTGCCAAAGCGTTAGAGAATTTATAGAATACGAAATAATTATAATAAAATTAATTTCACAACAAAGAAATATTTTTTAAATAAATTTTAAGAAATTAAATTTAATATAAAAAAGACTGTATTATCAGAATTATAGGACTACATATGTTTAATTGGTACCGTTCTTTGAACAGGCAATGTAAGTGTGCTAATACCTTTCTCACTCGTAACTGTACTAATACCTTTCTCACTCGTAACTGTACTCTCAAATCTAACTCTGATTTCACAGACCTAAATTTCTTTTAATAAATCTTAATTAATTTTAAGATTTTTATTAAAAGATGATATTTTAGGTGGCCAATTACACCTTACAAAATGATTGGTGGCGACTTTGAAAATTTTCACTAAGTCTAGCGATCGAGTCCTTCCAGACGAAAAATCATTATGGCAGCTTAGTGACTTTGTTGGGGACATTTGAGAGTCAAGCCAAAAAATTAAACATGCGTCATCCAAAATTTGATTTTATGGTCTTTTCGATATTTAATTTTAATTTCTTATCTCATTTTAGAATAAAAAAATAAAATTTTTTTTGATAGTTTCATTTAGTTTTGTTATTGTACTTATTTTATATTGGTACTAATTATATTGTTAATTTTATTAATTATTTGTTACGTTCCCTCACACACGTGTACATTTGCATTCATGCACGAGTGCTATATCCAGGCTCCCAAATCTATCCTTTTTTAGAAGGCAATAGAATACCTATGCTTTCATGAGGTTATAATGCATTCACTTAGGCTAGCAAAATACTTTCACTCAAGTTAAACTCTTTCCATTGATAGCCCATTATGAGTAAGGATCAGGAGCCTTACTAGTCTAGAATGAATGATAGTGAGGATCAATTTGGAAACCTTTTTAGCCTGTGTTAATTACCAAACCATGCATATAGTGAACCTTAAGAAATCAACCTTAGATATGGCCTTACCATTTTTGTAAATTGTACCCTAAATTAGGACACATGAAGGAATATTTACTATAATATGATTACTAACTCTATCTTGTTTTACTTTCCTTTTGTTTCATGATCATGTATCATCATAAATACTTGCATATGAGATGTGCTTGTCAATATGCTAATATCAATAAAAAGATGTTTAGTCTTGCTTCGAAAGCACCATTATGATGTTTTTAGTTTTAAAGCTCATCATGTGTGAAGAGACCAATGTGGTGATAACTCTATCATTAAAAAACCAAAGTAGAATGGAAAATTGTCTGAAAGAACCTGAACAAGAAATTTTGCCTGAAGAAATCAAATTAGGACTTCAACAAAATGACATCTCTAAGTTGGTTGAGATCTAGCACTGTGTAACAACTTCTAAGAAGATGGCTTTTGAGGAAAAATATGGTCATATTGCTTCATTCCTTGATTTGTCTATAGAAAATCAGTTGATAAGAGCTTTAGTTCAATTTTGGGACCATGCATACAGATGTTTCATATTCAACAAGATAGATATGACTTGAATGATCAAAAAGTATACTACATTGCTATGGTTGCATCTTTCCAATCCTAATAAAATCTATTGGCAAGGTTAAAAACTTGGATCTCGAAAGAAATTTACCTATATGATGGAAGTCCCTACTCAAAATGTGAACTCATATATCCAAACAAAGGGCAAAAGTGATTACATCCCATGGGGAATTTTAAGTGATTACATCATCAATCACTTAGAGGATGAACAAGGCATAAGAATGATAGCTTTGGCAATTTATGGCTTAATCATTTTTCCAAAGGTCTTGGGGCATATTGAGTTATCAGTAATTGACTTCCTTGAGCAAATGGACAACAAAATCAATCCTATTTCTTCTATACTAGCAGAAACCTTTAGATCATTGAATCGCTATCGAAAAAGAGGAAGACGCTTTATAAGGTATGCACAGTTGCTCTACATTTGGGCAAAAATTCATCTTCAACATCCTGTGGGTAAATTTTGTCCTACTTATAGTAATAAAAGTAGGCCAATTGAAGAATACTACAATATTGAGTGGCCAAAATCAAAGAATAAGGAAAAATGGGTATTGACTTCACAAAATCTCACTAGTACTCAAGTTATATGGAGAGCTTCATGGATGCCACGAGAAGCCATGTTGTACAAGTGTGGTGACAAGCTATGGATTCCAATCTTAGGATCGTGAGGAGATACAAGCTATGCTCTAGCAATGGTTCATCGATAGTTGGGATAAGAGCAATTCATTCTGATGACTCATGGGCTTCAGGAATTAAAATTCTTTTTCGAGGAGCTAGGATTTCTAAAAAAGGTGAAAAAGATTATCAAAGAATGAAAGCAAACCCAAAAAGTAGATCTTGGGGGATATATAGACAAAGCCTCACCTAAATATCTTATATGGAAAAGTCAACGTGTCACAAGCAAAGTTAGTCCCAAAAAAGATAGATCATGCCACCAAGAAAACGTCCACTATAAAAAGATCCTTAAAGACATAAAGATTATAAAACGTAAATTTGAAAAACAAAAAAAACTATAAGAGGTTGAAAAGAAGAGGCTTCGACATGAGATTAATGAATGGAAAGATAAGATTGATTAGAGTGAAGTAAAATCCCAAAGGCTTGAAAGAAAACAAAAAGAGATTTTTGAAAGTTGGCATAGGTCCGTCATTTCAATGACCACAAAGCTTGAAGAATTCAAAAAGAATGCAGAATAACTTTGGTTCAATTTATTGTCTAAGAAAGAAAACCTTAGTCAGTATGTGAAAGAAAAAAAGATACTACAAAGTCTTGTAAAGGACTTGAAATAGCAAATGCACTATTGACGTGAAGCCATTTAAGTTTTGGGAGAGGAACGAGATTAAATTAAACATATAGCATAGTATTGGAAGGAAGAATGTCAGTTGAAAGAATCTTGAACCACTCACCTAGTAGAACAAATAAGAGAAGTCAGTTTCAAAGCAAGAGACATGGCCTAACAAGCTAAACAAGTAAAGGAAAAAGTTTAACCAGGATAACATGGCGAATGCTTGACCAATTTTCTAGATAGTGCTTATGAGCAGGACAAGCATGTAGGATGCTTCCTTTAAAAATTTTAATATTGTAATGAAAGAAGTATTCAGTAAGAATAAAGTGACGTTATGATATGGTGGTTCAAATTCAGACTTAAAATCTGTTACAAATATTGGATAATAGCAAGCACATCATTTGAATTCATGCATTATATGTGTGTTCCATTTAAAAAATGCATCATGACTAAAAAAAAAGGCCTCAAAATAACAAGTCTCAAAGAATTTCCCTTAAATCAATCAGGTGCAATGATAGTTAGGCTATCAGAAAACATAGATCAGACCACTCGTCATCGTTACAACACTCACTCACAAGTTAAAATCATGAAAAGTGAGCAAGCATCTAGAATAGAAAGGATGGGAAAAACTTAAATTGATATAAAAGAGTAAATGATTGGGTTTCAACAAGAGTTGATAAAATAAATGACAAGATCTCAAGAAAAAACTTGAAAAGAAATGGCTATAATGATGGACATGATAAGGAAAATGACCAAAGAAAAAATGGTAGCTGAAGAAATGACTATTGAGAAAGAGCCTCAAGCCCAAG
Organism: Durio zibethinus; assembly: GCF_047325235.1. Taxonomy (NCBI): domain Eukaryota; kingdom Viridiplantae; phylum Streptophyta; class Magnoliopsida; order Malvales; family Malvaceae; genus Durio; species Durio zibethinus. The sequence goes on along the minus strand of NC_143188.1, from coordinate 6,371,489 downwards.
AAAATACTAGTGATAGAGAAGATCCATTGTATCCATTAGGGTTTACCCCTCCCTATGCTCAAACTTTTCATCAAGTGCATCCACAAATGACACAGCCTAAAAGGCAACCACATGCTCAGTTTAATTTATCTCATTTCATGGTTCAACCACGTAGTCAAGGACATGTTGGTCTAAACATTAGGGCAAGTCATGCTAAGCCTATTATGATCCTAGATTTAGATGATCCAAGAAAGATACATTTGAACGGTCTGAGAATATAAAGACACAGTAGAAGATAGATCTCTTAGAAGAAAGGCTACAAACTATTAAAGGTGTAAATATTTTTGGCATAATTAATGCCAGTGAATTAGTTTGGTTCCAAATTTGATAATCCCACCAAAGTTTAAAGTAACAAAATTTGAAAAATATGACGGAACAAAATGCTCTTAGGCATATATCATTATGTTCTGTCAAAAAATGACTAGGCATACAAATAATGATAAGTTGCTTATCCATTGTTTTTAGAATAGTCTTATCAAATCAACTACCAAATGGTATATTCAATTAGATAATAGTCGTATTTATTCATGGAAAGATCTAGCCAGAGAATTTATCACTTAATACAAGCATGTCACAGACATGGTTCTAGATAAACTGTAATTGCAAAACATGAAAAAAAAAAGCTAACAAAAATTTTAAAGAATATGCCTAGAGATGGCGAGATGTTGTCACTCAAGTTCAACCTTCTCTCATTGAGAAATAAACAACTATTTTGTTCATCAATACTCTTCAAGCCCCATACTATGATAAGCTCATTGGTCATGCTATGAAAAACTTTGTTGATATAGTTATTACGAGTGAGATAATAGAAAATGCCATTAAAAATGAAAAAATCAATAAAGGTGATGTTTCTAGATAAAAAAAATGAGGATCATCCAAGAAGAAAAAAATAGATATGTAAGTTGTAACCATTGAAAAACCAAAACCAAGACCTTTTATCCCATACCACCCATATTCCTTATACCAACGTTCTTACCCAACCGTTTCTAACATTTCTCAAAACTCACACCATTACTAACCAGTGCAAACCCAAACACCTACTTTTCAAGCTAATGTTTATCCTTGAACACCTTCACCATGACCTTTCCCTTAGTTAAACACCATAGAAATTGATTGAAGGGAACTTCGAAATAATAGGGAGTAACAACGATTTGATCCATTTCCTATAACTTATATAGAATTGTTCCCTTATTTATTCTAGAAACATTTGGTGGCCCGACAACTTATAAAGCCTTTAAAACTTCCATATCTGAAGTGGTATGATCCTGAACCTTCTTATGACTATCATTATGGAATTTAGGGCCACTCTTTGGAAAATTGTATAGCTTTCAAATGTAAGATACAAAGTTTGATTGATAACAAAATTTTAAATTTCACAACCAAGGCCGGGCTAATTGTAGAGGCCAATTCGTTACCTAATCAAGGTGGAAGATTAATAAATGCTTTAAGTAATGAGATAACTCAAAATATTAAAGAGAAGTAAGCGAGATTAGAACCCTTATGGATAAAATATTTGCTGCCCTTGTGAAAGCTAATATGATTCATCCAATACCTAAAAACTCAGATAATTAAAATTTCACATATAATTCTAATCACATTTGTGAATTCCACATGGGATGGTTATTCATTCGCTTTAAGATTGTGAAACATTTTGATAGGAATTATAAAGGATGATGGATTCTTTCGTGTTTAAATTTTATGAAAAACATGAAAAAAGTTTAATAAATGTTGTGAATTGAGACTTATCCAAAAGCAGGCCTTATCAAATGAATTTTGTGCCTGTTACCATCTTCTATGAAGAAAAATTAAGTGTTAAGGTTAATAAACTAGTTCATATGAATTTTGAGCCTGTCATGATCTTTTATGATGAAAAATTAAGTGCTAAAATTGATAAATAAATTTGTACAACTATGCCAAAGGTGACAATTGAGGTTCCTAGCCCTTTTTCATACAAATTAGATAAGGCAGTCCCTTAAAAATATGATTTTAATATCATATCACAATGTTTGGATAATGGTTTTCTTCAGTATAGCTCATGTGATACAAGCACAGCAAATATAACTAGCATAGGGGGCATAACTTGAAGTGGGTGGTGCTATACCCCAAAAGCACTTAAGAGAGCACGAAAAAAAAAGTAAAAGAAGGAGAAACGAGCTTAGAAAAAGAACATAAATCACCCAACATTCAAGAGACTCACCCAGCCCCAATTTCAGGCTGAAAATGTAAGAATTTGATTGCAGAAAAAGAGGTTTATGAGTTCTTGAAACTTATTAAGCATAGTGAATATAATGTGGTAGAGAAATTAAATCACTTACCAACTCAAAATTTTATGCTCTCGTTGTTGTTAAATTCTGAACCTCATAGAAATACTTGTTTAAAATACTCAACAAGGCATATGTAACTCAGAATATATTTATGGGGAAACTTGATCACATAGTGGGAAATATCATAGTAAGAAATTTCATATTATTTAGCGATGATGAAATTCCACATAGTGGTAAAGGTGATGCTAAGGCCTTGCATATCTCCATAAGATACAAGGATCATACACTGGTAAATATACTCATTAATAATAGATCTTCTTTGAATGTCATGCCTATGACTACACTATTTAGATTACTAGTTGACGTGTCTTACATGAAGATGAGTCATATGATAGTAAGAACTTTTGACAAGACTCATCATGAAGTGATAGGCGATATTGAGCTACCAATCCAAATTGGACCATGTATTTTTGATATAGTCTTCCAAGTCATGGATATCACTCCTTCCTATGGCTATCTTTTAGAAAGATCATGGATCACATGGCAAGAGCTATTCCTTCCACTCTACATCAGAAGGTGAAATTCATAGTTGATAAAAAAGTGGTCATTATTGCTATAAAGATGATCTATTGGTGACTAAACCCTCTACTGCATTATATGTTAAAGTAGTTGAGGAAGCCTAGAATGTTCTTTCAAATCTTTTAAATTTGTTAATGCAATCTATGTGGGTGAAAGATCAAAAGTGCCTTTTCTATGTCTATCCAAAACTTCTAAGATGGCTCTTAAAGAATTGGTAGGAAAAGGACAACAAGTATGGGCTAACTTGTAGGGGATGCAACGACCGTGGATGATGCCTAAGAAAGATGATCAATTTGGTTTGGGGTACAAGCCAACTTGAAAAGAAAAAATGAAGTTCATGAAGGAAAAAAAAAAGAAAAAAGGTTGGCTCATTTTCTAGGGCAAGAGGTAGAAACTGAAGGCCTATCTTTTCCTTTCTTCTACAAAACTTTCATCTCAGTTGGCTATATCTATCTAGATGTAGTAAGAAACATAGAAAAGGGTTTTATATCATCGTTGAAAGATATCTTCGTTGAATTTTCAATATAAATGATGGGTGAAGAAAAAGAAAATGAAAATGCAAGTTATCCATGGATGTATTTTACTTCTCCTGGTGTAAAACTGAAGAATTGGCATGTTGAGGACCTACCTGTTGTTTTTAAATTTTCTCCAAAGTAATGTGTTGAACCTAATCTAAATTATTTTTTTTTAAAAGCATTAAATGTCTTATGTGTGTTTGTTTCCTCATTTCAATTGAATAAATGACAAGCGTAGCACATTTGTCAATTTTTTTTGCCTCTTTCATTTCAATTCCTTGTATTACTATACATCCCTTTACATTTTATCCATTTCATTTATTTTTAGGTATCTAAACAATGAATGTGAAGATCATTATGACAATATTTCAAGATTTGATTTTGAAAATTATGTTTCTATTAGTGAACTCGATGATTAAGAGAATGTAGAAGACCATGCAATATCTCCAAAATTATTGAGATTAATAGAACAAGAAAAGAAACAAATCATGTCTCATCAAGAAGCCATTGAAGTTGTTAATTTAAAGGATAGAAAAACTAAAAAGGAGGTTAAGATTGGTACTTTAATGTCATCATCAATAAAGTAGGAGCTGATAAAGTTACTACGTAAATATGTAAATGTATCTGTTTGGTTGTATCATGATATGCCAAGGCTAGATACTAAAATTATGGTGCATAAGCTACCTCTGAAGCTTGAGTGCAAATAAATTAAACAGAATCTAAGAAGGATGAAACCTAAAATGTTGTTGAAAATAAAGAAAGAAGTGAAAAAGTAATTTGATGTGAGATTCTTAGAAGAGGTGAAATATCTCGAATGGGTGGTGAATATAGTCCTGATACCCAAAAAAGATGACAAAATGAGAATGTGTGATGATTATTAAGATCTGAATAGAGTAAGTCTAAAAGATAATTTTTCATTGCCTCACATTGATACTTTAGTGGGCAATACTGCTAGGCACTCTATGTTTTCATTCATGGATAGATTTTCAGGCTACAATCAAATTAATATGGCACAAGAAGATATGAAAAAGACTATTTTTATGGCATTATGGGGAACATTTTGCTATAAAGTCATGCCTTTTGGTTTGAAAAATGCTGGGGCAACTTATCAAAGAGCCATGGTGACTCTATTCCACGATATGATGCATAAAAAGATAGAGATGTATGTGGATGACATGATTGCCAAATCTCATAAGAAGAAAATCATGTGACTAATCTCAAAAAGTTATTTAAGAGATTAAAAAAGTTTTAGCTCAAGCTTAATCTAGTTAAATGCACTTTTGGTGGAATTTTAAAAAAATTACTAGGATTTATTGTTAGTAAAAGAGGAATAGAGGTGGATATAAATAAGATACACACCATCTAAGAGCTACCACCTTTGCACATGTAAAAATAAGTAAGAGGATTTTTGGGGAGATTAAATTATATTGTTTCTTTCATTTCCTAACTTATAGCCAAATGTGATCCCATATTCAAGATTCTTTGAAAGCATAAGTTAGGAGAATGGGATGAAGATTGTCAAATGGCATTTGAAAATGTTAAAGAATACTTATCAAACCCACCAATATTAATGCCACCTATCCTTGGAATACCTTTTATCTTATATTTGATAGTGCATGAATAATCAATGTGGCCACATAATGAAACAGGAAAGAAAGAACAAGCCACTTATTACTTGAGCAAAAAGTTTATTGATTACGAGTCCAAGTATTCATCATTGGAAAAGATGTGTTATGCACTAGCTTGGACGGCTCATCAGCTCATACAATACATGTTATATCATACCACTTGGCTAATTACAAAACTAAATCCAATCAAGTACATCTTTGAAAAGCCTTTATTATTGGGAAGAATAGCAAGATGACAAGTGTTACTTTCTAAATACAACATTGTATATGTGTCCCAAAAGGTAATCAAAGGAAGTGCTATTGCTAAATTTCTAACAAAACACACTTACAAAGATTCTGTGCCTATGAGATTCAATTTCTCAAATGAAGACTTAATGTTTGTATTGCACATAGATAAAGAAAAACATAATGAAGATATATGAAAGATGTATTTTGATGGCGTATCAAATGCTTTGAGGTATGATATAGGAGTAGTTTTGATATCTCCAAAAAGAGGTTACTACCCAATCACTTGATATCTCCAAAAGGAGATTACTACCCAATCATAGTAAAACTAAGTTTTGATTGCACCAATAATGTGGTAGAATATGAAGCATGTGTTATGGGTATTTAAGCTGCTCTTGAAAGGAATGCCCATACATTAAAAGTTTATAGAGACTCCGCCTTAGTCATATACCAATTGTGAGAAAAGTGAGAAACCGAGATTCAAAATTAGTTCTATACCAAAAGTATATATCAAAATTGATTAAAAAATTTAAAAATATTTGGTTTCATTTTTTACCTCAAGAAGAGAGTTAAATGGTTAATGCTTTGGCTACATTGGCAGCAATGTTCAAGTTAAATGAAAATGCTGAAATCTAACCCATCAAATTGAGCTTGCAAGAGAAATTAGCTCACTGTTCAAATGTTGAAGAAGAAGTTGATGAAAAACCATGGTATTTTGACATATTACAATAAGTTAAGTATCAGTAGTACCCAGAACACATATCAGAGAATGATAAGAGAACTTTAAGAACATTGGTAATGGGTTTCTTTCTAGATAGAGAAATTTTATATTAGAAAGTCTAAATGAAACACTATTGAGATGTGTAAATGCTATTAAAGCTAAAAAGTTGCTAGAAGAAATCCATATAGGTGTTTGTGGAACTCATGTAAATGGCTACATGATGACTAAGCAAATTATGAGATCAAGATAATATTGGTTGACAATAGAAACAAATTACATCGACTATGCTAAAAAATGCCACAAATGTCAAATTTATAAAATGCAAGTTCCTCCAATGTCCTTACATGTTATGTCAACACCTTGGCCTTTCTATATGTGGGGAATGGATGTGATAGGACCTATTACACCAAAAGCTTTAAATGGGCATTGATTCATCTTAGTGGTAATCGACTATTTTATAAAGTAGGTAAAAACAGGCTTATATGCTAATGTAATAAGAATGGTGGTTAGCAAATTCATCAAGAAAGAGATCACATGTCAATATGGCTTTCTAAAAAGTACCATTTTAGATAATGCTCTTAATTTGAATAATAAAATGATGATTGAGGTGTAAGTTCAGTTCAAAATCAAACACCATAAATTAGCGCCTTATCATCTAAAGATGATTAGAACAGCCAAAGCAGCCAATAAGAACATAAAGAAAATTGTTGAAAAGATGATAGATGTGTATAAAGATTACCATGAAAAGCTACCATTTGCATCATATGCTTATCAAACTTCGATTCGCACATCTACAAGAGCTATACCTTTTTCATTAGTATATAGGATTGAGGTAGTGTTACCCATTAAAGTTAAAATTCATTCCTTATGTGTTCTCATAAAAATTAAGTAGGAAGAAGCTGAGTGGGTTTGAGCTTGATATGAACAATTAAATCTCATTGAAGAAAAAAGACTAGTAGCACTTTGCTATGGTCAACTATATCAAAAAAGAATGATGCAAGCTAATGACAAGAAAGTTCATCCACAACAATTTTGAGAGGGAAAATTAGTATTGAAGAAGATTTTTCCTAACCAATAGGATCCTAAAAAAAAATGAACTCCTAATTGAAAAGGCCCATATGTGATAAAGAAAGCCTTTTCTGGTAGGGCACTGATCTTAGCAAGAATAGATGGAGATGATCTGCCAAATCCTATCAATGTTGATGTAGTAAAAAAGCATTATGTTTAAAAAAAAAGATGAAAAAGAAAAATGAACTAAAAGATATTTGAGTTGAAAACCTGAAAGGGTGACTTAGATAAAAAAAAAAGGTAGTGAATAGAGTAGACTAATTCTCAATATGTGCTAAAAGATCTCATTGGTTTAGGCTAGCTTAGTCTATTGCAGTTTTGGAAAGTCAAGGGCACCAATCAATAATTTTTTATAAAAGAATCCATAATGAATTAGCTCATGATGATCTGAATGTTCATTATGTGATTATTTGTTTCTCTTGTTATATCATTTAGGATAAAGCATGAAACACTTTTCTCTTTTACTAAAATAAAATACCTCTTTGTTTATCTTTCTTTTGTTGTTCTCATTAAAAAAAGAAATGTGCAATGTGTTATAATTGTCATGAAATTCAAAAAATGATAAGGAACAACAATGATCATGAAAGACACACACCTTATTTTAAAGGAGATTTAAAAATAACAAAGGTCGATGAAAAGGAAGGCCTATAAGTTATGAAAGTGGTTAATATTGAACTTGAGAAATGTGAAAAGAAATCTTTTTATTAATTAGTTGCTAGAATGCATGAGAATTAAGAGAAGAAGAAAAGAAACAAATTTTGAAAAATTTTGAGGATTAAAAGAAAATGAAAGAAAAAAAAAGAAGATGGTCTATTCATTTGCATAATAAGTGCATTTGCATCATGATCATTATTCATTGCATGGCATTGCAAAAACATGAAAAAGTCATTCACGCACGCATGTGATACAATAGATATATGGGTTTAGGACAATCCAATAGCAATAAAAGAAAAAGTCAAAAGCAAGAAAGATGTGAACCCTCTATTTAGAGAAATCTTTCAAATACCATTGCCACTTAGATTTTTAAATTTAAAGTTTCATTGCCTTTGGTCAAAATAGCCATTTAAAGTTTCATAGCCTCTGGTCAGATGAGCTTATTTAATTTTAAGAGCCTTTAGTTAGAGGACTTTATCAAAATTAGGCATAATTTGCAAGACCAAAAGGCATAATCTATAAGTCTTCTTAGATTTTTTTAATTTAAAGTTTGTTGTCTTTGGTTAAAAAAGTAATTTAAAGTTAGTTAAAAGAACCTTTTAACATATAAAGTTTGTTGCCTTTAGTTAGGGGAGCCTTTTAACATTTAAAGTTTGTTGCTTTTGGTTAAATGAGCCATTTAAAGTTCGTTGCCTCGGTGAGAAGAGCTATTTGAATTTAAAGTTCATTGCCTCTAGTGAGAGGAGCTTTTTAACATTTAAAGTTTGTTGCCACTGGTTAGAAGAGCCTTTTAAATTTAAAGTTTGTTGTCTTTGGTTAGAGGAGCCTTTTGAATTTAAAGTTTCATTGCCTTTGGTTAGAGGAGCCTTTTGAATTTAGAGTTTCATTGCCTTTGGTTAGAGGAGCCTTTTGAATTTAGAGTTTCATTGCCTTTGGTTAGAGGAGCCTTCTGAATTTAAATTTCATTACCTCTGGTCAGAACAGCCTTTTAAATTTAAAGTTTCATAGCTTTTATTTAGAGGAGCCTTTCAAATTTTCTTATAAAAAATAAAAAAACTTTTATATTCAACATTTTGTTTTTTGAATGTGTTTAGCCAAACAAAATTGGTGTCTTTTTGTCTTTGCTCATTCCTGATTCTAAAAAATAAGTAAAGAGGGACAGCTGTAGATACCAATTTTATCCTATTTTAAAATAAATATAATGTTGTTTATATTACTATTAATATTAATTAATTAATTAATCTAAAAAAAAGAGAAGAAAAAGTAAAAAACAATGGTTTCAACTTTGGTAGCTGAAATCAAGCTGCCAGAATGGTTTGTTTTTCTCCTTGACACTGCTTAACTTGGCAGCATGAAATTCAGTGATGAAAAGTCATTAGATAGGACCCAAATTTTTCATATAAAGATCCCAAGAGATCTGGGATTACTTTATAAATTGAGTAAAATTTTGCAAAATAGAGGAACCGAGAGAAACAATAGGGGGAAACTTAGGGGTTCTGCAAAACAAAAACAAAAAAAAATGATCACAATCTTTTTTGAGAAACTAGTAGCAAACAAAAAAATTTCAAAAAATATCCTTGAGAATAAAGTTTTCGATTTATGAGGTTTGAGAATTTTTTTTTTTGCAAAATCTGGGTTTCAAAAAGTGTTTAGAAAACAAAAGGGATCGGTTTGGGATTTTTTGAAAATTTTTTAAAATTGTTTGGGGTCACTGGATTCTAGAAAACTTTGAATTTTTACACGATATTTAAAGTTTTCGGTGGTCAAAATCTGGGTTTATCGTCAGAATCTAGGAATTTTTTAATTTTCCAGCCTCGGTTAAAGATTCCAGCCATTAGTGCATGGTGACGATCGGTTGAAATCTAGGCTACCATGGCGACCAGTGAGAAGGGCTGGGTTTTTAGAGAGAAAGGCTTTGGGGTAGAAAGATAGAGGTGAAATAAAAAATTAGAAAAAAAAACAAAAACAGGCCTTTTATAGGTGCTTCAAAATGAAGTCATTTTAGGCGTTTGACCCGCACCAAACCTGCATAGGATCCGTGCGTCAACCCGCTGGCCGACTCGACCTGTTTAGCAAGTTTTTCTTTTTTTTTTCTTTTTTGTTTTATTTTTAAGTTATTTGATGTTATTTGTTTATTTTTTTTTTTCTGTTGTCTATTTATTTATTTTGTTGATATTATTATTATTGTTGTTGTTGTTGTTGTTATTGTTGTTTTAGAAATAAATAAATAAAATGTGGACTTAAGAAACATAATATAAAAAAATTAATAATAATAAAAATAACTATTTAAGAAAAATAAAACTTTATTGCAAGCAAAAAGGTTATTTAAATTTCACCAAAGTGTTAGGATAATTTAAAATATAATTTTTGCTAAAAATAATAAAAAAAGATAAATAAAATAAAAATGATAAATTATTTAAATTAATCTTTTAAATGTAATTTTTAGAGAAAGCTAAAAGAGTTTAGTTTTCTTTAATTATTGCAAGTAAAAATAATTTTTCGGATTTCACCATTGAGTTGGGATAATCCAAAATTATTTTTACTAGAATAAAAGTAATTTTAAACAATGTAAAACAATAAATACTAATAATAGTAATAATAATAATAATTGATATTTTGAATAATTTTTTTAAGAAAATGTAGAAAATTGAAAGAGTTCGATTTTTTTTATACAAGTAAAAAATTAATATTTTTTAGATTTCGTTGGTAAGTCGAGATAATCTAAATTTTTTTAAATAATATAATAAAAAAAATAATAAACAATAATAAAAAATAATCACAATAAAAATTAATTAATTAATTAAAATTTTTAATCATCACAAAAAAATAATTTCATTTAGGATCTAGTCAGAAAGTTGAAATGATCCTAAAACTTGTTTAAAATTTTTAGGATTTTGCCGAAAAGTTGGGATAATCTTAAAATTTATTTAATAAATTTTGAGAACTCACTAAAGAGTTGGGATATTCCTAAAATTATTTTAATAAATAAATAAAATATCTTATGATGAGATTTCGAGAATTTTATGAATGGTAAATTTTTTCGAAATATTTTCTAAATAAAGATTTTCTATAAATTCCGCCAAAGTGTTGGAGAATTTATAGAATACGGAATAATAATAATAATATTAATTTCACAACAAAGAAATATTTTTTAAATAAATTTTAGGAAATTAAATGTAAGTATAAAAAAGATCGCATTATCAGAATTATAGGATTACACATGTTTAATTGGTACCATTCTTTGAACGAGTGACGTGAGGGTGCTAATATCTTCCTCACTCATAACTGTACTCCCGGACCTTTCCCTAATTTCACAGACCTAAACCTTTTTTAGTAAGTCTTAATTAATTTTAAGATTTTTATTAAAATATGATATTTTGGGTGGTCAATCACACCCTACAAAAATATTGGCAGCAACTTTAAAAATTTTTACTAAGTCTAGCAATCGAGTCTTCCTGGATGAAAAATCGTTATAACAAAATTAACAAAAATAACAGCTAGCAAGAATTTAAATGCTTGAATGCTTAATTGAATTGAAAGCAAAACATGAACATCAAACTTAGGAAATCAATTAAAAAACAAGTTGGATTCAAGTTAGATATTACCTCATAAGTATTGTCACTACCTAGAAGTAACACCAACCATCCTCAATTAGCATAAAAAACACTTGAACTTTAAAGAAAATCAAAGCAACTGAACAGTAAAACAACAAAACAAAAATTTAGAACTAGTTCAATAACTTTTAGATCGAGCTCTCATTCATGGAATTTTGCTCTCAATTTTATGTAAAAATAGCTAACTCATGGTTGAACATGTATTGAAATGCTTAAAGCTAATTAAAATCAAATTGCAATTGAAAATCGACAAGAATAGAAGTTAAACTAAATCTAAAAATTTTGGAAATAACATTGAAATAATGGATTTCCTCAAGCTCATATCAAGTATTTCAATCTCCAAATTCCTTGTGAAGTTAGATAACAAATAATTGAACATGTAAACAAATGCTTGAAGTAAATTGAAAAGAAATTACAAATGTAATTTAATGAAGATGTACACAAACAAAAATTTGAAAAATAGAAAATAAAATTAACTAAATTAAAATTAGAAGTTTAAAATGTAAAGGTTTTGCTTAAAAATATTGCAACTATGACTAACTAACAACTAAATGCACGAAAATAAAAGCTTCAAGGAAAGTAAATTGCCAAACAAATGAAAGAAAATTTAAGAAAATGTAGCCAAATAGACACTACCACATGAAGAAGAGACAGAGCTACTTGGTAGCTGAGAAAATAACAGAAACTACTCTAATCCTACTTCTAAGCTCTTCTCTCCAAATTCTCAATAACTTGAGCTATTTATAGGCAATTGTGATGTCACTTAAGCCAACAGAAGTCCTCATTTTGTCCATATAGGCAGCTAACTTAGCTAAAATAATTTGAGAAGTAAAAATACATAAATAGTCTTTGCTGCCTTGCCACAATTTCTCCTTTGTTTCACAAGATAAATTAGCTAAATTTTATAGTAATCCATGGCTTTGTAAGTTAGCATCATCTTAACACTTTTTGTATGTATTAACTTCTATACTATTAATTTTCTAGAGAATAGAGAGCCATAAAAGTGTCCAGGTTACTCCTTTCTTTTTTCTTTTTGTTTTTTTTTATGTTTTAGATTTTTTCTAGAGAATGAAGAGCCATAAGACTTGAACCTTTCCAAGATTTTTCAAGCTTTACGAAAATTTTATGGTTTTTGAATAAATTGATTCTTAGGTTGATACAAAACAAGTAGCAAAAATTAATGAAAAAAGTCAAAGGTTAACCTAAAAGTCAATTTAGTCAAATTTGCCAAACTTAGTTGAATTTGGTCAAAATTAGGTCATTTTTGGGATAATAGAACTAAGTCATTAGAATGATTTTAAAGTAAATTTTGAGTTTTGAGCAAAATGGGTGTTTTGATGGGCTTAGGTCTAAGTTTGTCAAAATTGGTTAAAATTATTTATCTAGCCAAGTTTTGTTAAAGCTTGATGTTTAGAAAGAAAATTCTTGGAAAAATAGAAGTTGAGTTGAAATGACAAAAATGCCCTTTAATCAAACTTAGTCAAACCTAGGTCAAACATTTGGAATTTATGATTGACTACAACTATTGAGGCTTATTAGTAATAAATTTATGATTTGGACTTCTAAAAATCATAGTAGATTTCAAAAAAAGTGAAATTACAAAAATACTGTTAGTTGAATTTTTGTAATTTGGCCCTTTTTAGGTCGGTTTTCTATGTAAAACTCCAAATCATGTTTAAGCATCATTTGATGAATTTTGATGCATTAAAAATCCTAATCAAACCTTAAAGGGTGAAATTACTAAAATGCCTTTTAAGGACATTTTCATAATTTGGCCCTTTTGGAGTTAGTTTTTCATGAAAAACTCCATATCATAATTAAATACTTTTTAATGAATTTTGGTGCATTAAAATCATGAAAATAAATATTGAATCATAAGATTTAGGAAAATCATGAAAAAAGCTTAAAAAGACTAATAGGGTTAAATTGTCTTTTCTCACTAGGATAGCACCAAGTTGTGTACTATAATTTTTTAAAACCATTAGATTTAAAGGTACAATGATCGTATAGCCTATATTACTAGCCTTAGGCACCAAGTTTGAAGAAAAAGACAAAATAATTACTACTCTTGGATGCATTTTAATCCAATGGTTGAGAGGGGTGCTTTGGCTCTTTAAATTGATGTGGATGAGGCTGTAGAGCCTCTATGTTTCCAACAACCAAAAATCCACTATTAAAAAATCTCTTGAAAAAAATCTCCCTTGAGAAAGAAAGCTTTTTGGTAGTTTTTTCCACCCTTTTTATGTATTTTTCATCTCCATTCCATGTAGTTCTTAGTTTTTCTCCATGTAGTTCTTTCATTCCAAAAGCCTTTTCCCACTTTCAATGATTTACATGCTTTGATTTATGATTTAGATGTGCTTTTGATGATTTGGTCTTGTGATTATCTTATTTTCATGGTTTGATTATATGTTTATTTAGTTTTCTTATGTAAAAATGTTAGATTATTGATTTTTGTTTCGTTAGTCTTCCAAGTGTTTGATAAAAATTCTATTTTGAATAAATGATAGCTTTTTAATTGCTTGATATGTGCTTGATATGTGTTAGCTTTTGGATTTGATTTTCAATGCTTATAATGTTTGGTAAGTGTTTGAATAAATTTACAAAGTTAGAAATTTTGTGTTCATGGTGTATTAAAATTGTTTGGATAAATAAAAATATAAGTTTTCAATAGCATTTCAAGTGTTTGATAAAATGGCTATATGGCATTTTTAGTGTTTGATCCTTTACTCATACCATGCTTCATGCATCAAGCATTTGTCATACCTTACTTATCAATTAAAACCTTAATTAGAGAATAAAATTATAGTTTTTTGGCTTGCTTCAAAAGTCTGATTAAATATTAAGGAATTTTGAAGAAATTCATAGAAATCATGGAAACCTTAAAAAAAACCCTAAACTAAAACCCTAAACCCTAAATCAAAACCTTAAAAATACGCTAAATCCTAACCCTAAACTAAAACTCTAACCCAAAACTAAAATCCTAAAGCTGCTAAAACCAATCCTAAACCCAAACCCTAAAAACTTTAGTCATTATTCCTCAATTGAAACCCTAAAATATCCTAAACCCTAAATCTATACCCTAAATGTAGCCTAAATCCTAAATCTTAAACCCAAACCTAAACATTAACCTAAACCCAAAACTAAATGCTAAGCCTTAAGCTTTAAACCCTAACCTTAACCCTAAACTAAACCCTAAACATAACCCTAAACCCTAAACCTAAACCTAAACCCTAAACCAAACCTTAAACCTAGCCCAAACCTTAAATTAAACCCTTAACCTAATCATAAAACCTTGAACCCATTTCAATGGTGAAAGCCTTCCTAGAATTTAAATAAGTTGAATGAAAATCTCATGTTCTTGAATGCCCACATAGAGACTGGGGTATTTAGGAAATTTTATTTCATTAAAGTTTTTCATATGATTCCCTCTAAAAAAATAATAATAAGTTCAAACAAGAGAAAAGCAATAAAAAAAAGATCTTTAGTATAAATAGTCATATCTAAACTCTGTCTAAAAGTTGAAGAGTCTTGGTGGCCTCTTTATATTTAAAAACTCGATTTCAAAATCTCATATCATCATCATACATGATATCCATTTGCATATTTTCATATTGTTGTCTACATTCTCCCATGCATTTATCCTTTAATCATTATTGTTTCATTATTAATTGTAGTATCATTGTGTTTTTTTTTTTTTTCTGCATAAAATGTTTTTTTCATGAAAAATGTTATTAAAAAAATGTGGATTTTGAAATAAAACTAAAATAACATTCTAAGAAAAATAATTTTTAATACTTCGCTTAAAGGTTAGAGAGTCACAAGCAATTATTATTTACAAATAATGTTATTTTTTTTTTAAAAGAATGTCATGGTAGATTTTAGGTAAAAAGAGTTATATTTAAATTTTGCTTAGATGTTAAAGAATTTTAAGATAATTCTTTAACATAAAGATTTTCACAATATTCCTAAATAGGATTTTCTTCTTATCATTTAAATTAAACTTTTTTTTTTCAAAAAAGTAAAGGGAATAATCATCAAATTTCAAATTAAAACCATTTTTATCAACACTAAAAAGATAACTCATAATTAATTAGTATCGTTTTTAAACAAGTATTTTAAGGTGCTAATCCTTCCTCATACGTAATCATATTCTAAAACCTAGCTTTGTTTTCAAAGATAAAAAAAATCTTTTTGATAAACCTTCAATTCATTTTTTGACTTTAGTAAAAAAATAAACATTTTAAGTAACTAATCACACATAACAAAAAAATATTGGTGGCAACTCAATGTTTTTAATTTTTAAAATTTTATGTCCTGTGATCGGGTTCATAGATTTGCATATTGCAACATCCCTCTAATTAATTGATTAATAGTTGATACATGTCCAATTTTATTATAATATTCCTCTTTTCATAATTAGCTAAAATTATTATAATGCTTTTCTATTATAATTATGGAAATAACCCTCCTAACATAATTTGTCCAAATTATTATAATGCCCATCCAACCATAATTACTAAAATACCCTCCTACTATGATTTGTCACAATTACAATAATGCCCATTCTACCATAATGACAAGAATGACCCGCTTACCATAATTGATCAAAATTATTATAACATCCTTATTAAATTACATATTAAATTTTAACAAGATATAAAATTAATTACATATGAAATTACTAAAATACCCATTCATTACTTCATAAAAATTTGACATAAGACATTTTAAATTAATTACATAAGACTTAACTACAAATTAAATTACCATAAATCTATAAATATATTGAACGTAATCTCCTATGGAAATTACTATAAACATATATCTATTATTCTAACATAAATAATAAATATATTTTTTATAAAAAATAATAATAAATATATTAGAAATAAAATTTGACAAATTATTAGCCCAGCATGGCGAGGGTAAAAATCTAGTTAACATAAAGCCTACACTTTTTGTTGTTCTTTCCATGTAAATTATTCACATCAATCTCTGTAAATTACTCAATACAAATAGCTTTTTTTTTTTCTATGATTTACAATTTAATTGCTAGCTAACGTGTAACACATGCTACATACTAGTATATATATACATAAAGAAGTATGGATTAGTTTAACTGCTGATTTATATGTGAATAAAGTACTAAATTTTTTATTCTAAATTATGGTTGTTTATGTAATTATATCATTACTAAAATAACTTCTTAAAAATTTATAATTAATAAGTTATTTGTCTGGTTGAGTTAATATATACTAAAATAAATATATTCATTTAGTTCATTAATTCATAAATTTTACTTTTGAAAAGATTTAAATTTCTTTTATTCAATAAAATTATCAATATCAAGTTTTCAATAAAAAATTTATAAATTTAATATCTTCAACTTTCAGTATAAAAATCTTTATCCTATATATACCGTAACATCGCGTCGCAAGTTCATGAATATTGTAAATCCTAAAAGAAAGACATATTTGAATGAGCGATAAAGAAGTAGGTAAAATCTTTATTCATCCAAGTAAAAAAAAGTCAAATTTTAATACTATTGTGCGCTGTTTCATAAAGATATATAGCTTTGATCATAAAAGTTACTTGTCTGCATATATTATACTGTTGATATTTTTCATCTTTAAATATAGTACCAACTGTCTATATTATCTCTTTTTCAGATAAAGAAAAATGACATAAATGTGAGCAAAAAGCCAGCCACCAGAGTTGGAAATCATGCATAAATATAATCCCAAAAACCAAGGTCATTTTCTGATATGATATAAGCTGCAGGGATCAATGGCCATTCCTAAAATAACTCTGGGCTGGAAAGTAGAGTGCTTCCATGCCATTGGAGTACTGTAATTATGGCTGCATTTCTACAACATTTGTAGAACTTTTACCAGGCAGGAAACTAAATGTTTGAGGCCCATAATTATTTTTCTTTGTGAGTTGTTAAGGACCTTGATTACTCACGGTAGGGTCGCCGGTTGTCTGTTTTCATTCTTTCGGTTACGGAAACAATAAATCTCTTCTTCGTTTACCCAACAATTCCTGAGAAAATAAGCAATTAAAGTGTACTTAAGCCTATTATATAAGAGGTGGATTGGAACCATGCTAAAGATTAAGAATACCACACGTTCATTATTAAACTAAACGTTTGGATGCATTAAGTTAATTTTGGTTGGGTAAATTTTATTTATTATTATCGTATATTTTCATAATTAGACGGTAATTGTCACCTATATCAACTTCATAGTTAACAAATTCATTTTTAAATATATCTTGAATGGACGTGTGTCAATATTTAAACTTTCTAAATCCAAATTGTATTTACATTTGTTTTTGTGTGGCAATAAATTTGACGTTATTAATGCATGGATTTCATTTTGGCGCGCACCATATTTCATCATCAGGTTTACAAGTCATATATTATCTTATTTGGATTATAGTAATAAAAATTAATACCATCCTATTTGGATTATAGTAATAACAAATGAATACCAATTAATAGTATCTTTTAAGTTTATATAAAAGTCCTTATGGTAGCCATGGTGTACTATATTGATCTTCAACTTTTTTTGCTTCGTCCAAGCTGGTTTTGCTCTCAAAAAACCATTTCTCCATTGATTACTTACCTATTAAATTGTTAATGGCTGGCGATAAACCCAGCGGTTTCAATTTTTTTTTTTCAGAAGTGTGAACTTATAACATATGTAAATATATATATATATATATATATATATATAACTGCTAACATAAATTTATTTACGAAAAAGATGTTTAGAAAATTTTTTTAAATTATTTTTTATTTTTCAATATTTAGTGGTATCCATAGATATTATTGATGCTGAGCTCTGACTTAAAGGTATTCTCGAAAGACTGGAAGAGAGTAGTTAGATGCAAAGCAAGGAATGTTCCTAGCTTTTACACTCTGACACATAAGTTATAATAAGTGAGGTTGAAAGGAGAGTAATATGGAGAATTAGAAGCATATGGAACTTGCTTAGTGATGCTTGAACGTTCATATTTATAGATAAGAGATAGGGGACCTATAATAACATATAGATCTGTGGACCTATCGCTTGACATAGATTAGAGGAATCACCACAAATCTTTTTTGTTTAGGTGTGGTTAGTCACATGATCGAATCTGCCCTATTTAAAAAGGAATTTCAAGATTGATTTAGGTATCTTTAAATAGTAAATTTTAGTCTACAAAACCAAATTTCAGGTTTGAGAGTGTGGTTATGTGTGAGGAAAGTTATAGCACCCTCACAATGCCTATCCAAATGATAGTATCAATTTGATTTCAAATTATCCAAGCCTTAAACATGTTTATAATTTACCAAAATATTTAATATTAAAAATTGATCTTAAGATTACTCCAATAGTTTGGTAATAATTTAAGATAATTTTCTCACCTTAAGAGTATTTATGGAGACTAGTGTCCCACCTTGAAAGGCTCCGTCGTCAAATTAATTGATATATTTCATTCAAAAAAATTAGAAAAGTCTTCTAATAGTTGGGTAGGATTTACTTTGATGTAGATCTCCTAATAGTTCAATTGGATTTTATTTGAAAGATATTTATAAAATTTTATTTTTAAGAAAATTCATTAAATTTTCTAATAGTTTGATAAGATTTAATTTAAGATGCAATCCTCCAATAGTTTGGTAGGATAAAAATTACTTTTTTTATTTTTTTTAAATTTATTTATGAAATTTTCCAATAGTGTGGTGAATTCCATAAAATTTAAATCCATAAAAAATTTTCAATAGTTTGGCAAGATTCATAAATTTATTTAAAAGGATTTTTTTTTTCAAAAATAAAAATATAATTTTTATAAATTATTTAATAAATAATAAATTGCTCAGTAAAAATAAATAAATAATAAAAGTCAGTAAAATAAAATAAAATTAAATATAAAACTTAAAATATAAAATAAATAAAAATAAAATCAAAAAATAAAAATAAAATGAAAAAGAAAAAGAAAAACCTACGATTAGGTTGGGTTGAAGCACGAGTCGCTACGCAGGTTAATAGGTTATGTACGGATCTAGGCCCTTCAGAATGGATTAATTTTGGAACCTTATAAAAGCCAAGTCTTTTGTTTTTTCTTTAGAAGCCCCAATCCCTTCTCTCATTTAGCTTTAAGTGCTCTGCCTTTTCTCTAAAAGAACTAAGAACATTCAACCAAAAACTAAAAAATTCACTAGTTTTTGGAAATCTAGTCATAATCTCATCAAAAAATTCAAATCTCGCTAGAAAACTCATCAAAAAATTCAAACATTCAACCCCTAAAACCTAGATTTTTCAGAAATTTTCAAAAATCTCAGATTTTTCAAAAATCTAAGCTTCGATCTAGAAACCTAAAATCTCAATCCCAACATTCTAGAACAGAAATCAGAAATTCAATCCCTTCCTAATCACAAGAACCTCAAATCCTAAACTTTTAAAACCAAAATCTCATAAATAGCCCACCTAGAAAATTTCTCTATAATTTTAAACACAAAGCCTCTTTTCCTCAAAAATCAACCTTGTATTGTTCTACCCTATTGTGTCCAATTTATAGCCATCCTTAATAGAGAATTTAAGGATCGGATAGAACCAATTGAAGCTTGAATCTTGGGATTGGGTTTTGCTCGAGCATGATTTTATGCCTAAGTTTTTGCTGATTTTTCTAGATTGAATTAAAAGCTTTTTTATTCGATTCTGCATTAAGACCATTGACCATGCAGGATTGGATTCCATTGATTTGATCGATTCCTGATTTTAGTTTCCTTATTCGATTACCAGTTAAGAAGAAATGAAAGAAAATAAAAATATAAATATAAATATAAATATAAATATAAATATAATATATTACAATATAATATACTATACTATAATAATAATAATATAATCACAATATAATATAATATAATATATTATAATATAATATAGTAATATAATACTTGTAACAATAATAAAATAATAACAAATAATAAAAAATACTAATAACAAAAAAAAATAATAGTAATAGTAAAAGTCGACCTGATTAACCCCATATACAAATGGGTGTCTACAAGACCATTGGGGGATAATAATGACGTGGTTGAGCTGATGTGACACTGAGTGTGTGTTAGGTCAGCACAAATATCCAAATTACCCTTGGTTGTCTGCTGAAGGCTCCTAATGAGGAAAAAAATCACTATACCTCTTTACCATCCAATACCCCCAACATTTTGTCCCCCCACTGAGCAGTCTGAATATCAAACTACTAGGGGTGCAGCTAACACATTTCATGTAAGCCAGGTAGGCGAAAGAGGACAACGTGAAATTTGATCCCTTGCAGGCAATGTCATCATTGAGGTTGGCATTGAGGGATAATTAGCCTTAAGTTATAGTCTGACTTGGTAGGTGTTTGATCTCCTACATGTCACTTAGGTTGAGTGCATAATCGACTTGAGGGTTGCCGAAATGTCGATTATTTAGGATGATCTAAGATTAGGATGAAAGTTCATCTAGTTGACGTGAGACTTGAGTTCTTTTTTTGGAGTTTGGATTCAAATCTTCATTTTGAATTTTAGTGGCGAACCGGGTGTCATAACATATAGATCCGTTGACCTATCACTAGACATAGATTAAAAGAGTCGTCACCAATTTTTTTTGTTTAGGTACGATTGGCTACCTAACCAAATTTGTCCTATTTTAAAAATAAATCCCTACCTTAACTTAGGCATCTTTAAATGGTAGATTCTAGTCTATGAAAATATATTTAAGCTCGGGAGTGCGATTACATGTGAGAAAGATTATAACAACCTCACAACGCCAATTACAACTCCCATCCAAATGATGGTACCAATTTGATTTCAAGTTATCCAAGCCTAAAAACATCTTTATAATTTATCAAATAATTTAATTATCAAAAATTAATCCTAAAATTACTCCAAAAATGTAGACACCCAATTGGGTCCGGCCCAGATCAATTGGGCCTGGCCCAGATCAATTGGGCCTGGCCCAAATGGGTAAGCCCAATTCAATTTTATCTTGTATTTTTTTTTCTCTTTTCTTCTTCTTTTGTATTTTATGTATTGTATTATTTATTATTATTATTATTATGTATTAATATATGTATATATTTATTTATTTATTTTTTGTTAATATTTATGTGTATTTTATTATTTATGTATATATATATATATTTTTATCTTTTTTATTTTATTCATTTTTGTATTTTTACTTATCTAATTATATATCTGATATATTTTTTTATTATTATTTATCCTATAATATCTGCTGATTTATCTTCTCTAATTATCTAGTTTTTTATTTTATTTGATTTTGATTTTGGAGGGCTGAGATTGAAGGTTGAAGAATCCCATTGGAAATGGGAATTCAATCAGAAGAGTCCAGTGGGATTCAAAGATTGAATTCCCGTCCAAGGAGGAATTGGGATTGATCAGGAACTCCTGATCAATCCCTATAAAAGGGACTCTGGAACAGAATGCAAGACACACAGAAAACAGTAAGCAAAGCTACTGATTTGAGAGAAAAGGAGGCGTATAGGAAGCTAAGAAAAGTTTAGGAGTGTTCTGGGAGTGAGAAAAATTTTTTAGAAATTTTTGGCAAAAATTTTTTCTGGAAATTTCTGGGAAATTTCCAGATTCCGATGAAATTCCGGCGAAGTTTGAATTTTTCGGCGAAAATTTCGGCCAACCTTGAAGCTTCCGGTGACCTACCCAGTTTCCGACGAAGAATCCCAGAAACCGACGATCTTCCGGCCAACTTCCGGCAAAATTTCCAGATTTCGGTGAAATTTTCCAGAATCCGGCACCGGTGTTCTTCGGTTTTTAGAGAGAAGGGAGAGAGAAAGGGAGGAGCGTTTTGCCAAAAAAACGAAGGGGATTGCCTTTTATACCCTCCCAAAACGACGTCGTTTTGGCCTTAAGTAACCCAGAGGATCCGCGCGTTTTGCCGAACCCGACCCGACCCGGGCGTCGACCCGCTTTCTGACCCGCGCGTGCCAGCCCCCTCCGAGCCGAGCCGAGCCGCGATCCGAGCCGCTGCAGGTTTTTTTTTTTTTGAATTTTTTGAATTTTTTTATTTCTTTGTTTATTTGTTTATTTTATTTTTTATTTATTAGATTAGGTTTATGTAATATTCTTTTTTTTATTTTTTTATTATTTTATTTTCTTTAAATAAAAATAAAAAATTCCAAAAAAAAATATTTTTAGGGAAAAGTTGAAAGTATCAATTTTCCTTAGAAATAAATTTCCAAAAAATATTTTTGGGGAAAAGTTGAAAGTATCAATTTTCCTCAGAAATAAATTTCAAAAAAAAATATTTTTAGGGAAAAGTTGAAAGTATCAATTTTCCTTAGAAATAAATTTCCAAAAAATATTTTTGGGGAAGAGTTGAAAGTATCAATTTTCCTCAGAAATAAATTTCAAAAAAAAATATTTTTAGGGAAAAGTTGAAAGTATCAATTTTCCTTGAAAATCAAAATTTCAAAAAAAATATTTTTGGGGAAAAGTTGAAAGTATCAATTTTCCTTGAAAATCGAAATTTCCAAAAAAATATTTTTGGGGAAAAGTTGAAAGTATCAATTTTCCCTACAAAAAAAAATCATTCTTTCCTTCCTTTCTATCTTAATTTTGATTTTGTTTTTTTTCTGTTAAATAATCCGACGACGGAGCCTCTGCAAGTGAAACAGTAGTTTTTCTTGCATACTCTTGAGGTGAGGGAATTTTCTCAATTTTCTGCTAAAAGTATTAGAGTCAATTGAGAAAAATTTCCAATAATTAATTACTTGGTAAAATTTTAAGGCTTTTGGATAACACAAATTTAAGCTGGTACCATCTTTTGATGGGCGTTGTGATGGTGCTATAACCTTCCTCACACGTAACCGAACTCCCGAACTCTGTTCTGGTTAGCAGACCTGAACCTATTCTTTTAGGGACCCTTAAACTTAGGTGTTCCCTAAAAGGACGGATTCTTTAGGTGGCCAATCGCACCTAGATAAAAAAAGATTGGTGGCGACTCCCTAAAGTCAATGTCTAGCGATAGATCCCCGGATCTAGACGTTATGACAGCTTGGCGACTCCACTGGGGACCTTGAGAGTCAGGCCAGCAAATAATTTGTGTTGTCTAAAAGCCAAAGGAAATTGAACCTTGTTGTATATATGTGTTGTTATTCATTCATGTTTTAGTTACCTTGTTAATTATGTCATTCATGTGCATGTGCATAATATGAGCTCTACACCCGAGCTCCGTCCCTCTAGGAGGGAGTAAAGTACCTATTGCTTTCGTGAGGTCTAATGCCTCCGCAGTGGCTAGCGAAATACTCTCACTCAAATTGAACCTTTTCCGCTTGTAGCCTGTAATGGGTGAGGATTAGGGTGCCTTACTAGTCTGTGATGGACAGGGATGTAAGGAGCAATTTGAGAACCTTTAGACTTTGACCTTAAAACCGCATGTAGTGAACCTTAAGAGTGCCTACACCTAGGATAGAGCCCTTTCTACCCAATGATAGATATACCCTGAAATTAGGACACAAAAAGAGTGTTTGTCTAATCAATTTGATTGTTTAACTTTGTGTATTATTTTTATCATATGTGACATTATGCATCAACATCACTTACGTTTCATCTACGGAACTAACTATGTTGTTTGTCTGATTGTATGCATCTGTATTCTTTTCATGATCATGTTTCAACACAATCATTTGCATTCATTTCATACTAGATTTCATTCAAAAAAATGTACATTTCATTTGTGTATCAAAGCATCATACATAAGGCACAGCATAACATTTTTAATCATAAGTATGGTACTCAAGGTCCGAGGATAGCTCCATCTAGCGAAAACCTTGCTCATCCATACAACACAAGATCCAGAGCAAGGCAAATGGAGGAAGAAAGTTCTCATAGATTTGAAAAGCTAGAAAAAGCTCAGGAGAAGATTGAAAATGAACTTAGCAAAATTCTGGAGGCTCTCAATAATATGAATAAAGAAAAAGGAGTTGAAAGAATTACAAGCCAGCAAGAAGTGGCTGACCCTTTGTACCCTTCAGGTTTTGGCCCACCTCAAGCCCAGTCTGCCCAAGAGGTCCCGCCACAACATTTCGCCTATCCTGGAATGCCATCAGCTTTCAACCCAGGGCAGTATAATAGCTATATAAATCCTGTCTTCACCGAAAAGGTAGCAGAACCAATTCCTGATCTAGATGATGTAAAAGAGAAGGACAAGGAAAAGGTAAGGGTGGAAGCTGAGGAAAGCTCCAAAATTAGCATGCTAGAGCAGAGGCTACGGGCTGTGGAAGGATTTAGCTGTTATGGGTCAGTTGATGCTGCTGGGCTCTGCCTAGTTCCTGATGTGGTTATCCCTTATAAATTCAAAGTACCAAAATTTGAAAAGTATGACGGTACAAAGTGCCCTAAAACCCACATCACCATGTATTGCAGGAAGATGGCAGCTCATGCACATGATGAAAAACTCTTGATGCATGTCTTCCAGGATAGTCTTACTGGTTCTGCTGCCAGGTGGTATGTTCAGTTAGATAGAACCCACATTTGCTCCTGGAGCGATATGGCTCATGACTTCATTAGCCAATATCGACACATCATCGATTTGGCCCCTGATCGTTTATCTTTGCAAAATCTGGAGAAAAAGTCAAATGAGTCTTTTAAAGAATACGCCCAAAGATGGAGGGATATAGCTTCACAGGTACAACCTCCACTAACAGAGAAAGAGACCACAGTGCTGTTTGTTAGCACTTTAAAGCCTCCCTATTATGAAAAGATGATAGGGAATGCAACAAAGAATTTTGCTAACATGGTAATCTCTGGAGAAATTATTGAAAGTGCCATAAAAAATGGCAAGTTGAGAGAAGGAGAAACCAAGAAGACATCAGAAAAGAAAGAAGCTCAAGCTCAAGCTGTGAGCTTTGATAGACAACAATTCGGGGGTTATCAACCCTATCCATCCCAAGGTTACTCTCCATACTATCCTGCTGTGAATAATGCCTCATCCTACCCCTACCAGCTAGCCCCACAACCATCTTATTCATCCACTTACCGCCTTAACATTCAAGCTCCTGTAAGAACCCAAATTCGTCCTACTCACCCAGCAAGTGGCTCACGAGAACAACGGCCTACTCGAGAAAAACCTGTATTTGATCCAATCCCTATGACTTATACAGAGTTATATCGAAAACTCTATAATAGCCACTTGATTGCCCCCAGCCATGTGAAACCACTTAAACCACCCTATCCAAAGTGGTACGATCCTACAGCTCGTTGTGACTATCATTATGGAATTACTGGCCATTCTACTGAAAATTGCACTGCTTTAAAGTATAAGGTGCAACGGTTGATCAATGATGGAATGGTAAGTTTTGATCAAGGAAAAGCAACAGCACCTAATGTTAGTGTACTGAGCGAAAGTCAAGAATAGAAAGGATCCGGAGATTCACAATAAATTGAGGGACAAGATATCAATGGAGATAAGGCTGGTTGAAGGTTTCTTCTGTCATTTTGGGATTTTTTTTTCAAACAATGTTAGATTTTTTTGCAATATGACTTCACTTGTTATCATTTTAATAAAGGCAAGTCAGTGCATTTCATTACATTTTTCTCTTTCACTTGACCATTACTCCATGTTTTGTTACCTTCCATAACTTCACATTCCCATTCTTAAATTTCAGATGATGAATATTTAGACAATGATAACAATAATTCTGAGATTTAATTTTGAGAACTCATCCACGTCAATGTGAGGAGATAATTTGAGCAAAAAGTAAGCTATTACTGAAGGTGAAATAGATATGTCCTGAAGGTGTGTAATCTTTTATACAAGTTCATGAGCTTTGTTCAATAGATGATGTTCAAGAAAGGTATTCACAATTGAGATGAAAAATGGCCATCTTTCTTTTACCATTTGAAAAACCATTTATTGTTACCCCTTTGAGCTTATCATTTTTTTGAAGAACCCCAACCAAGGATCACCCTCTACACTGGAGGGTAATTTTTGAAAAAAAAAAAAAAAAAAAAACCACAAAAGGTCTCAAAGATGAAAAGAGAAAGAAAAGCAAAAGAAAAAAAATAAATGCCACACATGACTTGGGGCAAAGTAATGAGAATCTTTTGTGTGAGGAAAGAAAAAATAGTGAAACGATGTAGGGCAAAATGCCAAGCTGCATCAAATGATCCTTCGGTCTTGAACCTTTTTAATACATGTTTTGAGCCTATTATATCCATTTTTTTATGACCCTTCACCTTGGCCTACATTACAACCTTGAAAAGTCCATTTGGATCAAATGTGAATACTCAACTTGAATGATCATATGTTGAGCGAAGGTATGCTCATGAGGAAGCAATGAAATCATGGTCTAAAGTTGGACGTATGAAAGATATCAACAATGGATGGAAAAATGATGAAAAAAAAAGAAAAAAAAAGAAAAAAAAAAGAAAAAATGAGAAAAAAAGAAGGAAAAAAATGAGAAAATGAGAAAAAGAGATTCAAATTGAAAACCTGAAAGGGTGATTTTAGTAGAAAAAAAAAATCAAGTCAAATGGCTCACATGAATGAAAGATCAAAGACATCTGAAGATCTCTCAAAGACTGGGGCAAAGTTTGCTAAACTCAAGATGACTTCAACTGTAAATGGAATGAGTTTTTGAAAAAGAATCCTAGATTAATGTTGAGAATTGTCTGAATATTCATCATTTGGACATACCATCCATCCCAATGACATGTATCCAATTCACTTCCTTTCCCATTTGCTTTCTACCAAAATAGATCTCTATTGATTATCTTTACCATAATTCACTTTCTGTCCTCTTATTGTTACACCCTTAGAATGAATTGAGAAAATGCTTGATTGCATTGTATTTGTCAAAATTTGAAATGATAATGAATGAATGAACATATGCTTAAAAGAATCTTACATTCATTTGAAAAGAAATCTAAGATGATGAAGAAATGGTAGAAACCTAAAAGAGATAATGGGGCAAATCTTGAAAAGTGATAAATTGATCGATATGACTTGCAAGATATGATTGAATGATGAAGACAATCAGTAGACAAAGTCTATTTTGGAATGGTTGATGCTGAGACAAGGACCCAGTGATGGTGGATGAAATTTGTTTTGAAATTTGCTAGTGCTGAGAAATTCATTGAATGATGGTCAAGGGATGATCGATTGATGAAGTTTATTCCAAAGTATTGAAAAACAGAACAAGGAAAGAATGTGAGTGGAAAGGACAATTGAGAGCTACACTGGTTCGATCTTAGAAGAGCAGTGCAATTGGATCCTTGAGGAATCAAGGGGCTTGACACCCAAGAAAGAAAAAAAAGAGCTTGAGAAACTTGAGTACCATACATTAAACAGGAATTAATTGGCCAACATTTGCATAGCATGCATTGAAAATCATGCACATTGCATAGCATACACTTTTTTCAGGAAAGTATAGTGTACAAATTCAAGAAGCAGGGGTGTTCCAACATCCCACATGGAAAAGACAGATATGAAAAGACTTTGCAAGTTTGAGAAGAAACTTGTCAGGTAAGTTCTTAATCCTTAAAATAGGATGTCTCTTGGTATCAGGGTTGATTTATAAGACCTTTGGGTATAATCTCCTGAAATCCCTTCAAACACAACTTTCAACTCCTTCGGACATGATTGTCTAGGAGTATTTACTTTTCAAGTTCGTTGCCTCTGTTTAGAGGAGCAATTTACTTTTCCAAAGTCGTGGTACCTCTGTTTAGAGGAGCAATTTACTTTTCAAAGTTCGTTGCCTCTGTTTAGAGGAGCAATTTACTTTTCCAAAGTCGTGGTACCTCTGTTTAGAGGAGCAATTTACTTTTCAAAGTTCGTTGCCTCTGTTTAGAGGAGCAATTTACTTTTCAAAGTCGTGGTGCCTCTGTTTAGAGGAGCAATTTACTTTTCAAAGTTGGTTGCCTCTGTTTAGAGGAGCAATTTACTTTTCAAAGTTCGTTGCCTCTGTTTAGAGGAGCAATTTACTTTCCAAAGTCGTGGTGCCTCTGTTTAGAGGAGCAATTTACTTTTCCAAAGTCGTGGTACCTCTGTTTAGAGGAGCAATTTACTTTCCAAAAGTCGTGGTGCCTCTGTTTAGAGGAGCTTTGGTAAAAAAAAATAAAAAACAAAAAAACAAAAAAACAAAAAAACAAAAAAACAAAAAAACAAAAAAAACAAAAAAACCAAAAAATGTTGAGTTGAGTCTTGATTGGGTGTCTACGTCTTTGCGCAATTTCTGTTTCACAGAAAATGTGCAAAGAGGGGCAGCTGTAGACACCCAATTGGGTTCGGCCCAGATCAATTTGGCCTGGCCCATATCAATTGGGCCTGACCCAAATGGGTAAGCCCAATTCAATTTTATCTTGTATTTTTTTTCTCTTTTCTTCTTCTTTTGTATTTTATGTATTGTATTATTTATTATTATTATTATGTATTAATATATGTATATATTTATTTATTTATTTTTTGTTAATATTTATGTGTATTTTATTATTTATGTATATATATATATATTTTTTATCTTTTTTATTTTATTCATTTTTGTATTTTTACTTATCTAATTATATATCTGATATATTTTTTTATTATTATTTATCCTATAATATCTGCTGATTTATCTTCTCTAATTATCTAGTTTTTTATTTTATTTGATTTTGATTTTGGAGGGCTGAGATTGAAGGTTGAAGAATCCCATTGGAAATGGGAATTCAATCAGAAGAGTCCAGTGGGATTCAAAGATTGAATTTCCGTCCAAGGAGGAATTGGGATTGATCAGGAACTCCTGATCAATCCCTATAAAAGGGACTCTAGAACAGAATGCAAGACACACAGAAAACAGTAAGCAAAGCTACTGATTTGAGAGAAAAGGAGGCGTATAGGAAGCTAAGAAAAGTTTAGGAGTGTTCTGGGAGTGAGAAAAATTTTTTAGAAATTTTTGGCGAAAATTTTTTCTGGAAATTTCTGGGAAATTTCCAGATTCCGACGAAATTCTGGCGAAGTTTGAATTTTTCGGCGAAAATTCCGGCCAACCTTGAAGCTTTCGACGACCTACCCAATTTCCAGCGAAGAATCCCAGAAACCGACGATCTTCCGACCAACTTCCGGTAAAATTTCCAGATTCAGGCGACATTTTCCAGAATCTGACACCGGTGTTCTTCGGTTTTTAGAGAGAAGGGAGAGAAAAAGGGAAGAAGAGAGAGAGAGGGAGGAGCGTTTTGCCAAAAAAACGAAGGGGATTGCCTCTTATACCCTCTCAAAACGACGTCGTTTTGGCCTTAAGTAACCCAGAGGATCCGCGCGTTTTGTCGAACTCGACCCTACCCGGGCGTCGACCCGCTTTCTGACCCGCCCGTGCCAGCCCCCTCCGAGCCGAGCCGAGCCGAGCCAAGCCGCCAAGCCGCTCCCCCCGAGCCGTTTTCTCTTCCTTGAGCCGAGCCGAGCCGAGCCGCGATCCGAGCCGCTCCAGGTTTTTTTTTTTTTTTGAATTTTTTTATTTCTTTGTTTATTTGTTTATTTTATTTTTTATTTATTAGATTAGGTTTATGTAATATTCTTTTTTTTAATTTTTTTTTATTTTATTTTCTTTAAATAAAAATAAAAAATTCCAAAAAAAAATATTTTTAGGGAAAAGTTGAAAGTATCAATTTTCCTTAGAAATAAATTTCCAAAAAATATTTTTGGGGAAGAGTTGAAAGTATCAATTTTCCTCAGAAATAAATTTCAAAAAAAAATATTTTTAGGGAAAAGTTGAAAGTATCAATTTTCCTTGAAAATCAAAATTTCAAAAAAAATATTTTTGGGGAAAAGTTGAAAGTATCAATTTTCCTTGAAAATCGAAATTTTCAAAAAAATATTTTTGGGGAAAAGTTGAAAGTATCAATTTTCCCTACAAAAAAAAAATCATTCTTTCCTTCCTTTTTATCTTAATTTTGATTTTGTTTTTTTTCTGTTAAATAATCCGACGATGGAGCCTCTGCAAGTGAAACAGTAGTTTTTCTTGCATACTCTTGAGGTGAGGGAATTTTCTCAATTTTCTGCTAAAAGTATTAGAGTCAATTGAGAAAAATTTCCAATAATTAATTACTTGGTAAAATTTTAAGGCTTTTGGATAACACAAATTTAAGCTGGTACCATCTTTTGATGGGCGTTGTGAGGGTGCTATAACCTTCCTCACACGTAACCGAACTCCCGAACTCTGTTCTGGTTAGCAGACCTGAACCTATTCTTTTAGGGACCCTTAAACTTAGGTGTTCCCTAAAAGGACGGATTCTTTAGGTGGCCAATCGCACCTAGATAAAAAAAGATTGGTGGCGACTCCCTAAAGTCAATGTCTAGCGATAGATCCCCGGATCTAGACTTTATGACAAATAATTTGGTAGTAATTTAAGAAAATTTTCTTACCTTAGGAGTATTCATGGAGACTAGTGTTATATTCTGAAGAGGCACCGTCATCGGACTCATTTAAATTTTATTTAAAGAAATAATCAATAAAATCTTTCAATAGTTTGATAAGATTTACTTTGATGCAATTCTCCCAATAATTTGGTGAGATTTTGTTGTAAAATTATGTATGAAATTTATTTTAAGAAAATTCATTAAACCTTCTAATAGCTTGGTAAAATCTAATTTAATATTTAAATCCTCTAATACTTTGATAAAATTAAAAATTTTATTATTTTTTTAACAAAAAATTCATTAAGTCCTTCAATATTTTGATAAAATTTAATTCAAGATTTAAATCCTTTGACAATTTAGTAGGTGTAAATACCCTATTTTGTTCGAGATATTTTTGGGATAAAAAATGAAACTTTAGGCTTCATAGGAAAATTTTCAATTTTAATTTAATTTGATTTGATTTGATTTTACTTGTTTTTAAAAAAAAAAAGTCCAAAAAAAAGAGAGAGAAATTAGAAAATGAGCAATTTTTGCTTGATTCATGCAAATATTGTAAAAGGAGAAACTTAAAATCAAATCACAATAAAATCATAATCAATTTGATTTATTTTCCAAAATTAAAGGTATTCAATACCTATAAATAAACATAAACCACACACAAAGAGAGGGTCATTGAAAAAAAAGATATATACAAAAACTCTTGAGAGAAAAAAAAAGGGAGAAAAAGATTATACAGAAACTCGAAAGAGAAAAAGAGAAATTTGTTCAGTAATCAAGAGATTTTAGGTTATCGGTTTGATTTGTTTAGATTTTCTAGAATTGGTATTTGGTGTTTTTGGGTTTAAATTCTATAGGGTTTTGCATTCTAGGGATTTTCTGGGTTTTGTTTTTTGGACCTGACCCTCAACACAACCTAGTTTAGACCCGTTCCCATGTTTGTTGCACTGAGTTGAGCTACATCGAAAATTAAGTTCCAACCAACTCAAGTTGATTTGTGCCTGTAACTGCCTTTTTCAACTACCAAACCAAGCCAATTGTAGGTAATTTTACTTTTCTTTATATGTTATTTTATTTACTTATCCATTCATTTATTTATTTGTCTATCGTTTGTAGTATTCTTAAAAAAACATTTTGATATAACAAAATAAAATTTTAAATAAAAGCTTTACTAATAGATTGAAAGGTAATTTTTTTTTTTTAAATAAGGTTTACCAACATATTGAAAAATCTTATAATTTTATTTATTTCAGAAAAATATATAAATAGAAAAAACCTTATCAACATATTGGAGAACTTCATAAATTAATTAAAAAAAATCTATTGTTAATAAAATGTTTTGTATTATCCTACCAAACTATTAAATGATTTGCATTTTAAATTAAATGTTACCAAACTATTGAAAGATTTAATATATTTTCTGAAAAACAATCGTATAATAAAATTGCATTAAACTATTGGAAGATTTGTATCAAAGTAAATCTTACCAAACTATTAGAAGATTTTATTGATTATTTCTTTAGCTAAAATTTAAATAAATCCAATGGCAAAGCCTCTTCAGGGTAGGACATTAATCTCTATGAATACTCCTGAAGTGAGAGAATTATCTAAAATTGCTACCAAACTATTAGAGTAATTTTAAGATTAATTTTCAATATTAAATATTTTGGTAAATCATAAATATGGTTAAAGCTTGGATAAATTGAAATCAAGTAGATATCATCTTTTGGATGGGCACTGTGAGGGTGCTAACTTTTCTTACACGTAACCGCACTCTAGAATATGAAATTTGGTTTCATGGACTAAAATCTACTATTTAAAGGTACCTAAGTCAATCTTGAGACTTTTCTTTAAATAAGATAGATTAGATTAGGTGGCCAATCATACCTTAACAAAAAAAGATTGGTGGTGACTCCTTTAATACATATCTAGCGATAAGTTCACGGATCTATACATTATGACAATAAGATTAAAAATTTTGTTATTATTATTTTTAAAAAATTCATTAAATCCTCCAAAAAATTGGCAAAACTTAATTTAAGATTTAAATCCTCCAATAGTTTTGTAGGATTGAAAATTTTATATTATTTTTTTCAAAATATTCATTATGAAATTCTCAAATAGTTTGGTAAAATTCATAATTTAAAATTTCTAAACCCATAAAATAAAAAATTTATATTTTAAAACTCAAATCTTTTAATTTTATTTTAAACATATATAAAAAAAAAGTGAAATAAATCAATAAATATATAAATAAACAAAATGTGAAAATTACCTTAATAGATGGAGACATGCTAGGTGAAAGTATCCCTTGATCTGTAGTGACAGATAATTACCAATTCTAACCAAAGGGCTTAGGTATAGATTGCTACTAATCCACTATTTGTGGGTCCCCCCCCCCTTTTTTATGTGGTTGGTTGGTTTTTATATAAGGCATTCTGTTAGGAATTTTAAGGATTTACATTAAATGAAAAGGATTACAGATCTAATTATGCTCAGAATTGATTTTTTTCTTAATTCTCTTTAAAACTATTTTAATTAATTTTTGAAATTGTTTTGATTTTTCTTAATTTTAAGAATCCCTCAAAATTTTCCAAAATTTGATTTTGATCCCCAGATTTGATTTCTTTTCAATCTTCTTTTAATATTTAAAGATATCATGTTTTAATTTTAATTGTTGAGATCATCCTTGATTAGTGCTCAAATTACTCCACAGATTTTATTAACATGATTTTATGATAAAAATTTAAAACCAGATAAATAAATGATTAAAAGATAAATAAATAAGACAAACAAGATATAAAAAAGAAATGTCAAAAATTGGATAATTGGGCTTCGATAGGATCTAGGCCTAATTGGTTTGAGCCTCGGAGTAAATAGGGTGTCTACAATTGTCTCTTTTTGCATATTTTTTATGAAACAAGAATTGTACAAAAATATAGATACCCATTACGTCCAGGCCCAAATTATTCAACTTTTAACTTTTTTTTAAAAAAAGCTCTTTGAAAATGAAAGCACACAACTTTTTAAAAAATTAAGGACAATACCTGAAAGTTTTGACAATCATACCCAAAAGTCTTATAGATTACATCCAAAGAACTTAAAGATTAAGCTTAGAGGTCTTACAAACCATTTATTGAAAAATGGCTCTTTTAAACAAAGGCTACACAATTTTTAAAAAAATGGTACCTAAAAGTTTTAAAAGATCATACCTAAAGGTCTTATAGATTATGCTCGAAAGACTTAGAGACTACGCCCGGAGGTATTAGAGTTTGTGCCTGGAGGTTTTACAAATCTCGACTCTAAAATAGATTTAGCTCGTAAGACTTATGAATCTTGCCCGAAAGACTTAGAGATTATGTCTGAAAATCTTACAAATCTCAATTATAAAACAAATTCAGCTCAGAAAACCTACGAATCTTGCCTGAAGCACTTAAAGATTACACCCAAAGGTCTTACAAATCTTAATTCTAAAATAGATTCAACTCAAAAGACTTACAAATTTTGACAAGAGGACTTAGAGATTATGTTCGGAGGTCTTACGAACCAAACTTTGAAAAAGCTCCTTAAAAATAAATATTCAACCACTTTTACAAAAAATGAATATTTAGAGGTTTTTAAGATCATGCCCAGATGTCATATATATCTAGCCTAGATGATTTTACAAAAAGTTTAATAGTTTTGAAGATACACCTAAAGGTTTTAGGAAGAATTACCTGGAGGTTTTTAAGATTGATACTTAAAAGTTTTAACAAATATAACCTAAGGTAAAATTTTGTTGATCAAAGTTTTTATTTTATCAAAAATTTAAGTCAACGTCTCTTTCCCATGAAAAAAATGAATGCAACATATGAAATGGATGTGATGCATACAATGCATGAAACGCAATGAATGCAATGCATGTATTCTATACCAAATATCTTTAATTATGGTAAAAGAATCTTCAAAACTTTTTTTGCTTCCATCTTTTCATGACATAGCCTCTAAATTAGTTGACAAGTTTTTTCATGCACAAAAGGAAACATTCTCAACATTTTCATTTTTGAAAACCATTCTTCTCATCTAGTGAGTTATTTCAGTATTGATCCCTTACATTTGGCATTTGCTTACCCCAAAAAAGTTTCTTATACCATTCACTTATCTCTCACCGTAAGTATTAAGATTCAATACATTTTGAACATTTCTCGAAACTTTCCAAGAATAGCAATGGAAATTACCCTACACAACTCTCTTTCGCATGTGATCAAATCTCTTAAAAACTGGTGATTACTGCCTAGAATAAGGATGATGAATCATAACTTTGGTCTTTCCAAAGGATATAATGGTTTGGCATATCAGGAAGGATTTTAATTACTAAAGGAATTTGGCCATTGAATGAGAATAGGAACATCTTTTCATCTGGGTTCATAATAAAAAATAGTCTTTTAAATTGCAATCTATTTTGGCACTCCTTTTAGTTTTTTATATGTGGTACTTTAATAAATGTCAAGACCAACTATGTCAGGCTCAATATTTTAGGTTTGAAAAAGGAACAAGGCCTAAATTTTAGAGGGAATCTTTATAGTGAGATCGATCTCTTTGAGCTTTTAAAGAAAAATCTCCTTAGTGCTATATGAAAAGTCATGAGTTGTTTTTAAAGTTTCAATCTTGCTTTAAACTACCCTTTTAGGTTTTCACCTTAGAGCTTCATTGTTTTCTTTTTTTTTTTTATATTCCATCATGCTTTTGAGCATTCAAAATTTATTAAAAATAAAAAAATGATGGTAATTTCCTAAAGAAAAGCTCCTTAATTTATATATCCATAATTGATCAAAGTAAACTTTTTAAAAGATGTAACATGGGCTAGGGTTTAGGGTTTTGAAAGAAAGGATAGATAGGCCTAAAAGTGTATTTATAGGTAGTCAAACTAATAATCATTTCTTTTTCAGAGACATCTTTCTTTTGTTCAAAACATGCATTTTCACTTTTTTTTTTTTTTTTTTTTTTGCATGAGTTCAAAATTTTTGAAACTTATCTTACTTCAAGCTTTCTCTTTAACATAAGGCATTATTTTCTAACCCTCAACACAAGATCATATGCCATCTTAATGAGATTTTTTTTTCTTGAACTTGTCCTTAAATTTAGAAGGTAATCCTTAATTAGGGTTCATTCAAAAAGAATAATCAATAGGCTTAAAAGGGGTAACAAATGGATATTTTCTTCTTTTGTGAAAGAAATTTGAAAGATGACCATATTTCATTTCAAGTATGGATACCTATTGAAAAGTACTTTTCAAGAGACAACTTATTTTTTGATTGACTTTAGGTTCATTTGAATGCCCCACATGGCAATTCATGTATTTTTTATAACAAAGCCATCTGAATGTTCATCAATCAAAATGAACAAAAAGGTTATTTGGGACATCAAGTAAATTTGGCTTTTTTAATAAATTGGCCCTAAAATGAGTACAGAGGATCGTTTGGTGAAGGATTGAAAAAGAAGATGAAAGCATGACAAGCCAAAATACTAAAAAAAAAAAAAAATATGGCACAAGAAATTTAGGTGGTGAAGTGTTTGAAATAACCTTAACATTTATTAAATCACCAAAATGAAGAAAAGTTAGGAAAGTGCCTTAAAAGATTTACAAATTAATCTACCATCACATTGCTCATAGCCCAAATAAAGATCAATAATTTTTAAGGTTCATCATGGTCAAATGGGGTGAAGTTTTGTAACTTTCATCTTTAGAAATTCTTAAGGTTTTTAATTTTTAATTAAAAATAATGAAATGTTTAGGAAAATAACTCAAGATGCTCAAATAGTAATCACAAAAAATTTGTAGGAACCCAAACTTATAAAAAACCAATAACTTTATGTTTGAGAAATCAATATACAAAGAACAATCAACCTATGATAAAGCAAATTTCCATTGCTTAAAAAGCTCTTAGGTCATGGTGCCATTATGGATGAGAGTTTCAATCTTATCTTTTAACTACCTGCATTTCTCAATCGAGTGCCCAATTGACTCCATATGATAATCACCTTGACCATTTGGATTATAACACTTGGCTGATGGATTCGAAATTGCTTGCAAAGGTATGGGGTGACGTACTGATACTTTACCAGTAGAGGCGAAAGATCAAACATTGGAATTAAGATTTTCTCCAAACAATTTCTTAATCTTCTTTGACTATTTAATGGTCAAGCAGGAGACTAGGGATAATGATTTATATGAGAAATTAATTGTTAAGTGGATTAGTAAAAATAAGGATTTTGAGAAAGGTTATTTATGGTAGGGCAATGGAGTTAATGAGGATGGTATAGGGTAAAGCCTTCAACTTATTTCCTTTCATACGTCACAGCTTGAATACTTTCTTTTTCCATTATCAATACACCCACATCTTTAACGCCAACTGTATCATCCTTTTTTAATCTTGTTTTAATTTTTATGGCATTCTCTATTGTCTTTCCTGATATGACCATGTTAATAAAATTTTTTGTTCTATTTTTTATCATCCTTCCATAATATAGAGCTTTAAGAGTGTTGACAAATAAGATTGTAGTTTCTTTTTTGTTAAAAGATGGCAGTATCCTTTCTCTTTTGAGCATATTCTCTAAAGGTCTCAACATCTTTTTTCTTTATACTTTGTAGAGACAATCAATTTAGGGCTAACTCTACAATTTGCTTGTACTGAGTTATGAATGCTCTAGCCAATTTTTTCCATGAAGTGATTTGATTTCTATCCAACTGAACATATTATCATGACGTCTAGGTCTGTGAATTTATAGCTAATCATTGATTTAAGGAGTCACCACCAATTATTTTTATTTAGGTGCGATTGGTCACCTAACTAAATATATCCCATTGTAAAGAGAAATCCTAAATTTGACTTAGGTACCTTTGAAAGGTAGATTCAATGTTTACGAAACCAGAACTAGGTTCAAAACTATGGTTATGTGTGAAGAAAGTTATAGCACCTCCACAATGCCCATCAAAAGATAGTACCGGCTTGATTCGTGTTATCCATTAAGCCTTAAAAATCTTACCAGATAGTTAATTATTGGAAATTATTCTTAATCGACTCCAATACTTTTGGCAAAAAATTAAAAAAATTTTCTCACCTCAAGAGTAAACAAGAAAACTATTGTTTCTCTTGTAAGGGCTCTATCGTTAGATTATTTAACATAAAAAATTAAAAAAATTTTAATACTTCCACTTTTTCCTAAGATTTCTTTTCTTATTTTATTTATGTTTTTAAGAAGATTAATGCCTTTATTCAAAGAAAATTGATATTTTCAACTTTTTCTCAAAAAATATTTTTTGAAAATTTTATTTTCAAGAAAAATTGATACTTTTAACTTTTCCTTAAAAAATATCTTTTGAAACTTTATCTTCAAAGAAAATTGATACTTTTAACTTTTTCTCAAAAAATATATTTTTTTAATTTTCATTTTTAAGGAAAACTAATACTCTCAACTTTTTCTCCAACAAAAATTTTTTAAATTTTTATTTTCAAAGAAAATTAATACTTTTAACTTTTCCTTAAAATATTTTTGAAATTTTTGTTATAAAAAAAAATTGATACTTTCAACTTTTCCTTAAAATATTTTTTTAAATTGTTGTTTTCAAGGAAAATTGATACTTTTAATTTTTTTTAAAAATATTTTTAAAATTTTAATTTTCAAGAAAAATTGATACTTTCAACTTTTCTTTAAACTTTTGAAATTTTGGTTTTCAAGGAAAATTAATACTCTCAACTTTTTCTTAAAATATTTTTTTAAAAATTTTTTATTTCAAGGAGAATTGATACTTTCAACTTTGCCTTAAAATATTTTTGAAATTTTCGTTTAAAAAAAATGATATTTTCAAATTTTCTTTAAAAATGTTTCTTATGAAAAATATATTTTTAAAATTTTTTTAAAGGAAACTTGATACTTTTAATTTTTCCTAAAACTATTTTTTTGTCATTTTAAAATAAAAATCATGGAAAATTTAAAGAATGTTCAGTTACAAATTAAATAAATAACTAATATCAATTTAACTAACAAATAGATAAATAAGCAAACAAAAAGAAAAATAAAATAATAAAGGGATAAAACCTTGGCGAGGCTTGGCTAGAGGGAAATGGCTCAACTGAAGAAAGGATAACGGTTGGGTCAACAGCTCATTCAACTCGATGATAGGAATATGCTTCTAGATCAGTGAAACAAATCGAGTTGGACCAAAAAGGAAACACATAGATCTTACTCTATTTCTAGCCTAAAATGACGTCATTTTCAAGTAGTTTAAAACCCAAGATTTCAGTTTTTTTAGATCATTTTTTTTCTTCCTCTCTCTACCTTTGCTGCTTCTCACTATAGGTGATTTTCGATCGCCATTTCTAGTTAAACATTGTTAGAAAACTTGTCAGTGTCTAGGCTGACCTCCAAATTCTGGAAAAAGCTCGTCAAAAATTGGGAATTTAACTAAAAATCTCAAATTATATCTAAAAATCCATCAAATTTTGGAACTTTTAGAACTTTTTAGAAAAAAACCCTAAAAGGAAATCTTTTTGTTTCCTCATAATCTTTCAAAACAACCTAAAATAATTTCCCTAAGAAAACTTATCTAAAAAACTCCCTCAATCCTAGAAAGTAACCCTTTTTGTACTCCCCTTTTATTGTTTTTTTTTCTTTATCATTTTTTCTCCTCCTTTCTACATGTGTGATCAGCAGTTTATATAAGATTCAAATAAAAATAACCACCAAATATTGAGTCTGATATCTTGTCAAAGTTAAAAGATATCAATTTCATTTATGAAAAAATGACTTAATAAAAAAAAGAGTGAGAAAGATCTTTAAAGGTATTCGGCCTCGTATTCCTCAAGTCGGTGATGCTGATACTCAAGTTAATAATATTGGTATTCAAAGTGATGAGGAAGAAGATGACTCCAATAAGTCTGTGTTATGGAAAAAAAGTATTTTTTTTTACTTGCCTTATCGGAAATACAATTTATTACATCATAACCTTGATATGATGCACATAAAGAAAAATATTTGCAAAAATTTTATTGAGACAATACTTAATATGAATAGAAGATCAAAAGATGACTTAAGGAGTCAACTTAACCTAGTTGACATGGGGATTCCCCTTGACCTTTATCCGAAGTTGCTTTCTAATGAAAAATCCCAATTGCCTTATGCTTGTTTTGGGATGTCTAAAAGTGAGAAAGATGTGTTTTACAATGCATTGAAAAATGTGAAAGTCCTAGATAGGTATGCATCAAATATATCAAGATGTATGAATTTGAAGGAATGAAAACATTTTTCATTGAAGTCACATGATCACCACATCTTGATGCAGGACTTACTTTCCCTTACTTTATATTCATCAATATCAAAGCAAGTCACTTCAGTTGTAATTAAATAAAGTAACATATTTAAAGCTCTCTGTGGGAAAGTTCTGAATGTGAAAAAGCTTGACAAACTTCAAGATCGAGCTATGATTACTTTATGTCATTTAGAAAAGATTTTCCTTTTAGACTTTTTCACTACTATTATGCATTTGGTTATCTACCTTTCATATAAAGTAAAAGTCAATGGATTGATTTATTATCGATAGATGTATCCTATCAAAAGGTATTATTTATTAATAAGTTATTAGTGTTTATGATACCATTCTAATTAAAAAGGTGTATGACAAATGTTTTAGGCCGTAGGTTTTTAAAGAGGTTAAAGTCTTATTGTCGTAATAAACGCTATCTAGAAGGTTTTATTGCTGAAGTATATTTAGCAGATGAGTGTATGACATTTTGTTCTCAGTATTTGAAAGATATTGAAATGAGATTTAATAGACCATCAAGAAATCTTGGTGTCCAGCATATTGATTTTGCCTACACTTATCTTTTTGAAAGTTTTGGACAACCAATAGGCAAAGTTGAAGTGGTGTAGTTAGATGACATATCTTTGGCACGGTACATCAATATATTTTTTTCATCATGACTTAATTGAATCATTTTGCATGTAAGTTATTCGTAAAAGGAAATCATTCATTCTATTAAACATAATTTATAAACTTTGCTTATTACTATTAATACTTTATTTTGATGCATGTAGTAAGTATAGAAACAATTTGAGAGCTCGTGTACATTATCAATAATCAAACATTTGAGAGCTTGATAAGTTGTTCACCAAAATTTTTCATGAATGGTTAGGAAAAATTGTAAGTAATGTCGTACTTC
Source organism: Durio zibethinus (assembly GCF_047325235.1). Taxonomy (NCBI): domain Eukaryota; kingdom Viridiplantae; phylum Streptophyta; class Magnoliopsida; order Malvales; family Malvaceae; genus Durio; species Durio zibethinus. Next base: position 6,330,580 of record NC_143188.1, on the reverse strand, counting down.
TCATTTTGAGAAATATACCTAGAATGTTTAGGGTATTAATAAAATTAAAAACATATATTTTATTCCACCTTTATAGGCTTGGAGTTGAAGGCTTGTTAGTGAATAGGTAAAATGTCTTTCACAAGGTTCGAATAGGATTATGAAATGATACAAAAGGTTCATCATCAATGGATTTAGATTTCACACCAAATCCCATAGGAGAATTAAAAGAACATAAAATTCAGGAATTATTGTTACTTCATCAACTACTAGCTATTCCATTGTTAGAGATACAAACCCTTTGGAGAAAAATATTGACTATTATGGCATAATTAATGACATCATTGAGTTGGATTATTATGGCAAAAGAAAGGTTGTCTTATTTCGATGTGATTGGGTTGATGTGAATAGAGTGAGAGGTATTAAGAAAGATAGTTTAAATTTACAATCGTAAATTTTTCTCGATTAATTCACACCGGATAACAACTTATTGATGAATCTTATTTTTTTCCTCTTAAGTCAAATAAGTTTTTTACTCTGAAAACCCCAAAGAATCAGGTTGGTTTGTTGTTTTCATAACACACCTCATGACTTATTTGATATGGGATTAGATACTAGAGATGATATTAAATATGAAACTGAATGTTTTCCTTTTGCCGACCAAAACTTGGATAAAAATATCTCAAGTACCTCTACTTAGTGGGTTCATAAAGATGTTGATGAAGAAATTTATGAACCATGATAGATCATCTATATTTTGTAATTAAAATGTTCAAAACCTAGTGTAATAAATGCTTGTAATTTATGTGGCATTCACTTTTGTATATTTATTGTGTTGTAAATTATACATTATTTTTTAATTTAATTAAATCGATGTGTTTTTTATATATCGTTGGTTATGATTTCTTAACTTCTTAATGTTTATATATGTTCTTTAGATATGTTCTTTATATATAGTTGGTTATATATACAATGTATGAACTTTTCAATTTTTAACTAATTTTCTTTTATAATTTGGCTAAACTACAATGCCGAGGAATAGATTGAAAAGAGTATATATCAGAGATATTAATTCAGAACCATCTATGACACCTATTAATCTTAGCCATGAATTGAATCCTTTGGAGGGAAATGTGTCTACTGTCAGTTCTAACTTAGTCACTTCTAATCCTTCAACTAATATTGGATTTGGCAATACGAAAGGTCTAGGTTTAGATAGTATCCCACTAATTGATTTTGCTTTTAATTTGAATGCAGGTATCGTAAATCCTATATTTAGATTTTGATTATAATTATTGAAGTATTGGTAATTTACTAATTAACATTTTATTTTTTGTAGTTGATAACAATGGTTAATGGAAGACCAGAGGCAAGACAACTTTGAAGGAATTGTGGACAGTACCTTCAAATGAGCTTATTGCAGTGTTTGTAAACTCTGATAGGCAATCAATTGGTGAAAAATGTGAATTGGTAGTTGGATTTTTAGAAATGATTGCCCATAATGGCACGAAATTGCCTATTCATTATGAAATATGGCATAAAGTTCCAGCAAAAGTTAAGGCCAAAACTTTAAACTTTGTTGATGTATTAGTATAATTAATTACATATTAGAAATATTAATTCTTTTAAAGTTGGTCTATAAATTGTGACTTTTCTTTTTGTATTGTTACAGTCAAGATTTTTACTTGAAATACCTACTTCATTTGTGCTTAAGTAATTGGGAAAGAAATGGAAAAACTATAAGCATAATTTGAAGAAAAAATATTTCGATCACAATAGTACTATAGAGGCCACAATAGATATTCTACCTTATGGTATGATTAGGTGGCAATATGAGCAGTTGGTTAGATTTTGGTTCTCCAGGAAATGAGAGGTACTAATTTATAACTTTTAATATTATTTTTAATAAAAAAGGTGTTTTATGTTTTTAGTTGGTAATATTTGTATTTCTGCTATATACCGGATTGTTTTTTATGACAAGAAAGAGAAAAAATTAGGATTACTAGTAGAAAGCAAGATAAATATAGCCACACAAGTGAATCAAAAAGTGTTGCAAAAAAGCAAAGAGAAAAGATAAGTAGCGCATCAAATAAGAAAGTTGTCTTTTATATCTGTTTTGCACTTTTTGTGTCATTAAAGGGCAAAATTGTAAATATGCAGTTATTTTTTTGTTTTAAAAGTTTAGATAGCTTCAATACATTATATTAAACTTACCTGAATGATTGAACTTAGTTTTTACTGTTAATATGTATGAAAAGTTACCGTTTATATCTTTTTAGGACCTTGTTGCGCCATTAAAGGGAAAAAATGTAAATATGTAGCTATATTTATGTTTTAATAGTTTAGATAACTTAAATACATGATACTAAACTTGTTTGAATGATTGAACTTATTTTTCACAATTGATATGTGAAAAAGTTATTGTTTATGTTTGTTTAGCACTTTTTGTGCCGTTAAAAGGCCAAAATGCAAATTTGCTTTTATTATTATGTTTTAACAATTTTGATAGCTTCAATAAATGATATTAAACTTGTTTGAATGATTTAACTTAGTTTGCATGATTGATATGTGTGAAAAAGTTATCTTTTAAGTCTATTTAGGATTTTTTATGCTATTAAAAGGCCAAAATGCAAAATTGTGTTTATTATTCTATGTTAATAGTTTAGATAGTCTCAATACATGATATTAAACTTATTTGAATAATTGACTTGGTTTTCACGATTAATATGTGTGAAAAAGTTATCATTTATGTCTTTTTAAGACTTTATGATGCCGTTAAAGGGTAAAAATATCATTTTGTAATTATTTTTACATTTTAACAATTTAAATAGCTTAAATACATTATATTAAACTTTTTCGAATGATTGAACTTTATTTTTAAGAATGATATGTATGAAAAGGTTACCGTTTATATCTGTTTAATACTTTTTTATGCCATTAAAAGGTCAAAATGCAAATTTGTGTTTATTATTATGTTTTGACAATTTAGATAGCTTCAATACATAATATTAAACTTGTCCAAATGATTGAACTTGGTTTTCACAGCTGATATGTGTGACAATGTTATCATTTATGTCTTTTTAGGACTTTGTTACGTCGTTAAAGGGCAAAAAATATAATTTTGCAGTTATATTTATGTTTTAAAAGTTTAAATAGCTTCAATACATGATAATAAACTTGTCCGAATGATTGAATTTGGTTTTCACAATTTGATATGTATGAATAAGTTACGATTTATGTTTATTTAGGACTTTTTATAACGTTAAAAGACAAAAATATAAATTTACAGTTATTGTTCTATTTTAACAGTTTAGATAGCTCTTATTACATTTTATTAAATGTGTCCAATCATTATTACCACATTTGATATGCATAAATAAGTTATGGTTGATGTGTGTTTAACAAAAATAGTATTTTTTTTATGTAGGAGATTAAGTTGGGTAAAAAAATTAGACATGTAGAACTTTTTCGATTAACCCACACAAAAAAGATGGATCTTACCTGAATATCAAAATACAAGAAATTGTGATAATTTTTTAGATTCATTTTATAAGGTGTAAATATTTACTATTTCAAATATATTATGAATTAATTATTAAATTTTATAGCTTTATTTGATTAATTTACAGGAGAAAACGAAAGAGAAAATGACCATTAAGATTGAAGCAGTATCTAATTGCTCTATCAATATGTAAGAATTGGAAGATCTGATTTTCATAGAAGTTACCAAAAAAGAAAGACATGGACATGTTCGAGACATTGGATTGGGTCTGACACCATCTAGCTACTATAGAAATAGCTCTCAGCAATTTATATTCTCAACAAATCAATCTTCACGAGAAATCCTAATATTGAGAGAGGGGTTGCAAACTATACAACGTGTGCAGCAAATGGAAGTAGAAAAAGCTTAGGAGCATGCTAAAATGAATGAGAAGCGTAAGCAATTGCATGATCAATTTAACACTTTTATAAATTTTGTACAACAACAATTTTCAGGGAACAATCTAGGTGGTCCACCAACTCAGGTATTATATTTAGTAACTATTTATATCTTTTAATATTAAAAATAGCTTATTATTAAATGTAAAAACTTGTTTTAGTTTTTTCAATAGGTTATTGAGTAAGCTAGTGATTATAATGGAAAAAATGCTTCATTAAATGGCAGTGCTCTAAATCTAAGTGGTCATCAATTTCATATAGTTTAAATTTCTAGTTAATGTTCTAAAACAATTTGAATATTAATGTATTAAACTTTGTGTTACATGTATATTAGAACAAATTATATATTTAGATATTTAAATATTTATAATATTCAATTTACGAATTTAAATTCGTTTTTATGTTTTTAAAATTATTTTTCTATTTTTTATTTAATTATAGTAGTAAATCTTGAAAAAGGGTATATTCCCTCATTTAGCAATATTTGTATGCAAAAATGTTGTTAAATTTAGTAGCATTTTCAAAAAAATACCACTAAATTAACGGTATTTCTGGATATAAACACCATCAAATTAGAAAATTTAATGGTGTTTTCGTACAAAAACGCCATTAAGTTAGTGGTTTTTTCCTAAAACAACACTATTTTTTCTGACGTGGGTATAGTCGGCACTTTTAGTAGTGTTTTTGACAAATGCTGCAAATCATATAGTGACGTTTATAAATGCTGCTAAACATAAAAAATATCACTAAAGACCTATTTTACTGTAGCGATTTTATAATTTTTTAAGATATATTAAAAATTAAAAATATTATAATTATAAATATATATTGTAATTTTTTAATATCACTTGTAAAATTAAAAACTACATAAAAGATTATACTAAAAATGAACTCATTAGTTTTTGTTTAATTTTAATTTTAAAATATTAGCAATTAACATAATTTTTTCAATATTTTAATATCAATTTAAACTAAATATATCTAAATGAGTTTTCATGAGTAAATCAAATTGTACATCGAGCAAAGTTTTTGAAATGTCAATCAGTTTCAGTTTGATCCGACCAGAGTCACCTTTATTATGTACCCAACAAAACAAACTTATAAAATATAGTTCAGCATATAGTTCATTTTGTTACTGCACTCAACAAAACAAACCCACTCCTTTCCCTTAGTTTATCCCTAAGTACACAAATTCTATTGAGCAGGATCTTATTATACTAGCAAATAAATGCATATCATATTATAAAAAGAAAAGGTACCTCTTAGTATCCATTGTAAAAAAATAAAAAAAATCCCTTCTTAGCATATATAGTTTAGATTTAATGTCAATGTTATAATCTTGATTAAAATACTAAAAAGTTTTATATTGTTTTATTTTTAAATAAATTTTTATTTTTTTATTTGTATCAAAATAACTCTTTATTTCAAACAAAAAATTGATTTATATTAATAGATTATTTAGGTACAAATTTTTTTGGTGTGTAAAAAGTCATAGCATGAGAAAAGAAAAAGAGATTATAAATGTTATGATTCAAATTTTAAACTTACTGATATCATCTTTTAAATATGATTATATGAATTAATAAGTTAAGTTTTATATTCAAATTAAATGCTAAAGACTTATTCGAATATCAATTATAGTTTAAGAACTTATTAAAATGTAACAAATGTCAAATTTATTTAGATAGAATAAAATTATAAAAGTTTATATAAGTAAATTGATAAAATTTAATTTTTTTTTAATACTTTAGCCTACAATTTTTGGTTTGTGATAATTTCAAATGCAAGATGTAAAAAATATCGTATAAGTTCATAGTACATCTTGTTTTAATTTATTAGTTGAATAATTCATTTACTCTAAATTTTATTTTGACGATTTTACTATACCTTATTTTATGAATTTAATTCTAATTTCACGTATTTTTCTATAATTAATTTTAGAATTTTGAAGTAAAAATCCCCTAAAAATGAAAGAACCGGGTCAAACAATGGCTCTAAGATCAACATGAAAAGGTTAAAAACAGGGTTAGATGATAGGCGAATCTGAAGCCAACATCACAAATTGTTGGATGTTGTGGGACCAAACTGTACTATAATCCAATTCCGAAGGGAATAATATCAACATATCATATAATCGTAATAAAAATTATTCAAAAATTTATCATTTATAAATATAAATTTCACATAAAATTTTGATAAACTTTGCATATTTTAAATTTTAATTAATTAAATAAACTACAATAATTATAAATAAGATACTTCCTATAATACCACAGTAGTTTGGGACCTATTAGGCCATGCATACATGGAGCACCAAACATGTAGTGAAAATTATGGCCACAAGTTATAATTGTTGCCTTTTTGATCGGTGGTCAGCATACCCTATATCGAGCCGTACTGAAACATCGGTGGGACCCTTTTTGAAAGCAGAGATATTTAGAATCCAAAAAAATCTTGAGGAGATCGAAGGGTGATGATTAGTCCATTTCATATTCTTTATTCTGGTTTTTGAGCCCCTCCTCCACGGTAGAAAACATATAATAACCGACAAAAACTTGAAAAATATTTTATTTCTAATAATTGCAATACATTAGCCAATAGAAATAATCAAATATATTAATAATCAAATTTTTTAATTTCACAAATAAAATTATATCTTATATATTTTTAAAAAAATTAACTTAAAACAAAAGTGAAGTATATTTTATCATCTTAAAAAATTTAAAATTATGTAAGATTCATTAAAATTTTATATGAATATTATATTTATAAGTGATGAACCTTATTAGATTTATGTAATTTAACATTATAATAAAAAAAATTATAGATGATATGTTTCAAAAACTCTATTAGAGTTACTATTCTTATTGAATTTTATAGTCAAATTAAATGAATTTTGCCGTATTTCTTTTTTTTTTTCTTTTTTTTGGCAGCAAAAAGGAACATGCATAGAATAAATTACAGTACCATACACAAACATGCGATGCGGCATCAGCACATAATAGGTCCTTAATAAAGCTAGGAGGTTCGTTAAAGACAACAAAAGCAACCTCATCACATAGAGTTCCATTACAGAGATTTTTACTACCACAGCCAGCAAGGGAATCTGCACATTATTCCCTTCCCTAATAACATGCAACATGTTTGAGTTCTCAAACCCCTCCAGGAGCCTCCTGTAATCATAAATTAAAGTTTGGAAAATAAGGTTAGACAACTGGTGATTTTGAACCACAGATGTCATAATAGACGCATCAAGCTCAAATTCCAGGTTTCTGATCCTAAGGTCCTTGGCTAACATTAAACCATCTCTAAGAGCCCATATTTCAGCCAAGATATTAGTCCCTTACCCTATAAATCGAGAAGACCCAGTTATCCATTTTCCTTCATGTTCCTGAATTATTATTGTTCCCACACCAGCTCTTCCCGGGTTACCTACAAATGATCCGTCCGTATTTTTAGCTTACACCAACAGGAATAAAAGATATTTGCTTGGTTAGCACATTCTTTTGGTTCAAGGCATAGAACTCCCAATCTTTGGTTCTTGCTCTCCCTATGATATCAGAACTTCCTCTGTTATTTTTGAAGATGATGTGGTTCCTTTCAATCCATGTTTCCCAAAGAATAAAAGCAAAGAGTAGACCCCCTACGATGCCACTATGGCACGACCTCTGGTTACAAAATGAATTCTCCTTGATCATTTTTATTGATAGTTTAGAATGTGATGCAACTCACATTAGATAAAAAAATTTTAATTATTGACAAATAAAATTAATTTTTGTATTAATTTCAATCATATTTTAAATAATTATGTTTGAACAGAAATAATTATTATATGATAAATGAATATAATCACTTGAATAAAAATTTATGTCTATTCATTGATTATAAATAGATATTTCAGTATAACCAATTTCACTACTTTTGATTGGAGAGTTTTAGGTTTTATTGTATCTTAAACGCATAATTGCTTTTAAAAAAATGTTCTGCACACCTCAAATTTAAATTTTTTTTCTATTATTTTTAGTCTCTTATTTATTTTTTTTAACAATTTAAAGATAATTATAAAATTCATATTTCACATGATGAACATACAAAGAAAAGAAATTAGTAAAGTTGGTGAAATCTAGTTTTGAAACAAGCATGAAAAGATTCTATTATCCAAATAGTTTCTTGGTGACATAAAATACAAGATAAGTTTCTTATTATTTTCTTTCTAGTTTTTATATTCTACTAAAAGAATTGATGATTAATAATTCATAAGAGACTTTGAGTCTTATTGAATTTTACTTTCTTTATTGACTATTCTTTTAATCTTTTGATTTTGAATTAAATTATTTAATTTATGATTTATGATTTTATGGTATGTTATATGTGGATTTTCTTGATCATGGCATTGAAAAGTCGTGAGCACTAAATGGACACGGAGTACTTGCTAGCTTTGGTTATAAATCTTTTATAACCTTGTTATATTTTTGAAAGATCAATATTATTAAATCAAAATGTTAAAATTTTCGAGAATTATTTTAAGGCATAAAAGAAATTGTGAATTTATAAATTTTTTCGAAAAAGAAGCAAGTCCATATGTTCTTATCATAAAATCATATTTTATGGCTCATATTTCATGATTACATTTTATTGACAAGAGAATAATGCATGATTCTTGTTATTTTATTTATATAATATTATTTCAACAAGAAAGAAACATATTATCTAAGATAACTTCAATTTAATTAGACAAGTTATATAATTTGTTTTAACTAGTTAAAATGCTTTCTATTTGTTGGGTGAAAATTTTTCATGTATTTTATAATTTGGACACAAAATTTGTAGTATTATGTGGTTATACATTAAATTTTGACTGTTTTTAATGATATGAACTATGGTGGATATTACTCTAGTGTCCATAAGCAAATAATTTTTAAGTATCCAATTGAAATGAAAGTCTCAAAAAGAGACTATAGAAAGCATGAGTTTACTAGTTTTAAGGGTAATTATATTTGGTATCATACTTATTAATGCATACTTTCATATTAAGTTAAAATAAAAGTTTTGAAACTTTTATGAAAATAAAATATTAAGATATAGAATATTTATTAGCTATCTTTCAATAAAGATAGATTTGGAGGCCTCTTGCTTAAATAAAAATAACTACCAAATAGTGAAAAGATAAATAAAATGATAACTTGATTAATTATGTATGATATCTCGATAATTGAATGGGACATTTTTTAATAAAATATGCAAATTTGCACATGATGAGAGTGATAAGAATAAAAAAAAAATTACCACCATATTGTTGTAAGATTTCAGTATAATTTTATAAACAAATTATACAAGCTAATAATTTAGTACAACTTATTAAAATAAAATCATAAAAGGTCTTTAAATATCTTAAAAGGATTAAAATGGCTTGCTTTGTTCATTAAGTTTATCCAATTATACTAGAAGAATAATTGTATTAACATAGATAAAAGTGTAGAAATAGAATGGTTAAAATTTTACATTAATGAGTATAGAGCTATGGCTACAACCAATATCATTTATTTTTTAAAATAATAAAAACGAGCCAACAATGTCTAAAGTATATAAATGATATGTAAAATGGAAAGTTTGGACATATTAACCTGAAGTGATTATCTTGGAGATTCAATATCAAATTAGGGTAATTACCATAAAAGAAAATTAAATTCCAAGATATTTTGTAGTACTACTTTAAGTAGAATAGATTTATACCCTTACTATTAGACACCAATAATAAGAACTCAACTTTGAATTAGTAACTTTTAATTACAAAGTTTAATCAGTAAAAACAAGTTATTGTTATGTGTCTGTTAAGTACTAATAAAATCCACTCAAATTTTAGAAACTAATATAATTCATTACATAGGGAGGATGAGTTTTTATACTTTTAATGGAGTTTATTACTTAAATGTCTAAAGCAATGGAGAATAATGGAAACTTTACCTATATAAACATAGAAGTGGTATCATTTCAACAAGAAGAATTGAGATTTCTCTTGTAAATGTTAATGAATAGGATAAGCACATAACCATAAAAGTGTTAAAGCGGTGATAAACCTCTTATAGAAGAACAAATAAGTATTATGTGTGTTATAGCTTCAATTCTAACACTAGGAGTTGAAGTTTAATCTGCGGACACCATCAATTTCGTTAAAATTCTAAGATATATATGTTAATTGAAGGTTTAAATCGAGAGATATCTTTTTTGTATTCATAATATTTATTTGTGTGAAAGGTTAAAGTTAAATACCAGCATTCCAAACTAGTGGGAGATTGTAGATAGTTTAAAATGTGATGCAGCTCACATTAGATAGAAAGATTTAATTACTGATGAATAAAATTTATTTTTGTATTAATTTTATTCATATTTTAAATAATTATGTTTGAACAAAAACAATTATTATATAACAAATAGTCATAATCATTTGAATAGAAATTTATGTTTGTTCACTCATTATATATATATCTTTCAATATAACTAATTTCACTACTTTTGATTAGAGAATTTGAGGCTTTATTATATCCTAAGGCATAATTACTTTTAAAAATGTATTTTTCACGCTTTAAAGCCAAATTTCATTTCTATTATTTCTATTCTTTTATTTATTTTTTTCTAACAATTCCTTCACCTTAATGCTCTATAAGGAAGTGAGGTAAATAACTTCACTTAAACTCCTCAAAATGCCTTTTGTAAGCATAATCCAAGATACATATGTGAATATTAAAACACCAATCAATAAATTCTATACCTATTTAAGTAATCATAGTTGATAAGTGGAAGTAATCCTAGTTTTCTAGATAGATTAGGTCTTCCTCTTCACTCTTTTCTTACTTACAATAGATTAGGTCTTCCTCTTCACTCTTTTCTTACTTACAACTCTCAATGGGTAGATATTGTTAATTAAAAGTAAATAAAGGATCTTAACTAATTTTAATAAAACCTTAAAAGCCTCTTTATCAAAAGTTTACTAGGTCAAATGTCTACACAACTGCCAAACCATACTGGCTTAATGTGCAAAAGCCTAAACTAGCTAAGAAATCCTCATGGCATCTAGATGTACCTATATGTCTTTTCCTTATTGTCGAGATTACTTACTAGTATTACTTATGAAATAAACCCAAATGACATTAAAGCTATACTTGAGACTGATGCCAAGTCTTAAAATTTTATAATATGACATGTCCATATTAAATCTACACATGTAATAATAAATATATACAAATAGCAATTATGATAAATATGTAACACAATTATGTCCACTTAACTTTATGGTACTTAATGGACTTATTAATCTCAAGGTATACCTTATTGATACTTAGCAATCACATATGATGCATTTAACAAAGCAAAGAAACCTAAAATAATAATAATTTCAAAATCAAAATTTACAATACATCTATTACTATAATCAATCCAAAACCTTAAAAGGTTTAGTTCTTAACACCTACAGATATCTATATTATGAATTGGGTAATATGATAATCCTCATATAGAAAAAATATGTTATCATATAATCAAATCACAATGACTCTCATTGAGCGAATGAATTAGAAACATGCTAAAATCAAATTATGAATAATGAATAAGGAGCACAATAATAAATGGAGTCATAACAAAATTATGTATTGTCTACGTTATGTCAATGTGATAACTATTACTGTTTTTTTACTTCCATAATGTCACTTTAAAAACCACTTATAAAATTACTAACAAATTATAAACAAAATTTTCATCATCATATGTTCATACAATTCATAATTCTTAATGTTTCAATATGAGAACATTTTCAACTAATTTGAAATTCCTTGAATTATCTATCTTTTATGTCTAAAATGTGTCCAAACCAATAGTTTATGAGCTCTCACTAACTTTAACATACATGAATCTCCAAAACAATAATTTTAGAACATTTATAAGTTTTTCCTACTTTAAAAGCAAATGCAGAAGAACTCACATTGATTTTCACTTCCTTTAAAAAGAATCATTTTTACTTAAAATACAACAAAGTTAATTTTTTTTATATTATCATTCTTTGCATTAACTATTAAAATTAATTCATATATAATTTAAAATAAGGAAAGTGAAATGAGAGAAAAATATAAAACTCTTATTCTCCCTTAGAAGTGAACTAACAAAATTCAAAAAATATTATCAAGAAAGGAATTAAACCAATAAAAACAAAATAAGTACTTTACTTATTTTTACAAAATTCTTTCCTCAAAACTCTTACACATGTGATAAGTGTAAAACAATATTTTTCTCAAAATGTTTGAATTTCTAACAATAAAATATATATATTTTTTTAAGACATATTGTCAACAAATGGCAATAATAAACCTTTTAAAAAATGGTATCTGTTAGGTTTGATAATATTAGATAAGATAATTGACTCTTTTGGACAAGTAACCACATGAAGTAACTTAGAGACAATACCATAACAACATAAGAAATTTCATAATAATTATGGTTCTTCTAATTTTATTATGTCTACTTATTCATGTTAATCTTCTAGGCAATATACTAATCTAAATGTATCTTTATGGATCACTAAAAGTTAAAACTTAAAATGCCTATTATCATTTTAAGCACTTTTGAAAAATTTTTAAATCATGTTCTATAATTATACTATCAATCAACAAAAAAGCATTGCATGTCATATTACCAAGTAAATAATCTAAAAAATTAATAATACTAGTATCACAGCAACTTAATATTTTAAGCATGGATACAAGAAATTTTAAAATTAAGATCTATCTAGCCACAAAACATCTACTAATGTAGATACTTTATACTTACATGAGATTTAACAAATTTAATAATTTTCATATCATAAATCTTAACATAATAGTATATGGTGAATGTCAATAACACATTTTTTTAGACAAATACACATAATAATTATGGTATAAACCAATCTCATATTCATGATAATTAATGTTTATGTGAGGAATATAATATTTTGAATATCACCAAACATGATTTCTAACAAAAAGTAAGGTAAATTAACCTAGTGAATTTTTAACAACAATACATTTTAGTCAAAACCTTTAATTCATTGAAATTTGCAAAACCTTTTTTTTTTTTTTGTTTGCTCTTATAGGCTGAACTTTTACTTTTATTCATTTTACTTTCACAACTCATTTTTATGACCAGAATCTTGATGCTAATATTTAGTGAGTTTCATACCAAAGACATGTTCCCAATACTTACTAAAAAAATAAAATTTTACTTATTGCTCTCTTAAAATATTATAGCACTATGATTAGAAAATAATTAATATTCTATGAGAGCATACTTAATTTATTAAGTATTTTATAAAAGCAAAAAATTTCAGAAAACTAGTTTAATAATTTATGTGAAGCAAATTCACTATGAAATTATTTAACACATATTATTTCTTATAATATTATTGCACATTTAACAGCAAAACTACTTCAACAGTCTGAGCCCTAAATACGAACATTTGGTTCTTGGAGCCCGAATTAAAACCTTGTGATTTGTTTGGTCTCCCCTGAATTTTGCCATATTTCTACCCTTGTGTACATAGGCAAATGCAACGATCACCTTAAGTTTAATCATTTTGGTTTGAATAAAATGAATTGTTTTCAATTTGAATTATTTTGAGTTTTAATTATTTCGGATTTGGATTTGATATTCGATTTATTTAGATTCAAATAATCAAGTTTAAATCATTTTCTATTCAAATTATTGAATTTTAAAATCAAATCAATAAAATTTAGATTATTTTGAGTTAATCTTTTTGGGCTATTTAGATATAGATCATTTCAAATTTTATTAATTCAAGTTTGAGTTATTTCATGTTCAAATTAAACAAATTTAAATTGTTTACTTTTCTTGATTAAATCGAATGGGCCGGATGCAATGAGGTGAACAAAATTTTGGAATTAAGATCAATTTTGACAACTATTAAGTAACACTTACTTTATTTTTATCAGATGTAATATTGCTTGGTTGATAAGATTTACCCTTTGCTCATGTTAGGTTATTTAACCTCTTTTTAAAATTAAAATTAAAAATTTTGAAAAAAGAAATCTTAACTCTAAACCTAAGATAGCATTGAGAACTACATTATCATTTGTCTTCTTTCAAAATTTGCACTTCCTTGTCAAAGTCAGTTTCTTCTCTTGATTCAGTGATCAAACAACTTAATAATATTAGTTTAATTTTGTTATTTTATTGATGAAGATATAAATTTATTAAGTAATTTATTAATTTAATTTGCAAGCCATTTTTATCATCTAAGAGTGTATTAGAGTTTTTTTGAGAAGTTAAGTTTAGTTTTCAAGCTAATTGAAATTTCTAATCCAATTGAACATGTGTAAAAACTAAAAGAAAAATGTTAAACCGAACATAATGGCACTAATTAGTAAAACAGTACATCAAAAACCTTTCACTAAATAGTATTTTCACTACTCTTAGTCATTATCCTTAAGCACCAGTTCACGAGGTCCAAAAACTAATTAAGTATTGTTTCATAAATGGTGCTATTTAATTTATTGAAAATTAAAATTTTAATTATTTAATTATTTCAATGCCTCATATATTCATTTGAGAATTTACTTAAATTGACTATTTAGATTATGAAAAGTGTTGAAAATGAATTTAGTTAATACCAGTGTGATTTAAGTTTAGCTTGTAATTCAATTACGTAAACCTTATATTTTTTGGCATTAGTTACATGTTCTTTCTATTTTCAAAAATAACAAAAGAAACGCACATGATCTTTCTTAATATCTTTCAAGTAACAAAAGGCAAAACGTGCATGTTCTTTTTTACCTTTTTTTTTTTTTTTTCAATTTTTATTAGATTTAAAATCTCTATAGAGTCATTTACCTCGCTTGTGAAAAATGATATAAACGTCACATAAATGGATTTAATATTTTGAAAAAAAGACAAGATGAATTTATTTTTATTATAAATGCTAGAATATATAAATGACTAAGCAAATATACAAAATATTAAGAAATTAATTTAAAACTTTGATTATTAATTTGATGGGAAAAAAAGAATCTCTTCACCGACCAATGAATTAATGATACAGCTCATTGGATATGAAATGGTTCAAATTTTGGAATACAATGGTACTTACTTGTCGACAAGCTGTTGAACATTGAACTTATAAAGATTTATTATTATTGAAATTTAAATTTGAAAAATTCCAGGAAGAGAAGCTTCGTTGCTACTCAAATTCATATTCATACAGCAATAAATATAGCACCGTCTAATCTCTATCAGAGATTCGGAGAACGCTGAAGCTTCATTTACTCTTCCTCACATGCCTCCTCTCTCATTTCCACCAAACTAAGCATTAATAAGTCAAGAAAATAATTTCTCTGCTGCTTTTTAGTAGTATTGATGTAGTACAGATATCCGACACTCCATTTCAATGGTTTTTTTTTTTTTTTTTTAAATGAAAGAAGTCATAATTTGAAAATAAAAAAATTACAAATAGTAAAATTGAATTTTTAAATTTATTGAACGTTAGCATATAAAGGTAATTGTAAGAATTAATTAAAATTAAATTTCAGAATTCAAAAGTGAATAATAATAAATATGTAGAAACTTAATTTTATTCTAATATATTTTGAATAAAATTTGATGGCGTTAAATTAAATATGAAATTAGATAAAAATTAATTAAGAAAGCTAAAATATGGTAGATCAATTTTGATCTTAGAATAGTTTAAAAGTACCAAAAGAAATATAAGCCTATATTAGATAGAACTGGCTACATAATTTTAGCAAATATAAAATAGAAAATAAAAGGGAAAATAGCTGTACTTTTAGGATTTCTCTAACAATTTTCCTTTAAAAGTCTTTACTACTAACAATTTTTTAAATAGGTGATAACCAACTTTTAGGACTTACCAAAAAAAAAATTTTGGGACCTCAGTTTTCACTTGTACAAATTGAGGATCCAAAGTTTCAATAGTTTTTCAATTCAGACTCTTGTATTTTATTTTAATAATTTTTAAAATTTTCATTTTTTTAATAAATACATTTTTTATGGCAAAGTCTCTTTATTTTAGCTTCATTATCCTTGTTTGTGATTTTCTTTTTCAATCAACCAGCCTAGATAATCATCAAAATTAATGGTCATGATTCAAATGGAACTCATGGTGTTCACGATAAGATCGAGTTTGCACCCTAGTCATCACCTCTTTTTAAGAAAAAAATATTTTTTATTATGTTTTCTACGTGCAATAAAACAGTGCATACATATAATTACACACTTGTTATTATTACAAACATGCCTGAATTAGAAAAATATTTAAAATTTGAATCCTTAATTGGCACATTTGAAAGATGAGGTTTTAAGATTTATTTTTGTAGAGTTTAAATCCTAAATATTGGTTTTAGCTTTAATTAAATATATCCAATTTAATAGGATAAATGACAAAGATAACTTTTTTATAATATTAATTCTTTGGTTAGAACCAACTTTTAAGATCTCATCTTTTTATTTTTTTGGGTAATACAGTTAATGGTATCTCTAAACTTTACTTGAGCCTGATTCATTTTTCGATCAATTTTAAAAATACACTTTCCTATATCAATATGATATATATATATATATATATATAATTTTACTGTTGGAGTGTTCCTGACTCTCCAATTAAAGACTCAAATTTTCAAAACACTTCCAATTCATGCATGTTTGTAATGGTAACATACATTTTTTATTGCATGTGAAAAGTATAAACTAGGAAGCCATTTTTTAAAAAAGGTGATCACTGGAGTGGAAACTCTTACAATGAACAACATGTACTTCTTTTGAATCATGATAGTCAAATTTGATGATATTAATAATAATTATTGGGTCAAAGATGGAGTCATTTGTGGTTGAAAAAAGAAAAATTACAAATCAAAATAATGAAATCAAAATAATGAGACTTTGCTACCAAACAATACTGTGCCTATAAAAAGTAAATAAAATTTTAAAAAAAAATTAAAATTATGAATGAGCTTTAAATTATAATTAAATATTCAATATGATATTGAAATTTTATAAATATTTAATATAATATTTTAATTATAAATTTTTTAATTAATATAATATTAATCTCTAATATGACTAATTTTAAAATAATGATATGTGATGAATAAATAATTTTTAAAATATTATATTAATTAATAAATTAATAATTTAGATACATATTAAAAATATTTAAAATTCAAGTAAAAAATTAAATATTTTATTTTAATTTTAAAATAATTTGTAACATCAATCCTTTTAAAAATTATTAAATAAAACACAAAAGCATAAATTGAGATAATATAGAAATTTTAATTTTTAATTAGTACAAATAAAAAATAAAATTAAAAATTTTGGTTTTGTACGAAAATTGTCTTGGCCATTTTAAATTATAGCTAGGCTAAATTAAGGAGGTAATATAAACGCAATAACAGCATGCTGCAAAAGCAGAGGCGGCCACAAAAAGCCTGCTTTCATACTGACAAAATTTATTCGTTTGCTCTGAAGAAAAAGACAAAAAAGCTTTAAATTACGTTTCAAAACTATCAGAGAAACAGACAAATTGAGTGTAAACGTTAACAAGTAACATAATAACTCGTTGTTATCAAACCAAAATTATTTAAAAAAACATAATTAAAATTCTCAGATGCTACCTAAAATTTCGTGCCAAGTTAATGGCAAATCCAAATAGATGCTACCAAAGTAAAGTCAAACAATAATTTCACGTTCACCTCTTTCATCAAAAACTATCTCACTGTCTCGTTCATTTTCTTTTTTGATGCTATAGATCTTGAAACAAAACAAAGAGACAAATCCACAAAGTTAAATTAAAAAAAAAAAAAAAAAAAGACCTAGTTAGCACTCATGTCACGAGATTTTTTTCGTTAAACTTTGTTATTTACTGCAGTGGTTTTGTTTTGAAGCAATGAATTTTTGCAATGAGCAATAGCACCTTGAATTGCACTCTGCAGTTCTTCCATTGACGATGTATCAGAATAGTGCATGCCAGAACCAGCACTACCGACCCGACCAGTATTCGTGCCCATGGTTGGAAAGCCGTTGCGGGAAAGCACCCCAGAGTGGCTTGGTGAGGACCGCATCGATGAAGGACAACTTGAAACGCAGCTTCTCCTTCTTCGGTACCTTAAGTTTCCCGAGAAAGAGTGAGAAAATTCACTATTGCTGCTTTCTTTCCTTGCATTTATCTTCTCTATGTCTTTGACAGATCTCTCTGGCTTGATGGAGAATGAAGCTGGACCTGACTTTGTTGATGACAAAGCTGAAACTACGCCGATTCCTCCCACTTTATGTTGTTGCTTTTGGGATAGTTTTTCATACAATGGCTTCACTTTCTTCAAATATTTCCTTATAACCTCTTTTGCAGTTGTGCTAATTTTTTTAACTGATGAAGAAGCTGCTGCCATGTTTTCCTGGTCATGGTTCTTGTTATTTTCCTTCTTGAACACAGAAGAGAACCTAGAAAAAGAAAAATACTTGCTTTTTTTTATCTGGTAGTAATTCAACTGGCCCTGATGACTTGAAAACAGTTGATTCCCATTGTTAAGCCTTTTAAACTCATCGTCTTCGGTGGCAGAGCTGGGCCTGGAGGAGTCACAATCAACAAGCAAAACAAGATCACTAGCGAAAGATGAGTGCGAGTCGTTCGAACTGCCAGTGGAGTCACGAGAGGCTGTGGCGGAGGATGTTTCGGAGGCGGAGGAAGTGCTGGAGGAGGCTAAAAGGAGAGTACGGACCATGGAGAGACGAGGAGAGAGGTGGAGAGGCAAGAGCTGGCCTTTGTAGAAGAGTTCGTCAGCTGGACGAAGGGTGGAAGAGGAGTTGGCCCGTGGGGAAAGAGAGACTGTGAACTCAAAGTCGGAGGAGGAGGATGATGAAGAGAAAGAGTGTGAAGGAGATGGGGGTAGTGTTTGAGATCTTGAAGCTATTTTCTCTTTTCTCTTCCCCATTTTTCAAAACCTTGCCTTCATGATTATCAACACCAGCAACAAAAATAAAAACAATGGGAAGCACTTAATATCTTCTAAAACGTAAACTACTAGTCTTATATCCAAAGGGAGAAGAAAAAGAGAGGGGAAGGACTTTGGGTTTGGGTGCAAAATGCAAAGTAGAGATGAGATCCTGATTTAGGGAGAGAAAAGGATGGGTCATTTCTTGTTTGGGTTGTTTTTTACTTCACGCGCGACTTGGTGGAACATATCTACGCGCCTCCTCATTTTTATTTAATATTTTACATATTAAGTGAGAAAAATGGTTTAAATACTTAAATGACTGTGTTGGTCAGTGTATAATTTTCGAATTTACTCTTTTAAATTTTTTTTTTTTTAAATGTAGGTTGAGAGAGCATTGGTCATGGTAACTTTCATTTGACCTGATAATAAGGATCATGATAGATCCAATTATATCAATAAAACAGAATTCACTTCAAATCATAAAGTAACTTGACTTTGATCATTTTCATCGAAGAGTTGTCATTAAAAAATTGCTCCTCAATTTACTAATCATTCTTCTCGACGGTAAATAATTATTAGCTTGAATTTTATTGCTGACTTCTTGAATTTTTTTTATAGCCGTTGTTTGAAAATAAATAAAAAAAGAGATTATAAATATTAAATTTTATTTTACAAAAAGAAAAAATATTTAGAATATATAAATAAAGAAATCGTACAAGTATTGAGACTCCTCCTATGAAACTTAATAATTAAAGGGCGTCTTTGCAAGGCTGAGTTTGAGCCTTTGGGGTTGAAGTAGTGAACAATACGTTAAATGGATGGCAGTAGGACCACCTGTTCTATATATGCATTAGCTAGGTCGAAACGTGTCTCTCTATCTCCTTTCCTTTACTATAGTTTTTTTATTTTTTATTTTAATTTGAGTAAATTAAATTTCTTTGGTTTCTCTCTCAATGTGTGCAAAAGTATGTGAGGTAAACAGTCATGTGTTATGCGATTGCTTATGCTGTTATGCAGTTAGGTCTCACGTGCCATAAACGTGAAAGGTGGGGTTGGATCATGGGATGGGGTTTAGAACTTGAGAAAAAAATATATAACCATTTTATTTTTCTACTAATTAGGGTTGGCAGTGGCAGCAGGGCAGGGAGGGGCAGCCACAAACCCTAGGACTACTGTAATTAAACATGCTGAATAAGATACTTAATTTACTACTATCTATTTAGGTACAGATGGATATAGATACCTTTATTCTATTTAGGTATAGATGGATACAGATACCCTTATATAAATAAATACTAGTACTACTAGTAATTATTTAAATAAACGACTTTATTTTTACTGCTACTATCTCTAAGGCCCTGTTTGGATTCAAATGAGGCACGATATAGTGCAGTCAGGATCACTTTTGATCCTAACCATTGGAGGGTGTCAGGAGTGTCACACATGGAAAGCATTGTCATCCTGCTACATCCCTTTTTACCCGTTACCCTTCCGGTTGACAACTAATCTCATTATACCCATCTATTCCCACCAAAGCAACAGGATCACAGGACTTGACAGAATCCTCCATTCACTGGGGTAAGAATCAGTCCTACCGTAAGCCGCGCCATTGGCCAGGCTGTCGGAGTTGTAAGCCTATCTCGTTCTTCTCCTTATTAACCTTTGTCTATATTCATCGAACTCCACAATTTTGGACACTTTTAACGTTTTCATCATAAAAAATAAGAATTTCTTTAAATTGTGGTCCGAACATATCTACGCCTTGGCCTACCCCTGCCAACAACCATTAAGGGAGATGACAGTAGATAGATCAATAATTCTCCGGTTTACCCTTTTTTTTCTTTTTTTTTTTTTTCCAAAAGTTCTTTTTCAACTTCAAACCCCTGAAACGAATTTGTTGGCATACATACAATTCAATATATTTTAGGGTTATGTTAGATTTCTAAATTATAATAAAATATTTAATATGATATATATTTAAATTTTAAAAATTTTTAATATGATATCTAAACTATTAATCTGTTAATTAACATAATACTCATTTTACATAATTAACTTTAAATGATGATACATGATAAATAAAAAAAATTTAAGTATCATATTAATTAACAAATTCATAATTCATGTATCACATTAAATATTTTTAAAATTCATGTATCACATTAAACTTTTTACAATAATTCAAAAATCATTCATGAAATTAACTTTGTTTTTATATAATGTGGTTGAAGTATTTTCGAGTTTTGCTTAAGTCTAATTTTACCTTAAATGATGTTAAAGCGTATTCCCTCGTGATAAATTGGGGCATTCATAATTTCACTTTTATAATAATTTGGGTCAATAATACTTGTAGTTACTAAATTTTGATCTTTAATCTTTAAAAATTTTAATTGGATTCCAATTTACCAAAGTTGTCATACTTTGATTCTTCCATTTATGAAATCGTCTAAATTAATAACAAATGTTAGCTAGCACCATATGATGACGTAGCTAATATTAGGGATGGCTTTGGGTTAGGTCAGGATAAGTTTTTACTCATCTCAAGCCTAACCCAACTTTGTACACATTGTCATAACGTATCGGTCCAAAAACTGGATTGTTAGACATGAAAAGTTAGAGAGTTTTCAACAATATTTTTTGTTAAGATATGATTAGCTACCAATCTTATCTTTTGATTTAATTGAGGTTGAGTTCAAGAGTACGGTTACGCATGGAGAATATTATAGTACTCTTACAACACCTATCCGAAGATGATACTAACTAATTTTATAAAATCCTAAAATGGTCTTATTTGAGTAGCCTTTTACTTATTACTTTATCGTTTTTATTATTTGAATATTGAAAATTTTCAAAGTTATTTCTGACACTTTCGATATAATTTAAGAAATTTTCTCACCTCAATAATATTAAAAAAAATCCATTAGTTCCTTGAAGGAGCTCCATCATTGAAATTATTTTAATATTTTAAAAGCAAAGTATATCATAATTCTATTATACAAACACTTATGATAAAAATTTGGAAAAGAGTCACAGCTTGTAACTTCCTCTCAATTTCATCATCGATGAGAATTTTAATCTATTTTATAATGTTTATTTATTATTTATTTTATTATTGAAGTAAAAAATTTATTGGTTAAATTCTCTAAATATTTTCAACGCTTTTAACTATTTTGAGAAAAATACCTTACCTAAGAAATTTTAATAAAATCACCACTCATGACTTTTATTCTTGTAAAATTTTATTTACCTTGACAATTTAAGTATTTTATATTTTATTAAGTTTTATTGAAATGATTTTCAAAAATCTTACCAATATTTTTGGCAAAATTTTGAAAAATACTTTATTAAGAATCACCATTTGTGATTTTATTACCATTGTTATTATTATTTATATATTTATTTAATTCTTGCTATTTATTCAAAATGAATATTATTGTTATTATTCTTATGTTTGAAAATTTCTAAAATATTTTAGAAAATTTTTTATGTAAATATTTTTTTAAAAAATCAATACTTGTGATTTTATTTTTTATTAATAATTTTTTATGTTTGAAAAAAAATTCTAAAATATTTCTAACATTTTTATAATATTTTAACAATTTTTTTTTGTAAATATTTTTAATAAAATCACCACTTGTGATTTTATTTTTATTTTATCATATTTTATTTATTTTTCATTATTTATTTTTATTAATTCATTATTATAATTAATTAATTTATTTATTTATTTATTTTTTTAACATATCCTAAATTATAAATTAGAATACTAAAAATAAAACAAATAGTAAAAATGAAATAAATAATAAAAAATAATTTTTTACAAGTCAATTGTGAGTCAACGTCAATCAACAACGAGCGATCTAATCAATCTAGAATGGTCCAGCGGTAGTCTAACACTAGTTCGGATGAACAGATCAAAGTTAGCAGCAAGTCAAGTCATGGGTCGAGTGTGTGAATCCCAAGTTAGATCCTAGTCCATGCACGGATCATTCTTACTTAAAACATCATTATTTTGTCCTCTTTTTTTTTAGCATTATAAAAGGTCAAAAAAAATTTTATTTCATTTTTTCTCTAAACCTTCTCTCTAAAAGAGAGAACTTCTCTCTTTAAAATACAAAATCCCATAGGAAAACCCAAATGACCCATAAGCCGATCGATCACTACCGTGTCGACAACCATCATTAACCATCAACACCACTGCCAGTGACAAAAAAATTCTAAAAAAACCCTTTGACTCTTTTCTTCCCCTTAACACAAATCTAGTTTATGTTTTATGAGAAATGATCTCAATTGAAGTAGATCAAGGCCTAAATTTTGGTCAAAAATTTATTTTATTTTTTGTTTTTATTTTTGGCGTTGAGATTTTCTGTTACCATGGGTTGTGATTTTTTATTTCTTTTGTGTTTGCGTGTTTGGTTTTTATTTTGTTATTCTTGGATTTTGACAAAAAGGCTTTTTTTTTCTTGATCTGGCATAGCTTTTTTTTTTTTTGGTGAACTTTCTTTTATTTTTCTAAGTTTTGTTTCTTTTTTTTTTTTTAGGTTTTTGCAAGCTTTTTTAGGGGCTAGCATAGCCTTTGAGGGGCTTTTTTATTGGCAGGGCTAGTGCTCGAATAAGGAAAAATGGCTTGGTCACCTTGTCATCTCAAGCCTAATCACTTGTATTGAATAGTGATTCCTTAAAAAATCTAAATTTTGTTTTCATCATCTTTTTTTGTTTGTTTCATCAATTTTTACTTTCTCTTTTTGGGATTATTTGAATATTCAAAGTGTACAATGTAACCATCAACTTTTTTTCTTTTTTTTTTTCATTTTCACAACTCCTATGACAACCAGCCTTTATCCTATCTTGATAAGCCAACAAGGTTTATGTGTCAATGGAAATTATGTTGATAGGGTTTATTTAGGTCCTAATTGTTCACATCATCATTAGATAGTGGCATGAACTAGGTAGCTTGGGGTAACAAGAAATCAAAATCATGCTCTTCTGTCAGTATACCTCTAGATGTGAAAATGGTGTATTTATGCATTCGTGACTATTTGAATGACTTTGTGTTTGAAGCATAGCCTTGACATTTATCAAATCACTAAAAAAAAACCACCATATTTGTCTGATTTTGAAAGAACTTAAAAGGTTTTCCAAATTGATCATTTTAGTGTTTGTTGCTTTGATGAAAGATGTCATAAAGTTCAAACTTGTATCCTTTGCAGCATTAAGATTTTTCAAGTGATTTTGGGACATGAAAAGGACATGAAAATATTTTGTTTGGATAGATTCATAACAACAACATTAATTTTTTTGAAACTTTTTGTTATGAAAAGAAAAGAATTTTTTTAAAAAAAAAACTTAAGACAAAAAAGAAATGGAAAAACATTATCTTAATTTGCATTCAAATTTAAACTTCTATACAAGTCATGAAATTCATATGCATATCTAATACAAAAGTGAAAAATTAAAAAGAAAACAAAAGGGTCACATTTTTTTTTTATTTTGAATCAATCAACCTCTTTGCAACACTGAACAAAGTATCCACCATTTACCTTTAAAAGCACATAAAACCATTCTCCAATTCCTTCTTTGGCCATTGTACCAAATTATTCATATCAATGCTTTAACACCTTCAGGTCACCTTTTCTCCAATATATCAAGGTAAAGAGTTTTCAGTGACACGATGATCCCTCTTCATTCCAAACTCTATTTTTCTAGCTTTAATAAGATCTCTAACCTTGTATTTTAGTGCGAGGTAATTCTCTTTTGAGTGGCCTTGATTTTCATTGTGGTAATCACATTTTATATTAGGATCATAACATTTTGGGTAAAGGGGGTTGAAGGGGTTCTAGATGCACAAGCTCTAAAAGTTAATTATGGATAAATTAGGGTAACAATTCTATGTAAAATATGGGAATAAAGTTGACACGATTCTTTTTTTTATTACTTTGTTACCCCATTTTTGTTATTCCCAAAAGGATTTGATTGATTAACTGGTTAGGGCATAAGTGCAGGTGTTTGAAGGTGAAAGTTTGGTTAAATCCCTAATTTGTTTGGGTAAAGATTTGATGAGACATTATTTAAGGTAGGGTAGTAAGGGTAGTAAATTGGGTGAGGATAATACAAGGTAAAACCACTGTCTCATTGCTCTTTATGAGTTATAGTTTGCATATCTTCTTCTTTCTTAGATGCCCTATCTTTTTTTGTATCTCTGCTATTGATTTTTTCACTTGTAATTGCATTCTCAATTATCTCCCCAGAGATTACCATGTCCATTAAATTTTTTATGGCATTCCTAATTATCTTGTCATAATAAGGTGCTTGAAGAATGTTCACAAACAAAATAGTGATTTCTTTCTTTATGAATGCTGACTGAACTCGGGCAACTACATCTCTCCATCTTTAAGCATATTCTTTAAAGTTTTCAATAGCTTTTTTTCTCTATATTTTACAATGACAAATGATTTGAGGCCAAATCTACAATGTGCTTGTATTAGGTTACAAATGTCGTAAGTAGTTCTTTCCATGAAGTGATGTGAGTTTTGTCTAACTAAGTATACCACCTAGTAGTAGATCTCATAAAACTATCTTGAAATACATGAATCAAAAGCTTGTTATCATGAACATGGGTAGCTATTTTCCTATAATATATAGTGATATGGGTCACTGGATATTTAGTCTCCCTATACATCTTGAATTTTAGAACCTCGAATTTAGGTGGAACAATAACATTTGGCACCAAATAAAGCTTCGATGTATTCATAGATCCATAAAAATCTATTCTCTCAATAACTCGAAACCTCTCCTCTATGAGATCTATATTCTTTTGGGCACTTGAATTTTTTATTACTTTAAATGAATTTTCTTTCAATATTTTAGCTTTTCAATATTATTAAGGATTTGAATTGGATCAAATGTATCTCCAGAATAGTGTATCCTTAGTACTATCCTTGTGCAGCTATTAAAGGTATTCCATGATGAAAGTATGCCCCAAAAAATCAGGTTTGTTGTGATTGTGTTCCTTGTGATACTTGGATTTGAAGTGAACCAAACTTAGTAGAATATAAAAAATCTTTGATTATTTGATCATGGGCTTCCTCTACTTCTCCATTTAAAATTTTCAACATTTCTATTATCTGAGCTAGCTATCCTCTTATATCATATTGAACTTTCTCAAATTTCTCAATTTAACTATTTTGTTCTTTTAAGTGGTTACGAAACAGTAGCAATAAATAATAAGTTTGGGAAATTATAAATTTCAAGCATTAAGTCAAAATTCCTATTTTAAAAAAATCATTAGTACCAAGATAGCATTTTAAAAAATAATCAAATAAATGTCCAAAATACCTTTTTATTCTAAAATGCAAAGATAAAATGTACAAGTGTAATTCATATAAAAAAAATTCAAAATAGAAATTTTATGAAAAAATAAAAGAAAAAAATCAAAAGGTGCAATATAGTTTTAATAGACATGGAACTTAAGATTCTATCCATAAAAGTGTGGTTTGTGATGTAAATTTTCAAAATTTGATGTTTTTAGCCAAAAAAAAAAAACTTGGAATATGTTAAAAATGTCGTTGTACACTTGTGAGAACATAAACTCTTTTGATCAAAACAATTTTGGAACTAATTTAGCATGCATATGTCAAGTATTCCATCTATGTCATTTTTGTAATCCAAAGTGATAAGTAGTTTGGACAAAGTTTATGCATTAAAACCACTTCCAACAAGTTTTAAATATGCAAATAGACATGTAAAAAATAATGATATTCATCAAATTCATATGCTTTAAAATTTGAAGGTTTCAAACCCAATTTATGCAATGAATAGTGCTAAACCGCATATGAAAGATCAAATATGCTCATTTTCATTTAATTGACAATGGGAGAAATATATAACCCTATTTCAACATTCAACAGACTTGTCCAAGTCATAAAAGAATGTTCATATAAGCAAATTTCATAAGCAAGCACTCTAAGGTTTAAACTAGTCAAATAGTACCATATAGCATTCAAGTGGTATAAAGTCCATTAAAAAACATCTTTATAAAATCGAATTCACTCAAGCAAATTCATTTATGCAAAAACCAAATATGATAGATCAATCAAAGCTTAATACATCAAGGATTTTGAATTTTAGCACCTTAAAACTCATTTTTACTCAAAAAAAGGTCTAAAAAAAATCAAATATTATGAAGCACACTTTTAACCATATTGAATTATTTGAATAAGTTTTTAGTGATAAATCATAGTTGTCCAAGCAATCATTTGGCCTTACAAACAATAAAATTAAAAAATCAATTTTTAAAGCTCAATATTTCCTTAAAAAGACTATTAATATTAGCAAAAATGTTTAAACACATATTTAAGTTCATTAAAGCATTTTGAAAAGTTTGATATCTCAATTTTATATAGTCCCAATGGTTTTTATGCTCATATTTGCTCAAAATTAAGATTTGATCTTTTAAGCTTTAAAATCTTTTAAAACTTGCATTTAATATTTCAAAAATTAAAAACATTACAAGTTAATCAAGTTTCTTTGTTTGAATAGGTTTAAATCATTTAACTCAAGATAATCAAATTCATTTTGAACTTAAAAATTTGCTAAAACAAAATTTTACAATTTAGGCTTGACTTTTGTAAACATGATTTTCAATACAAAACTTAAAAACTCAAAATCAATTAGTTTTATATGCTCTCCTTAAGTTTGTGCATAAATATATTACTAGTACAAAAACTCATTCACATCAAGAATATCAAATATAGACAATTAATATCAAACATTCATATATATAGTCATGCATATGCTCTAAAGGTTAAGAATATGTTCAAGAAAAGTATATAATCAAGTTCACCTAGCATAAATAACCAAAATCATCAATATTTCAAGAGCAATGGTGATGTTTACTCTTATATTCTCCTTAAAATGAAATATAACTTTATCTTAAGCAAATAAGTGCCAAAATCAATTTTAACAACTATGAGTGTCATAATGTGTAAGTCTGAGAACTAACCCATTAGATACAACATATAGAGTCGTCACCAATCTTTTTTAACTATGTGTGATTCATCACTTAAATGTATCTATCTCTCCTAAAGAAGTCCTAAGCTTGATTAAGGGTCTTTAGAAAAGAATAGGTTCTAGTCTTTTAAATAGAATTGGGTTTGGGAGTTTAGTTACATGTAGAGAAAGTTATAACACTCTTACAATGCTTACAAATTGGTATTAATTAATCATAAATTATCTTTTTAGCCTTAATTCAATGGTGCTAACTTATTCTTATTATTTATTATTTTTGTTAATTTTTATATTTAAATATTGAAAATATGTTTAGGTTATCTCCAACACCTTGGTTGACCTCCTAAAAATATTCCTCACATTAAAAGTATTCAAGTAACACACATGTTTCTTTGAAAAGGCTCTATCATCGAATTTATTAAATATTTTATAAAAAAATATGCATATAAATAAAATACATAATAATATACATAGTCAAATTCATAATAATAAATTACAATAATCAAATCCAAAATTAACACATGAAATCACAAATAATTAATCATGAAATAAAATCACAATTTATTCCAATTTTATTTTTTTTCAAATTAGAAGTAAATAAAAAATTTTTATATTGAGCCTAATTTCTAAATCCTCCAATGCCTTTATTAAATTTAGAAAAAGTTCTCTCACCTATAAATTTTCAAAAAATTACGCACCCATAACTTCCATAGAATTTCATCCTTAGTTGAATTTTTATTTGTTTTTATTCGAATTTTTATTTGTTCTTAAATTATTATATATTTTACAAATTAAATAAGGAAATAAATGTTAAGACAAGTGAATAACAAGTACAATAAGAAAAAAAATTGATAGAAATAATCAAAAATAAATAATCTTAAAAAAGAAAATAATATATAAAATAAATAAATATAAAATAGAAATAGAAAGTAAAATGAAATAGAAAAAGAAAACAATTCAAATGGGTTAGACTTACCAGGATCGCTAGAAAATTTAACCAAAAATTCAAAGTATCCAAGAAAAAAATCAAGAATAATTCTTTAAACCCGATTTTGATTTCTGTTCCTCCAAATCTAAGCTAAATCTAACTTTTCTCCAATTCAAAACCTAAAATCTAACAAGAACTCAATTTCAAAAAGTCCCAAAGATTAAAAGATCAGCACAAAATTTTTTTTTATTTTTCTTCCTTTTCTTCCCATTGTTCCTCATAGTGCTTGATTTAGGTTTTTTAAATAGGCATTTCATCCTAACTTCAATAGGAGTTCAAATTTGAAAACAATTACCCTAACTTCTTTTTTACTCCATTTCAACCTCAAAAGTCCAAATAAAACACACTTTTAAAGATTTTAATCCTTTTTCAATCTTGACTCTTTTTTTTTTCGTAATTTTGGCCTCTCTTTTTTAAACAACAAAAAAAAATCACTAACAAATAAATAAATAAATAATAAAATAAAAATTTACCTTTAACTAAAACCTCAGACAAATATGGTGTCTACAATGAAGGCATATTTATATCATAATCATGCACTCAATTGTAGAAGCAAATGCATATTCAATTTAGCCTCATATTTTCTTAAGATTATGCAATTTATAACATGAATATCCATAAAATCAATTTTACACAATCAATATAAAGCATATATCAATAATAAGAAATTAAGTACTCAATATTTAACAAGAATAAGCAACCAAATTTCAAATTCACTTCAAATAAAAATCTGGCTTAGAGGTTGCCCATTTTTTTATTGTGTCTAAAGTTTTAATCTTAAAAATCACATGTAACTCCTTACTTTAATACACTTATAAAAGACATTACTTATTTGATTTTTGGTACCGAAATTGCTTTAGGTCCTTGAGAGTTAGTCACCAATTTTTTTATTCCTTTAGGAACCTACACTTTCCTAATTCTAAATTGAACTTTCCTTCTAATAGGACATGTGACTATGAAATGGCCATGGAATTAAAAATGATTGCATCTTACAAGTTTGGCATATAAATTTTCCAAAATATTTTTTTTAATTTATCAAATCATTAAACTTCCTTTTCAAATCAAAAATTTTTTTTTCCAAAATTTCATTTCTATTTTGCAAAGGTTTAAAATTCATTATCAATTTATCATTATGACTTCCCAAAAATTTGTTTTCAAAGCCATGTCTTTAAATCTTTTTTTTGAATTTCAAACACATATTTTCAAACTCAATTCCTAACTCATTATAAGTATCTTGTAACTCAACAAATGTATATCCACTAAATTAAGTTCGGGAATTTGTTCTCTTGGTTTCATCGAGAGCCATGAGAAATGGTCCATTATGATTTGTGGATTGGCTTTTAACTGAATTATCATATCTATTTTCCTTGCCACTTGTTGAACAACGGCTTCCATGGGACTTCTTATCAACTTCCTCTTCCATTGTTGGTTTTTCATACATTTTTTCAAGTTTCTCCCATATTTACTTTAGCGTTGAGCATATTGCAATCAATTTAAAGTTATTGAAGTCAAATGCATTGTAAAGCATATTCAAAGTAATTCATTGACTTGCATTAGCTTCATGTGATTCTCATCTCATTCTTTATCATTTGATGGAACAATAAAACCCTTATTGAAGATCTCTCATACTTTCATATCTTAAGCCATAATAAAGAATTTCATTCTTGTCTTCCATTAAATGTAGCTTCAAATATTGAACATGGGAAGGTTCATAATGGATTGTGCTTCGCCAAGTGTTGTATGAAAAACTTGAGTCATAAAATCACTCTTAGATTGTTAGACCTATAAAAATAAAGTCCAAACTCTGATACCAATTGTTAACTTATGTGTAGATAACAATCAAAATAGGGTGAATTAGATTGTTTTCAAATTCTATCCCCAAAATAAATTTCAATAAACTTAAATGCAAAATTTAAAATAATAAAACCTTTAATGAGAATTTAATTAAATTAGCAACAATTAATGAAATTAAAATAAATATAAACAAAAAATCATAATAAAGGAATAGGATATAGAGGTCAAATATAAAGATTTATAGAGGTTTGATCCTTCTCCAACAAGGTGTCTATGTCCTTTCCCTTAGCCTTCTTAGCCAAGTTCAATCTATTAATAGTCTGTGTCATAACGTCTAGATTGGGAGAACTTAAGTATAAACTAAAGGTCCTTAAAAAAAAATGCTTTGATCTACATCATCAGAACTAAGGTTTAAAGAGTCGGTTATGTGCAGGGAAGATATTAACACCCCTTTACGCCTAAAATTGGTACCAAATTAATCATGTGTTGTCTTGCCTAACCCTTAGCCAAAGATGGTTTTATATCATGTAGATTATCAATTCCAATCTTTTTATTTATTTAAACAACATGGTGATACAAAAATTCTATAAAAAAAATCATGCAATCATGCAACTATAAAAATATCAGGCTAAAATATTAGACAATCATGTAAAATATATTATAGCAAAAATATCATGCAAAATATGCAAATATCATATAATAAAAATCATGCAATAAATAATGCAAATAACATGCAAATAAATCAATAGTCATGCAAATATATGTCATAACGTATAGATTTGTAGACCTGTTACTAGACATTGATTAGAAGAGTTGCCACCAATTTTTTCTGTTTAGGGGTAATTGGCTACTTGATGAATCTAATCCATGAAACCAGATTTTAAATTCAAAAGTATGATTATGCGTGAAAAAGATTATAGCACCCTAACAACGTTCATCCAAAAGATGGTATCAGTTTGATTCCAAATTATCCAAGCCTTGATTATTTTTTAATTTATCAAAATATTTAATATTGAAAATTAGTCTTAAAATTGCTCAAATAGTCTGGTAGCAATTTAAGATAATTTTTTCACCTCAGAAGTATCTATGAAAATTAGTATCTCACCCTGAAGAGGCTCTGTTGTTGGATTTATTATTGTATTTATTAAAAAAAATTAGTAAAATCTTCTAATAGTTTGGTAGGACTTACTTTGAAGCAGACCTCCTAATAGTTTTATGAGAACGTAAAAGCATTTATAAAAATTTTATTTTTCTTTTTTTGAGAAAGTCTATTAAATCTCTCAATAGTTTGGTATGATCTAACTTAAAAAGCAATTATCCAATAGTTAGGGGAATAAATTTATTTTTTATTTTTGAAATTTATTTATGAAATTTCTCAATAGTTTATTGGATTTCATAAAATTTAAATCCATGAAAATTCTTCAATAGTTTGGTAGGATTCATGAATTTATTTGAAAAGATTTTTTTCTTTTTTTTATTTTTAGTTAAAAAATAAAAATAAAATTAATCAATAAAAATAAATAAATAATAAAAGTAAAAAAGATAAACAAAATACTAAAAATAAAATAATAAAAAATTTCAAAATATAAAAAAAAATCAAAATCAAAATAAAAAAATAAAAAAAAAACATACGATCGGGTCGGGTTGAAACGTGAGTCAGCATGCGGGTCAACAGGTTACACAGATTTGGGACCCTTAAAACGTTGTTGTTTTGGGTTGCTATAAAAGCTAGAATCTCCACTTTCTCTTTACAAGCCCTTTGCTCCCTCTCTCTTTAGCCAAAAAAATCCTCTAACCCTTCTCTAGAAAAAACCTAAAAATTCAACTAGAAACTAAAAATTCTCATCAGTTTCTGAAAAAGTCACCAGAATCCCACTAAAAAATTTAAATCTTGTAAAAAAATTCAATTGAAAAATTCAAAGTTCATCCAAAAACCTAGTTTTTTCCAGAAAATTCCCATAGTTTCTAAATACTTTTTAAAAACTTCCTCGAATGTTAACCCCAACCCAAAAATACAAATCTAAATCCAGAATTCCCCAAATCTATATCTAGAATTCCCAAAAATTCTAAGACTAAAAATCCGAAAATCCCTACAACTTAGAAATTTTTCCAAAACTTGCAACAACATAATTTTTTTTTTAAATCCCCTATGTGTTGTTCTGTAGCAATCAGTTATATTTATAGGCAGTTTTAAGAATCGAACAGAGCCAATCCAAGCTTGAATCCTGAGATTGGATTTTGCCTGAGCATGATTTCAAGCAAAGTTTTTGCTTATTTGTCTAGATGAATTAAAAGCCTTTGATTTGGTTGATGAATTAAGACTCTTTGACCGAGTTAATTCAATTCGATCCTCTAGATTTTCATTTCCTTATTTAATCAATAATTAGGAAAAAAGGAAAGAAAATAATAAATAATAAGTAATAAATAATAATAATATAATAATACTAATAGACTATAATAATAATAATAATACTATACTATAATAATATATTATACTATAATAATAATAATAATATATAATAACATATTATACTAAAGTAATAATAAAATAATAATAATAAATCAATCTCGATTGGTCCCAAACACAAATGAATGTCTATAATATATAAAATCATATTATGCCATGCAAACATAAATAATAAATAATTATACAAATAAATATATTAATAATAAGACAATCATATAAATAAATATATTAATAATCACGTAAATCAATATATTATGCAATTAAATATATAATCATGCAAGCAAATCAAATTCATGCAATTAAATAAAATACCAAGCAAAAATAAATAATCATTCAAATAATTATCCATGCAAAACATTCAATTAAACTAAAATCATGCAAGAATAATCATGTGATATATTATAATTAAATCATGCAATAAAAATATTATCCGATAATATAAAATATCATGTAAAAACATCAAATCAAAGTTTTTTTTTATCCTTTTTTAATTTAATCAACCAAATAAAAAAAAATAAAATTATGAAGAATAACGGAAAAATACAAAACAAGAAATAAAATAAAGAAACAAAAATATATAAAACCTAAGTAAACTAACTAGGTCAGGGGAAGGAAGCCTACGGGTCTGGGTCTTTCAACAGAGCAACAAGAGGGTCAAGATCTTGGGTCATGCGAACCTTCTTCTATTCTTTAGGCCCAAACGACGCAGTTTTAATCTCCGATAAAACCCAAAAGATTTGTTTTGTTCTCACTTTCTTTAGCTCTCTTTCTAATTTCCCAAATTCTCCCAGCTTCTCTCCAAGGTTATTCAACCCAGAACACTCAATCCAAGGTCTAGACGAAGCCCACCGCAGTTTCCATCAATTGTCACCACCACCGGTCGTCGATCTTGCCAGTGGCCACCGTCAATCATGCCCCTTCCTCCTTTTTTCTTTATCTCAACTTAAAACCCAGAAATTCCCCAAAAAGAATCAAACTGAAACCCAGAGAAAAGCCTTGTGAAAACTTGCAATTTTTACTTTTTGCCTATGGTAATTTCTGTGTTGAACTATGAGCTGTGTTTATTGGGTTAATCAGGCTTGCTTCAGTGTGGAATTT
Source organism: Durio zibethinus (assembly GCF_047325235.1). Taxonomy (NCBI): domain Eukaryota; kingdom Viridiplantae; phylum Streptophyta; class Magnoliopsida; order Malvales; family Malvaceae; genus Durio; species Durio zibethinus. Next base: position 6,296,322 of record NC_143188.1, on the reverse strand, counting down.
GGGTTCCTTGGAATTTAGTTTTTTGGCTTTCGGTGTTAAGTCTTTGTATGCTTGATTTCTACTCTGTTATAGCTTTGATGGCTGACTCTTGAAATTGTCTCTCTATTGCTTTACTGGTTTCAATTGCATTGGTCTGATAGAGTTCGCTTTGGGTTGCAATTGATTATGCAGGTTGGGTGGAAATTGAATTGCTTATCTCTCGGTTTTGCCTTTGTGCACTGCTAGTTCTATCTTTGCTGAGTTCGACTGTCTGTCTTGTGTTTCTACAAATTGCTTTTAAAATTTGGGCTTGTTGTTTACTAGAAACTGCTTGCCTTTGTTGAATGCCTATGATTTTCTCTTTGCATGCTTTGCTTATGATTGAGACTGTCTAGGCTTTGCCAAACCAAAACTTGTTTGCTAGGAACGACCTTCACTCTGAATTGCCTTGCTTCTTCCCTCTACTTGATTGTTTCTCTATTTTGCTAATTGCTTCTAAAATTCAAGCTAGATTATGTTTGTATTTTTTCTGTCAAGACCCTCTGCTGTTGTGTGAATTCTCTTCTGTTGCTTCCTTTGCTGGGAATTACTGTGTTTCAATTTTTGGCTTCTCTTACTGTGAACAATCTTGCTTCCTTTCCTTTGGTTTGCAAAAAAATGTTTGCTTTATTTGATTCTGGTCTGAATGCTTGCCTGCTCTGTCAATCGTGCTAAGATTGCTTGATTCAAAGACTTTGCTCGAGATTGCCTCTATATTGATCGAGAATTCCTGTTGTTAGGCCTAATCAGTGTGCAAATTTATTTTTGCCTCTCTATTAATTGTCTGAATTTTTTTTTTTTGTTGGCCCGCTTTTGTGATAACAGATTTAAGCTCTTTTACATTGATCAAATCCCAATTCAATTCAAAAAACTTTAATTCCATCATATCTAAGAAAATCTCTATGATTTGATTTTGTGTAATTTTTTCTCCTTTTTGCATCAATTAAGCCCCAAGCTTTTTATAATTGATTAAGCAATGAATTATCAAATCTGAGATTGAATCTAGCTAAATCAAATCCAAAAGCAATTTGCCAAGAAAAATCACATGTTTTTCTTTTTCTTTTTTTTTTTTTTACTTTGACCAATAAAATAAAATCAAAATTAAAATCTAAATGAAAGTTAAAATAAAAATTTTTGGTTTTTAATTCTTGGGTCCAAAACTTTTTAAATTAGGGTCCAATATTCAAAGCCTAATAAATTTTAGAAAAATCTTCGAATAAAATGAGGTATTTATAATTGTCTCTTTTTGTGCATCTTCTATAAAACAGGAATTGTATATAAACAAAAGATATTTATTTTATTTGGGTTAAAAAAAATCGAAAAAGAAAATTGCAAAAGCTACCTCACAACTAAGGGTTGAAAACTTTCGAAAAATAAATATTCTTTTATTAAGGCTTTAATTTTTTTTTTTTTGAAAAATAAAGTACTCCATCAAGACTTCAACTTTCAAAAAATAAAATACTTCTCCACTGAAAAATAAAGTACTCCTTGATTGTTGTTTCAACTTTGAAAAAATAAAGTATTCCTTTACCTAGGTTTTGATTTTGAAAAATAAAATATTCTTTCACTAAGGTTTCAATTTTGAAAAAAAATAAAATGCTTGAAATTTTAAATCAAATACTCTTTTACAACTGAGGTTGAAACTTTAAATAAATTGCTCTATCACAATTTAAGCTTGAAACTTTAAATAAAATGCTTTCCTACAATTGAGACTTGAAACTTTAAAGAAAATTGCTTTCTTACAATTGAGGTTTAAAACTTTAAACAAAATGGGGAACTGAGGCTTGAAACTTTAAATAAATTGTTTCAACACAACTGAGGCTTGAAACTTTAAACAAAATGGATATCTAGGATTTTCAACATCATCCACTGAGGTCGTATAAATTATTTTTACCTTCAGAAAAGCTCTTTCTTAACAAAGGCATAGGAACTTTAAAAATTCTTACCTCAAAGTGATTTCTTTCATCATCAATCATCTTCCAATGTCTTTTCTCAAAATAATTTCAACATATGCTTTCTTATTTCTACTTTCCAAGCATATGCAATGAATGTATGCAATTAATGAAAAGACTTAAAAATTCCTAAACTTAGTATCACAACTCAAATTTTAACTTTTTTTCTTTTTTAACATGCATAACTAATGCAATGAATGCAATGTATGAATGTAGTGAATGTAGTAAATGCAATGCAAGGCAATGAATTTATTCAATGTAGTGAATGCAATGAAAAAGATTCAAGATTCAAGAAAGATTTAAGATTCTCAAAGTTTCCAAGATATGCAAAAGTTCCAAATAATTCTAAAAACCCATAAATGAAGCTTCTCATTCAAAAATTTTTCAAGATTCACATCTAAAGATTTGCATTTAAAAATCTCAAAAGTTCACCTTTAAGATTCACATTCAAAAATCTTAGAAATTAACATTCAAGATTCACATTAAAAAATCTTAGAGATTCACATTCAAGATTCAAAGATTCACATTTGAAAAGTCTAAAGATTCAAAAATTTTAGAGATTCTAATAAAAAATTTAAAGATTCACTTTTGAAATATTTCATATCCAAAGTTCAAAGATTCACATTTGAATGTTCAAATCTAAAATTCAATGTTTTCAAGGATTCACATCCTCTAGTGATGAAACTTCAACATTTTTCTTTTCATGTGCTAACATAGTTAGGCTTAAATTCTGTATTAGTGCCATGGGCTTAAGATTCAACTAGTGCCAACTAATTAAATCTTTTTATATTTTTTCACCTTAAAAGTTTTGCAAAAGTCAATGCCAATGTATCTTAGCAAGATGCAAATGCTTTACACAAAAAATGCAAATGCAAATACTTGTCCCAATAAATTAGATGTAAATGTTCTTTTTCATCACTTTCTTAACACATTCAAAAATGACAAAATTTTAAATGCTCATCAAATAGTGCAAATACATGGTTCTAATTGTGATGCAAATGTAATATTCAAACAATGGTTTATATACTCACCAAATGATACAATGCATAGTACAAACAATGATGCAAATGCACTATTCAAAACAATGATTTAAATATTCATCAAATAATGCAAATGTGTGGTTCAATCAATTATGCAATTTACAAATTTCTCAAATGATGTAAACATATATCCAAAGAATTATACAAATGTGATTATCAAAATAAAGATTTGTACATTTATCAAATAATACAAAAAAAATTATCAAAACAAAACATTTTTGTTACCCCAGAAAAGTTACTCTTGTCATATTGATTTGGAAATCAACTTTCTCCTATCCATCTAAATTCATACATGCAACAATCCAAATTTGAAAATTTTCAAAGAGAATATTAATTGCCCCAAAAAAATAGAAACAAATTACCCCACATAATAATTTTTCATAACAAAAATGTATCAACATGTGATATTTAGCTCTTTCGAAAACTAGTGATTACTACCTAGAATAAATTAGGAGAATCCTTCTTGATCTTTCCAAAAGGATGAAATGATTTGGCATATAAGGATTTTAGTTATTAAAAAGGCTTTAAAATGAATAAGAAAGGAAAAATCAATGTTTCTTAATATAGGCTCACCAATGAAAGTTCAAATTTATTGAAAAACTATTTCTTTCAAAGCACAATTCATTTTGAAACCCCTTAGATCCTTAATATGTGGCATTTTAACAAATGTCAAGACATGTTATAATAGGTTCAAAATTTTTGAAAGGGAAGAAAGGCTCAAAATTTTTCGAAAAGAAAGGTTTAAATTTCAAAACACATCTTCAGATTGGGGTTCATCTTTTTTGGATTTCTCAAAAGTTTTCATTATTCATTGGTTCCTTCAAAATCACTTTCTCTAATGGCATTGCTTGAGTTGCTTTTGAATCTTACTCTAGATTGCCCTTTTGGGTTTTCATCCTAGAGCTTTATTCAATCTTTCTTTTATATTTTTTATTTTTTTTCTTATTTTTTGACTATTCTATCATGCATTTGAAAAGTGAAAATTCGTCCAAAATAAAAAAGTGATGGTGATTTTCTAAAGAAAAGTTTTTCAATTTAGATATCCACACTTGATTAAAATGAACTTTTCAAAGAACATAATGTTGGTTAGGGTTTAAGGTTCTGGAAAAAAGAATAAATAAGTCCAAAATGTGTTTAAAGGTAATCAAACCAATGATCATTTTTTTTCTCAAGGACATTTTCTTTTCCACTTCTAAAAATATGCATTTTCACCTTTTTCTTTTTCATTTTTTATTTTTTATTTTTCATTTTTCATTTTTCACTTTTTTCATTTTTGTTTTTTCTTTCATGTTTCCAATTCTTGACAATTGAGTCCAAAATTTTAGAACTTGCATTTTGACTATAGACATTCTTTCCTTGTCCTTAACTTTGGATCTAATGTTTTATAAAAAAAAAAAACTCTATATTCATGCTTGCCCCCCAGTGTAGAGGTGATCATTGGTTAGGGTTTTTTCTAAAAGAATTGAATAAGATCAAAAGGGGTAGCAAATGATTTTTTTTATTGTGAAAAGAATATGAAAAACGACCATTTATCATATCAAATGTGGATACCTTTATTGAAAAACAATTATCAAGAAAGGATTTTTTCTTGTTGACTTTGGAATCATTCGAATATCTCATATGCATAATGTTATAATTAATTTTTTATCTTTTCATTTATCTTTTGCTTTTCTTCTTTTTTTTTTTTACAACTCAAGCGCAATGTATCATTTTACTACACTGAATAAAGTCTCAATGTAACAATCTTTATTTTCACAACCCACACCAAGAGATGAAATCGATGCCATCCAAAGGAAAGGATATTGAAAAAATTGGATAATTTGGGCTTCTTGGTAAATTTGCCCTAAGATGTGGGCAAAGAAAAATTTTAGGGCAATGAAAGAAAGAAAAAGAATGTTGCATAAATCAAGATATCAATTAGAGATATTGAAGGGATATGGCCTTTTTGATAATTATGCCCCATGAAAAAATTGGAGAGGTTAGACTTTGTGAAGAAACATGGGTAATGATGTGTTTGGAATAATCTTGACACATATCAAATTACCAAAATCTAGAATCTTTAAGAAAGTGCCTCATGCATGTATTAGCTTTCAAAGAAATTTTCAAACAAAGTTTTTCAAATTTCATTACTCATAGCCTTAATGAAGTTCATTAACTTAGAAATCTTTTTTTATCAAGTGAAAATCAAGATTATGGGACTTGAGAAATCAAGCTTTGAATGGTATGGTGCTCAATTAAATTGGAGTATGAAATAAATATATATGATCATTCTTGACAATAATCACATATTCTGTTAAGGTTATTTCCACAAAGTTTTTTCTTTAAAATAAATTTTTTTAATCATGGAAAAAAATCATATGGGCTTTTTTTGTCAAACAATTTTAAATTAAAAAATATATACAAATTCTTGTATTTAAAACATAGTGAAAAATAAGAATTCATATTCAAAATTTATGTACCAAAAAAAAAAAAGATTACCCTAAGCAAATGAAATAATTTACATATAGACATGTTTACATGGATATACAAATACCTGTATACAATGCATTCATATTCATAACTATGTACAAAATTGAAATGGCATAGATTGCCTCAAACAAATGAAATGATATACATATAAAAATGTTTAAATGTATATACAAATACATGTATATAATATATAGTAACAACAACAATTCATATTCAAAATTATGTACAAAATTGAAAAGGCAAATATTTTCCCAAACAAATGAAATAATAAACATACAAAGATGTTTACATGGATGTATATGTAAATACAAGTATGCAATACATAGTGAAAACAAAAATTCATATTCACAACTACGTAAAAATCTAAAAAAAAAAAATTTACTCTTTAATTTACAATAAGGCATTCACATCTTTTATATATGAAAAAGTGAAAAGGAATAATGCATGAATGCAATAAAATAGATTTAATGATGTAAATGCATGCATATATAATTAAAGAAAATGATTCGTAAACATGATATTTACAAGAACCAATGTATACACATAATATATAGAAGGAAAAATTTATAATTTACAAGCAGAATAATAAATGTTCCATCATATCTCCTATTTAGGGTTTTCTAGCAAAGGGAAAGGCAAGGCCCTAACTTAAGTTCAAATCCTTATGGTTTATTTTTTATGCTGAGTTCAAAGGTTTGACACTCTAAAAGCCCTCAAATTATTTCTTACATCATTGTTCATTATAGACTAGTAAGGCACCCTAATTCTTGCTTGGCATTATAGGCTCAAATGAAAAAAAAAATTCAATTTGAGTGGAAGTTTTCGCTAGCTCACTCGAACGTTATCACCTTACAAGAGTGTAGGTACTTGCTCCCTCCTAATGAAGGACAAAGCCTAGGTTTAGAGTTTATACATCAACGCAAGTGTGCTGTGTATAGAGGAACATGCTAAATAATCAAGTAAATTAGTGCATATGAAAATAAAATTTGTAAAACAAATAAATAAAATTTTATAAACAAAGAGGTTAGTACATGAAAAATCACATATAATTACATAATAAAACCATCAATGCAAGGCTTAAGATAACACACAATTAACTAATGGCCTGATTCTCTAAAATCTTCAAGAAAGTCACCAAACTATCATAACATCTAAGTTGAGAGAACCTACCCATTAGACAGAAAAACTATAAAGTCACCACCAATCTTTTTTATCTAGGTATAATTGGCCACCTATGTGAATCTATCTCTTTTAAGGTTATCCTAAGTATAAACTACAGGTCTCTAAAAAGAATAGTTTCTAGTCTATATCATCAAAACTAAAGTTTAGGAGTCAGTTATGAGCAAGAAGATATTAGCACCCCTTTATGCCCAAAATTGATACCAAATTAATCATGAGTTATCTTGTCTAAGCCTTAGCAAAATATGGTTTTATTTTATATAGATTATCAATTCCAATATTTTTATTTATTTACACAACATGGTAATGCAAAAATTCTATAAAAAATATCATACAATCATGCAAATATAAAATATTATCCCAAAATATCAAACAATCATGTAAAATATGTCATACCAAAAATATCATGCAAAATGTGCAAATATCATATAATAAAAATCATGCAATAAATCATAAAAACATCATGCAATAAATCATGCAAATAACATGTAAATAAATCAATAATCATGCAAATATATAAAATCATATCATGTAATAATATAAAATATCATGCCATGCAAATATAAATAATTAATAATCATGTAAATAAATATATTAATAATAAGGTAATCACACGGATAAATATATTAATATTATACAAATAAATATATTATGCAATTAAATATATAATCATGCAAGCAAACTAAATTCATATAATTAAATAACTAATCATGCAATTAAATAAAATACTATGCAAAAATAAATAATCATTCAAATAATTATCCATGCAAAGCATGCAATTAAGCTAAAATCATGCAATATATTGTAATTAAATCATGCAATAAAAATATTATACAATAATATAAAATATCATGCAAAAAAATTAAGTCAAATTTTTTTCATCTTTTTAATTCAGTAAACCAAATAAAAATAAAAAAATAATGAAGAAAAACAGAAAAACACAAAACAAGAAAAAAAAATAAAGAAAAAAAATAGAACCTAAGTAAACAAATCCGGTCAAAGGAGGCAAGCATGCGGGTTTGGGTCTTTCAACAAAGCAACACAAGGGTCAAGGTCTTGAGTCACGCTGATCTTTTTCTATTCTTTAGCCCCAAACAGCGTAATTTTAATCTCCAATAAAACTCAAAATATTTCTGTTGTTCTCACTTTCTTTAGCTCTCTTTACGTTATGTTTGAATAAATATTAATAAAAGAAAAGAAAAAAAATGAAAAGAAAAGGAAAGAAAAATAAAGTTTTTTAAAAGAAAGAAAAAGATATATTTAATCATTGTTTGTATAATTAAAATTAATAAAAGAAAGGAAAAGAAATAAATTCTAACAATCATTATTTAGATAAAGAATAAAAAAAAAATTATGCATTATAATAATTTTTTTCAATTATAACATTTCATTGCCTGTAATTTTAAAGCATTCTTGAACTATAATATGTTTGTTATTTTGTTTAGCCTCATAATTGCTACTATATCAATAGTTTGTAATCAAGTGAAACATGAAGATGTTTTACAAATATATATTGATGAATTTTGAGCTAGTTTGATATTTCATAAACCTAAAAAATATATCTATTTATATTCAACCATTCATCAAAATAAAATCACCAAAAAATTATAAAAAATTTTTATATTGGAAGATATATAAGAAATTTATTTGAAAAAAGAGATGATTTTAAAAAATTATAAGATGATTATGATCTGTTTAATTTTTTTATTAAATTTTTAGTATTAATAAAAAAGATGAATATAATAGTTTTTTATAAAATTTTTTTTTCAACTTTTTTTTTCCTTAACTTTTCCTTCATATCAAAAAAATTAAGTTTATAAAAAAAATCAAAAATTATTTAATTTTCACATCTTTCTCTTTCTTTAAATTAAATATTTATTCAAATAAAAAATATATATTTTATTTCCTTTATTTTACTTTACTTTACTTTCTCTCTCCTTTATTCAAATACATTGTTAATTTCTTAAATTTTCCAGATTCTCTCCAAGGTTATTCAACCCAGAACACTCAATCCCACGTCTAAACGAAGCCCGCCGCAGCTTCCACCGATCATCACCACCACCGGTCGCCAATCCTGCCTGTGACCACCGTCAATCGTGCCTTCTTGCTCCTTTTTTATTTGTCTCAACTTGAAACCCAGAAATTTCCCAGAAAGAATCAAACCAAAACCCACAGAAAAGCCTTGGGAAAACTTGCAATTTTTACTTTTTGCCTATGTTGATTGCTGTGTTGAGCTATGAGTTGTGTTTGTTGGGTTAATCAGGCTTGCTTCGGCGTGGAATTTGAGTTCCTGGGAATTTAATTTTCTGGTTTTTTAATTTGAGTCTTTGTATGTTTGATTTCTGCTTTGTTATAGCTTTGATGGCCGACTTTTGAAATTGTGTCTGTTTATCTGCTGGTTTCCATTGGATGCTGGGTATGGTAGAGTTTGCTTTGGGTTGCAATTGATTGTGCAAGTTGGCTAGAAATTGAATTGCTTGTCTTTCTGTTTTGCCTTCGTGCATTGCTGGTTCTATCTTTGCTGTGTTTGATTGTCTGTCTTATGTCTCCACAAATTTTTTTTGAAAACTGGGCTTGTTGCATTAAGGAATCAACCTGTGTTGCCGTGAGACGACAACCTGCTCTATGGAAAACTGAAACCAAACTCACTACCGAATCTTCGACCGAGTATAACTTCATGAAAAAGTCCATGACTATATGCCTTAATCTTCCGAGATCTCAACACCAATCCCCATTATCATTTTTCAATATTTGGATGCGGTTTCTATCTCTTCTAATGACCGTTATAGTATGAAAAAACTTATTTCAGTCACCAAAGTTAACCCATTTTGATCTCCATTTTTTAAACCAATGTACCTCCTTTTGAAGAAAAAGATGGTCATACTCTTTCTTTTTAACTCTTCTTCGAGTTTAATTAAGAACGGGTTCAGCCTTTTTTCTAACTTCCTTTGAACACCAGTTAGTCTGGCTAATAGCGCCCTTTTCCTCCAAAAAATATTTCCAAAGATATTAGAGTTCTAGTCGTTAACCACAGCAGCAAAGGAATTAAGGTTTGAGCTAAGATTCCCATCCCCATTCCAATTCTCCTTTATCAACCCCTTAGAAGGGGCATGCATCAACGACGCAACTTCAGAATGAAAGGGCCCTACAGCTTTATTCACCATAATGAGCCATGTATGTTAAGAAGTACCGGACAGTGATCACTATAAACCATTGGTATGTTACGAACAAGACCACTGGGAAGGGAGTGTCGCAAATTCTCATCACACAGCCCTATCCAGTTACTTTTTTTTTTTTTAAATCAGGTCCCCTACGGAGTGCTGATTAGACCAAGTAAAGAAACTGTCGACTGCATCCATATCAATTAGGTTACGCAAAGATAAAACCACACGAAATAGATCCATTCCTCTAACATTTTTTGGCACCCACTTCGCCTCCGGACAGTCGACAAGATTTGATTGAAATCACCAATCAATAATCACGGCATATCATCAAATACATCAAACTTCGATAAGTAATCCCAAAAATACTCTCGAACTGCTGGTAATGGACTGGCATACATAGCCGTGCGTGCCCATCTCCCACCTTTACCATCCGTGATAATAACAGAAATAAAGTATTCATTTTTTTCAAACACCTGAATCTTTCCAATACTAGATTTCCACAAAATCCATATTCCACCCAAGAAAACTTTAGCGTCAACCTTGGTAGAGTGGTCAAATGAAAGTCTCCTAATGACTCTATCCGCCACCTTCTTAGGTTCAGCTATAATCAGCATGTCAACCCGATTTAAGATAGAAATCTCACTTATGTGACCTAAAAGTCCGCATTCCTTACTCCTTTACAATTCCAAAACAGAATCGACCTAATCTATTTAAAAGGAATAAAGTCCCACCACATGATGTTAAACATCCAGCAACTCCACATTTGAAATACCAATATTTCCTTCTTGGCCATCTATCATAACTCGAACCACTACTGATACTTCACCTTGTTCCTTTGCTGATTCTGGCTTCTCAGATATTACACCTGGGTCTCCTCTGCTGGTGGGTTTTGTTGAGTCAAAACACTTGGGCTTGTGCTTGTTGTACCTTGTGTTGGTTGTGCTCATCCTAGGTCTAACTCCTAACTAATCTACTAACCTTTATTACCATGGGCTCAATTATTTTTATCCCTGGTAAACAGGCCTTGAAGTCAGGCTCGCAACTAGCCCATTCCGTATGTTCCCTTCTTGCTTATTAGAAGAGGACCCTCCATGGAACGAAAAATTAGCATTCCAATCAAAATTCTTTCCAAACTGTATCTGATTAAATCCCTCCTTAGCTATTGCCTTTAATGTTTGTCATACACTCGTAGGTTGATTAGTAATAACCACCTTTTGCTTCCCCTTAGATTTTTTAACAACTTTTGTTAACTTCCCCACCTTCTTTCCATCCTTATCCTGCATTTTAGTCACGTTTTCTCCTTGATTCCTGGTTGAAACCATACCATCCTGTTGAGAGATTTCCTCCGTTTCAAGATTAGCAAATTTGTTATTATCATCTTTCTGCAAAACATTCCTTGATTTCAACTTGCCTTTTGCAGCATCCCCGTGTTGTTGCCTCCGACTCTTTTACTGCACAATCATCCACGGACCTCAGTCCATCGCACTATCATTCACCTTGTCCCCGCATACAACAGACTCTGTGTTATCTTGCTTTCTATCCTGAGATGTCTGCATTTTGGACGGACATGTATCACGTCTGTGTCCATATTTCCCACAACTGAAGCAGACCAAGTGGATGCTTTCATATTCAACCAATTGAATGTGTTTCCTTACCATGATTCTAGACACAACGGGGCTGTACAAATTTGGAAATCAAAGAAAACGGAAAGTCACCATCAATATTTTTTATTAGGTGTGATTAATCACCTAAAAAATTTATTTTTTTAATAAAATAAAAAAATAAATTTAAGGTTTATCGAAAAGATTTTTTTGGTTTCTTAAAACATAGCTGAATTAGGGAGTATGATTACCCATGAGAAAGAATTAGCACTCTCATAATGTTCATTCAAAAATAATATCAATTAATTATATGTTATATTTAGTTTTGGACTAAAAAAGTTTCAGTTTAAAATTTAATAATAATTTCCTTCACTTAAAAAAAAAACAATTTTGTTAAAACTCTTTATTTAGGAATATTAAGAAAATCATTAGATTAAAAAATTATCTTAAAATTATCCAACATCTAAACAGAATTTAAAGATAATTCTTTTGGCCTAAGATTTACCATGACATTTCTTAAAAATGAAAATAGCATTATTTATAGATTAAAATTATTAGTGACTCTTCAACATTTAGGCAGAATATCAAGAATTATTTCTTTCGAAATGTTATTTTAGTTTTATTTTAAAGTCTATATTTTTAAATAACATATTTAAAAAATATATTTTATGTGAAAAAACTAATGATACTACAATTAACAAGCAAATAACAATTGAAACACATAAACATGCAGAATGAATGCAAGCAATAATTTAAAAATTAAGATATGCAAATGTGTTTCATGCATGATGATGAGATGCGATTTTGGGATCGGGTTCACTTAGACTCCTCAACCTTTAGGTAGAGTTTAAGTGCAACTGTTTATATTTAAAAATTTTCTTTTATTTTTATTTTTTGTTTAATCTTATTATTATTTTTGGGTTAAGGAATTATACGAAAAAAAAACTTAATTAAATAAAATTTTCTAAATACACAATATTTAGGCAACATTTAGGAACAAATTATTTCGTATAAGACTTTTATATGAATCCTTAGAATTTTGGGATAGTTTTGGGTGTGGATATAGGTCAAGGTTTTTAAGATTTGAATAGTTTTAAGATCTAGATAATTTGGGGTTATGGGTTGGATTTAGGATTTTGGTTAAATTTAAGGTTTTAATTGGTTTTTAGGATTTTCGATTTTGTTTTGAGGTTTTAAGGTTTAGGATTTCAGAGTTTAAGATTTTAGGATTTCAAGATTTATGATTTTAGGTTTTAGGGTTTTTAAGGTTTTAGATTTTAGGATTTCAATATTTAGGGTTTTAGGATTTTTAGGTTTTTAGGGTTTTAAGGTTTATGGTTGCAGGGTTTATGAAAAAAATGAGAATTATTGATAACCTAAATTTCTTCAATCATTTTTAACATTTAGGCGAACTTTCGAAGTAAATTTGGCTTTCATATTTCTTGATTTTCCTTAAAAGTTTTATTTTCAATGCGATATGAGGCAAATAAATAATGCAAATGCAAACTAAAAAAATTAAAACGGCCAATTTAATCTATATTATGCATATTTAATCCTATACTATTTTTTTATCATTCCTTTTCTAAAACAAAAATTAAAAATGAAAGAAATTTTATTTATTTTGTTTTGTGAAGGAAAATTTTTTAATTTTAATTTTAATTTTAATTTTTTTCTAATTTCTTAATATCTAGGCGGAATTAAATTTTTTAAAACACAATTTGAATTTCCTTCAATATCTAAGCAGAGTTTTCAAAATTTTTCTTATTTACTTATTTATTTATTTTAATGAGAATTTCTAACAAACCAAAGATTTAAACAATGAATCATAATATTTAAAACCCTCATGAACATGAAATGGGAAATGCACCAAATCAACCTATATACAAACTAGCTAAAGGGCAAGGCTTTTTTCATCCCTTTATAAAATGGCCTATATGCAAAGGAAACAAACCATAAATTGTGAAAATGTGGAAGCTTTGAGCCTTCCCCAAACAACTAAGATAATAGGATGCGAATAATGGAGCTTTAAGCTCCTATATATCAATTATATGTAAAAGAAAGAAACTAAAAAAACATGAAATTGTTGAAGCTTTGGCGCTTATACAAGCAATCCACATGTGAAAACACTAAGCAAGAAAAAAAAAAAACCTTGAACTTTATATCCTTTCTTTCACAAACTATCAACATGCCTTATTTTAAAGACTTGTTTTTATGTTAATAAAAAAACAAACAGCTTTCGGTTTCCAAGAGATTTTCACACTAAACTAGGGAAATCTATGCCAAAGGTGAAAACTTTCAACCTCCATGATTGATATTTCCAACAAAACTAAAAATCTACCATTCAACATCAGTTTTTAAACTATAAAACCTTTGTTTCCTTTTACTTCTTATTTTAAAAACTTTTAGACTTTTTTACAAAAAAAAAAAGAATTCCTTTTTTTTTTTGTCTTTTATTTTATAATATGAAAATGTTAACTATAAAATCATGAACTTTAGGCCTCAATGAACAAAGGGTTAAAATAAAACCAAAACCTCTTTTTTCAAACTAGTTTTGTTTCTTCTTTTTTTTTTGGCAACAAAAACAGAGTGTGGACTTTCAACCAGTAAAAGATTTATGAACGAACTAAATTCTAGTTAAACGTTTACGCCAAATTGTGATAGGGTAAAGAAGGCTAAATGAGAATGCCATTTTTGTTTTACATCAACATTGGTAGGAAAACTATAAGACTCTTATGTACATTAATCAATATTAAAAAAAAAAGACACCATGCACAAGAAAACAACATAATAAAAAAGACCAAAGCTTCAAGATTTCATAAGAAAGACAAGGTTATGGGAAAGCTACATTCTTTTATAGTTGTCTACAGTTCTTTTTTGAAAACTATATTTTATTATTTTTTTTCTTGCTTCCTTCTCAAAGCATTTCCTTCTTTTTATTTTTGGTTTTTTTTTCCAAAAAAACTTTTTCTTGTGATTGTCCAAAAACGTTTTCTAATTTTCCTCCGAAAGCTTTTTTTTTTCTATTTTATGTTTGCTTGAATGCACTTATTCTTTGTTTTTTTTTCTTTTTTGAGCTTTCCCCTATCTTAGATCTTAGCAAACCCTGCTTTATAGTCAGAAAATCAAAACACCAACCTTCTTGCCCTTTTTTGTTCTTTTCCTAACTTCACTAATTATTTTTAGCCCACTAACTTTTGTTTTTTTTTTTTTGTAAGTTTTTGCCTTCCCTTCCTTTGCAACAAACTAGCTCATTTGTAACTAGTTGTCTCCTTGATGTATACAATTTTCACCTGAAAAGCAAGCTTCCTCCCTTTGTTTCGAGCTTATCTCTAAGATTTTTTTTCCAATTTTAAGCCCTTTCTTCTTTTTATAAAACCCATCATCCTTTTCACATTAATTTGTTTTTGTTTTTTTTTTTTTTTTAAACACAGGCCTTAGATTACTTTTTAGATTACTATTTTTGGCTATTCTATAAGGCTGTGTTTGGGGCCATTTTTTTAATGGCCAATTTAGGATTTCGATTGGGCCATGTTTTAGGCCATTTTTTAATGGCCAATTTTGGGTTTTAAATTGAGCCAGTAAATGGGCTGTTTTGCTTTATTTGGATTCTAAATATACCACATTTAGTTTGTAATTAGGCTTAAAAATAAATAGTATAATGGGCCTCATTTGGATTTTTAAATGAACCATATGCTTACCCTCTAAATGGGCCATGTTGTTGGCCTAAAAACAAATAAAACCTACTTTTGCTAGCCTTTCAAATCCTATTAGCCTATAGTTGGATTAGTTAAGTCTTAGTTAATGCAAGAATGAGCTTAGATTTTTAATTTAAAACCAAAAAAATCAAATTGACCAAAATTGATATATCCAAACCTAAATTTTCAATAAAAATGATTAAATTGCTCCGGATAAAATTAGGTATTTATAGTTACATTTTTTTGCATATTTTTACGGATTAAAAATAACACAAAGATAAAGATAACAATTTTGTTTGAACGACTATTCTAAGATTTTTTTTTCTATATATATTTATTTTTTGTATATTTTTTATGTTTTATGGTTTTTTTTTTTGTTTTTGTGAATAAAATTTAACGAACTTAACCATTTTTTAAAAATAAATTTAAAAAAATCCTCTAAGTAATAGCTCTATAACTTTTGAAAATAAATTTAAAAAATTCATTTAAGCAAAGGGCCTATAACTTTTAAAAGTAAATTGAAAAGCTTCTTTAAACAAAGACTCCACAACGTTAGAAATTAAGTTTAAAAGCTCCTTTAAACGAAAAGCTCCATAACTTTCGAAAATAAATTTAAAAGCTCTTTTAAGCAAAAGCTACATAACTTTTGAAAGTAAATTTAAAAAAAAAAAAACTATGTTAAGTGTAGGCTCCATAACTTTTCGAAAATAAATTTAAAAGCTTTAAGCAAAGGTTCCATAATTTTCGAAAATAAATTTGAAAAAAAACCTCGTTTAAGCAAAGGTTCCACAACTTTTTTGAAAATAAATTTAAAAAACTCTTTTAAATAAAGACTCAACAACTTTTAAAAAATCTCATCTAAAAAAACTCTTTTAATTAAAGGTTTAATAACTTTGAAAATCTTATCCAGAAAAACTCCTTTAAGTAAAGGTCCAACAACTTTGAAAATAAATTTGAAAGCTTTTTTAAGTAAATGTTTAACATGTTTAAAAATCTAATCTTGAAAAGCTTTGACGTAAAGACTCAACAACTTTAAATATCTAATTTTGAAAAGCTTTGGTGCAAATGTTCAACAACTTTAAAAATCTTAAACTGAATGTCTAAAAATTTTCTCAATTACAATTTAATCCACTATATTTCAAAAGTATTCAGAAACATTCCAAATTTAGACAAATTCCATTTTCCTGTTACGCATACAATGGATGATGAATGCAGATCCATTGCAAGCAGATCACACCATGTATGTCATGTGATCATTCATTTAATATCATATGTTTAAAATCATGTTAACCAAAATTTCACAATGTTTTCTACCTTTCCGACTCTGGTTACAGTTCTTGGTTTTTTCATTTATTTGATGTCTTTTTTCAAGGCCTTCTCTTCTTTTATCATCCTCTTTTTTTTTTTTTTTTCATTTTTTAGGTTTCAAACAAGTCTTGCATTAGTTTGTGAATCATAATTTCCACAAACATTCATTTGTCCAAGAAGTGTTCACTACTTGCACAATGGCTTTTCCATTTGACTTTTCCTTTCACCTTTTTCTTTTTCATTTTTTTTTCATTTATTTACCCATTTTTTATTCTTCTTTTATCATTCATTCTTTTTTCATTTTTGTTATCCTCAAATCTTTCTAAAGTAACATTAGGATTTAGAATTTATTAGTAACTTCAGGATTTATTATGAACATTATGAATCATTATCTTAATTTCATGATAAATGCAATTAATTCATGACAAAAAAAAGGTAAGAAGAGTTTAATTGCAAGAAAAAAAGATTTTTATTACTATTATGAAAAGAATACGTCAAAGATATCAAAAAAAAGTGTAAGCCTTTTGAAGGATTAAAAGGTAGGATAATTAAAAAGTCTAAGAATTCAAGGGATCAATTATCAGTTCCCTAACTAATGAACATTTTAGATGATTCTATGCACTTTTCCAAATCTTCTATAAAAAAACTCACACCATCAACAATGTTGAGTTTTTTAAGTTCATTGGGCTAACCTTTCCTTTTATATTCTGAGATCAATGTGGACTTGCTTTCTAATTCAAATCGTTTTTTTTATATTGATCATTCTTTTCAGGTTTCTAACTTCGTTGTCTTTTCTTGTTTTTCTTTTGCCTGTGTTGCCCTTTCAAGTTTTCAACTCAGACGTCTTTCTTTTTCTTCAATTGCCCTTTTCAAGTTTTCAATATTGATAGCACCTAAAAATATAGCTTTTTACATGTTAAAATGGGTGTAAATTTTTAAATTTTGATTAATTTTTAGTGTATCAATACCTATTTTGTGACTTTTAAGGTTTCAAGCATGGATTAAGAAAACATGCAATTCATGCATGCAAAAACATATTTGGCCATGCAAGACCAAAGGTGGGCTGAACCTCATTGGTGTAATCTTTTTCAATCATACAACAAAAGAAAAGTTTTACTTGCAAATGGACTCTCCCTTGTATTCGGCTAAAAAGATTTACTTTAAGAGTGATTCTTTTATTTAGCCATGAAGGAATATTGCTTGTATAAGGACTCTACATGCATTTGGCTAGCTCACTTTCAAAAGGTGATCATGCACAAATGTGATGTTTAAAGAATTTCAAGCTACATCGACTCTTGCATGATTAGCCAAAGGTGTTTTCATCCAAAAAGAACTTTATTCGGCTATTTCAATGACAATAAATGATGAAGATTAGTTTGCAAGCTTAAGGACTCTCCAATCCTTACCATGATCGGCCAAAAGTGTTTGTGTTCATGATAGATTCTTTAACTCATCTAATAAAGAGTTTTTTTATAAATAAAAAAATTTACAAGATAATTATCAATATAATTGAAGAAAAAATTAATCTCTTCTTGAAATCTCAAGCCTTAGCCGAATCCAAGAATAAAGATTTATTAAGATTTCATCAAGCATTGATCAAAGGCCAAGATCTCTTCCTCAAGACCCCATTCGACCTAGCATTATCAAAAAGAAAAAGTCATATTTAATCATGCCTCATTTGAAGATTAGGATAGCCTTCATCCATTAATATTTGAATTTAAATCAAAGTCATGTAATCTTATCCCCTATTAGCCAAATTTTACTATAAAAAGAAAGGCAAGTCACCCAATTCCATATTCTTATTCTTCACTTCTCTTTTCTCTTTTTAATTCTTAGTTCTTCAGTTCTTTTCTTTATTTAGTTTAGTTATTGGTTTAGGTGATAAATTTGTCAATAACAAAGCTTTATTCTTTAAAATTCTTTTATTCAATTCAAAAAAGTATTTTTCCAAGATCTTTTCTTTCATTGTTCTAGTTTTAAATCTTGTTTTTGCATTCTCTATTTCGGTAACGCATTCTCTTTATTTTAAAGTTTGATTTGCAATCTCTTTTACTTTCTACAAGTTTCGACCACTAGTCTTTTAATGTTTTACAAGTTTTGTCTTTATGCAATCTTTCTTTTCTACTACAAGCATTTGGCAATTACAAGTTTTCTTTGTTTCCAAGTTGCAATTATTTCTTTTAGATCTAGTTTATGGCTATAAATCTTTGAGTTACCAAGTGATAGTTGGTTAAGTGAGATTTATAGCTTACATTGCTTTTTTCAATATTTTGTTTATTTAGATCTGTAACCAAACATAAGCTTTCATCTGTTTAGATATAGAATTCTAAGAGTTCACCATTAGTACTTGAAAAGCAACCCAACAATATCAATCTATAATCCATTGGGAGACAATATTGGGATACTTTTATTATTATTACTTGATCGTGCACTTGAAGGTTATATGAAAAGCAGCAATCAAGTTTCTAGTGTTGTTATTGGGGATCATAGAGGTGTTCTTAATATCAATAAGGATTTTTTAAACTTTTATAATCTAAACCATTTTTCTTTTATTTACTTTTATTTTTCTTTTCTTTGATCTTTCTTATTTGCATACAAAGATCCAAAAGTATTGACTTAGCTCTAATTGATCAAGACATTAAAAGAATGCTTTGAAGAAAAAAAAAATTAGAACCACTTACACCAACACTAGTGGCTAATGCAAACAATGAGGGGCAAAGAAATTTATGGGATTATATAGTTCCCAATCTAGATAATTTTTCAATCATCCATTAAAAAGTCAATTATTCAAGCTAGTAATTTTGAGATCAAGCCTTCAATTATACATATGGTCCAAACTTCTATGCAATTTGGATGGCTACCTAACGATAATCCTAATCTTGACCTTTCTAATTTTCTTGAATTATAAGATACTTTTTGCTATAATGGTGTTTTTTATGAAGCTATTAGACTAAGATTATTTCTTTTTCTTTTAGGGATAAGGCAAAAAGTTTGTTAACATCACTACTACCCAGTTTTATCACCACATGGGATGATTTGGTACAGAAGTTTCTAGCAAAGTTTTTTCCTCTAGCCAAAACAACAAAGGAATAAAATCATCACATTTTTACAAGTAGATGATGAAATATTATATGATAGAAGGGAATGATTCAAAAAGCTATTAAAAAAATGCCCACATCATGGATTACTTTAGTGGCTGTAAATTCAAATTTTTTATAATGGTCTCACACCACCCATGAGAACTATTTTAAACTTAGCTATCGGAGGGACAATTATGAGTAAGACTTCTGAAGAAACAAATAAGCTTATTGAAGAGATGGCTGCTAACAACTACTATTGAGGGCATAAAGAGAAAGATAAGCAAAAAACTTGTTGGTTTATTTGAGATAAATGCAATTACCTTTATCAATTCCCAATTAGCCATCCTAACTAAAAAGATAGAAACCTTAGAAAACCAACCCCAAACCAATCATGTGAATATAATCCAAAACCTATTTCTATCTTGTGATTGATGAGAAAGAACCAATTCAAATGAAAAATGCCAATTCAAGATAGAACCTATCTAATACATCCAACAATCTAAGCCTAACCATAATCCTTATAATAATACCTACAATCCTAGATGCCAAAATTTTCTTGGAACTAACAAAACCACCAAATCCATCAACAACTGAAACAATAACTATCACCTCAATCCACCAACTTACAATCCAACCTAAGAAAAGAAACCAAGTTTTAAGGATATATCAACTCAGTTAATGTAAGCCAACAATGCTAACATCCAAAGCCAAGTTACATCAATTAAGAACCTTAAAAATCAAATAAGTCAGCTAATCCAAGCCATAGCCAATCACCTTGTAGCTATCTTACCTAACAATACTGAATCTAACTCTAAAAGATAAGACAAATAAGGATGTAATGCTATATATTCTTTAAGAGATGATAGGATGAAAGATTCTAATGAAGAGGATGATTTTATGGATGAACCTATAATGGTAAACCTCTATGGTTTGGTGAATAACTTGAATTAGATTTTGTGAGAAATTAGGACATATTAAAATATGAAGAACTCTTAAGATTTAAAAAAAAAATTCTATAGGGTTTTAACCTTATAGCACTAAAAGCCCTTACAAATATTGAACCCTTTAAGAAAAACCTTGAAGAAAAAAATGTTAAAATGGAATATGAAAAAAATCTTAAAAAGTACATTGAAAGGTTTGCTAAAGAAAGACAAATGCTATTGCAACTATGGATAGTATTATTAAAAAACATTTAGCCTGAACCTAAAAAAACAGTTCAAGAAGAAATAGTTCGAGAAGAAAAGCAACAAAAAGAAAAAGATCAAGATGAAAAAATGTAAAAAAGGCTATGAATAACTGTAAAAATGTATAGGCGATGTTTTAATATAATACCACCTACCCCAATACCTGTTAAAAAAGAGTTGCTTAAGATTGACATAAGCCACATTTTTGAAAAATTGTAACCCTAAACTCCAACAACTTATACCTAGAAAGTAAAAACATCCAAAGAATTTTACTATTCCTTACAAGATTAGACATTTTTTATGATGCTTTTTGTGATTTTGGTTCTGGCATAAACCTAATGCCTTAGAATATTTTATACAGTTATGGTATGGATAGCTAAAGCCTATAAAGTTCAATATTAAGTTTGCTACCAATCTACCAAGTTACCACATGGAAGATTGAAAAATATGCTTGTGAAAGTTAATAAATATGTTTTTCCTATAGATTTTATTATTTTAGAGATAAAAGATAATGAAGCTCTATTACTATTAAGAGACCTTTCTTATTGACTATTAAAGCATTAATAGATATTTACAATTCTACCCTTACTTTTATATTTAAAAATAAAAAGTTACAGTTTGTGATTGGAAGGTATAGTGTGCTTAAAGATAAAAATGATGTAAATATAGTTAAGGTGAAAGAAAACCTTAAAGGGTACAACCTAATAAATAAAACCTTTTGACCCTATAATTCAAGCCTATTTGGCAACCCCTAACTCCAGCAATGTCAACCTTATAAGAAATTCAACTTCTGTCTATGTTATTCCTACTAAGAGAGCTAGTAAATCTCCTAGACCAATTATGTTTATGTCATTCTACAAAGAATGAGGCAACAAGGTAAATTCCCTCATAAAGGGATAAGATGAGCCATAGTTTAAATATTGTCAAGCTTGACTAAAACTGGCACTTTTTAGGAGATAACCCAAATTTTTTTTCATGGTTTATGTTTTCATTATTTTTAGGACAAGTATGTTTTTAATATTTTTGTTTGAGTTGTTTTTGTAAGGATGAAGTGAAGCAAGAATGATGCCTCATACAAATAAAAATTTAACCTTAAGTAAATTTGAGAAGTATTTTTTTTCATTTGATTACTATTATGATACATTGTTTAATTTAAGTAGAGGGAAAGAAAACTTTTTGAACTTAAAAGATTTTTGAAAATTATGATCTCATTTTTGTTTTCAAACCAAATTGACATGCTAGATCTCATTATTATGCACATTTAGTTGAATTTACGTATATTTTTTAAGATTGATTAAAGTATGATATGAAGTCTAATTATGAATATGGTATAACTTTAAAAGAAATCTTAAGCATGCATTTTCTTTGGATATGATTTAGTGACAAAAAAATTTTGCCACAATAACTTGAATTTTTGTGATAATAATATTGATTCTAAAAATATCAACAGTAGTTACAAAAAATTATTGTCACTGATATTATTTTTATTAGTGACAAATGTCTCTCCATTAATATCTACCAAAATAATGTCTCATAAATTGTGTCATAAATATTAAAATTATTACTTATAATAATTCACGTCACTAATAAATTAATTATTGTCATAATTAAAATTTATCAATTTGTAAAAAAAAATATCATTAATGACTAATAATAGATATTATTATTATTCAAAAATAAATAAATGACCGAAACATATAACATTTTTTAATTCTAAAATTAAAAAAATATTAAAAATAATATCCAATATACAATTATCAATTAAATCTATACTAATATCTTTTCACTAAAAACTAAATAATTACTACAAAAGAAAAGTAAATCTATGTGAAAATTTAAGCTAAAAGTTTATAGATGATCCCAAAAAAGTTACTCTTCATATTTTCCTATAAAAAAAAATAAAAAAGGGATATAAATTAATAAGTCAATAAAGACAATAGTGGTAGTCCACACACAAAAATATAAGTCATAATAAGATGCTTGAAGTTTACAAAGGATAACTTAAGCTAAGATTGCTTCAAATTTAAACAAATGGCTTGGTAGCATAACAACCTTACAACATAAAACATAAATATTCTCCATAGAAACCTTATGTGCCATATTACTACTCTTTTCCTACATGCTATAAGAATGGCTAAAGCAAAAACAATAAATAAAAACACAGTAATGTATGGCCTAGACATTACCATGCTCTAGTAATAAAATACCAAATCCAATGTAACTATAAATCAAGCTAAGATAGAAAGAAAGGCTTAGAAAAATATTGATATGGAATGTAAAACAAAATAGTATGCATCACAATGTGTGCAGGAGGATATCTTATAACTAATTACAAACCTGAATTGAATCCAACTCAACTTGTTGTAGGTTGTTCTCAACACCTTTTATGTACTCCCTTAATTTTGTACCTTTAGACAATATGTTGGCAACCGTCTACAATATATATCTAAGGGAAAAACATATAAGTCTATATAGCTTAACCAACTCAATTTGCTAAACATAGTACACCACTGAACAAGAAATTATTTCATTTTTCATCATTACATGTGTGGTCTAAACAAATCTTAAAACATTAGGGTCTAAAAGTAAATAGTACAAAAATTACTTACATCATCATTTTTGCATTCTTTCAATTTTTGTTGAAGCCCTTCCAATGATATATCATCACTACAAACAAGAAAAATGAAAATAAAATGTTAATACTCTGATGAAAAAGAAGTCATTTTGTTGTCAGACTTAAGAGTTTTAAGAAATTAAAAGGATAAAAAGAACCTACTAGTCCTCAACAATCAAGTCGCAAACAAATGCTCATAAACCAAACACATTTTTTAGGGTCTCATTTGGGTGAGTCTAAAAAGATTGATAAGATAGAATTGTAATACTAACATACTTATAACAAATAGTAAAACCCTAAAGTCTCAAAGAAAATTCAATTAAAACAAAATGAAAAACTACTGCATTATTTTTTACAACATCCGTCATGTTGTCGATACCCAATAGCTTAGTAGCTAAACTCTAACTAAAATAAAATTTAATTAAGCTAAAATTAGTTTTTTTTTTCTAGGCAATGAAAAATTATTTTTAACTCATTGTTTGCAATTTGTATCTCAGATAGCTAATAAAGATTAAGAAAATTCAATTAAAATTCAAATAGAGTTGTAAAATTTTGTAAAATTGAAAAAATTACAAAAGATTTTTAAAAAAATAAAAAATAGGGAAGAAGCTTCCAGAGGCCTATTTATCAAGTTCCATGAACCAAAATACAGATCCTAAGTAAAAATGAGCACATTGCTTGGTTTGATGAAAGCCAATCAAAGATAGTAGCAGATGAGGTTGATCTAATCTCTCTTTTTCACTCTCTACTTAGTCTCACTTCAATTCATTTATATAATAATCATTGCAAATAACTAAAATCTATATATTTAATCTATAAGCGAATAATATATACAATTCATCAATTTCTAGTGATTTAAGTAATTGTTTTGCTCTCAACAGGAAATAGATGAAATGATGGAAGAAAGAAAGAGAAAACCTTTCACTTGTGAGAGAAGAGAACTAGAAGAGTTAGTGACGAAAACACTGGTAAAAGATAAGGGGTTGCTTGGTTTGAAGGCAAGGAAAAAAGGAAAAGCGGTGGCTAAAATGAAAAAGAAGACTGTTAGAATATGAGAAACGAATGAGAAGAGATAGAGTAAGGCAGCATGCGTCGTTACCGGATCTAGTCTTTGACGGTTAGATTTGGGTTTGCAGAAGGGGTTGGGAAATAGGGGAGAGAAAGGAGATGACAAAGAAAGAAAAGTATAAGAAAATGAAAACAAAATCAAAAAGTTGTATGAAATGTCATATCAGTTCATCTATACACCCGCCGAGATCACTTGCAATGTAAAATTAATTAAATTTAATATTACTTACATTTTACTAATTTAAAATGTTGAATTTTATTATTTAGATTAAGCATATCAAATTTTAAGTAAATTTAAATTATTTAATTATTTATTTGATAATAATAAAATTTTAATTTTTAATATTATATTGAAAAATATATTATTTTGCAATAAAATTATAAAAATACTAAATTAATTTAAAATTTTATGTACATGGTCAATACAAATAAATTTAATTACTTGTTCAAAAAATGATAGAAATTATAACTATATTTATTAAAATTAAATTAAATAATCACTCAAAAGTTAATATTTCAATTGTTGAGTCTTTTCGGTTAATGTTGGACCAATCAAAATATTTTAAAATATTATAAAAATATTATATAAACTTAAAATTATGATATAAAATTGAAAATATCTATTATCATTTAAAAACATACAAAAAAAAGACTTAGCTCACAAAATTCTTTTTGTACTTGTTAGTTTTTATAATTATATATTTTTACTTTTAACTTCTTTTAAGAAAATAATCATTTTTAGTGAAAATTATCAAAAAATAATTTTAAATTAAAAATGATTTGAAAATCATAATATTTAATTGACTCAGATGAATAAATAACCCAATAGATCATTACCTTTTTCATATCTTGCGGATCAAAGAATTTTCTCAAATCAATTGCACAAATCCAATTAAAGTATCTAATTAAGATGAAGGTTGAGTCATTAAGTCAAAATATCATATTATTTAGATTTGATAACCATGATTATAATAACTATTTATTTCAATGTATAAGATAAGAAAAAAAATAGGTAATATTTATGAGAAATCACTGCAAATCAATGTTTTCTTTTATTAATGTGCTAAAGTTATGTTGTAGTTTGTAAATATTTATTTATATGCAAATATTGATGATGAATTTTCAATATTAACAATTTGAAATATTTTTATTAAGAAACTTTTTACAATTATTATTTAATAAAAAAAAACAAAATTGATGATATACAAATTGTTTTTGTAATAAAAAATAATTTCTTAAATTTGTCAATATAAATGGTGACAAACTAGTTTCTTGTCACTAAAAGTTTCACACTAGTAACAATTTTAATTGTCATAATAGTAAATTTGTTATTGTGATGACATATAATTGAGACTAATTTGTTATGTTTAACTGTGACAAAAATTTTCACAACAAAAACTAAATTATAAAGTGACAAGCAATTTTTATTGTCACAACAATGTTCAAAAGTAGTGACAACTTTATATGTGGTCACTAATATATTATTCCCCTCAAAAAATCAATTGGTGACAATTTATGTATTTTATTAGTAACAAATCTTTAGTGACAAACTATTTTATGTCATAATAATTCTATTATAGTGACAATTTAATTGTAAAGAAACTTATACTGTCACAATTACTATTATAATAGTGACCAAATAATGATAAATCACAATTATTTATGACAATAGTGTCACACAAAAATTTTGTCACAATAAACCTAATATTTGTGACAAAATTGCTGATGGTCACAAGAAAATTGTCACTAAAAATCTTAATTGTTGTAGTGTATATTTCTTTAAAAATAAAAAAAGATGCCATGAACATTAAAGTGATGCCTCAAAAGTCAAAGTTTTAAAAAGTGCTCTCAATTGTTCAAAGTCCAAGAAAAATCAAAGAAAGTAAGCTTAGAGTTTTGAGCTTAAAATTTCTTTTTTTTTCATCTTAACCTAAGCCTTATATTACAAGCCTAAAAAACTTTTTGATCTTGAGTCAAGTATGAAGTCTAACATTAGTGGAAAGGGAAGGAAAAAATAAACATATAAAATCTATTCTATCTTTAAATTAAAATGTGATGAAGTGTTTTGCATTCTTTTTACTTAAGTTATATGCATGAATTAAAGATTGAGCAGATATATATGTGGAATGACCATAAAATATTGGGAGCTTGTTTTTGAAGGAATTTCTTGTAACTCTATGTTTATAGCTAACTTTGTATTATGCAATAGTACATGATACGAATTTTATGTAATTTTGATTTTGTGAGTAAGTATAATGATTTTTAGTTTTATTGATTTAAGATTTTTGCTTTAGGACAAGCAAAGATTTAAGTGTGAGGGTATATAATATCACCTAAAAGTATAGTATTTTTACATGTTAAAATGGGTGCAAAAATTTAAAATTTAATTGATTTTTAGTGCCTTAATGCCTATTTTGTGATTTTTAGGATTTTAAACTTATGGATGAGGAAAGCATGCAATCCATGGATGCAAAGACATATTCAGCCATGCAAGACCAAAGGTGGGGCGAACCTCATTGGTATAATCCTTTCAACCATGCAACAAAAAAAGAGTTTTACTTACAAATGGACTCTCCCTTATATTCGGCCAAATAGATTTACTTCAAGAGTGATTTTTTTACTTAGTTATGAAAGAATTTTGCTTGCATAAGGACTCTATATGCATTTGACTAACTAACTTTTCAAAGACCTTAGCTATGAGTGTCTTAACCTAGTTTGATCGGATTCATTACTATAACTCTTTGTGAGAATGTTATTTATATTGGTAAGATCATTGACGTGGGTTTGATGGCCAAGTTATCATCTTCAAACTCTGTTTTCGTGTCATCGTTGTCAAAATGGTAAATGGGTTGAAGGTAAGATCTAGTGTTGGCTCCTAAAAGGGGTTGTCTGAAACCAATGGTCGGATAATGTGTAGATTTTGATATTTACGTTAAGCTTTAACGGGTCATGTAAAAAATTAAAAAGGTTGATCTTCTTAGTAAATTTTAATAGGCTTCAATAGTTGGGCCATTAAAGCACGTGCAGCTCAGTTGTTTCACCGGATGAGTTTGGCCCAAACCTGATTTATTCCTTTGGGCTTTAGGGCATTATACACGTGTCCACTTAGAATCAATCCACGAGGATTTGGTTGGCATACCTGACCTGACCTAACAGTAACGTTATCTTTCTTTTTTTTGGTCAACAATGTTAATCCTTATTATTATCATCATCGTTTTTTTATTCTTCGTTTATTTGAAATTTTGGAAAGAAAAAAAATAAGCAACTGTATATGCTTCTTTGGACTGTTCTTCAAGGTTCTCTTTTTCGGTTTTTCGTTTCTTTTTCATCATCTCTCTCTCACCGCTTTCCTTCCTTTCTTATAAACCGTAATCTCATCTCCGTTTCGGATCTTAACCTTAACTATTCTCACCTTTAATTGCATAAAAAAATCACTGCTTTTTTCTCGATATTTTTCTCTTTTGTACAGGTAATTGTTTTTAATTTTATCGTTAAATATTTTTTTTTGTTGATGATAAATTTGCCGTTTCTCCGGAATTTGTTATGAAAATGATGATTTTGGCTTTATTTTGATTTTTTAACATTGATCTATATATATATATATATATATATATATATATATATAGATGTGTGTGTGTGTGTGTGTGTGTGTGTGTGTGTGTGTTCGAATTTTAATATTTTTTCTGTTGTATTAGAATTAAATATTTTTTTTATTTTCGTCTTTGCATGTGTTTTTTTTTTTTTTTAATTCAGATTTCTTTATTGTTTTCAACTATGGGGAGAGTAATAAATTCAAGTTGCTGGTTAATTAAATTCTTTTTGTTCCTTAAATTGATTCCAAATTAGATTGTCCTTTTAGTAGTATTAGGTATAATTAGAGCTAATTAACTTAATAAATACCTTGTCATTGGAAGGGAAATCTAGAAAAACCAAGCATCTGAGAAATGAGCTAGGTTGGATATGTCAAATTGATTGATAAAAGTTCTGTTTTTTTAATTTTGTTTTGAGGCTAAAGATTCAAACTTTTATTTCTGGCTTAAAATTCAAGAAGAAAAAAAAAGGGAAAAGCAGAGCCATATTCTTTTTTTCTAGATTTTTTGGAAGAATGTGTTTTTATTGTTTCCAATTTAAGCTTACCAACAGCAAAATTTTTGTAGCAATTTCGTTTTTATTGATGCTGAATATCTGACCTTTCTCCAGGTTTCCTTTAAAAAGGAAATAAAGAGCAATGTCTTTTGCACGGAATTGCCATTTGCAAGGGGGCATTTTTCAGGATGATTACTGGTACCCTTTCAATAGAAATAATTACAACAATAACAGTTCCAATAACTACAGGAACTGGAATTGGATTAGCAATCCTACCAGGAATTTTAACTACTCCCATGAATTTTTGGGGCAATTTGGGGAGCATAATAGAGGTTATAATTATGCACAGCTGAATTATGCTCCTTCTTTAAAAAGAAGAAAGTTTTCAGCAGCTACTTCAGGAGATAGTGGTAGACACTATCCACAATCGAATATGCATTACACTGCTGGTCAATTGGACTCCAGCGATTTCATTCCTCCTACCATAAGGTCAAATGCTGTAACCTCTACATCTGTCAGCTGTAAACGTGATCGATCACAATTGGAGGATGATGAACCTGTATTTCTTTCTAGAGATGAGATTGAGAGATATTCACCTTCAAGAAGAGATGGTATTGATGCCCTACATGAAACACATCTGCGCTATTCCTATTGTGCCTTCATTCAGAATCTCGGTTTGCAGCTTGAGTTGTGAGCTCTTGATCTTGATGTGTTTCTCGGTTTTGCTATTTCCTTAACCTTGTTCTTTAAATCATATATGCATTTTTCTGATGTAACCAAATCCATGTTGTGTTTTGCAGGCCACAAACTACTATTGGCACTGCCATGGTTCTGTGCCATCGGTTTTTTTTCCGAAGATCGCATGCTTGCCATGATAGATTTGTGAGTTCCAAATACTTATGCTTAAGGAATTTATTTATTTTTTATTTATGGAAAATTATCCTATACACTGCTAATGGAGTTTTTGAACTCAAATAGTGGAGTTAAAAAGTTAACGTGTTTCCACATTATGTTGATAGATTGGTAAGAGAAAACTTTTTGTTGCTTTTGTAACTAGGCTCAAGTTCTGTTCCATTTTCCTGACATCCCCTCTCCTTTCGAGCTAATGCGGTTTTTAGTTGTTTAGAATTTTTATTCCTGAAAGGGCTAAGAATTCTAAATTCTTAAACTTGTGGAAGGTTGGTATTCTGTTGATTGCTTGACCATGTTGTTATGCTTTGAATAGTTTTCTCAATATGTTTCAGCTAGAAGTTATATGCTCTTATATCATGAAGCTGTTGAGGTTTAGGTCAAGTTGAGTTTGGTTAAGTATTCTATCACCATTTTTATCACATCAAGGAGAAAATTTTCAGTTATAGATAATTCATGTATGCTGGTTGACTTGCAATGAAAAGCTCCATCACCATTTATTTTGGTTCTGTTGCAGTTGATTGCTACTGCTGCTCTTTTTCTTGCTGCAAAGTCTGAGGAGACACCTTGCCCTTTGAACAATGTGTTGAGAGCATCTTGTGAAATATTCCACAAGCAGGATATTACATTCTTATCCTATCTGCTTCCTGTTGTAAGTACCTTTGGAACTTCTGCTAATTTTTCCTAGCTAAGAAATGTAAAAGGAATTAAATTTTTAGCAGGGTAAAAATGAATTTAATGCCATTAAATTCATTTAAGCCTTTTGAATATTGTCATCAATGGAAAGCTTGATTTTAGCAATGATTGGACTGCAGCTTAGTGTTAGCGAAGCTAGTATGGAATAAAAATTCATTTATTGCAACTAAATTTCTTGGAATTTAAACATTAAACCATACATTTGCAGTTCAAAACATTTTAGAGATGGCTTTTAATTAATCCAATATTATCATGGTTCAAGATATGGAAAATGTTTTGGCTTACATAAAAGAAAAATATACTGTTGCTACCTGCATTAAAAAGGAAAAGGGAAAATATTGCCACATTAGCTTTCACATTCTGGCATTAAATGAGTTGTTTGTTGAACAGGATTGGTTTGAGCAGTATCGGGAACGTGTGATTGAGGCAGAGCAAATGATACTGACTACTTTAAATTTTGAACTTAACGTACAGCATCCATATGCTCCTCTTACATCCATTCTTAACAAATTAGGCCTTTCACAAACTGCCTTGGTGAATCTGGCGTTAAACCTGGTCAGTGAAGGGTAAGATTATTTTTAACGCATTGATTTCACTGGTTATTTTTTAGTTGAAGTTAATTTTTCAGGTGTAATATGCTTGTAAGGATTAGTCAGTTTAGAAGTATGATGGATTGCTTCATTTTAAACTTTACCTTTATGCGATACACAATGGTCTTATTTGATTACATGTACAATGATTATGATCCTTCTGCCTTTTCGTGTACCATTTTGGTTTAGTTATTTTGTTGTGATGTTTGTATTTTTCCACAGTAGTATAAGAATAATGCTCAGATAGGGATGTGTTTTTGTGGCTATGATTGAGTAGCTACTTTATATGCTTGGAGTAATGGTTGTTCCAATCCCTCCAATCAGCAAACTTCACAGGGTTTCAACTTTAAATGGATTTTGGATGGGGTGGGTCCCATGTAGTCCCTATAAATTGGTTGAAAAAAATGAGTTGGGGCATGAAGAAGTTTTTTCAGGTTATCTTCTTCCGTCACATCCAAAAATGTTTTCTTCTGTCCATAAGTTTCTTCTTTAGCCCAGCTACTCCTAGGTACTTATTTTGGCATGGGATATTGATTCTTTTGGCATGCATATAATTGCAGGGTCGTTACAAGATTAGCGTGCTCGCCTGTATGATATTGTTAGCTGGCGGATTGATGTGCTGTTCATGGAAAGTTTTGTTATTACATCTGAAGTTGAACTGCTGATGTTTATGATTATCTTTCCTATGATTTAACCCCCATCATTTTGGTCATGGCTATGAAAGCCACATAACCTACAGAAAGTAGTCTTGTTATTTTACTTTTAACACCTTTCCTTTTTTGAGTTTCAGTTTATTTGGAAGCACTTCTCTGGAGTCCATGCACAAACTTTGAGTTTGTGAAATCTGGCTGCCTCCCAGCTTGTTTCCATTCCACACTGATCTGAAGAAAAATTATTGACTTGGAAGGGTCAATAGTGGGGGTTTTCCTTCTTTTTTCTTTAAAAAAAGATAATATAAACAATGTATTGATCTGGTGATGATTTTCCAAGTTATGGAATCATGGTTTTTCATTATCAGCCTACCTTTTTTCCCTTTAAAAAAAGAGTTTTTTATTTTTGCCAAATTCTAATTTTGATTCACCAATTTGTCTAGTTTTTAAAAAGATTTTAAATGGGGGCTTCCAGTTTGATTTTGCCTATGGCGGTGTCTTTCTAATGAAAAATAAAAGATCTTTCCAAGGGTTGGTTATTATTTAAAAAAATTTTCTTTTCTGATTTGAGTACCAGCTGGATGAATATCCTATGTCTAGGCTTCAGTCCTTTCAAATTTAGAGTCTATGCATACTTGTTGGATTATAAACTAGCATGCAGTACCAGTCATTTGGGATGGGTTAGTTGCAAAAAATAGATTGGTCTGGTAGCATGGCATGAAGCAACCAATTCCAAAATATAATAAAAAGACATAAACTTGCATCTTCAAGTTCTATTTGTCTTAGTTCAAACACAACCCAGTGATTCTCATTTAAGTTTTCACCATTCCTTCTGATCAGTTTTTAAACCTTGAATTGAGTAATATCTTGTGGTTGAATTCCTTGGTGTTGATAAATATAGAGTTTGTTTGGCTTTTGGGAAGATTCTTGTTTTGAGAGTAAATTGTTAGTTTGACATCTATTTTCTTTCCTTCTTCCCTGCTTTTGAAACATTTCAGCTGTATTATCCTTCCCTCGTATTTATCTGTCTGTGTCTCGGCAGAAATGATTTGGTTGTATTAATTTTAGTTTAAAGCCAGTTAATTTGCGTTTTAAACTGAATTTTGTCAATTCATTTAGGTTTTGTCATCTTTCAATTATTCTATCTTTAGACACTGCCAACCCTGCTTTATGTGGGTAGTCAACAAATATGTTTAAGTATATTCCACAACTATATAAATGCTTACACTAATACCGTGATACCTACATATATTTAGGTATATATATTATTTGATAGAAGATTGAGAAAAATACAAAGATGAAAGATGCATTGTCCTTTTAGATTATCCAAAAGAAGTCTGCGAATTAAATGAAAACCTCTCTGAATGCTAGTTTACACTTGTATCTTTTGGAGCCAATTGCTGTTGCTTGATAAGCTTAAATGGCCTTATCGCTTAGAGCACTTTGGCAATGCTGGATGTATGACCAAACCTATGAACTGAAGTTGTTGAGATTATGAATCTATCAGTTATCAATTCTGAATATGTTACCCCGTACTTGGGCTCAGCCAAAAGTGCATATCATTTGGGAATTTACAGTCAATTAGAATAGACAGTATGAAGCCTATCTCAATGGCTGTGTGGTACTAGACGGCCTGAATTCTTTAATTTCTTTTTGGATCAGGCTTTGACTGGCAATATATTAGTAGGACTTGGTCATTCTTAGGACTGGGTCTTCTGATTATTCAATGCATGGTGCTGGTTCAAGACATGGCATATTCATTTACTGCTTGCCGTTTTGTGAAAGAATGTTTTTCCAGTAAGCAAGAGGAGATTGATAATTCTAGAGAGAAGTTATGTGTGTCAGATGTGTTTGAAAGTTATTTATCCTTGTCCGTGTTGGTTCTTCCACCTCCATACAAGCTGGGGGCTTTATGAGTCCAAACTATGAAGAAAAGTAAATTTATGGAAATTACGCATATTCACATGCATATACATATACGTATATGTATACATATACATCTATATATATTCATATACATTTATATATAAATATATGTACATGTATTTGTGTGTGTGTACATGTTTTGTATTTTTACCCCATCATCATCTTTTTATTACTATTATCTATAGTAGGTACCCCACTGCCCTCATTGCATTTGCAACCATCTAGTTCTCCCCATTTTAACTTTTTTTGAAAAGTTGATTCTTTTTAATCCATTTTCTTTTCGTTGTTAGTCTTTTGTTTTTTTTTTTTGGAGCTTTGGTTTATTAACAAAGGTCATCTGTATATTCTACTTATATAATATTTTACACTGGTTTATATGAGTTATATCTGTACACTATTAACACAGCATTATATTGTACCTTATGTTATATTGAGTAGGTTACAAATATTGCTCATAGCTTCATCCTTGCCTGCCTTAGTTCTATAATTGTGGTAGCATGCATACTCCATGAGCAGTGAGGCTTGCTTGTTGATTAGCCTGTTCAGATAACTGATGAGCTGAAGAGACTTGCTCTGAAATCTACATTGCGCTGCTACCTCTGTTTGTTTCATGTTTGATTTGTGTATATTACTGGAGTTAAAAGCACAGCAGATTGGGGTTCGAATTGATGTGTTCTCTAGATGGGTATAACATGTGTGCTATAGTTTTTGTACTCTATCAGCCATGGTGCAGAGAATCTTGGAAAAAATTCTACTTGGGTTGGTGCCCTTAGTTGGTAAGGAAAAATGACTTGTCTTTATTTTTCACTTCAAATCGATGCTTTGATTATCTCTTTTATTATATGTGTTTGATGTGTGGCTTCTGTGGTAATATGTTCTAAGTTTTACAAGACATTTCCTCTTCGTTTCAGGCTCCCACGGTTGGTTTATAATTGTTTATGTTACTCTCCACATTTGATAAACAATGATGGCTGTCCTGTTCTAATTTTCCTCCACGTTTTATTTGAATATTGTGTGAAGTGTGACTTCTATTTTTCAGGCTTAGGAGCTCATTGTGGCTACAATTTAAACCCCATCATATTGCTGCCGGAGCTGCTTATCTTGCCGCCAAGTTTCTAAATTTTGATCTTGCTTCTTACCAGGATATCTGGCAAGAATTTCAAACAACACCGGCTATTCTCAAAGGTGATCTGTCCACTATATTTATAAATATTTGAGAATTTGCATTGGATTTACGTTGTCATTGCACGAAAATGGTTGAACCCCGAATGGTTGGAACCCACCTATTTGCCTCCTCTAGCAGCCATTATGCTTGCCACCTTGCGTTCAAAGCTTTCTACCGAGAGAGAGACGGAGAGAAACTTGATTTGTATCTATTAAGTATAATATGAATAATCATGTCATTTTCCGTTTGATGCAGATGTTTCACAGCAGTTGATGGAGCTGTTCTAAAAGGATAACAGTTAACAGGATACAATTACAATGCGTATCAGATTTATTGTATGTATGTATGTTCCCTGTTTAATCTTAGTCATTAGAATGTGTTAAGGATGCCGGGGAATGGAGATAATCTTGGTCTCTGCATTACAGGTTAAAGAATCTGTCACCTCGCATGTATCTGTATTCGCAATGGAATATCCACATTTACTTGAAAGGAACTCACTTTTCCAGTTCTTTTTCATGTTACCTCTAACCAAAGCTAATTATAAATTAATCACGGTAAGATCGATATTATACGAAATCAATTTAATCTTATATAAGTTTTGAAAATACGTCACATGAATTTTAACACGGTATTACCCGTGTCAAACGTCTTATACATGTTTGACAAATTAAAATGGTTTTACATGAGTACACATTAAATACACGTTAAATACGTTTTAGGTATATGAAACACATGTTAAACATGTTTTTATATTTATTTTAATTTAGTATAAATCCATAAAACCTATTTTAAATTTTTTAGATAAAAATTACTTTAAAATTTTAATTATGATATTTAATTACATTTTTAATATAATAATACAAAAAACATTTTAAGAATTTAATTACTATAAATTTATTATTTTATATTAGCAGTATAATTATAGTATAAATAGTAATGTTGGTATGATTGTAACTCATTATTCAGTAGTTTAATATTTTAGATTGGCTAGTCTTCAAATAAATAGTTATGTACAAAATTACGATTTGATTGTTTTTATTCTTTTGTTAAAAATTATTACAGTAAAAATACAAAATTTTTGTTGATAATAAAATGTAAGGTTTTAATTAGATTTGATAATTTGTATTATCATATTATGTTTCATGTTAAATGTGATTTGAAACATGATATGAATAATTGAAATATAATATAATGTAAATAATTAAATATATAAAAAATTTTAAATATATTTATTATACTATTACATTTTAAATTAATTTATTTAATACGACATGGTTAAACACAATTGGATATGACTAACATATCTATTAATCTATTTATAACATATTTAAACTAAAGAATATTATTTAAATTTTATATGAAAATGATACAGTTAGTATAATTATTAATTTTTTAAAAAATAATTATTTAAATAAAAAGTAATTTCTATTATTATTAACATTAAATACAAAATATTAATATAATAAAAAAACAAAATATTGTATATCAACATAATAAAACTCCATTGGTACGAGATTAAAAGCATGATGCTTATGTTACTACTAGTTGTTGGCTTTTCTTTTATGTTACATGTAGTTAATTAGTTTACGAGTAAATAGCACTTATGATTTCTAAATTTTTGATCAAATTTCGTTTTGGTTTTTAAATTTCAAAAAATTTTAATCGAGTTTTTAATTATCAAAATTCTTTGTTACCATAACCATTTAATTTAACGAAAGAGGGCAAGTGATACCCCGTGTTAAATAAGTGAAAATTAAAAAAAAAAAAATTAAGCATGGGAAATTAAAGAAAACAAAGAAAAAACAAAAATAAAAAAATAAAAACAAAAATAGAGCATCTCATATAAAAAATCCCTAGCCTTGATTCTGTCCAACTCAACTAGAGCACAGACAATTTCACCTTTATTGTCACCAATGTCAATCACACCAACCTTCACCTCCATCACCACCACCTCTACTATAGCCTACCTGAAACACAGACGCCACCAAATAACCTCCTCACCTAACCGACCGAGACTCACCCCACTTAGCAAAAAACCATCAAAAAAAATAACGTAAAATTAGGAAAACCTAACCATTGTTTTTCTAAACAATAAAAAAATAGCAAAAGGCACAAAAAACCTCAACAAAAAATAACTTAAGAAAGATTATTTCAAGTTTTCCTAGTTTGGAGGAGATTTTTGGCTTGAAAGTTGTAGGAAAGGAATAGCAAGGAAAAAGCAATAACACACTAAAATTGAGTCATTTAGAGCTGCGGAAGGTAATTTTTTTTGGCTCAGGCCATGGTTTTTGCTTGTAGATCTAGGTGATTGGGAGCTGTTTTTGAGAAAACCATTCAGATAAATATGAAGAAAAGGAAGAGAAAAAATTTGGGTGAACTTTGGAAGTAAACTGGCACTGGTCGACCGATGGTTTCTGGAGTTTTAGGTGGCTGTCCGCATTTGTTTCAACGGAGTAAGGGTTTTGTTTTTTTTAGTGAGAAAGTGTAAGTTATAGAGAGAATGAATAAAGAAAGAAAGAAGAAGGAAAAAAAGGAAAAAAGAAAAAAGAAAAATGGTTTTTTTTAATTTCACATATTTCACTTTTTTAGTTCTATGTATTAATTTTTTTTTTTAATCCCACTTTAGTATTTTTCGTTAAATTAGATGATTCTGTTGAGAGATGGACTACATTAGAACATATTTAAGTAATTAAGATCTGATTATAATTTTTAAAGTTTAAAAATTAAAATAAAATTTGACCTAGGAGCATGAATGCTATTTACGCCTACTTTATTCATACTCCTTTTTTCTTCTAAAATTCACAAATCTCTTTCTTAAATAATTATTATTTTAATCACAATGTAATTGATTAATTAATAAGATCATCATATTACCTTAAGCATATATAAAACTCAAAGTACAATGCTTATATTAATTAAATTACCTTATATAAATGCATCGTTTATATTTATTGACACGATAACATAATAAAAATATGATTAATTAAATGTTTCTTAAGCACGCTACCTATGTTTGACACAAAATATGATATAAAAAGTATTTTGTTTTAAATATATCAACATAATTAAAACATAAAATATGATTATATTAAGTTTATACACAATTTACCTGTGTTATTTTTATATCAAGTTATTACTTTGTGCCTAAAATTATCATATCCAATTTTAGTTTTCATTTATATATAGATTAATTAAGTAGTTGCACCGTAATTTGTGTTATATTTTAATTATTTGTTTATTTTTAATCAATTTATAATATTATTATTTATTTCTCGAGCAAAGCTCACGATCGTGAGGAAGAACCAAAGAAGGAATCTAGACGTTAGGAATAAAATCCTAAAATTTACG
The DNA here is from genome assembly GCF_047325235.1 of Durio zibethinus. Classification (NCBI taxonomy): domain Eukaryota; kingdom Viridiplantae; phylum Streptophyta; class Magnoliopsida; order Malvales; family Malvaceae; genus Durio; species Durio zibethinus. Next base: position 6,258,580 of record NC_143188.1, on the reverse strand, counting down.
TAATTCCACAATTTTGGATAACTGAACCATTTGTACTAAAAACTAAATTCAATTGTAAATTAAACTTTAGTTTTAAATTAAATACAATAATGATGAGTAAGTGTATTTTTTTTCTTTTTAATGAAGCAAGTTTTATTAGTGATAAAGATAATACTAAGATCTTTAATTTATTTTTTTCATAATATACTGGCTTGTTTTGGTTTGTTAATTTAAATTATAAATCATAATGTAATGTATAAATCATTATGATAACATACATATATCAATAATTTATTTTATATACTTTATTCAAAATTACATAATAATAGAATATCAATTTGATATTAAAAATAACACAAATTATAATTTATAAAAAACATTTATAATGATAAGAGATTATATAATTTATTCTAAATTATAAAATATGGTATTATTATACATTTAAACTATAACAACATATTTATCTTGAATAACATGTATAATTATAAACGATTATACAATTTATTCTAAATCATATGTATCTTCATGAGAATTAAAATTATCTAATTTATTTTATATCATATTATTATTAATTCAAAACTTATTTTTAAATCATATTATTATTAATTTATTTTTATATTGTAATAATTATGTATTACTTGTTTACCCAGTTACTTTAAGGGAGCATTTGATTTACAGATTCTTAAATTTTGGAAGAAAAAGTAATTTCGAGGGAAAGTGATGTTAAAATGGTATATGTGATTCTTGAGTTTTGTTAACTTTATAAAATATAAAATTTTTGTGTTATGTTAGAGGAATGTAAGATTATCTAATAAAATTTTTTACTGTATTGTCATTGATGATAATGAATAGCACGTGATATGTGAATAAAAATTAATTTATTTAAATTTTTATTTATTTAATATGTAAATTATTTAATTTAATATTTTTGTTACATTGTGTAAGTAAAAGTATTTTAGGGTTTATTACACATATATGTAATAATAAATTTTTTAAAATATATTTTCAACAAAGATAGTGCTTTTAATCTTAAAAACACCTTCTCGTCGAGACTAAAAAATTTTAAAAAATATTTTTTTATATTTTCAACAAAAATCTTTTTTTTTTTTATTTCAGAAACATCGTTTTTGTTGAATTGTGAAAAATAATTTTTTTTTTGTATTTTCAACAAAGGTCGTATTTTTTATCTTCAAAACATTATCTTTGTTGAAATCTAAAAAATAAATTTTTTCACAATATATTTTCAACAAACATTATATTTTTATCTTGAAAATATTGTTTTTGTTGAAACTATATAAGTAAAATATAAAATTATTATGTTTTTAAGGTAAATAATATTATCTATATTATCTGAAAATACAATTAAGTAAGAGCAAATAAGACAAAAATTTCACTTTCCTTTTGCAATCTAAAAAACATTGATAATGAGAGAGTTTTTTACTCCCCACTTTCCTCTTTTTAACATTATTGGGATTGCAAAATTCTTGATATGGAGAAAATTTTTTGAACTAAATTAAGGAATCAAATAATAAAAACTCATATTATAAAAGAAAAATTAAATTTCGCAAATGAAATTCACCTTAATTATTTTTTAATTAAATAACCTGGTTAAGTTGCTATTTTCTGGTGCTAAGTTCTAACTCTAAAAACTAATCTTTCTCATTTGATTTTTTAGGTGTCGTCGCTCCTTTCTTCCTCAAAAAAAATTTCCACCGTTGCCTATTTTAGCATTCTACCACCCATTAGCCGACTGAAAACTATCTTAGATCCCTCCCAATCTTTCCATTCTACTTTTACACTTCAGATTTCAAAAACAAAAGCAAAAGCCTAAAACCCCAAAGCTTAAAATGAAAACCCAAAATTTCCACCACTAAGACCACAACTGCTAACCTCACTCGAAAAAAGAAACGTAGATTGATCTACCCTTTTTTGTTTCGTCAAATATTGACTGTGACCACATTGAGAAGTGAGGATAAAGATGGAAGGAAGTGTAGAGAATAGAGTCATAAATAGAAAAGATAGAAGAAGAAGACGATGACAGAATAAAGAATGAGAGAAATTAGCAAAAGAGTAAAATAAGCTTTTTCATTTTCATAATTCAGATCGTTACAATGCAGCTTTTATATAAGCACATCATGCGCTAGAATTCACAACAAAATGATGCTAGCCAATCATAATCAATTTTTTGGCAGCTGACAACACAACTTCCTGATAGCTGATATTACAGATTTCCACGTACAACTAAGTCAGCTCCAACAGTTATCCCATTTCTTATGTCAGGATCTTCAAGGTTAGCTCTCAGTCTGCTGGCTTCCAACTTCATTATTGGCTTTTTCATCTTTCTTTCCAGCTCAGCTGTTAGCTCAATTTCCTCCTCTTTCAGCTTAGTTCCTAGCTCAGCTTCCTCTTTCAATTTAGCTTTGACTCTCTGTTACAGCCATACTCCTCATGATAGGCCTACTATTTCCCTTCTCTGCCACATTCATCACATTACCCTTCCCTTCAACTGATCCTTGTCCCCAAGGACCTAAAGATGGAAATTGTGATCTCAATACTCCATAACCGTACCAAGTTGTTTTTTCAGTCTTTAGATTGGACCACTTCACTAAGAGTTGATTGATAGCCTTATTGTTCCTCCTAACTATCCTCTTCTCAATCACAGAAGTAGGATAACTCAATAATTGGCTAATTTCTTTGGCTTCTGGTGGCAGTCCGTTTGGCTCTTCAAATGCACTTTTGTCTGACAAGAGTATTGGTTCAAGTAATGGTCGAGTGTTTGACTTTTCACAATTCACACTAAGCATATTACATTCTCTTAACATCTTTTGATCTTTGCCTACCAGTTTTTGTAATTCTTTTTCTATAATTGAGTTTCAAATTAGTCTTACACTTTTATCCTTTCGGTGTAATTTCCTGCATTCTCTTTGAAAATTGACTGACATTTCATTGAAATCAAATACCATTGGACTATACTTTTTCATCCAATTTGCCCCAAGCACCATATCATTATTTACTATCGAAAAGACTTTGAAATCATGACTGAATTGGTGCCCTTGCATTATCCACTTCAATTCTTCAGACTTAGCAATACTATACAACCTTTCTCCATTAGCTATAGTGATGACGAAAGGTTGAGTATGCATTAACTCAACTCTTTCTTTACCTAACATTGGAGTCACCAAGTTGTAGGTATTTCCACTATCAATGAGTATGTTAAGGGGCTTACCATTAAGTCTCCCTTGGATTCTGACGGTGCGTAACCAGCACTTCCAGTTAATGTATTAAGAGAAATGTCCATATTACCATCAGAAAATTCTAGCTCCCACTACAAGGAAAAGTGGCATACCAACAGAATTTCATTGTTAAAAATCAATCGAAAAAAGTGTGCAATCGCTAAAAGTTTTTTTTTTTCGATAATAATAAGGGTTTTAGCAATGAAAGTTTCCGTCGATAAATATTACATTTCCGTTTCATAACTATTTTTTTATTAAATTAATTTTTAAAAATTTAACCTAACAATCTGTCACTAATATGAATTAGTGACGAAAATTTTTGTTGATAATAGTATTTTTATTTCATTTTTAAAATTTAATTATAAAATTTTATTTGTAAAAACCTTCAGTGATAGAATTTTTCATCATAAAAAATGTTATTTGTTAGGTTTGTATAAATTTCATTGGTAAAAATTTATATATGAAAATTAAAATAATTTTTAAAATTCTTTTAAAATAATTTTATGAAAATTAAAATATACTTATATAGATTTGTATTGTTTAAAATATATTAAAATAAATCAAAATATGATCAGTAAAATCACTTCATTTTTTTGATAACAGAAACCCTTCCTTTAATTTGTAGAAACATTAACATTTCAGATTGACTGTAGAAGAGACCTCACCCAAACATGTTGTTGACCTGCCAAACAGTTAACTCTAGCAATATTATGGGCTAAAGAATTTGCATCTCTTCTAGTGTGAACAAAATGTAACTTTCCTGCACTGACATGCTACCCTAATTTGTCTAAAGCTACACCAATGCCATCCCAAATTAGAGACATCAAACCTATTCCATAGATAATAGCTTTCAACAGTTAAAGAGTTATACCCATAGTCAAACGCCAAACCAATTCCAAAGACAATAGTTTTCATTTCAGCATAGAGAGGGCTTCGTACATATCTTACCTTAGTCACCGCCCTGAGCAAGACTTATCCCTTTCGTCTCTGACAACCATTCCCAACCCAGCTATATTACTTTGATCACCAAAAGATGCATCAACTTTGATTTTCACCTCAAGATCTCTCGAGTGTATCCACCCATTCGCGGAAATCACGCTGTTCTCATTTTCATTTTGGCATGTTAGTGCTTTAATATCTTCCAACAACCGCCATGTTGCTAAAAAATTCTATTTTGGTGAGGCACAAGCATTCATGCAAAATAGAATATCATAAGATGATCATTCTACTTTGCCTTAATCATAAGATGTGGTTGAGAATATACAAATGCACAGATCGTATAACTAATAAATTAAGATTGCTCCCACGAAGATTAAAAAAAAAATCAAATATAAATATTCAATTTTATCTGAGATAATTCAATTTTGATCTATTTCTAGGTTTGATTTGGACATTTGAATTTATGTCTGTTTAAATGCTTATTGAACACATTTGATGTTGGGCCCAAAGAGATTTTGTTTTTTAATCAATTCCTTGATGTCACTTTTAAATGGATCATTTTGTATGAATCAAAATCAATAATGGACCATTTTGCAACTCAATGCCAAATTATATAATCCAAAGCCCAAAAAACTTGAAGTTTAATAATCATGAAATCCAATCCATGTTTTAAAGCCCAATTGCATTTTATTAAGATTAATTGATTTTCATTAATTAAGATAAATAAACACATCAAATGAAAATTTGAAAAAAAAAAAAAAGAAACTAAAGGGGTTGGTTGCCTTTGCAGTAGCCTCCCTTCACTTTCTCTGCCTCCTAAATTTTATTTTTTTCTTCCCTATCTACCAATCTCATTTTCAGCTAATCTATTTTACCCTTTAATTTTTACCCATAGGACCGTTGCAAGAATTCATCCAAACTCATAAACAAAAAATGTAGTAAGCATCGCTGCAATATTGGCCAAAAAACTCAATCATTTTTTGGACTAAATTAAATGTTCACAGAGGCGTGAAAAAGGGTTGTGATCTAGGAATAAAAAACCAGGGCATTCATGACACAAAGGGAGTAGAATAGAAAAATTTTACATAAACCTAAAAATCCAAAGAGCTCTACCCATTGAACCACTCTTTTGATCCTCACCAGCACCACTCATCACCCCATACATAGTTTCTCATTTTTTGACATCATATACCACCACCCATATCCACCAAAAATGTCAAACACAGACCCCTTAAACCAAAACTCCATTTAAAAAAAAAAAAAACTCTAACAGTCCCAGAATTCCCATTTAGCACTCACCATTCTCACCATTAGAACCCAAGCATCCATCACCCCATATGAAAGCCAAAAAAAAAAATCTAAAAAAAAAAAACTAGTACTGTTTCCCCCCACTAAAAGACTTCTTTTTCCATCATCACTAACAAAATCCCATAGCATCAACTCCTTCACCATTGCACAACCTAATCGAAAAACCAACCTTAAACTATCATTATTTTCAAAAAAAAAAAAATCCACCCAAAAATTGTACCAAAAAAATCATTTGCCTCTCTTGTACTAAATAAGAAGAACACATTAGATCAAGGAAAGGCAAACACAAGAAAAGAGGAAGTTGAAAGTTTTGGTGTTGGGCTTAAGTTAGTTTGATTTTGGGGTTGTCAAATTGAAAAGAGATGAAGGAAAAGAGAGAAAGAGTGAGGGCTTTTAACTAAAAAAAAAAAAGATAAGAAGTTTTCAGTAGCAAAAAGAAAAAACAGGAAAAAAGAAGAAGAACTAGAAGAAAGAAGAAAATAGAAAGTGAAAGGAACAAGCTTTGAAAAGTAAAAAATAGAACATAGAAAAAGAATGTAGGAAAGCTAAATTTTGGGGTTAGTTTATTAAAGAAAAGAAAATGGATAAAAAGTTGCAAGAATTGCACTTAGTGGGCCATTCCAAGCTTAGGATTGTACTTGGTGGAATTAAAGCCAATTTCGACCTAAATATTGGGTGGGGCTAAGTCCAGCTCATTGGGTTCAAGCCCAAAACTAAGTTGGTATATTCAAGCCCAAAGCTAAGTGGGTATATTTTCTTACCCTTTCTTATATATTATGTTATTATATGTGCTCAATTATTTTGATAATTATTTGTATTTTAACATTGTGTTGTTTTGGTTTTTTTTTTAAATAAAAATTTGTGGATGATTGAAGTTGCCAAAATAAATCTAGGAGCAAAAGTAAAAATTATGATAATTTACGGCTTAAAAGGATTGTCTTTCATAAAGAAAGTTTTAGAAATAATAAATTAAATAATATTTTCAAGTGAAAATATGAGTTTGGAATATGAGTTTGGAATCCTTACCTATATGGTAGAGGGAATTTAAGTAATTATTTTTACAAAAAAAATGGTGTTATCTTAGTTTTTTAATAATATATACATGAATTTCTCCAAAAAATATATTTTTTAATTAAACCTAAATATTAGTGAATTAGACAACATTTGTATAAATAAAAAGTAAAATAAACACTTTCACAAGAAAGATGTTATTGCTATTTTAAATAAAATCTATTTGAAAAAAAATACAATTAGATGTATTATTTACTTTATGTTGATATTGTCATGTATGCATCTCATGCATTAATAATAAATAGTAACCTATCAATTTTAAATTTTTTTAGAAAAATAAAATAAATCTTTTTTAAAAAATGGTTTTGGAGACCTTGCTTGGATGTTGGAGGAATTTAAAATTGTGTTTTAAAATTTTAATTCCGCCTAGATGTTGAAGAGTTAAAAAAGATTAAAAAATTTAATTAAAAGAAAGAAAAATTCACTCTTCCTTCATTTTTAATTTTTATTTTAGGAAAATAATAATAAATAAATAAGATTAAATATACATAAGATGGATTAAATCGGTAGTTTCATTTTTTTTTTTTTGCATTTGCATCAACCATTTTGTCTCATAACGCATTTAAAAAAAAAACTTTTAAAGAAAAAGGGAAAATTGAAAACTGAATATGATTCGAAAGTCCACCTAGATATTGAAAATGATTGATGATATTTGAATTATCAATAATTCTCATTTTTTCTTGAAACTCTAAAATCTTGAAACCATAAAAACTTGAAATCTTAAAACCTTAAAACCTTAAAATCTAACCAAAACCTTTAATTACCCTTAAAGCCAATGCCAACATCCAAAACCATCCTAAAATTTAAGGGATTCATATGAAAACCAATATGAGGTAATATGTTCCCAAATATCTTCATTAAGTTTTTCATACAATTCTTTAACCTAATATAATAATAGAAATAAAAAAGGGATCTTAAATATAAATATTTAGTCACACTTAAATTTTACCTAGAAGTTGAGGAGTCCGGGTGGTTTTTATATTTAAGAATTCGATTTGAAAATTTCATCTCAATGCCGTGCATGAACTCATTTGCATTAGATTATTGTACGTATTCATTCATTCTGCATGTTCATGTCTTTTAATTATTATTTGCTAATTACTTATAGCATCATTGGTTTTTTGCATACAATATTTTTTTTTATGAAAAAAGTTATCCATAAGTATGAATTTTGAAATAAAACTAAAATAACATTTCTAAAGAAATAATTCTTGGTATTCTACTTACATGTTCGAGAGTTATCAATAATTATCATCTGTAAAGAATGCTATTTTCATTTTTAAGAAATGTCATAATGAATCTTAGGTGAAAAGAATTATCTTTAGATTCTGCCTAAATGTTGGAGAATTTTAAAGTAATTCCTAAACAAAGACTTTTAATAAAATTGATTTCATTTTTTAAAAGTGAAGGGAATTATTATTAAACTTCAAACTGAAACTATTTTTATCCAACACCAAAAAATAACGTATTATTAATTGGTATCATTTTTTTTAAATGGGCCTCATGAGGTGTTAATCCTTCATCACGTGTAATTATGCTCTCAAACACAACTTTCTTTTAAAGAAAAAAATATTTTTTAATAAACCTCAAATTCATTTTTTAATTTTATTAAAAAGATAAATTTTTTAAGTAACCAATCACACTAAACAATAAAAATTGGTAGTGACTTTTTATTTTTTTATTTAAAATTTTTTTCATTTAGCAGTCCCAAAAACCACTATAACATCAAGTACTAAAACTACCTTACCTTCTTATATTTGGAAAATTAAAAAAAAAATGATGTATTGTTATGCAAACTAATAAAAGGCAAAACTTAAATAAAGCTATTAAACTTTAAAACATGTAAAAATAATAAATTAAGACAAGATTAAACATAAACTAAGCCAAACAGCAAGTAACTAAGTGAATTAAGAGATAACCAACTAATTAATCTAAACAAAACTTAAATTATGCAAGAACTTAAAACTAAACCCTAAGTATGCATAATTACTTAAATTGAATTGCAAGCAATAATGTATAATGAAAACCTAATCATGCAAAAGTAAACTAA